>NW_028083443.1:2559713-3759713 GCF_014824575.4 Sturnira hondurensis
ACTGTAGTCCTTGGTGTCATGAAGCAGCATCTCATTGGTCCCTAAAGTAGGAGAGTTTGACACCTGTTTCATTAGAAGCACTGAGTTCCATTTCCATCCTGCAGTACCAGAATCCCTACTGATTTTATACCTGTAACATAATTGGCCTCCTGTATCATTACTGCTCTTTTGTAAATATTAACATTTCATTTAGCATTTTTCATATTACAGGAATATTTTAAGTGAGAATAAAAGATAAAATGTTACTTCCAAAAGTTAATTCTGTAGCCAGGTCTATTATGGTTCAAGATTAAAAAAAGCTGAATTAGCAAGCTCAAGCTAGCTGTTCTGCTAACGCCATTTAATCTTTCCCAACAGAGCTGGAAAAGCAGCTGAGCAACATGAAATTCCAGTTTTTCTCAGGGGTTGTTATAAGACGGGAGCTCAGTACAATATGTCTATTTACTTGTCCCAACACTTGGTTACCTCCCTTGTGACCCTGTGGAGCCTGAGGTAATGCATTCTGCACGGTAGCTCAGGCCTGAGTGGGTTCTAAGAACTTGTTGACAATTACGCATTGTGTTTCATTATTTATCACACTGGGGTAACGTGAATCTCTCTGCTGTCCACTGCAGGCTGATCTGAGGCCCCTGTTCACAAGGAAAGTCACGAGGAACACTTGTCCTGCTTTCAAAGCCTCCAGTCCCCAACTCTACCAATTTCATTTCATTCAGCAGGGGAAATAGGAGTAGTTTTTATGACTGAAAGCTACCGTCTTGTTTCCGAGAGTTTGACTCTTAACTCGGTGCATTTTCTGTACATACTATACCCCATGTTATCAGAAATTTGGGATATTTGCTCTGGAAAATTTTAACAACTTCAAAGTGTAACTGAGCAGCCAGAAATTCTTCTGAGGTCAGCTGCATTCCACCACCACCAGAAGCCTGCGCATATCTAGTGTTGTAAATAAACATTTTTCAGATGTTTGAAAAAACGTGGTTTTCCTTGACCTGTGCAAAATCAACTGGAATGTTTCTATAGTATTTGCACTTGCCTTTTCAAGCTATGGATTAAGGTGAAGTTCCAAGACTTTTCAGGAACTAATGTCTCCTCCATTATCTAGTGTATTTGTGCTACTCATTAAGATTGTTTGAAGTGGAAGTTTAAGAAAGAACATTTACTTTATTTAAAACTTTTCTAAAATCGATACTAGTACCAAATTGATTGATAGGCATGCTCATTGAACTTGAGTGGATTGAACTATAGAGAGCTTGAAATTCTAAGTCCACTATAAAACAAGGATAGTCAAATGTAAGACATTAACAAAGATTCTGGAATATTCCAGTGCCTTGGTGATGGGACTGTCGAGTGTATTCCCATGAGTGTAAATTGGCTGTGGAGGTGTGGGTTGCTCCCCAGTGTCAGGCACCAGGGAAGGAAGGCCCCACTGAAGTAGAAGGATGGGAGAGTCTTGCGTTTGAATCAGGCAGGAGAGGTAAGGCAGGGGGCTGCCCCTTTAGATGGCCAAAGAGTGAGCTGCTAAGATGCAGGGTTGGAGCCACACCTGAGAAACCTGGAAGGCTGCATGACAAGGAAAGACAGGGGTGCCAGAGGAGTCTTACTGAGCTCTTGCTACCCCTACGGTCGATTCCCCGTAGACCAGCCAAGCAAACCAAGTAAATATCTACGTCAGTTCAAGTTATTCTTCTGCTGAAGACTTTCCAGTGTCTTCCAGTAACTGAATACAGTCCAAATATGTTTTTAAATATAATTTGAAAGAAAAATGCCAAATAAATTCCTAACTCTTTGCCACTGCCTAGATGGATACAAATGATCTGTCCTGATGAGCTCTCCATCCGCCTTTCCCACCCTTCCCCGCATCCAACTCCAGCCACACTGACCTTCTCCCTGATCCTTGACCACCCCAAACTCAATCTTTCCTCCGGGCATTGCTGTTGCTGAACTACTCACTACTGCCCCAGGCTAAAAAGCACTGCTCCAGATTTTAGACTGTCTTCATCCAAGATCCCCTTTCTCATGTCTTCTGCTTAGGGAGGCATCCCTACGGTACTCTCTGAAGTAGTTGCTCAGCCCTTGGCTTTCTATTTTTACAGCAATACATTTGCTTTCAGTTTTATCACTTTCTGATGTTGTTATATGTTTACTAGTATGACTCTTTTTGAACTGTACTGGTGAAATCTGTAGAACCCAATTCCTAAAACAGTGCCTGGAACATGGTAGGCTCTTCATGAATATTTGATGACTCACTGATGGAATGGCTCTCTGATGACACAAATGATAAGGGGAAGCGACATGGTAATTCGGGCCATGACATTCGTAGCAAAGGCAGTCACAATAAACAGGATAAGGAATGAGATGTGAAACAAGAAGAGTGTTTCGAGAAAATCAGTTTTGGAACAGTAAGTGAGCATGTGTTTTAGAAAGGGCTGGAGAGCCGTAGGTTACGTTCCCTGTCGTCTTGAGTAAAAGATTCCATCTGTGACTTGTACAATGCCTGGTCCAGGCTACAATTGTATTCCTTTTTTTTTCTTAAAACATTTCAGTGCATTTACCTTCTTCGCATGAAAATCCATTTGTTCTATGTATCTCAAGGAAAAAAATGTGTCTTTAATAATTCTTGGTAAGTGTGGAAAATATCTTATGTTTGGGTCTTTCTAATTAACTATGTAATTGTTTTCCAAAAGTAAAGGGGGAGAGAAAGAGAAAGGTGAATTGCATTTTCCTTCTTTGATCAGCGAGAACAAGATGACTTCCAGCAGCGATGTTTGGAGAACCCTGGAAGCCGGCTGTGCGGAAGCTGAGAGAGGATGTGTGCAAGTGGACGTCTTTTCTGAGAATGTGGCAGAGAAGCAAATATGACTATCAACAGTAAAACACCAGTAAGAAGGTGGTGAAGGAGCAGAAAAGCTGACTCAGCGAATTCTGAGGTTTGACATTTTTCTTTCAAACAGAACTAGTGAAGTGGGATAATATAATAGAAAATAAGTAGAAAAAAAGATACAAATATATGTTTTTATGTACCAAAAGTTTTTATGATATTTCTTTCTTTTAATTGTATTCTCTTAAAGATGAAATAATTATTTAGAATCATAAAGTAACGTACATTTAGAAATGGAAACAGTTGATAATCAATGAAATATGAAATATACTAAAGCCGTTGAGTTGAACATCCTTGGGGGTTTAATTAATTTTAAATGAAGGAGAAGAAAAATGTGCGGGTGTGGTAGGTGCATGTGCTTTCCTGCGGTTTGGGCCACTTTTGAGAAACATGACTCAGGTGACTCCTCATGGGGAAAGAGATTGGTTAGATCCAAAGGCAAATCATTGAAGAAGGAAAGGGTAAATACTGGGCCATTCAAATGGAAAGTTATGAGCTAAAAGTAATCGGAGAAAACCCATGTCCTGCATTTGCCGCATGGGAGAGTGTGTATGTGTGTGTCTGGTGAGCTGGAGGTTAAATGGTTTCTGAGAACCTCGAAAGTCAGAGCTTCGAGACATTCCCGGGATGACTCAGCTTGGGAAACTTCAAGTCCGTGTCAGTCCTCAGGGTGGTTTGTGTAGGGCAAGCCCCTTTCTGCTTCTGAGCCTCAAGAGAGGAAACTATGACTGTGGGAGATACTTGCTCTCTGAATCGGTGGGGACAAAAATGTCCTGACAGAAAAAAAAATAAAGGGGGGGGGGCTTTGGTGAAGAGAACCTTGTTACAGGGAGCGTTTAGTCCGAGGAAAATTCCAGATCTTTAATCTTACAAGTTGTCATCATAGTTTATGGAAAACTGTACACAGACATCTAAGACTACATGACATGATTGGAATATAAAACTATTTAATAGTGTCATGAAATATCAAAACATTTGGAGCCAGACAAGCAGGGTTAGACTCCCACTTGCTAGTTGTCGTTCAAGCATAAGGTACACATAAAAAACTGCATGACTGGCGCTCCAGTTCAGTGATTTTTCACGAAACAAACATATCCCTGTAACCAGCACTCACTGCAATGGAGAATCAGAGACTCACACGCATCTCGGCCCCTCGCACACACTTCCTATCACTGCCCCCCTGGGTTCAACACTGTCCTGGTTTCTAATACCAATTCATTTTGACTGATTCATTAGAACATTCTATGAATAGGACCATTTAATATAGACACTTTTATACTTGCTTTCTTTTGCTCAGCATTATGTTTAGATGACTCATTCATGTTGCTGTGTCTAGCCATAATCTTTTGGTTTTCGTTGCCGTATTGTATTGTATTGTATTGCATTACCACAATTTATTCACGCTACACTGGATGAAAATCGGGGCTGTTTCTAGGTTTTAGTTATTCTCAACAGTATTGCTAGGAACATTCTTACACTTTTTTTTTTTTTGCAAACATCTGAATGCAAATGCCTGAATCTTTTAGAGCTGCCATAACAAAATAACACAGACTATGTAGCCTAAACAACAGAAATTTATTTTCTCACAGTTCTGGAGGCTCAAATCCAAGATCGGGGTGTGAGCATGTTTGGTTTCTCTAGAGACCCCTCCCCTTGACGTGTCAGCCACTGCCTCCTGGCTGTGTCCTCAAGTGGCCTTTCCTCTGTATCTACACTTCTGGGGTCTCTTCCTCTTCTTAGAAGGACTCCAGTTCAGCTGGATTGGACCCCATGCTTATGACCACATTTAACATGAATTACTTCCTTAAAGGCACTATCTCCAAATACAGTCACTTTAGTGGTTGGGACTTCAATATATGAATTCAGGGTGGTGGTGGGTGGGAGGGAGGGGAGTGGGTACATAATTTAGTCTATAATAGCATTTCTGTAAGTGCTAGGTTATTAGATATGAGTAAATTAGAATTCAGGAGATACGATGGCTTTTCAAGTTGGTTAAACTGATTTGCATTCCCAGCAGCAGGATATGGGCTGTCCAGCTGCTTCCTGATCTCAGTAAATACCATATTGTCTTACTCATTGTAGTTGTTCTGGTGGGAATATACATGGGATGCCAGTGGTAGTAGAGTTAGCTTTTCCTTGATGATTTTTGAACTTGATTATCTTTCATATGTTTATTAGCCACTTGGATATTCTTATTTGTAAAACTACCTTCTGCCACTCTATGTATTGCCTTTTCTGTCATTAATCATGTTTCGACAAGCATACATTCTTAATTTTAATAACTAATTTTAATTTGTAATTTTTTCTGTTATGGCTAGTGCATTTTGTATCTTATTTTACTAATCTTTGCTTAGCCTAAGGTCATGAAGATGTGGGTGTTTTCTTTTAACTGTTTCATTATTTTACTTTAACATTTAGATCTCCTTAATATCCAAATCTCATTTTTGTGTATTTTATGAGATAAGGGATGGGGTCACGCTTCACTTTTTTCCACAGAAATAGTCAAATGACCCCAAACTATTTCTTTAAAAAGTCTATTTTACCCCACTGCACCCCACTGTCACCTTTGTCATAAAACAGGTGACAGTTTTAATTATGGGCCAGGCTTTAGATTTGCTCTTCTTTTCCACTGGTGTCCAACTTGTGTGCTTACCCTTGATCCAACATCACACTGTCTTAAATACTATAGCTTTATAATAAGGCTTGAATCCTTATAGTGAACTTCTTGGTCAAGGGCTCCTCATGGCCCTTTACAATGTCAAACACATGTTAGAAATGGCTTGTTGATTTCCATAAAACACCTGCTAGAATTTTGGTTAGGGTTACATTGAATTTATAGATAAATGTAGGAAAAATAATATTCTGTTAGTTGAACTATTATGATACATCCCATTATTTATTTAAACTTTTTTATCAATAAATTTTATCAGTAAAGAATAACATTTTTGTGATTTACAGTGTAGAAGGTCTTACATATCTTTTATTAGATTTATTTACAAAGATTCTGTGATTTTGAAAATGTTATTATAAACAAGTCCAGGGTATTGAGATGTTTTCACTCATACCTCTACATATGATATTTTGAGAATTTTGAATAATATTGATTCAAAGATGACCTAGGCAAATCACTAATGATCAAGCAGTGCCTTCATTCACTCCTTCATGCACTTATTTATTAAGTAATTATTGCATGCCTCTTGTATACCAGTCACAGTGCTCAATGCTAGGCACAAAAAATAAAGCAGTTTTTATTCTAAAGTGCTTAAAAATATATGGTTAAACAAATAATAGTTCAGGATGATAAGCTCAAATAGAGGATGTTACAAAGTACTATTAGAAGTTTTGAGGATAGAAGTTTAGAAGATACTCTGAAAACCAGAATGATACTGAAGGATTATCAGAATAATAACAAAAATCATATTGAGAAATAGCATCAGAAGTAGCTCAACCACTTCACATGGGGACAAAATAAATGCAAGCTAGAACTCTCGAGCACACTGAAGAACATTTGAACTGTCGGTTGTAGCAAATCGAGAAAAAGTTATAAAAAGTTCTCACAGAAGCACATCACCCCAAGTTGGTGCTAAACTGAACTCAAACAAGAACGCCGAAGCCTGGGGGGACTACGGGATCAGTTTGGTCTGCACTGAAGCGGTTTACAAGAGTAGGAGCACTAAGCTTACATAAGTAAACCGGTGATCTCCTCCAGATGGGGCCGAGGGAAAGGGGCCTGTTTAGATCACTGGGACGTGTTTATCTGGAAGCACTGGTGTGGGACCGAGACCAACGGGGCCCTTGGAGGAGGAGATACGTGTCCACACCATACACTATCTAAAAGGCGTTATGCCCACTGACATTGGCAAAGTCGACATACAAAAAATGCAAAAACAATGAAAGTGCAAAGGTACGCTTGAGTAGTGAAGATTTCGAGCCCCAGAGAGTCCTAAAAAGTATGTTTAATCTAACCCTGAGATAAATGGACGTAGTAGAAGGAGCTTCAAACTGAGAGACTGAACTAGTTTGAGTTCTCACACTTGACTGGCAGTGTTCTCTTTTTAAACTACTTAATCTCTCTGACTCTCAGTTTCCTAACCTATGTAGCTCAAATTACTGGATGTGAGAGCCCTTTTCAATGATAGCATACTATATGAATTTAAGAGATAGCAGTTTAACACTTTCATGTTATTAGTAAACTTATAGAACATTATTTCAGTGACAGTTCTTAAATTTTAAGGTCTCAGAAATCCTTTACTCTCTTGAAATATTCAGGAACCCCAAGATCTTTTGTTGGTGTGGGTTATGTCTATGAGGTATGTTGCTTTAAGAAATAACATTGAGAACAATTTTTTAAATACAGGGTGGGGCAAAAGTAGGTTTATTGTTGTTCATATGGAAAAATATGACAATAAATAATAATAAAAGAATAAATTCACAATAATAATCCTACTTTTGACCCATTCTGTAATCATTTCTTTTAAAAAAGGACCCATTACATGGTAATATAAATATTTTACACATATAAAATACCTGTATTTTCCAAATGAATTATTTTCCAAACAAAACAACATATAGTTAAAAGAATGATATTATTTTACATTTTCCCATATGTGAAAGTAATACCTGACGTAATGAATTCTCATATCTGCTTCTGCATTTGGTCTGTGGAAATCCTTTTTTTTTGGTTGAAAAATAAAGAGTATCTGGGCCCAGGCTGGTGTAGCTCAGTGGATTGCGTGCAGGCCTGTGAACTAGAGGATCGCAGTTCGATTCCCAGTCAGGGCACATGCCCGGGTTGCAGGCCAGTTCCCAGCAGGCGACGCACGAGAGGCAACCATACATTGATACTTCTCTCCCTCTCTCCTTCCCTTCCCCTCTAAAGATAAATAAATGAAATCTTAAAAAAACCTGATGTCTTAAAAATAAAAAAAATTAAAAAAAGAATATCTGGCCTTACACAGATATGTATTAGTTCTTTTGGTTAATTGGGGATATTCTTCTTTGATTCATAAGCTAACTTCTTAAAGGTTAGGTGCAGTGTAAAATCTGCATCTATATTCATGACCTTTTCTTGGTTGTTATATTAAATTTGTTAGAAGAGGAGTAGGAAGAGATGTGGCTGAAAAAGACTGGGACCTGACTGTGAACACTTGCTTATCTGCCTTCATCGCCCAGGGAATCCTTGGCCAGGGAAGCACAGCATTCTTTCCTTCTGAGGACGAATGACACTCCCTCAAAGTTATTTTTAGCACCGCTTTTGATTGGTGGTTCTCAAAGTGGGATCTGCAGACCACCGGGGTCCCTTGCTACTCCTCCTTCAGGTTGTCTGCAAGGTCAAACTATTTTCACAGTAGTAAAAATATAGTATTTTAAGTGGATATCACTTTAAATTCTCTTCCAATAGATTTTGACCCATGCATTCTTTTGTAACATCATTTATCAGTCAATTTTAACATATACAAAATTTTAAAAAACACAGATTTTTCTTATCACTACTATCTCATCAGCCAATCTTCAAGGATTCGAACACTATCTAACTCAAGGTTATGAATATAAGTTTTCTAACATTCTAACTTTCACTTAAATGCTTCAGTTCAGTCACTGGCAACAAATATGGTCAGTTGTTTTTTGAAGTAACTTACTCCAAAAAAGTTTCACTTTTGAGAAAATGTTTGCCAAATAGCCATGTCTGAATAACCGTAGTTTCTCTGTTAAGTGACTTTCACATAAAAATGGTTTCCATGAAAAAAGCACCCAGTTCAACCCCCAACTCAATCACACTAGTGATTTGCTCTGAGACCACCTACCTCTGTTGGCTGTAGAGGGGCCTTATTTGTAGTTCCCTTTCATCCCATGGACTCCTTATAGACATGACTCAAAGACCAAGACTTAATAAAATTAATTATTTTATTGCTTCATCAAGAATATTCTCAATTTAAACCAGCTTTGCTGTTTCCCCTCTGGGTGCCCGGTGGTCAAAAATTCAATGACTGCAACACAGTTTTGTTGTACTGCCTTGATCTGTGCTAATGTGTCAGCGGTTTTCCTTTCAATGGAAAAGTCAGTGCAGTGAGAAAGGAAGGGGTGTCTTTTTACTACTGTGAAAATAGTTTGGCCTTGCAGACTCCCTGAAGGAAGAGTAGCAAGGGACCCCGGTGGTCTGCAGATCCCACTTTGAGAACCACCAATCAAAAGCGGTGCTAAAAATAACTTTGAGGGAGTGTCTTTCGTCCTCAGAAGGAAAGAATGCTGTGCTTCCTTGGCCAAGGATTCCCTGGGCGATGAAGGCAGATAAGCAAGTGTTCACAGTCAGGTCCCAGTCTTTTTCAGCCACATGTCTCCTTATACCTCTTCTGGATCCTCAGTTCCAACCACGACACTCGCAAAACACCCCTCAGCATTCTCAGCTTTGTGTGGTCACTTTCGCCATCCCTATTATCCAGGTTTCAGGACCCCGCTCAGGACTTCCAGGTTTCATCAGCGTTTTCAGTCTGCTGCATTGCACAAAAGTTCACCTCTTATCTTAGCATCACACCACTGGCCAGTCCTACTCATCCGGCACTTTATTATTAATGATAACTTATATTTGTCTTTCTTTGATGGTATTGTGTCATTATTGATAATTTCTTTAAAATTTGAATATAAATTCACTGAAGAGAGGCCTTTATAGAGTGTATTATTTTTCTTTCTATAGCAACTAATATATTATCTTTGTTGAATAATTGCACTCAATTAAGTAATTGTACCCAAGCAATATGACAAATGAAGAATCAATATGTAAGAGGCAATACTTGAGGGCTTGTCTTTCCTGGACCACCTTAGTTTTCCTACACTATACATTTTCCTTAAATAACCTGACAGTCTCCTATGCCTTCATTTTTTTTCAGTTATTAATCCCAAACTATAAATCCACATTGTCTCTTTCTTTTGAACTTTAGGTATGCATATCCAACATCTGTTCTTATTTCCTGGACATCGTCAATATCCCACACTTACAACCTGACATATTTAATCTAAACTTACTGACTTTCTCTCTCTCCCAGCTTGTTTCTCCTTCTGTGACCCCACTTTACTCAATGGCATCCAACGACCAACCCAGTGGCCCAAAGGAGCCAGTCACCATTCTCAAGGTGGCTATTTCCTAAATACTTCTGGGACACATGCATTCCTTTCTGTTCAGACTTTCTCAGAGTTCAAGTGGCCATTGGAATGACCTCCAGTGCTCCAGCAACCTCCCAAAAGATCTCTCTGACTTTAGACCTTTGATTTAATTGTGCTATAGCAAAGTCATTGTCTCAGACCTGCTATAACACATTACCATAGACTGGGTAGTCTTATAAAACATAGAAATTTATTTGTCACAGTTACGAGGCTGTGCAGTCCAACAAGAAGGCCAGTAAATTTGGTGAAAGCCCACTCCTAGTTCAGAGATGGCTGTGTTCTCATGGGGTCCTCACATGGAGAAAAAGGCAAGGCATGTCTCTGGGGTCTCTTCTGCTAGAGCACTAATCCCACACAGGAGGGCCCTGTCTTTGTGACCCAGTCATCTCCCAAGGGCCCATCTCCCAATGCTATCATACCGAGGATTGGGTTTTAACATATGTATTTGGTGTGTGGAGGGTGGCACAAACTTTCCATCTACAGCCATGATTTTTCTAAAATGTAACTCAAATCCTATCATTGTTAGCCTAAAAGCCTTCATCGATTCCACATTGCCCATGATAAAATCTCAACTCCCTAAGGTTGTCTAACATGTCTGTGATCTGGCCGCTGCTCTCCTTTTCAGCTCCATTTCTCCCAGCAATTCCCCTCCAAATTTTACCTCCTGCCACACTGAGTGTCTTTCTTTACTGTGCTCTATGCTCTACTCTCCGACATTAAACATGATGATCTCCTTGTCTAAAATGCTTTCTCTTTCCAATCAGCAGTCACGTCCAGCTTCCACATCTTAGCCCCTCCCCTGGCAATATCTCATTGATAAAGTTCAATGTAGAAATAATCTCTTCAATGAAGTCTGTTTTTTTTTAAAATTATTTATTTATTTTTAGAGAAAGGGAAAGGGAAGGAGAAAGAGAGGGAGAGAAACATTGCTGTGTGTTTGCCTTTCACATGTCTTCTGCTGGGGACCTGGCCCCCAACCCAGGCATGTGCCCTGACTGGGAATCAAACTGGCAACGCTTTGGTTTGCAGGCCTGCACTCAACCCACTGAGCCACACCTGCTAGCTCTGAAGTCTGCTCTTATTGCTCCCTCCACAGCGTCTTCCCCTTGGCTGCTCTCAGTCCCTGTCCTTGTATTATAGCATGTTCTTCACTGTGCTGCATTGTCCATTAACTGTCTGATTCCCCACTGAATCATAATGCTTTCTGAGTGCATGAATGTTTATCCATCCAGTTCACACTCATTGTATGTCTAATTGCCTGGTTGAGAATAAAGCCATAAAAATATTGATAAAATAAAATTATTATTAATTCAACATTAAAACACTATTATAGAATTTCGGTATCATAGCCCTGGCTGGGTAACTCAATTGCTTAGAACACCATCTTCACACGGCAAGGTTTTGGGTTTGATCCCCTGTTGGAGCCCATACAGGAATAAACTAATGAATGTATAAGTAAGTGGGACAACAGATCCATGTTTCTCTCTCCCTTCTCCTCTCAATCTCAAATCAATAAAGATAGAAAAACATCATAGTGGCTGGAATAATAAGATTTGTTTAATTTGAGCGAATGGAGAGAAAGGAGCCTGAGGACACTTCAGAGAGGTACATTTTTGTGTACCATCAGAACAAAAAAATGTATCTTTTTTGTTCTGATGACATACAAAAAGATAGGTACAAAAGATACACTTTTCCTGTGGGATGTGGGAAATCAACCAAAATACAACCTTTTGCTGAGGCTGCAATCACATACACCCTAGAGACAACACTGAGAGCTGTCACGTGGGAAAAGGGACTTTTGAGAAAAGGTCTTGAACTTTGGAGTGTTATGTAAAAGGGCATGACATGTCTTGCCCCGTGAGTAAAGCTGCGCAGATAACTTACCAAAACTACCGAGGCTGCTGTGACATATTAAGAGATAACTTTCCAGCATTGGCACATTCAATGAGCACTATTTTCTCCAAATACAGCATTTTGAAAATAAAACTTTCTGTGTCTAGCAAGATTTGCAAGACTCTGGTTACTAAATGAAGATGAAGGCAGAGACCTTGCTGTAGGCAGCCCTGCACTGGTTCAGCAGTGTGATCTTTGACGTTGTCCAGCTACATTAACCCTCAGTCTCCATGCAACTGTGGGAAAGTTGGACCACAAGACACTTGGACACCACACAGTGGCAGCTAGCAGGCCAGGCCAACACACAGTGCAGGATGGGGAGAATTGCCACGGCTCTGGGTTCTTTGGGGTCCTGCAGGGCACAAAGCAACCCTTGGTCTCAGGTGATCCTCAAACCTTTGGATCCGTTCTGCATAAATCCCAGTCAGGTTGACAACCAATCTCCTGACAGCTGTTGCTTGGTGGACAGCCGTGCAACCCACTTCTGGAAGGGTTTTCTCAGCATTTGGGGGTGCTCCCAGGGCATGTGGGAGGTGGTGGACACTGTGGAGGCAGCCAGCAGACTGCGGCCGAGGGAGCCCTGCCAGAGTGATCTGAATGTCCCAAAGTGGACCCCTAGGGCGCGGGGCCCAGGATGAGCAGGTATAGCCTGTGCTCTGAGCAGCCTGGCTCTCCTCCCCACTTCTCCCCTTCTTGCCCCTGCAGTTCATGTAAAAGGGACTACAGTGTCCCCCAGACACTGCCAACTTCAGAAATCCAGATCATGTTACCATCAACGTGTGCAGAATTTTAACCCTGAATAGATAAGCTTTCATGCTGTAAAACTCTTTACCTATTAAAAAAAAACTAACTAAAAGTAATTTTGTTTCATTGAACATCAGAAACTACATATTCATAAGGAAAGCTTTTTAAATTAAAAGACAACATTTTCCTCCCTGAATGGTATGGTTTATTGAATTGAGTGTCAGCCTGATAACTGAAGGTCTGCAGGTTCGGATCCCAGTCAGGGCACATGTCTGGGATGCAGGCCGGTTCTTTAGTTGAGGGTGAGCAAGAGGAAACCGACTGATACATTTCTCTCATATTGATGTTTTTCTGCTTCTCTTTCTCCCTCCCTTCCCCTCTAAAAATAAATAAATGAAATCTTTAAAAAATAAAGATAATATTTTCCAGAACTGAGAATTGAATGTTATCATCATAACTAGGAATCAGTCTATTAGCTCTTTGCAGGCAGCCTCACTAACACCACCCTTATCATTGCTTGGGAATTCTGAGGAATGTATGTTCATTCATGTCATATACATATTTATCACTTGTATGCATATGGTTCTATATTATAAATATAATAATATGACAATATTTATAAATATTATAAATACCTCATTCTTTCCTTAAAAAATATTTTGTTCATGCCAACTACTGACATCTAGACAAAGCACTTATGTAAGCTTTAGGTTAATGGTAATATTATCACGAAGCTATCGCCCTGAAGTATCAGCTGATGAAAAAATAGGAGTTAGTGTCTCTGCAGTTACCCTCTGGCTTTGTTCCAGTACTGGGTGAGTGATGTTCTACTGCTTGTTGGGTTTAAACAATTACCTAAAACTGTAATTCTTACTGATTTTCAAATGTATCTGTAGGTTACTGTCACAGCTGTTAAATAAGAAACTTAACTTATTCTCCTTAATTCAGTTCAACTCTTTGACATGTCACTAGACTGTAATCTCCTGGACAGGTACTGTCCTTCCTTCTTCCTTGTTCCGCTGGCTGTCACAGAGAAGGTCTCAGGACATGTTTCCTGAAGGATTGTCCCTAAATCCTGCTTCTCAGTGTTAGTTTCGAGGCGTGGGAAGAATGGCAGCCTTGAATAAATGTAAAAGTTAGAAATCACTAAAACACCCTGAAGTAAGGTTCCCATTTGCTATTGTCATAGAGCTTGTCTGTCTCCATCTTCATGGTTTGTCTCTAGAGTCCTCACAGAAGCCACCATACCTCTGTGCTCCTTTCTCTCGCCCTTTCATCACACTCCTGCTTAGTGGAGGAAGAGTCCTATTCTCTGAGAAAAAGAAATGACTGTGGCATGCATTGAAATATCCAAAAGCCACCAAATACCCATGATACGCCAGAGACAAGTATCCACAAGAGGGGACTTAGCAAAGCCACCCTTCACCCAGCCACAGTTACTTGGTTGCTAGTGTAGTACATGCCCTGTGAAGGCAGGACAGGTGGAGATGAGGGCCAATGGGAGGGCAGTCTGTCCCGGGCATGAATGAGGATGCTCTCCCCCTAGGACACGATTAGGTCTGTTCAAGACCACAGTGGACAGTAGCCTTTTCTGTTGTTGTGGCCACATGTTCCAAACTCCCAGCACTTTAGGGAAATGCAGAAGAACACAAGCAGAGCATCACATGAATAGGTATACAAGACACTGACATTTGAGGAGCTCTCCATTTATCCTTCCTACAAGTCTCACTCATGGGGTATCAAAACACAACTGGAGTCAGCAGTTTGGGGCAGACAGGCGTGAAAGAGGGAATGAGCTGTTTATAAACTTAGCAAATGAAGTGAATGCAGCAAAATGTGTTTTGCAGTTGCTGAAGATAGCTTCAGATGTAAAAAAAAACCCCACATGTCTACTAGTATAGAGCACTTTCTATTTATACTCATATACTTTCTAATGCTATTGCTGATGAATTTAAATAGTAAAAAGACCAGAAAAATAATAGTTTATCTATTAAAAATTGCAACACTTTCTTACATTCATAACATTATAATCCAAGCATATTTCTCTTTCTCTCTAATTCGCAGCAGAAAGGAACAAGAATAGCATGTGCAATTTTTATTAAATTATCCCCAAACTTAGGTGATGGAATTTTGTGTATTTTAAAGGTTGGAAAGTACCCAAAATGCTACTAAAGTCGTCTTTATGTTTATTTAGTTGAAGGACATAATGCAATTCCTTCCCACATCCATCCTCCATGGTGGTCTAACTAGACACTTGCCCATTCTGATTGTCGACGGAAGGTTATTCTATTTTTGGAGAAACCACAGTCACTAGTTCTGGCTGGTAGAGCTCCCTTTCTCCTCCTCATCATCCAGTCTAGGCAAGGTTCCACAGACAGTATTTTTCCCTATTTGTCCCCACCCAGGAGTCCTCAATCTGTTCAAGGAATAGGAAAAATGTAAGGTCCCCTTTGTGAAAAGAAATTAATCATTTGAAATTAATCAACAATCCTTTCAAACCTACGATCAGCACAGGAGTGTGCGCTATAAAGAGAAAGAAGCAAACCTGTGGGAACTGGAAGTGGAAGGAGTTGTTTTTCCTCTCATTCTTCAACAAAAAATCCTGAGTTTACCACTTTAAAAATATCATTATTATGAGAGTAAGATAACTACATTACAAAAAAATGGAAAAGAATGCAAACATTAATGTGTGATCCCAATAGCTCCTTCCATAATGTTGTCTCTTTGGGTAAAAAAAACCATGTAATTTTAAAAATCATGTTTGAGTTCATGTTTAAAACGATGTTTAAAATCAAATGTGATTTTAAAAACACAACATATTGTAAACAGAAGGACAGGCGCACAGGACATGCACTCAACTGAAACATCTCGAAAAAGAAAATTGACAACTGTTGGTTTACAGCAAATATATGATCCATCGATAAGGTAGAAAATGAGGAATTAATTGTCTTTTAAAAAGTCATAGGCTGGCAGGCACTGTGGTGATGAGCACGATGACAGAGCCAAATGGTCTGGTTTTAAAGCCCGACTTTGCTGCTGAAACCCTCTCTGTAGCTCCAGGTGGGTCGCCTCAGCGTCCTGTCCATCACGTGGTGATGCGCGTTTGGGCCTACTTTATCAGCTTTTTCTGATGGTTTCGTGAATTTAAAGTAGGAACTCTTTAAAAGGAGCCTAGAATAGAAGAGTATTTGCTAAAATTAAGTTATCGCTATTATTCTTCCATTTCTCATACAGTGTTTTAAAAATAGATACTAACCTACAAAGAAAAAAGTAATTCTATTTCTAGTCTCTGAAAGTTTCATTGAATAAGAAGAAATAATAAATTCCCTTTTCAGTTTGAAAACCATCTTTAGTACATCTCTTAGACCATCACTTCTGACTACGGTTCAGAATTGAAACATTTTCCCATGTATGAGAATATACTTTTCTGTTTTTTGCGGTGTCATTTGACAGAAGGATGCTGCGGCCCCAAGAGTTTAGAACTCAGCACTCAGGCCATTCCCTCTGATGGCCGTGTTCGATGCCATGGGGGAGAAGTACTAGTGTGCCCGGTTCCATCCCTGCCAAACCTGAGTGACAACGGATTGTCTCACTCACTGTGAGATCCGCCTTGGGACCGGTCTAGGGGATTCTCTTCTCACATGCAAAACGCTTTTGTTTAGTTTTTGAACTTGCAGTGTGAAAGTCATTTCTCATTTAGAATCCACGGGGCAGCCAGCGTTCTGCCCTAGAGATTTCCTATGATAAAGTCAGGTTTTAATCAGATTTCATCTTATTTTATCAGATAAACCTTAGGGGTTTTTTTCAGTGTAAGTCATGATTATAAATTTCTGTGTGCAAGAAAAAGCGAATATTCTTACTAGATCATCTGTGGTAAGATTTGTGAGTTGCTTTTGTTGCAAAATATTTGTTTCCAAATGACTTCCTCTTTCCTCCAGGAGCATGTAAGTAAGCTTTTTTGTGTGTGTGACTATTTGGTTTCCTTCAACATAGGTCAGACCTCGCTTATCACAGCCATCTCCTCTGTTTCAAGGAGAGATGATTCCAGGTGTGTTTTAACTGAGTAGCACTTTTTGTTTAGATTACCAAATAAAGCACAATATAAGTTTTAAATATAAAAAAGGTGGGCTGTTTCCCACAGTGCTCACAGGCATTTCCAGGATAAGAAACTGGCCCCTCTGTTGTTCCATAAAAAAGGAATTCCTAGCACGGAACTATTTTTAGAACACTGGTTGGCACATCAGTTCCCTCCACATTTCCTTAACACCCTGTGCTGTGTTCTCCCTCCAACTTTCCGGGATCGGTTCATCCCCCAAAGTAACAGGGAGAAGCCACTTGAGATTATTGTCTCTCAAGGAGAAAAAGGAAACCGGCTGTCATCGTATTAACACATTTCTCTTTCTTCATTAAACACACGAACAGCCATCTGGGCCTCTACTAAAAATTATCACCAACGCTAAGACATGAACCAAGCCCTCCCAAAATATTTTATTTGTTTTATGACTATAATATCAGTTTAAATTACGTATTTATTTTTGTCTACACACCAGGTATGGCTCTTAGTGACTAAAACTTGGACATTGGTGTTTGCTGCATCTATTTCTTTTTCTAAGAAATTGAGTGATTGACTTCTTTATACACTGAGATCTTGGATAAAAGGTGACATTTTTCTCTTTTTAATTTAATTTTATTTTTAAAATTATTTGATTTTATTTTAAAAAAATATTTTATTATTTATTTTTAGACAGAGAGGAAGGGAGGGAGAAAGAGAGGGAGAGAAGCATGAATTTGTGGTTTACTCCCGGGTGTTCACTACTGGGGTCCTGGCCCAGCAACCCAGGCATGTGCCCTGATGGGGAATTGAACCAGCGACCCTCTGGTTCACAAACCAGGGCTCAATCCACTAAGCCATATCAGCCAGGGCTCTCTCTTTTTTTAATAGACTATAAAAACAAGTAAAGAAAGAGATGCTTTAAAAAGTCTGTTAAGCAAAACCTTGGTCAAAATATAAGCTAATTGCCCGTACATAGAAAGTGTTACTATAATTTTAGTTGTTCTTGAATACGATTTGTAACAGCTCTCCCCTTTCCAAAATACGCAATTTTGATTTAATACAAGATTGATTATCAGCTGATCAAAATTAGATCTCTTTATATATACAGATATCAAATTTATAGGTAATTTAAATGGAAAGAAATAATTTTGGGTAATTTCCTTTTGTCTACAACTACATCTACCATAAACTTACTACTTCTTCAATAAACTTACTACCAGATATAATTTCTAAGATAGTGTTAAAGAGATTTGTCAGCAAGAAAATCCGGCTTATAGATAAGAGTAGTCAGAGGTATATACAGAGATAGAGATACACATATATAACTTTTTTTATGAAGTTCAGGATTTGAAGGTTGAATATCATATAAGGCTATACAACCTTTGACTTCTAAAAAGGTCACTGAATTTTATAGATTTGAGATTTAAAGCTTAACATTTTCAGTTACACTTTCAAAATTCTGAAACACTTGACCACTTGGTTTTAAAAAGCATTTCATAATATTGTAAAAGTAAAATGACTCATAAAAAAATCTATAAAAAGTAGACAAATAAAAAATTAAAATTAAGTTAGTTTAAAAGTACATGTGATTTACGTCAAGGAAAAGTGTAGCCCTGCCAACCATTTTTTCCTCAAATATTCATAGTACATTTTGAGGACATTATGCAAACACTTAAATGCCAGTAGTTCATTATTTTTACAAGATCATTTAAAAAATGACTAATATTAAAATATAGATTTTGGGTTTTTCCTAGGGCCTCGAAAACAAAGCGTGTTTTATGGTTTATCTAGACTCATTGATAGGAGGATTTTAAGTTTTTTTCTTTAATTTGGGGGCATAGGAATTAAACTTTTTTTCCTGGCAGCAAAATGCTACCTGAGAGCAAAACACTTTCATCTGTTGACTCCTTAAAATACGTGCCTCCCTCTTCTTTATAATACCCTTCCCAGTTCTTTCCCAGGATCTCCCAGGACCAAACTTCTCTGTTTTGGTGATGGATAGAGTGTTATTACCTTTATATTAAAATGAAGAACCTATTTAGTTGCCAATAAAAAGGAGCCTATTGTTGGGATACAATGACACCCTGTCAGATGTACGAACCCCGACAAGACATAGGAGAAACACAGGGATGAATAATATGCTTGCCTTTGTGTCAACCCTGCTGAGGGTTAAGAAAACATCCTGGCATGTCCATTTATTTGTAGCTTATTGGTTTCCTGACCTAAATTAGGAATTAGGATGAGAGGTGTGGCTGGACTCTCTTCCTGAAGATTGTGATTTCTGAAACTCAGAGGGATCGAGACCTGAGGTTCCCACAGCAGAGCCAGAAAAAGAAATAGATAATAATTACACCTGCCCCTCTGGCGTTTAGCCACTACCCTGGGCATTATATCTGGGGTCTGATTTGTTTTGTTTTCCTAGTTCAGCCTGTAACTGTTTGACACAAAGAGTAAACACTTTGTTCTTGCTAAAATCACACTCATTTTCTGAACTTTGCAGATAATAAGTAAGAATAACAACAATATTCTTAAAGTTCACTGAGGACATGTTACCTCTCTTCTGTGCTAGATAACTAACTGTAGGATAAAGTATTCTTAGAAATTGCTTCAAAAGAGATTCCAGGATAATAAGTTTCCAGATTTTGTCAAAATAAAAATTTATGCTAAACATTTAATTAACCAAATTATTTTCGGAGGAGTCCCTTATCACAGCAGAATCACAAAGGGCTTAAAGTCAGTCGGAGCTTACTAACTAAATTCAACAAATAAGTAGGCACCTGCGATGTGCTAGGCTGGAGGGCAGTTGCTGCAGGGTTTAGAAATTTATTCTAGTTTCCCATTTCTCTCATTTTCTTTCTATCACTGGTCCTCAACTTATTTCAAAAATAACAATGCCCACTTCCTCAAGAATAATATTCTAGAGACTTCGCAATCCAAAAGACCTGTGCTAACTCCAACACTACGAGTTGTGCAATCGGAGCCTCGGATTCTGTTCATGAGAGTGGTCATGACTCATATGCAGTTAGTTGTGCCAGGAGTTGTGGTGACGCAGGCCACGTGAGGGGGCACATGGTGAATGTCCAGCCAATGGTTCTGCCTGGCATTCTGTGCAGGAGATACAAAGTTGACTCTAGAACAGCCCATCTGAGAACTCATCAGGGGTTGGGGGTGTGCTAGGGACAATCAAACTCACTATATATTTTTTCCTAAATCAGCCAGCCTCCTTACTGGCAGGCAGGCCCAGGGATATGGCTGGTCATAAAATGTGGGAAGTAGCGACCTGTGTCTCTGCTGGGCTGAGTCATTAAAATGATGACGTGTGGTTCTTTGGTGTTGCTGTCTGCCTTTGTGTGCAGCTGTGAGGTGGTGGACTCCCAGCAGTCTGAGTTCCTGCAAGACTGCACAGTAAACCCTCTTAAAGATTCACATGGGCCACTGAAGCGAAGTTTTGTTGTGTTAAGCCACTGAGATTTGGGAGTTATTTCTTCTTACTATATATAGCCTCTATAGTAATGAGGCTATAACTAATCCTCTAGAACGAATGTAGAAATCCTCCTTATCAGCCAATCCTCCTTATCCTCTATAACTAATGTAGAAAAAGAAATGGGTGATGCTCTAGGGTATAATGCGATTGCATATACTAATAGTAGGAAGCAGAAAGCTCTTTGAAAGAAGAACAGAGGGAACATTTAAGTTGGTCCTTAAAGGGAACTAGAGGCCTGAGATGGGTAAGATGTGAGAACAAATATTTCCCCACAGAGGAGATAACACATGCAAAAGCCAAGAAGCCTAAGGGAGCCCATTGGACTGAAAAGGTGCAGGGTTTCTGAGGAACAAAGACTAATGGCCAGGGCCAGGGGGTGGAGGACATTCCATGCCATTGGAAGGCATTTTTGTTATTTATTTTTACTTTTATTAGCATTTATTTCATGCAGCATTTATTTCATGCTGTTAAGTTTCTGTTTCTTCAGTTTCTTCTAGGATATCTTTTTTTTTTCTTCTGTGCAAACTCCTTTTTTAGTTCAGGCATAACCTGCTCTTTTCCCGTAAGGATCATCTCAGCGTGGCCGGGAGAGGTCATGGATGGGCTACTCTGTCCCTGAGTTGTGTAATCTCTGCCCCGCATTTTGGGAGCTTTGTTCACCTGAATGTGCTCAACGTCCAGAGATCTGCATCTAAACCCTTAAGTTCGGCATTAATCCATGTATTTTTAAGCATGTGTGGCAAAAATTCAGCACTCTTTTGGGCCGCTGACCCTACATTCAGCACCCCTGTTTGGTCTGCCCACCCTTTGTAATGACGGAGTGGCATGCAACACTTCTGTAAGGTGACATCCCTCAGACACTTACTTGGTGGCTTTTCAGATATGCACGCCCTTGATGGCCTGGACAGTTTCATACATGTTCTTAAGGTAAACAGAAAATTTAAATCTCTTGATTTGCATGATTTTGTGGGGTTTTCTGGGTCAAGTGAGTCTAAACCGTTTTCAGAGGTCACCTCAGGCTGCTTATGCAAGGGAGGGCTAAGGCGTTTTCTTTTCTTTCTGTAAGCTAGAAGTTCTTGAAAGGCTTTTGAAAATTTCTGTTCACTTATTTTTGCTTAAAACAGTAATACAAACACATTCTACAAAATTGGAAAGACATGAGAAAGCAAATAAAAATTATAATTACTGCTAATGTGACCTTGAGAAACAACCATGAAGGCTATTTTTGTTTTTTCTTCCAGATATTTTATTTGATTTAAAAAATCATGTTGTATAAACATTGCTTTGTTTCTTTTTTCACTTTCCTAATGAAAAGTCTTAAAAGAAACTTCAGCTCGAGCTGACACCATTTCAATGATTAAGAGTTATACCATAATTTATTTAGGTATTAGGTATATATTTGTTGTTTCATTTTCCTAAGTAGACACTTAAAAATCAGTTTTGTTGCAGAATAATTTACACAGAATTTAAAAAATCACATATTTCAAGTATAAATTTGGGGTGTTTTGACAAATGTATTGCCCTATTCCCTTAATCCTATGAAGGGATTTTTTTAATGAACCTCAATAAAGTTCTGAGACTGAAACTCTGAAGAGTTTCTATTGTTTCTTAAGACTCCTGTTGCCTTTTTTAGTGGAAAAAACATATAACTTCTGATTTCCTTTCCTTTTTTTTTCATTGGGTTTTTCAAGCTGCGTGTGAAAGCTGAATTGCTCAGTGCAACAAAAAAAATTATAGAGATTATATATGTATTGGGTGGACAGATGAAGAGAAACCTGCATTGGAAAAGGAGACTTGAGGAAAACAAATATGGTTTAAGTGAAATTGTAAAAAATTACAGTGATAAACATTTTCTACAAACTTATGTTACTTGCTCGTGCTTCATTAAGCTGGATCTCTGTCAGGGCAACAGAATAGGGAATGAGATAGGGTCTCGGGATGGACACAGCAAAGCCACAGCAGACCATGGAGGTATGGCCACCTGTCTGAGTTTCATGCAGTTTAGTTCACTGGTTGAGAGGACAGTTTTGAAGTCAGAATTGGTTCTAACCTGAAACCATTTTTTTAAATTAGCAGTGCACGTTAGGAAAGCTGCTTGATTTCTATTAGGTTAATAGATTTACTTGGAAAATAAGTAAAACATTGTTTTTCTCTAGGAATAAATGAAACAATGTCTATAAAACACTTAGAATTTTCTACATGCTCTAGAAGGGCTAATTATTGCACATCTTAAAAAAGTACACTTGGAAACATTACTGAGGAGAACTGCAGGTACTCAGGGCAAGCAACTACCTGTGGGAAGAAAGGATGTGGACTCTACTGGAGGAAGTAAAGGTCAAGAGACCACAAAACATGAACTGTCAGGGATGAATGCTCATAGCCCCGGATTTTGGGGGGAGTAACTCCAAACCACCCCATAGCTGGAATGTCACCTAAGAGGAGGTTCCATGTTTAGACTTGGCTGATCACTGCCAAAGTACCAATGGTGGCTGAGAGCACTTGCTTATTTGACTGGATAATTCTCTGTGATGCTGCTAAATGCTCTTCCTTACATATCCTTATGTATGGAAGAGCATTTAGCAGCATCCCTGGCATCTACTCAATAGATGCCAAATGTTCTAGGGGAGCAACATCATCCCTGATTGAGAAACACTGATCCATAAGGATAGTTTTCTGAGGACATCCAGAAATAACTGCATAGGGTGGACTTCAGGTGAGGGACAAGCTAGTGGAGCACACGTTCATGTATAAGATACAAAAGCTGAAGGTCATGCACACAAAAAAGAATGGGGTGTTTAGGGCTCTTTTGGGGATTGAGTGTTCTGAAGAATAGACTGGTAGGTGTTATCTTCTGAATCTCAGAAGTCTGGAGGCCTCATGGTGCGAGCTTTGGCCCTCATGGCCTTTACACATGTTGTTCCTTTGCATAGAAAGCCCTCCCTTAAGGCCAGTGCCCCCCCACACACACACCCCCAGCCACTCTCCTTGCTCTACTATTACACCCTCTGTGATAGTTATTTTTATGTGTCAACTTGACTAGGCCACTTGGGCCACCCAGATTGGTTGATTAATATTCTTAGTGAGTCTGGGAGGGTGTTTTTTGGATGAGATTAACCTTTGTGTTTGTAGTTTGTAATCTGAACAAAGCAGATTGCCTTCCCTAATGCGAGTGGGCCTCATCCAATCAATTGAAGGTCTGAATGAAACAGAAATGCGGACCCTTTCTCAAGTGAGAAGGAGCTCCTACCTAACTGGTTGAGTTGGGACATAGATCCTCAGTTCTCCCAGTTCTCAGGCCTTCAGACTTGGATTGGAACTACACCATCATCTTTCCTGAGTCGCTAGCTGTTCAATTGAAGTTCTTGGGACTTGTCAACTTCTGCAGTCCTGTGAAACAGTCCCTTATAATAAATATCTGTGTGTGTGTGTGTGTGCGCGTACACACACACACACACACACACACTTGGTTCTCTTTTTCAATAGAATCAACCCCTCTTTGCCTTTCTTATCTCATACTATAGACATCATCCATTAATTTTTAGGCCGACTGGAAACCACTTCTTTGTGCTCTAGCCTGCTCGGTGGTCTATTGCCTTCTCTACACTGAAGTTTCCTCAAGACAGAAACCATATCTTGTCCATCCATTATTCCCAGGACCTGGTGTGGTGTCTGGCACAGAGTTGTGCCATCACAAGGTATTTTTTGAATAAATGCCTAATTTTTTAGTAGAAAGTAAGCATGGCTTTGAGTAATTATATTTGTATTTTCTTTAAAGATCCCTCGAACTGTCAGCTACTAGTTAGGAACAAATGCCATTTGATTGATGAAGCACCATTAAAATCATTACTATTTCTTGAAACCAAAGAAAGTAATAGTAGATTTAGAAATAACCTGCTTGGTGGGAAAGAATGTCTAGCAACAAAGCTAAAATTTACTATATGATGTGAAAGTCAAAGAGGACTTACCTCACTTTGAGAAGAATATTGTTCTGTTCTGTATTTTTTTATAAAGATTGTGCCTGAAAAATGTCCCCCCCCCTCATTTTATGCCCTGTTATTTATTGTCCTGCTCTGTGGATTCTTTCATTAGAGGTCTATTTGTGCCCAGCTTTCCCTGAGGGAAAGGATGATACCGAACTCGCATCTATCTCTGTTACTATGTATTATTACTTGGAAAGCGTCAAGTTAAATGCCATATAAATAAATAAAAGCCCCAGAAGCTTTAGCCCTCACTGTTAGGCAGTAGGGAGAAAGAACAAATATTTAAGCTCTAAGAGATAGACCTAATAAAAAGCAGCCACTTTCTGTAGTGTGGGAGAGAAAATTATTCTTCAGCATATGTAATTTGGCATTGAGGATTAATAAAATGTTATTAGTCTGGCTTTGTTATCTGTTCATAACAATTGTTACTTGGTTTTATCATAGTCTGGCAGTCTCAGTTTTGGGGGACTTAGTGAACATACTCAGCTATAGGTAATAAAATTGATCTAGCAAAAGAAGTATAAGATTTTATTAGGAGAGGGTAGGCAGAGCTGATTCATTTTGCCTTCATTTGGCAGGGGGGATCATTTTGGATTACTCTCTTTTTGATTTCCAAAGCCATGTGCAGGGTTAGTAAAATCCAGTCACATTTACCTTTCTCTAAAGTCCGCATGAGGAAACTCGGAAGCTGGTGAATCTCCTCCACATACTGTCCTTGGAGTAGGAGACAGGGAGGCCCAACCTATTTCTATGTTCTGTGCAGCAGATGGCTGCCCGTAAATGTGGAGCTTGTTAGCACAAAGAAGATAGTATAAATATTTGGAGAAAATTGCAGAGTGCATTTTTCCCCTCAGAAGAGTTGAGGATTGAGTGTTCTG
This sequence comes from Sturnira hondurensis, assembly GCF_014824575.4. NCBI lineage: Eukaryota > Metazoa > Chordata > Mammalia > Chiroptera > Phyllostomidae > Sturnira > Sturnira hondurensis. Next base: position 2,584,783 of record NW_028083443.1, read on the forward strand.
GCAAAATGAGCATCCTTAACAATAGAGACACAACATATTGTCGTTAATATGATACATAGGCTATCATAGAACTTGTCATAGAACTTGTCATACATAGAACTTCGATTACAAAATGTCAAATAATTCCTAGAGCTCTGAAGACACTGTCCAGTTAGGTAATCTGTAGTAGCTATTCACAGAGATGACGCCTAACGCCCCACAGCTCCCAGTATCCATGCTCACGGGCTGCCCCCTTGCACGGTAGCTGGGTTGATCATGGGATTTGCTCTCCCAAAAGATGGGATAGAAGTGGTGATGTGTTTGCATTTCGAAGGGCCTGATCTTCTAGAAGTCCTATTGTTCTAGAGAACAGGCCACATGGAGAGAAAAGATGCAGATACTATGTCCAGTGGTTTATGGTTTATATGAAAAGAAGATACCCTGAGAGGGGAGAGAGAAACAGCTATCCCAAGCTCCCAGCTAAGCCAGGCTGTCCATGTCAGGGGCCAGACACATGAATAAAGCCATCTTGGACATTGAATATGCAACCACCATCTGACTAAAGCTTCATTAGGAACTACAAGAAGGACTAGCAGGAGAACCATACATCCAAGTCCCAGTCAACCCACAAACCATGAGAAGTGATAGAATGATTGTTGTTTTAGGCCTCTAGATTTTGAGGTAATTTGTCATGCAGTCATAGATAAAGCAAATAGGCACATAAGACAACTTAGCCATATTATTCTACAGGTGAGGAAAGTGAAGATAAACACAGCAAACTCATTTTACCAATGCCACAAAGTAATTTAGAAGAAATGCTGAAATTAGAACCCACACCTCTTGATTTCAATTAAGATGTATTTTCACTTTATTCTGCTGAGTTACTTTAAATGAAAAAAACCTTAAAAAAATTTTTGACTGAGTAATTCCACTTTTGAAACTATACCATTAGGAAATGATAAAGAAAAAACATCGAGTCTAGAGCTGTTTATCACAATATTACTTATACTAAGTAATTGGAGATAAATGGAAACAGAGATGGCATCTGTGGGGTGGGAGACAGACTCAGCACTGGGATCCTGGTGGCTGTCCCCTCAGCTTGCCCCCCAAAGATACAAATCTCAGTCTCTCCTCACACAGCTCCAGTCCACCCCACCCTCCTTCTGCCAGAGCTCAGAGTGAGTAGCTGGGAACAAAATTTTGTGTATTGGCCCTTTTGTGCGATTGTGTCCCTAGAAGACTGTGTCTCTCTCTGGTGGACAGAAGCCCTGCTAATTTCCACAGCCAGACGTTATATGGGTGCCTCTTCCTGGCCGTGGTGCTCTGGGCTGGAGATCCTGGTGGGGGGCTGAGACCCCATGCTTCTTGGGGGAAACCTCTGCAGCTGAGACATCCCTCTGGAATGGCAGCTGACACCTGGGGGAGTGGGGCCAGCCTTTTTGAATTTCCACCCTTCCGACCAGTCTCTTTGTGGCTGTAAAACTTCTGTTGAGCTAATCTTCAGTTGGTCATTCTGGTTCATTGTTCTATATTTTAGTAGTTATTCCGGGAGAGGTGAGTGTACCTCATACCTTCTCTGCCATCTTGGATTCTTTTCTCTCCGTTTTCTGTGTTATTTTCATATGTTCAATGGGCATATACACTGCAAAAAATAAGGCTGTGCTGGAGAGTAAAACCCTACTAACTCTAGTTTAATGCCTCTTGGTTATTTAAAAGGCACTTTTGAATTTTCTATGACCTTTCAGCAATGCTTGTCATGTTACAGTCCTATGTGGACAGAGAAGGACTGTATGCCCTATTCTCTATGAACTTTATTACACTTCTCCTATGGGTTCTTTTCTTAACATGATCCTGATGTGAGCTTAATTTAATTTGTGGTGTTCCTATAAAAGAGTGGAACAAAATAAAATTCCATTCTGGTTATTTATACTCTTGTTTCAATTTCACATCATCAGAATTATAAATGGTATTTAAAATACGAAATAAATGTCCGTCACTATGTAGAAAACTAAAATATGAAATGATTAACTTTGCATTCCTCTTCCTATTTTATATTTCCAGTGTCTAAATTTAGAATGGCTTTAAAAAAACAACTGCCTGTCTCCTTGGAGAGGTTACTACTGTTGAAAGCTGGTCCTAAGCCCCTTCTCTATTCAACTAATTTACAGTAAGTCTTTCACTCAAATACCTATGCAACCAACCCATTTCTCAAATAGTTTATCTATCTCTGTAATTTTATAGTTGGTGTGCTATTTGGGGGAATAAAATATCAAAACTAAAGTTATTTTTGTTAGTAATTACTTTAAAATGTGAAATATTACAAAGACTTTAAAAAATTTAACTTAAAAGTTCTAAATCAACTTTTAAAGCTGCTTTCTCAAGTCCCTGGCTTTACTTTATGCCTGTGCCTGGGTGTCACCCAGAGCAAGTTCAAATACAGTTGAAATATCTACAAGGGCTGGTAACTTAATGCATTACGCTAAGGTAACAAGTCGAATAGGGAAGGAGCACCTCTACTATCTCCAGTGAAATGAAACACATTAAAGTTTATGCACCTTATGAATTCTATGTGTTACCAGTAAGGACAGCTGTGTTTTTTTCCCTGACTTTTAGGATCTTAGGCATCATGGTTGAGGTTGCTGGAAATATTCTCTCCCAGATAGAAAAGGAATAGCACATAATTTGGAATAAGTAATAAAGTCTATTTGAATCAGCATAATTTCTCATTTACAGGTAACTTATGTTAAAGGTCACAGGCACTATTCTCTAGAAGACTGAACACTACTGAGAGAAGTATACATGTAAATGTGTTGCACAAAAATAAATCACTGCAATATTATAATGATCTGTGATAAATACTTTATTCATATGTATTTATAGCAATGGTTACAGAGACAGAGTGTGTCAGTATATATCATCAGGGCATTCAAGAAAAAAATCTCTTTGTTGTAGAACATATGAACATATTTTCAGTTTGAATAATCATAAATTCTTTCATCCTGGTTAGTAATTAATCTTATTTTTGAATATCTAATATTAGAGAATAAAGTTGTTTCCATTAATAGCCTAAAAAAAGCACAAGATTTCGTCTTTCAACAGTTTCAATTGTGAACAATAGCCTGAAAAAATTATGTGATGAGGAAATAAAAAATACTTTGGTTTAAACAAGTTAGATTTATTTTCTTTTCTTTGCAGCCTACACTGAGTTGGCATATCACTTCATATGTAATAAACATTATTTATCAAAGGAGATATTTGAAGTTGTCGTACATGGATTGTCGTACATGTGGAAATTGGATACGACACTCAGACCATCTCTGTTGCCCGTCCAGTTCTTACTCCTTCCACAAGACCTGCCATCTACACGGAGTGAGTCCCTGTAGCCACGTTTGTAATATGTGACTCTATCCCTCATAACAGATGACTGGAATATAGCAACACGTGCTCAGACAGGCTGATTACATTCTGCCCCCTGATTTTGGAACTGGAACATGACAACTTAGATCGGTTGTGGGTGCCAGACAGTGAATTACCCGAGAACCTAGGGCTGGGGCCTTCCCTGGGTCTAGATGGCCATTTGGGCACCCACTTTGGGACAGTGCACCCTAAGAGACAAGAAGAGAGAAATCGTCTTCAGCAGGTTGCAGGATAACCAGGAACAAGAGGAAAGAGATAGCTAGGTTTTTACTTCTGGGGAACAACTCACATTCCTGAGAGTTGCCCAGTTTTAGCTGGAGCTCTTGGCCAGCCCTGTGTTCTTGCCGGTATGGACTGAGATTAGAGTGAACCTTTATAGTATGTTCCATTCTTCTTATTAACTTATTAGGTGAATCTCTGTCTCTTACAATCAAAAAAGCCTCATCTAAATCAGTAGTCCTTTTCTTATTTATATCAAAATGTGAATGCCAATTTTGCCAGTGTTGTTCCATAGGTGACATTGAGCTCTCTGCTTAGATCGTAAGCTTTTAAGGACAGGGCTCTTCTCTTACCAGTTATTCAGAGGTCACAGGACAGTGCATAATAGAGAGTATAAATGCATGTGGAGGATTAAATGGGAATTTGATATGTCTACATCATTTGTTTTGTGATTTGATACCAATTAGTTTTGGTATCAGTGGCTCACTTTCACCTTTTTTTAAATTTCTTTCTTTAGATTTTTAGATCCGCAGTACTTCATCTCAGCATCAAGAAGAAACATCAAGCATGCTAGTACATGAAATATAGGAAAGGCTATGTCTCTGGCAGTTATTAAATACTGGCTTGATCTTTGCCTAGGGCATAAGCCAAGTAGCAGCTGAACAATCTTTAATGTTCTATGATAATTTGGTTAGTGATGGTTCTTTCCATGTTTCATCCTTGCTTTATGTTTCTGCATTTTTTCATGTGATTGTATTTGAGGAACTTCCAGAATGATCATATAAGTGACTCACCTAATTCTAAAACAGAGGTGTCAAACTCATTTTCATGGGGGGCCACATTAGCCTTGCGGTTGCCTTCAAAGGGCTGAATGTAATTTTAGGACGGTATAAATGTAACTCTCTTTAACAGTTAAGCGAGACCTTGGCACTGCCACCAGGTAGAAACAAGGTGCCAAGCTGGATAACAAGGTAGAGGGGAGGATTCAGCCCATGGGCCTTGTGTTAGCCACCTGTGTTTCAAAGTGTTAGCATTGGTAAATCTCACATAATGGAGAGCTTGTGTTCTCCTTTAGCTTCCAATCGGATATTTATAAAGGTCTTAAAAATCAGTAAACCCTACAGGCTGTGCTTGTGTTCCCAGCCTTTCCCCAGCTTGCAGGTTTTCATAGCTGTCTCACTTGAAGTTTGCTGTCGATCAAATTAACTGAGTGGGTGAGCTTTTCCTTCTGCCAGAGTGAGATGCCGTCATTGCCCGCAGAGAATTCGGTCAGCAACGACTACAGCGGAAGGCTTTGCAATATTAGCCCACCCACCACTCCTTGTTTTGTTGCTGTTGAATAAATCATATTCATGACAATTCACTTATTTTTATACTTTGTTCTAGATCTTCACTGACTCACGCTGTACCATTTTCCATAAATACTGATTTTTCTACACGTCAGGATGGAAATAGTGGCCATAGGGAAGGGGATGGAAGTAGCGAAGGTAAGACAACAAAGGCATATTATGGAACTTTACTTTTGGCAATGTAAAGAATCACTGGAGAAGAGTAATGGAGGTTAACAGAGGGAGCTCCGCAATGAAAAACTCAACATTTTCACCGCACTTTTTCTCTTTTCTCAAACAGCTTTTGTGACTCTCTACCTTTATACATGCATATGTTTTGCTAAGTAGTCAGGGAAGGAAACATTAACATTGATATATCAGTGTTGGATAAGATGAAAGATGCCTGCTAACGTGTGCTTAATTACTTTTGAGCTGTTTTGCCCATAGAAGTCATAATGTCAGAGACAAAATTTTGAAGGTGGAGGAGACTTTAATAATGTTATAATAATTATTAACTTAGTCATTAATATTGGTATTTGGTCCAGTTCCATCTCATCCACACATCTCATTGCATTTAGTAGATGTGAACTATGAGGCTTCAGGATGAAATCATGTTAAAGTCAATTGAAAGAAATACAAGCTTCAGAGGGAAGTAATGTTAGAACCAACTGAAGGTTAGTGACTAAACCCTGACCTTGTGAATCGGCGCCCATCCCAGTGCATGGCAATAACATTTCCTCAGTTTTTTTAGGCTTATTGGAGACAGAAATACATATAGTTCTATATTTACCTGATTGTATGACATTAAATATCCTTGAGGCTTGGAGTTTGCTCCATTAAGGATGAATTCATTGCCCCAAAATTAACCCTTGAGTTAATTCTGCTAGTTGACATATTTGTCCAAGTTGGACACTTACTTTGAATTTGAGAAGAAAAAAATCCATTTGTAAAATAATGTTATGTAAGAAAGTTGAATAGTAGGTGATTAGGAAAATCTGCATTAAATAATAAAAGCACTCTTCTTTTAGTGCTTCCTGTTGTTAAAAGTAACTTGCAGGATATTTGGTTAAAGCGCTCTAAGTGAGAATAAATATTTAGAAAAAATCCTTAAACTTTAACTTCTTGTAAGGATATTTATTTCAAACATATGGGTTTGATGTTCATTCTAAGCAAGATCTGGAATGAATATTTAAAGGACTATCAATATTTAAGCAAGCATTACTAAGATATCACATGGATTCTCTTAAGACATTTGGGAACAGTCATAACAAACTAAGCTCATGTTCATCATTTACAGGTTCCTATGACTGAATAATTAGGACTATGTATATATTTATATATAATACATGACAAATGTGTAGAGGCATTAGCAAAGCACTTGATAAGTTTTCTTGTGAGATATTAGTGGAAGAGAATGAAAATATGGATCAAGTTATACCAGTTAAATAGATTTGAAAAGAGTGGAATGATTTTATTCAAAAGTTGTTCATATAATAATAATCTAATAGATATCATTTGTTGAATACCTTCTATGTGCCAGGTATTATACTAAGCATATACAGTATGTCATTTAATATTTAATGTAAGCTAGAAGAGGTATATTCCAATTTTGTAGATGAGAAAACAGCAGGTAGGGAGAAAGTAAATTTTTCCAAGGTTACTTAACAAGCAAAAGATGATGCCTATATAAATACAAGTTCTGTTCAGAAGGTAAGGCTATGCAACATGAAAAATAAACATCTGCTAAAGAAGATACAAGATACAAGAAACACTGTGCAAAGGACAATGATGCCTCAGTCCCCTTCAAAGTAGGCACCTTGAGACTTCAAACAGTTCTCCCAATTGCCGTCACCTGCCCCATCATATTTTCCTGAATCTCATCAAGGGTCTGAAATATCTTCTCTTTTAAAGATTATTATACTTTTAGGAAAAAGCCAGAAGTCACAGGGCACCATATCTGGACTGCAGGGGGGCTGAGTCACCTGAGTGATTTGATGTTTTGCCAAGAAACTTTGCATGACATGGGATGCATGAGTGGACGTGTTGTTGTGATAAAACTGCCAATCACCAGTTGCCCATAGTTACAATCTTCTGAATCATCCCAGCAGTTTCCGAAGAGGAATGTTCAAGCTGAACACAAAATTCAGTGCAGATTATTTGTTGTTCTACTCACTCAGTCATTTTGAATGCAGTGGCCACACAGTACACATGCTCACTCAATGGTGTCCACTGCCCCCACTGACTAGTCTAGTAAAGCCATCACTGTTCACGCTCGTGCATTCCAGTCCATTCTCCTTGAAAGCCAGGTTATGCTGATATTGCACAAACTATTCTCATTAAACTAACAATGGCTGGGCTTTTTCTTTTACAGACCTCATATAAATTGTTTGACTCCAAAGTCATACTTTACACCACTAGATTCGTATAATCTTAGTGGAAGAGTCTAGGATTCAGCTTGGCTCCATTTAGTTCGCTTTTATTACCTTCCTTGAATGGACTGTGGAGGGTAAGCTCCAATGATGCAATTGTATTGTCCTATAACTTTAAACCTATTGATACGAAATTGTAGAACATTTATTTGTATTGTTGGTAGTTTTGCTTAATTTATTCCACTAATAACATACTATTGGCCACTTATATACTTTGAGTGACACAATCAGGATCTAGAATGATATTAAAAATTGGCATTTTTTGGTTGAAATGAATAAGATAAAATTTAATAAAGATAAATGTAAGAACTGGCTATTGGGTCCAAGAAAGCAAAGTAAGAACACTCGAAGAAAAAACATGTGTGGCTTAGCAAGTGTGATGCTGTGATTTATAGTAAGAAATACGTATTTCATATTTGTTTGGTAGTTTCTAACACCCTTGGAATTTCCTAGGTGAGGAGAATGATGAAGTCTTCTTTTATCGTGCTAATGAAGCAACTTTTGGAAAGCTCCTAGGTAACCTAAGGAAGGGGCTTGTTGCCAGGGAAACCAAACCAGGTGATTGACCTCTGGGGAGGAAAGTGAAGAGGGGCTGGAGGTTGAATCAATTGCTGATGACTGACCAATGATTTACTCAATAGTGCCTATGTAATAGAACTTCCATAAAACACCAGAAGGTCATGGGGTTCAGAGAGCTTTCATACTGGTGAACGTGTGGAGATGCAGGAAGAGTAGTGCACCCAGAGAAAACATGGGAGCTCCTTGTTCCTTCCCACACCCTTGTCCTGTGTATCTCTTTGTCTGTACCTTTTCTAGCACCCTGTACAATGAACTGGCAAATGCAAGTAAATGTGTCTCTGAGTCCTGTGAGCTGCTCTAGCAAAGTAATCAACCTCCAAGGAGTCATGGGAGCTTCCAATTTATACTCGTGTAGCCAGTGGTCAGCAGCACAGAACCTGGACATGCAGTTGGCGCTGAAGTGGAGACAGTGTTGTGAAACTGAGCCCTTAATCTGGAATCCGATGCTATTTCCAGATACACAGTGTCAGAATTGAGTTAATTGCTCTGTGGCGTGGGATTGAAACCACACATCAGAGCATATGTGAAAAAGACTTGGAGGTTTTAGTTCGTAGTAAGTTCCAAGAGAGGAAGTGTTTTGATTTAGTGTTCAGAGAACATTTGTGATCACAAGCTTATTAATAGAACAATCGAATTATGAAGGGGGCAGTGACAGACTGTTCCACGTTTGTCAGAACACCTCTGGAATGTTGTTTTATGTTCTTGGTGCTACAATATATATGGGTTTGTGTCTATATGCAATTGCTAATCATGTCATAGAAGAAACAAATGTTTGGGGCAAGAGGGAGTAGCATTATAACTATCTTCAAATATTAAAAGTCTTTCTAAGTAGAGTGTGCCCACAGACTAGTACACAAAGGTAACAAAAGCAAAATATTTTGTTTTAGAGTAAAGAAGGTGATTTTAATGGCACTGTTTCTAGGAGGGCTGTGTGCCTCATTAGGAGGTGGCGTTGAACTCTAGACACTCACGCAGACACGAAACAAGCAAATGTCAGCAAGCAAATTTACCAAGCAGATTTGGTAAACAAATATGAGTTACCTCATCCATGAGAAAACTCTAAATTACATAGTAAATCTATAACTTTAGATAGAAAAGGTAGAAAGCATGAATAATTTTGCAGACAATCTCAGAGGTAGCCAGGAAAGACCTATTTCCATTGGTATTTCTATGCTGTTTAGCCTACTTAACTTTCTGGTGCAAAATATTTTGCATATTTTAAAATAGGGATTGAGAATAAATTTACCCAGAATACCTGTGGTTTGCTCCAATGAACAGTTCCTAGACTCTGTATAAATTATCAATAAACAGTAAAAACTAAGTAGTTGATCTGTTAAAACAAAGTGATACTTATGACTGTGTGCCATATTATTCCGAATCCCAATGTGGTCCCTTATTATTGATTAACTTATTGTGTAATTAAAACGAGTCAGTGACGGTGAATAATGTCTGCACAGGAACTTCTGAGAACCAGAGCTGTCCTTCCTTCTACTTATTCAATAGTCACACAGCCCTCGGTATGTCCCTCTACTAAAGCTGAGGAAAGTCATGTCTTCGTGGTATTTTGAATAAGAGCATAGCTGCTTTCCAGTGTGGTGTGAACCCTTGTTCAGGGCGCGCACAGTACAGCCTTGCTTTTTCAGAGAAAAGTATCAAAAAGCGGTTTGTCTTGTGACTTTTTGACTTCTCCTCATCCCCTTCCAGCCCAGTCATCTCACCCCTTCCAGACTCTGGGACTTGAATGTATAATTGCAGCCTGTTGTCTGCAGAGTAATTAGAGCCCAATTCGACTCCCTGCACAGCAGGATGACAAGGGGGCTGGCTGTCAGGCAAGGTCAGAGGTCATTTATGGCCCCACAGACTGCAGGCAATGGCCCCATCAGGATTCTCCAGCTCTTCTCAGCCGTGGGCTGGTCTGCATCTGTCTGTGTGTCTCTTCAGATAAGTGGATGGAAACATGGACTGTTTCCAACAGGCCACATCCCGGGATGCAGTTTGGCTTCTTGATTTCTTATCCAAGACATGACAACAATTCTGAAGTGAAAGGAGCTCTTTTTCTTCTGTTTTCCATAAAAATTTCAAGTGGAACATGTACATAAGTCAGGGTTCAAAATTTACACTTATTTTTCTTTATACGCTTTAAATTTTAAAATGATATTTTAAAAGAGTGTTATATTAGTATGCTACATTAGGGTAAAAACTGCTGTGCATTAAAAAGGAGAATAACTTGGTTATAAATAAATGAATTGTATTTGGACTGAAAATCTTATAGATTCTATAAATAAGACCTCAGAAAATTATGAATTAAAAAAACAAAAACATGTAATGTGTCAATTAACCTAATTCTATAGGTGATAAAAATATTCCTTAAATATATTTCTTTTGTTTTTTTTCTGGTCTAGACTTAAGTCTCTGGTAACATACAAATTCAGATATATTTCTATGTTTTACTACTATTGAAGGACTCTCCAGTATGATTTTCAAATATTTGAAATATTTAACATAATTAACCTCCAAACTTTAGGTAGACATGCTGATCAAACTCATGAAAATTGCAATGAAAAAAATCTCAGAAAATATATTTGAAATATTACTAGACTAAGTAACAATTTCAGTGTTTTAGAAACCAGGCATAAAATGCAAGACGATCCTGAGAAAACTGGTTACTCTAAAAAAGAATACGTTTAGCAAGGGCCAAGACATGGTAGGCGGGAGACAAAAAAGTTTAAACACAAATATAGTAGGAGGAGAATAACGGAAGACATTTTGTTTTTAATGAGCTAAATCAGATGTATGAATAAAATGAGTTTTTGAACTGCTGTAATACTGTGATCCACCAAATGTGTTAGGCACCAGAAGCCTTCCTATGGCTCTATGTTACGACAGGAAGATATTGTATTTCATTGTATCATTCATGCCAGGTTACTGGAAGTGCACTTATTTAGTCAGAATTTAGGGGAGGATTTTAAACCCTAGAAAGTCAGGAGGTCACCAGAGAAATGTTCTTTTTAGGTTACTAGGCTGAGGAGATAATGCAGAAGTCAGGACATGACATAATACGGAGTGAGCAAGCAGGAAGTGAGAGCATAGGACATGTGCAGGTGGAGACAGGTGGCCACGACAGGTCAGAGACAGAGGGAGACTCCGCCTGTCCCGCCAGGGGCAGTAGCTCCAGGGGCTCACGGTGGATGTGTGGCAAGCCACCCTCTAGTTTTCTGCCTGCAACAGGAGGGTCTGACGCACATAACAACCTCTGAGCTCTGGCCGTAGAGCCTCCTTCACGTCATCCTTCTGGTTAAAGCTAAGGGAACTACCACCGTTTCTATCATTATAATAAAACTTTCCCTAGAGGGCTTACTATGGGCCAGAACACAGTGCAGGGATTCATTTGTTCATCCATTCCTTTATTCTGCAGACAGGTACTGAGCCTAGAATGTGTCTCATGTTGTGATAGTTACGAGGGTACAATGATGAGTAAAACAACATGGTCTTTGCTCTCTTAGCAAGGTGAGACAGATGTTAATCCTACAGTGTATACAACCTAAATAAGTGTGCATGGACATGTAAGTAAAAATATGATGAGTGAGAGGGGCCCTACCTGTCCGAGAGAGCACTGAAATGTGAAGTATGAGCAGGAAAGAGCTTGAAGAAGAGAGGAGAGTGGGCCCTCTAGACAGAGGACAGTTCTTGAAGGTTCTGGGAGCCAGAGGGGTGTTGGGAAGGGTTCCACAAAGAGGGCTGAGGATGCGAAAAGAGGCCCCACTGGGCCAGGCAGAGTGTCTTAAGAAGCAACAGGAAGGTGTCAAAGGTTTGTAAGTCCTGATGTGACATGATCTGATTTTGTAAAGATAACCCTGGCTGCAATGTGAGGAATGGGATAGACTAAATGTAAAAACGAGTTGAAAACCAGTTGCTCGGACCCTCATGAGAAGGATGAGGAGTACTGATTCAGTCAATGCTCACAACCTAGTAGGGTTCTCATTCACTCTTTTATGTTCAGTCTTCCTAATCACATACTCCTTGAAGCAAGGTGTATACACTGTGGCACTGAAACAGAAACCTAGATTCTATGTAAATTAGTAAATTGATTTATTCACATAAGACTGTTGAGTGGCAGTTCTAGACACAGGGGACATAATATTGAAAAAAGATAGAAATCTGCCCTTTCTCATAAAGCTTACATTTCACTGAATGAAATGGTGATTGATGAACAAGCTAGCTACCTATCAGGGACAACAAGAGGGCAATGAAACAGGATTACGTCACAGGCAGTGACGGAATATCTGCTTGCACTCCGTGGTGCCGAGCCAGGCCTCCTAAAACCCACATAGCAAGAAAAACCCAGTCTGGCAGAAGACCCGGGGGAAGGGCCTTTCGGGCAGAGGGAATTTCTGGGACAAAGATCCCGAGACAGCAACAAACATGACATATCTGAAGGACAGAAAAGACCTCAGGGTGGCTGGCGGACCATGGGCATCGGAGAAGGTGATGCGGGTTGTGTTTGAGGAGACGATCAGGATTCAGGTTATGAAAGATTTGTAGGTGTGGGGTTTAGATTTTAGTTCAATTGAATGAGAGGCTCAGGAAAGGATATGAAAGGAGACAAGGTGAAGAAGACCAGATATGATTTCTGTTTAAAACATTTTTTTCTTTTTCTTGTAATTCATGTATTGAAGAAATGGGGTAACTCTCTTAAAAGTGTTCCATCAGTTTGGATTTTCCTAATTACATCCTAATGGCAGAATGTTATTTTACCTTAATTTTTTTGTATTTTCTGTAAATGGCATTTAGATCTAAAAGTTTAATTGAATTTGAGTTTGATTCTTTGCTCTTCTTAGGTAAATGTCCTTACATGGGAGGCATTCATGTGTAAACCCAGGTCACCTGTCTCCTTTGGTGATATTAGCCATGGTTGAGAATCATTGCTTAGATGCCTTAATTAATCAGTGGTACAAAATAGTGATAATGTAATTCCACTTCAGAAGTAGATTGTGTAAAAAATATTCTAGACATAATATGGGCAAGGCTAGCTGGTAGAATTTTTGATAAGAGGGAGAGAAAGATACATTGGGACTGACTCTTACGCCTTTGGTTTGAGAAATTGTGTTGTGGAATTGCCAATTACTGAGTTGGGGAAGGCTGTGAGAACAGGTTTGGGATGTGTGGAGAATGAAGAGTAAAGGATTATATACCTTATACATATCCATGTGTGTATTTCAAGTAGTCTAGAATTCAGAAAAGGAATCAGCACTGTGTGGTACAGTCACCGTGTATACAGTTGACCCTTAAACAATGTGGGGATTATGGGTGTCAATCCACCACGTGGTTGAAAATCCACCTATAATTTTTGATTCCTCAAAAACTTTGGTCGTTCCTCAGTATCTGAGAGATGGTCCCAGGACCCCTGCTGACACTCAAGTCCCTCATATAAAATGATGTAAGAACAATGCATACAGTACCTTGCATGTGTAGGTCCCGACCATGGATTGAAAAGTCTTTTGACTTGGGGTTGGCTGAATCCATGGATGCAAAACCCAGGGACAGGGAGGGGCAATTGTACATTTATTGAAAGAAATTTACATGTAAGAGGACCCATGCTGTTCAAACTTGTGTTACTCGATCCCTAGGTAAAACCAATGAGAACTGAATAGAAAGACCAACCCAACTCAAAAGGCCTCTTCACATTCACCATCATAACTGTGCTTGGGGGTACGCAGTGTTCACCCACAAAAGGCAGAACAGGCGCTTGCAGCATACACCTGACACTCGGCCGTCAGGAAGAATCTCTTGTTTGTCTGTCACCCTAGAAAGCGTGATAGCAAGAGGAATGATAAACTCCATCCCTACTTTGGTAGGCAGAATTCTAACATGACCCCATGACTTTCGTGCTTGGTGTTACTCCTTCGATTGTATTACATGGGGAAAGACATTTTGAAGATGTGATTAAGGTTATGGATCTGTTGCCCTCAAATGAGGGAGACTCCTCCGTGGGCCTAACTAATCACAGGAGCCCTTAAAAGTAGAGTTTTCTCCTGGTGGCAGAAGCGGAAGTCAGAGAGATGCTAAGTGTGAGAAGGACTTGAGAAGGAAGAGCCTGCTTGAAGACGGAGGGGTTAACCCGGTAAGGAGTGCCAGCCGCCCAGGAAGTGGGAACCACAGCCCAGTAACCACTAGAATTTGAATTTTACAAACAATCTGCATGAACTCGAAAGGGTATTCTCCAGAACCTGCAGACAGCGGGGCAGCCTGTCTGCCACCTAGCCTTTGGGGGTGTGAGTCTTCAAGCGGAGCATCCGGGTGAGCCTGCGGGCCTTCTGACCTCCATGACTGAGAGAGAACAAATGGGTAGTGTGGTCAGCTGCTAAATCTGGGGTAGTTCGTTACAGAATTAGAAAACGAATCTGCCTACAACATGCCAGGCACTGTGGTGGGCTGCTGTGAGGTGCACGATGACCGCTGTGCATGAATCCTGCTTTTGGGATGCGGACTTTAGATGGTTCCATCACTTGCGTCTGGCATTGTGAAGAGGAAAAGTAAATGGGTCATTCGGAAAGCTCAACCAGCTCTTCTCTTCTGTGTCCAAAGAGCAGCCACAGCCCCCATTCCCTCTTCTTCTCTACCCCTGACCGAAACAACACACACTTGGAAGCTATAGAACTAACTGATACATAACATTTATAAACTTGTCTGCATCGATAGTGAACAGCTGACTGAAGCTGGGATGTTGTACAAAATAACATTTGCTCAAAGTTATTATTCAAAAAAGTATCTTAGGTCTACAATAAGCACAGACAAGTACACTCACACCCACATATGAGGTTTGTGTTCTGTTCTCAATGTACAAAAAGGAAGAGGCTGAGAAGACAAAACCGAGTCTTACCTGACATTTGATTGACAGTGGCACACCTGAGGCGGGGTGATGGTCTTAAGCACACAGCTTTAAATCAGTGAACGTGTGCCATTTTAAATCACCTTTAAAAAACCGGAGCAGAGCTATAGACTTTGTAATGAGTTCCATTGTTTTAATAAAAATGTATGCATGTAATGATTGGAGAGGTTTTTATTGAGCGATTGCACCAAAACAAGCAAACTCGGCAATGCATGTGTATGGGAGCAGCGCCAGCCTCTCTGCTGCTGGAAGGTGAGCGGTCCGTGTAACCTTCATGTAAGGAATTCAGGGAACAGGTAATGGAGGCCCAACGGGGTAATGGCTGGGATTGTAGAAGAAGTGGACAGATTTAAGAGATAATTAAGTGACGTCAATTGAATTTAATGACTTTAGAAAGAGGGGGTGAGTCAATGTATTCTTTTACTTTACAATCACATTTTTTAAGATGGAGGGGGTTTCTACTTAACTCTGGAGACTAGACCCCACCCCCCACACCAGCTTTTTTTCATGCTAACCCCTCATCTGATTCCAAGGCAAGGATTTTATTTCTCTCCCTGATTTATGTGTAAAGTGAAAAGTCATTAAAGCCTGTTGTTACAGTTTCATTTCCCCCTTCAATCCAGGAGCCAGGAGAACTGGTTTGCATTTCAGTCCATTTCAGCCATTTGCAAGCCAGTCCGAGTTTGCATTTCAAACAACTCTGTTGTGGTGTATGATGGTTCCTCATTCTTATGTGTAGGAGTTTAAATGTTACTCGTCATTCGAGCTGGTGGATCTTAAGGCATCTTGGCAGAGGAAGGTTTTACGCAACTTTTTTCTCCAGCTCTGTTCAGAGTCACTCTGCTCTCCGGTACTTCATGTAACAGCAACTCCATTTTAATGCAGCGATAGCTATGAAAAAATAAAACTATCGGTCATTGTCAAATACTTTAGAAATGGAGACAGAGGAGGGTTTCAGTTCTCTGTGTAACAAGGACAGAGGAGAAAGGTCAGTGATACATCATGTGGTATGAGATTTCCCCCTAAGCAATCTTCTGCTGAGACTTGCTCGTAGTGTGGAAACTTTTGTCTGGTGAGGGATTCTCTTAAGATGGCTGCTCAGCTTAAGGCTACAGATATCCAAGTCTCTGTTCCATATGATACGGGAGGAAGAAAGAATGCATTTCAAGTAGATGTGGGGAAAGATATTTTGCTATTTATGAAAGCCAGGAACTAATATTAACTTTTTTAACCGATGAAAGATTAATTAGATGACATAAATTATGTATGTGGGAAAAAGAAAAATCTATCAATGGATGATTTGAGGATTCAGAAGAGTACTTAAGTTGATAACAAAAGGTATTTTGTGCAGCAGGTCACATTTGGGGTGGGCTTTTTGTTCTTTCTTTGTGCCTGAAAATGGTGAATACAGAATTGTTCTTAGGCCCTTCCCTGGTAGAGAGGGAACTAGCCATTTCAATAGAGTTCAGCACTATGTGCTTGTCTGCTGTTTAGAAGAATAGAAGACTATTGACAAAAACCTAACAGAAAAGCCAGAGAACTGAAAAGCCACCAGAAGAACTAGGCTATCTGAATACTGAACCCATGGCACAGTCTCATAAAGAGCCCTTCTCCCAGGAAGCTTGAGAAAACAATAAAGACAGTGACCCTGGAAGTCAATACAATACATGTAATAAAAAAGTAAACAGATGTGTTGCAAAAAGAAGCTTAGATTTATGTTTAAAAATCTCTTGTAGAGTAATAAAACATATTTACTTATATAATAATTGGTCTGACTTTTAAAGAAATATTTAATATTATTGTATTTTTTCTGGCTAATTTTCTTTTCCATGCCATGAAATATAGGTAGTGCCAACACCACAGATAATTGCAAAGGAAAGCAAATGTATTAGAAATATTTAACCTCACTTTGAAAGATAGATTATAAATATGACTCTCAATGACTATGTCTGTTTAAAAGTTTCACAAATCTATTTTTGTAACAATGTAGGTATATAACTAAATATAAATAATTGTAGTTTAAATTTATAATGGAATAAAATAATTTATTTTATTATAAAATGAAAATAATTTATTCAAAACAATTTATTTTAGTTTAAATTGTATCATGAAATAAAAATAGCAAGTTATAAGTCAGGAAATAGTAGCTATTTTTTTCCTCATTCTTTTTTTAATTTTTAAATGTTTAAATTTTTTTATTTAATCCTTGTTCAAGCACAGTCTTCTGTCTTATATTCCAAGCCCTGCCCCCTCAATGCTCCCCACCTCCCTCCCATTTCCGCCCCCCTCCTTAGTTATTGTCCATGTGTCCTTTATACTTGTTCATGTGAGTCCTTCCCCTTTTCCCCTATGATTCTCTCCCCTCTCCCCTCTGGACCCTGTCAGCCTGTTCCTTATTTGAGTGTCATTGGTCATATTTTGCTTGCTTGTTTGTTTTGTTGTTTAGATTCTTGTTAACGGTGATATCATATGGTATTTGTCTTTCACCGCCTGGCTTATTTCACTCAGCATAATGCTTTCCAGTTCCATCCATTTTGGAATTAATGATATATTTATCTTTGTTTCCAATTGTCATATATTTGAATCTTTGTTATAAATTAAATTGTATTCTTCAATTAGTGTACTAGAGAGCATTAAGCATTGAATAAAAAATAACATTTTTGTTACTACCTGACATTCTTCTACAGCTGTTTTCTTGTTCATTCTTTGCCTTACACTTTCTTGAAAAAAATATTGTTTTCTTTATTTAAGGGAAATAGCTTCACACTAAGCAATAGCCTCTCATGAAATTGAAAGAGCTTGGTGACTTGTTCTGAAACTAGAGAGACTTCTGAAAGTTAAGTGCCAAAAGGATAATCTAAGGAAGAGAATACTCCGCATATTTTAGCAACCCCAGCTGAGGGTGGCATCTCTCATTTGGGGAAGGACTGTGGTATGCAATGTACTGCGGAATGCAACTGATATTCATGGTGATACTACCCTCAGGATTTTATCTTATACTATGGTTACAGAGTCAAAAACGTGGGTAAAAATATTAATTGCAACTTTTAAAATCAATTCTAAGATCCTCTTTTAACACAGATGCCCAAATATTAACTCAAAATTGAGTGGCTGCAATGTGTCTCATTCTATTCTAGGCATTTGCAGTATCAAATCTACAGAGGCAGGTGCACCTGGAGACACATGACCAGATGACCATAAAACAGAAGCTTAATTATGTTCACTTACAGTTTAAAATTATTCTCAAGAAATTACCTTAGGTGGGTGACACATCCATCAAGGCAAAATTCTAATTTCATATTCACAGTCATGTGCTCCTGTAAACTGCTCTAATGAGGCTTTAACTAAGTTTTCCTTGTGACCTCGCCAGGCTGAAACATCACAGGCCGTGTGTTTTGCAGGGCCTCCTATTAATTTCTGGCCTTGCTGCAGCCTGGGCACAATGAAGCAAGTGAAGGGCGGAGACCAGATTTAATTTTGAATTTCCTGACCATTGCTGGTTTGTATCTCAACTTGAACATTAGTGAAACAGGTTATTTTTGGCCAATGACTTTTTATGCAGTGCACTGGGCAAATGCAATTAAGTGGCCTGAGTTTTCTTCTCAGCTGTCCTCTGAGTTCTTGCATGGAAACTTGGAGTCTCAACAGGAAACACCTGTATGGTAGTTGTATACCAAGTGTTTGCAGAGAATTAATGCACAACATTCTCCCGGCACCCCTCCGGCTCTTCCCCAAATAGAAATGCCTAGCTGTATTGGAAGGCTGGATTTTTAATTACTCTTAAAAATTCAACCCCTTGGCTTAGAAGTGAGTTTTGTTAACAGTCTATTAGGTAGGCTTAGCTGTATAAAAATAGCCACATTATACATTTATTTTTATCATTCAATTAACCAATTTTTTGCTCAACTAATTTTTTGCTTACTGAATGCTCACTCTGTATAAGAATTGTAGAATTATACAAAGAGAAAGCAGATGTAGATTCTACCCTCATGAGAGATTAATGAGAAAAACATTATTGCTTCTAATGAGATCCAATCAATTCCTTCTTGGAGACAACCAGCACATATTTGGATAGACTGCTTGCTTTTTGAAAAAGAAGTTGAAAGCATGTCGTTAAACCCCACTGACTTTGTATCAATTAGACATAACAAAAAATCTCAATAAGCATCTGGAAATAAAAGCTAGATAGCTAAATTACATTTTAAATTTTATAGCTGAGCTCCTTTTGCAGTTGGAGAAATCCTCAGAAACAAAACATAAGACGGTTTTGAAAACAAAAGTGGTAACTCAAGTTGAACAGGAGGCTGCATTCTCTCGGTAAAACTTGTCGATTTATCTCAGAGATTAAGGTTTTAACCGCTCAGTGGGCTCAGGAAAGTGAAGGCCTTGAGGGGTTGCATCTCTGGTGAAAGGCGAGACCAAGAAGGTCCTTTTCTGCAGTGAAGAAAAGACAGGAATAGTTACCAGGGTCAGCCTCAGCTCAGGAAAGGTGGGAGGAAGTCTCTCCCAAGAACCTGCAATCACAGATTGCCCTTAGTTGAGTTTAGAATTGGACATTTCTACAGCAGAAGTACCCATCTAACATCAAGCTCAGAAATTCAGTGGTTAAGGGTTGATAGTGCCCCGTGGAGTATAACCAAAGCAAACACAACTCCAGTCGATAGTGATACATGTTCAGCCTTTTAACTCCACAGGTAAAGCATCAAGCTTTAATATAAAATTAGTATTCATATTCAAAATACACAAAGAACAGTTAACAGTCAATTGCAAGGAAACAGCCAATGCAATTAAAAAGTGGGCAAAGGACCCGAACATACACCTCACCAAAGAAAACAGACAGATGACAAATAAGCTACAAAGAGATAGGTGATATCATCATCATCAGGGAAATGCAAACGAAAACAACAACGAGATGCCACTCTATGTGTATTAGATTTGTGGGAATCCAGCTGCTGACCACACCAAAGGCTGATGAGGGTGTGGAGCCCTAGGAACTCTCACCTGTAATCAGTGGGAGTACAGAATGGTACGCCATTTTGGAAGATAGTCTGGCAGCTTCTTACAAAACTAAACATAGTCTTGCCATGTGATCCAGCAATTGCATTGCTAGGTGTTTACCCAACAAATCAAACCCTTAATGAGTACACAAAATTGTGCACGTGCTTGTTTGTAGCAGCTTTATTTATAATTGCCAAAATTGTAAGCAACTAAGATAGATAAACAAGCTGTGATACATTTATACGAAGAGGTATTATTCAGCACTAAAAATAAGTAAGTTATCAAGCCATGAAAATACATGGAGAAACCTTAAAAATATGCTGTAAGTGAAAGAAACCAGTCTGAAAAGGCTATATGAGGTCTGTACAGAAAAAGCCTAGCCATTGTTAATATAATGAGAATGGTTTGTGCAACATTAATGTAAACTGGTAGCCAAGGAGAGTGGACTGGAATGCGCACATGTGAACAATGACTTCACTGTACTAGTCAGTGGGGACAGTAGAAACCGTTGAGTGAGCACGTGTACTATGTAGCCATCACATTCAAAATGACTGAGTGGAAAAACAAATCTGCCTCAAATTTTGCATTAAACTTGAACATTCCTCAGTGGAAATTATTCAGGTGATCCAGAAGACTTTCAGGGATGATGCAATGAGTACAACACAAATAAGAGTTTGGCACAAATTCTTCAAAGATTGTCAAGAATCTGTTGAAAGCGATCCACATTCTGGGAGGCTTGAAATAAGCAGAACACATGAGAATGTTGAACAAGTACGAGCTGCAAGCAACAAAGATCGGTGACTGACAGTGGGAGAACTAGAAGCTGGTCTGGGGAGTCCCCAAACTACTGTGTCCAAGGTTTTGATGCAGGATCTTGGCATGAAACGTGTCGTGGCAAAGTTTGTTCCATGTCTTCTGCTACTAGAGCAGAAGGAACATTGTGCTGCAGTTGCTAATGAATTGATTCAAACTGCCACCAACAAACCAGATTTCCTGGAGAAGGCCATAACTGGAGATGAATGGTGAGTCGACAGCTGTGATCTAAGAGTGGAGGCCCCAGTGGTCCGGATGGAAGTTGCCTGGTTTTCCACACCCGAAGAAGGCACAGCAAAGTTGCAGCAAGATGGACACCATGCTAATTGTGTTTTTTGACTGGGAAGGTGTTGTCCATCTGAGTACGCCCCTTCAGGCCAAAATAAGGAGGACTTCCTCAGTGTTCTTCGTCAGTTGAGAGATGCAATGTAACAGAAACACCTATAGCTATGGGCAACTGGTGACTGGCAGCTCCATCACGACAACATACCTGCTCATGTACCAAATCTTATGGAGACATTTTGGCAAAACATCAAATCACCCAGATGACTCAGCCATGCTACAGCCCAGATTTGTCAGCCTGTGGCTTCTAGCTTTTCCCAGAACTAAAATCACCTTTAAAATGGAAGATTTCAGACTGTGGATGAGATTCAGGAAAATATGACAGGTCAGCTGATGGTGATTGGGAGAACTGTGTGAGGTCCCAAGGTGCCTACTCTGAAAGGAACTGAGGCATCATTGTTCTGTTCTATGTACAATGTTTCTTGAGTCTTGTATCTTCAATAAATGTCTTGTGTCTTTATCTTCAATAAATGTCTCTATTTTTCATAATACATGGATGGATTATTTCTGGAAAGATCCTATATACTCCATGATTCCAACTTTAATGCATTCTAGAAAGGACCAAAGTACAGAGACAATAAAAAGATGAGAGGTTGTCAGAGGTTCAGGGCAAGAGAGAAACCTAGAGACGACAAGGTGGAGCACAGAGGGTTTTTGAAGCAGTATTTTGTGTAATACTGTCATGGTGGATACATGACATACACACTCAGAGCCCACAGAACTGTATGACACAAAGAGTGAGCCCTAATGTAAACTATGGACTTTAGAGAGTCATGTTTCAGCAGTGCTTGCATCAATTATAAAAAATGCAGCCCTGGCTGGTGTGGATCAATAGATTGAGCACCAGCTTGCAAATCAAAAGGTCGCTGGTTTGATTCCCAGTCGGGGCACATGCTTGGGTTACGGGCCAAATGGAGCTCCCCACAGGGGCATGTGAGGGGCAACCACACATTGATGTTTTCCTTCCCTCTCTTTCTCCTTCCCTTTCCCTCTCTCCAAAAATAAAATAAATAGAATATTTAAAGAATGCATCACACTAATGTGCAATGTTAATAATGGGAAACTCTGTGTTGGGACAGAGGTGGAGGGAGGAAGCATATGTGAATTCTTTGTACTTACTGCTCCTTTTTTTTCTGTAAGTCTAAAACATCTCTAATAACAATAATTACAAAACACATAAAAAAGAAGCTACCAAAAAACAGAGTCACCTGGGATAGCTAAAAGGAAACTGGCACTTTGGCATCATAAAAGAATCAACTTATTGGATATAGAATACAAAATCAGAGAGTTTGAAATATTTAAAAAGCAAATATTTAATTGATCAAGAAATTAGAAAAGATAAAGAAAAAAGAACCAGAAATATCTGAAAATTTGTTAATAGATAACCCCCCAAAATGCAATTGAAATTTAAAACTTAGTGAGAGCTTTAGACATCCACTTTCAACCAAGATGGACTAACAGGAACTATATTTACCGTCCCACCTGAGCCAATTAAAAAATAAACAAAGAACAGTGATAGCTGTGAGATAAGAAACAAATTGGGTTTGTCTTATAATTTCTTGAGATACTGTCTTGGGAGAGTTTCCAAGCAAAGGTGCAAGAAGGGGGAACTGAGAAACAAGCCAACGGACTCCCTGAGTTGAGAAGATAGAACTGATAGCCCTAGAAGACCAAGGTTAGCAGAAATTTCAGGGCAGATTCCCTAAAAGGAGAGAGCTACACAGCTAGAGGACTGTGGAAATCTGCGGGCGGTGCTCCCTGAGTATCCAGCAGGGTCCTGTCCATCTGTGCATCGTGATAGAGGTTGGAGCTGTTAAATCATCCAGAGGGTTAGAATATGGCCTATACCCATAGAGAACTGCCCACCAGGCAGACTGGACAAATCTGAACTTTTACAAGGCATTTGGTGAAGTCCAGAGAAGGGCCTCAGTAGTGTGGAACAAATAGCCCTGCACAGAACACTGCTCCAGCTCTACACAACGAATCTTTACAGGGAGACCAACATGATCAGGTTGTCTCCAAGTAACCTAGCTGCTTCCCAAACAGAGCTCAAGAATATTTATAGGAATATAAAATATCCAACATTCAATAAGGCAAGATTCAAAGGGCCTTGAATAAAAGAAAAATTGTCAGGCGTGCAGGGAAATTCCAATCATAATGAGGAGATAAATCAACCAGTTGAAAGCAACCCAGAACTGACACAATTGTTAGAATCAGCAGACAAGAGCTTTAAAACAATAATTGTAATCATATTCCACATGTTCGAAAATTTAAATAGAGACATAAAGAAAAATCTTCAACATAGACAGAGAAGAATCACATTACATGTAGGGAAACAAAGATAAACATGAGAGCAGATTATGGTTAAAAACAATACAAATGAGAAGACAGTGGAGCAATATGTTTAAATGGAAGAATAAAATACCTGTCAGCCTAGAATCCTCCACTAAATGAAAGTATCTTTCAAAAATAAAGGTGAAGAAAAGACTGTTTTTAGACATAAAAAGCCAAAAAAAACTCATTGCTGATGGAGTCTCACTACAAGATGTATTAAAAAGAAGTCTTAAGGCAAAAGGAAAATGATACCACAGTGATCTATAGGTCCACAAGGCACAAAGGGCATTAGAAAATGGTGCCTAGTTCCTATTTTTCTGATTATTTAAATATCTCTAAAAGATAATTGACAGATTAAACAAAGAATGCTGTGTGGGCCGTATATCATATGTAAAAAGCACAAAGGTCAGTGGGGGAAAAACTAACTAGTATGTTTCTTACACTATGTGCTCAGTGGCATAATATCACCTGTAGAGAAACTATGAGTCTCTAAATGGTACATGTACTACTAACCCTACTAATATGACAAAACCAACCAAAGAAGGTAAAACTAAGTCATGAAAAATATACAATTATTCAAAAAGAAGATAGAAAAAGAAAGAAAAGGGAACGAAGAACAGAATGGGACAAATAGAAAACATCTGGGAGGATGAAAGATTTGAACCTAACCATAGCAAAAACTACAAAATAAACGTAGAGATACTTCCTGTTCATGAATCAGAAATGAAATTTTGTTAAGATGTAATTCTTTCTAAACTGATATCTACATTGAATACACTTCACATGAAATTGACAAAATTATTTGGACATACAGAAATGCAAAGGATTTAGAAGAGCTTAAAAAGCTTTGAAAAAGAAGAACAAAGGTAGAGGACTAACAGTACCTGCTTTCAAGACATATTATAAGTCTACACAAATCAGAACAGCATCGTGCCAAGATAGAAAAATAGATCAATGAACACCACGTGGAGTTTGGAAAAAGAACCCCCACCAAAGTGGATTCTGACGAAAGCGGAGGGCAAGCCAGTGGAAAAAGGATAGTCTTTTCAACATAACTTACATACAGAACTTAATTGGAGTTGGGTAATAAACTGAAGAAAAAGCATAAAAGTATAGAACTACTAAAAGAAAATGTAAAATGAAACCTTTATGACCCTGGGTTAAACAAAAATTTCTAGCTGTAGTATCTAAAAAGCACAAATATTTAGCACAGCTAAAAATTTCAGCTTGAGTATCTAAAAAGCACAATCCATGAAAGAACAAATTGATAAATTGGACTTGATCAATATTTAAAACTTCTAATCTTTGAAAAGACAAGCCAAACACTGGGAGAAAATATATGCAAATCATATATTCAATAATGGACATGTATACAGAGTATAAAAATAACTCTTCAAAATTGAATTTTAGAAGAACAAAGTACTAATTTTTAAAGAATGGACAAAATGTTTGAACCGACACTTCACCAAAGAATCTATACAGATGATAGATACACCCATGTAAAGATAGTTGCTCAACATTATTATGTAAATGCAACTGAAAACCACAGTGACATACCACTATACACTGACAAGAATGGCTAAAATTTAAAAAGACTGACCTCCCAAGCATTTTTAAGAATGAGAAGGAACTACCATATAACCATGCTGGAAAACATTTTGGCAGTCTCTTAAAATGGTAAACCTGTAAGTATTGAAGCCATTAAGAATGATGACAATCCTATAAGATAGTGACAAGTGGTCTGCTAAAAAATTTTTTTCAACTAATAAGGGATTGGTAAGGAAACTCAAGAGTTACAGATTTTAGCTTCAGTTACAGTTAAGAGGCTTCAGTGACTAATGCATGTGGAAAGCTGTTATTCCAGAAACTGGACAGCAAGACCTATGTGACTCCAGGAGGTGGACAAGCAGTTCAACCTTTGTGGCCCAGGGGGTCTGCAAGGGATCAAGATGGTATATGAGCCATTGTGTTCCAGGAAGCAAATGTTGCTGTGACTCAGATGAAGAAGGGTTGATCAGCAGATAAAGAAATGCTAAGAAAATGGTCACAGGACTGCAACTCTTACCTGATTAGTCTCTTCCCAAACCCCTTACCTACTCTTGCCCTCTCCCTGTGAAAAGGTTGAGATGAGATGTTAAGATGGATTCTGAGGATACATAACCCACCATCTTCTCAGATCACCAGCATCAGAGAAAAGCACCCATAGAGGTTCAATCCGTATTTGTACTCGCTGGTTCTGGCAGCGACAGGCAGCACAAACACCAACTTTTCTGTTTTCAGGATGATTGGAAGAGCCCAGGGATTTGTAAATATGTTTAACAAAAGTACAGCGACAAATCTAATATGATGACGCAAGCTTCAAAAGTGAGGCTTTTTTAAGAAAGGTCAAGCATCTAGAAATGGCAATGAGGAGCAAGAGTTATACATACTCGTCTGCAGATCCCAAGACAAGAAGATTGTGGGAGAGAAAAACTCCACTGGAGAGGTTGGTGAGGGAGAGAATGGAAGAGGAGAGCCGGATTTCCTTCAGAGCAGGAAGGTGAAGAAAAATGTTCAGAAAAAAGGCTGAACATTCAGAGCGTTTTGATGATGACAGACTGCGAGTTTCGAGAAATGGTGACAGAATCGTTTAGGAAGAAACCCTGTTTATCTGAGGACCATGAATAGATTTTAGTTCGTAAACTGTGTACAAAGACAGGTGTTTATGTGTAGGTGGCATTCGTGGGTTGCATGCCCATTCCAAAAAGACATTTTCTAAAACACCTGAAACATTGAAAAAAAAAGAGGGGTTATGTCCACGCCATAGCTACTATGTGTTTGTTATTTGTGTCTTGGTTGTTCAGAGAGAACTTTGAATAGAGTCCTGGTACCCACTGATAAATGCAAGGCTGTGTGAAATTGAAATGTATTTATGAAATTCAAATATTTTCTTTGACTCAAGGAAGCTATTTTAATCAATGCAGAAAATGTTTTTTTTTTAATATTTTATTTGTTTATTTATCTTTAGAGGGGAAGGAGAGAGGGAGAGAAACATCAATGTATGGTTGCCTTTTGTGCGTCCCCTGCTGGAAGTTGGCCTGCAGGGAACCGACCTGCAACCCTGGCATGTGCCCTGACTGGGAATCCAACCGCGATCATCTGGTTCGCAGGCCCGCGCTCAATCCACTGAGCTACGCCAGCCAGGGCCTCAATGCAGAAAATGTTAATAAAATAAATGACTAGCCTTGCCTGAAAAAATAGAAATTTTCTTTATTGTCGATATTATCATTTACAAACATGAAAAATTCCTTTTTTTTCTCCCACTATAATGTCTGTATGTACACGTGAATAGCTAAATTTTTTAAGTTAGGTAAAATTAACTCAATTTAAGATCAGTATGTAAATCACTGGATGGAGAACAGAAGTGTCAACATGAACGCAATATAGCCAGCATATGTCATATGGGGAATAAGCATTAATCAGAACTTGTAAGAACTCTCATTTCCAGTTTCCTGTTTGCCTCTGTGCTACCAGTATACCATCTCTGTACTGATTACTTATCAATACACGAAATATAATATGTTTTTACCATTGGGTGGAAGGTATAATGGTCTTTTAGTGAATTGCAATTCCCTATCATCTCCTTTTATACACAGCTTGATGCGCACTGCGGGTGCAGAGGAAGTTTGAGGCGAGACGTTAGAACTGAGGGCCCCTCTCCAGGACACTGCTCCCTCTACTTTCCCTGAGATTCGAGGAAGGCAAAGGGAGCTGCTGCAGCCGGGAGCCCACCACTACACAAGCGGGAGGAGGGGATCGTTGATGGCGTCTGACTGCTGCCCTGGCTGGGCAAACTCACTCTCAGGGTGGCCAAGGAGCCAAAGAGCTTCTGTATGTCTTCCCACACTCTGGCATTTAGAGTGGGATGCTTTTCTATGGTTTTGGACATCTTTTGTATGATGATCCAGAATCTCCTCTTATGTGTGGTTAATACGCTCTGAATATTCCTGCATTACACTACGTAAACACTAGAGCTTATTTCAACATTGAACTCTGCATTAGTCAACATTTGAACAGTTATAAAATCTAGAAAGTCCAGGCATCGTACACCCAAAATTTTAATGTCACTAAATCAAGTCCACATATTGAAAACTTTGAGGAATTATTATTTCAAATATATGTTCTTTCATGAAACTTTAAAAATGACCAGCAAAACAGTTAAGATTGAATTCATTTTCTATATAAGTTCTTTTAGCATATACATTAAAAAAAAAAACAGTTCCTGAATTTCACTATTCTGAAGAAAGGGGGAAAAAACAATTCTATATTAAAAATTTATTCTGATTTTTACACTTTCAGAATATTTTTAAAGACTATAATATTTTGATGCTATATGCAAAACAATCTACCAAGCTTCTTCTTTAAAGGCTAAATAACTGCTAAAACTAATAGTAAAAAAAAAAAGTTGTTGTGACTCTGTCATTTAACTATGCAAATTATTCTGTCATTCAGTCAATTTATACTTTATGTTTATGACTCATCAAAACTATAGTAATATTGCCCTGGCTGGTGAAGCTCAGTGGATTGAGCACTGACTGACCTGTGAACTGAAAGGTTACTAGTTCCATTCCCAGTGAGGCCACAAGCCTGGGTTGCGGCCAGGCCCCCAGTTGAGGGCGTGCAAGAGACAACCTATCGACGTTTCTCTCACACATCAATATTTCTCTCCCTCCTCCTCTCTCTAAAAAAATAATTAAAAATTTAAAAAAACGATAGCAATATTTAAGAATTTTTTTACCAACTTCCATTTCAGTAATAGTCATTGGTTTAAACGTGCCTGTTATTACACAAATTATTTGTTACTTTTTATAGAATAAATGTGTTGTTATTGTTTTATCATTTCCATCCCCATAGGTATCACAATGGTTACTGAAATTCTAAACATCTTCAAAATTATTCAGAGTTCTAATAGCACTATATACAAAAACTTCCCTTTATGGTAGAAAAAAACATACTTGAAGCTTAAATTCATTCAATGAACAATAACCAGAGGTGTAGTACGTGCCTGGCACTCGACCAGTCAGTGAGGGTGTGCACATGGGGAACACAGCACACTAAGGCCCCAAAGGTCACCCTCTGGCGGTGGTGGTGACAGTGAAGAGGAACGGAGAGGTCAACTGCTAGCGCCACATTAATTTCTTGTCGTAACTGAGACTTAGATGTACAAAGATCTATGGGAACCCAGAGAGAGAGAGAGAGAGAGAGAGAGATCCCTGTCTCTTCAGGAAGAGCTTCTCAGTGAGAAGGGGTATAAGTTGAGCTAATTGTTTTTAATCCTCCCTAAGGACATGCTTATTGATTTTAGAGAGAGGGGAAGGGAGGGAGAAAGAGGGACAGAAACATCAATGTAAGAGAGAAACATCAATCAATTGCCCCTTGTATGTGCTCCAATCGGGACCAAACCAGGGCCATATACCTAGGCATACACCCTGACTGGGAATCAAACCTACGGCCTTTCAATTTAGGGAATAATACTCTAACCAACTGAGCTACAGTAGCCAGGGAAGTTGAGCTAAATTTTTAATGTTAGTTTTGCCATTTAGAAAAGTCAGAGTGGGAGAAGCCCGTCGAAATGAAGGGAATGGTGTGTACAAAGGTAGTATGGAGTGATGAGGTCCAAGACTAGTAGTTCAGTATGGCTGGAATACGTGGTTAAAGGGGGACCAATGAGAACTACGCCTCAAGAAAGAAGATACCAAGCAGTCACAAGGGGCTCTGCATGCTATACGGAATTGTTCTGCATCTCTTGGTAATGGAGAGGCATTGAATGATTATTTTTTAACCAAAAAAAGGCAGGATCAGATTCATATCTTAGAAGATTATTCTGGCAATCATCATCGTCAAGTTATCTATGAGTGCTTGATTTAAATGCAGTATCAAATCATACAGTGAATGAAATACTATTATTATCCACACTTTACAAATAAATGAGTTAGGAACTTGTCCAAAGTTTACTCATTCAAACCAGGGCAGTTTGGATCTGTTAAGATCCCTCACTTTTAATGACTACATTTCACTACCTCTGAGAATATTCTAGTGTAGTGGGAGGGATGAGAGGACAGGCAAAGAGCCTACAGAAATAGGATACATGAGGAAGTGGTTGATGACGAGCAAATGCATTCAAGAATTATTTAAAAGTAGATCTCCTAATACTTGGTTTTGAATTGGATCCATGCAATTTCCCTAGCATTTAAAATGTCTGGAAAATATGTCAAGAAATATCTTTTGTTTTTATTAAAAAGTACTGTTTTTCTGTTATGAATCTCCTTGCATGCAAGTCTTTTTGTCCATTTTCTCAGGCTACATTGTAACTCAGATTCACTGCTGTCTGCTTACCTTAAGTCTTATTGTAAAATCAGGGCCCGGTACTATGGTCAGCTGCCTTAATCTGAATTTATGACCTTGTCCCACATGAGGTAAAATATGGGCATACCATATTGGTAAAGTTTTTCTTCTTGTAAAAATAATATTTGTTATTGTTGTTGTTATTTAGATCTTATCTTTTGTGCATTTCTATGTGCTCTTTTTGGGAGAGAAAGACTTGGTGGCTTTAATGGAATAGCTACCCTAAATCATGAATTTTGTTCAACATTTTCTTGTTATCATTAGGAAAAAACAGTTTGTTGTTATAAAAGTTGCATTTGCAACCCAATTAAAAAATGGGCAAAGGACTTGAACAGACACTTCTCCAAGGAGGACATACAGAGGATCCAGAGACACATGAAAAGATGCTCGATATTGCTAGGTATCA
Source organism: Sturnira hondurensis (assembly GCF_014824575.4). Lineage (NCBI taxonomy): Eukaryota > Metazoa > Chordata > Mammalia > Chiroptera > Phyllostomidae > Sturnira > Sturnira hondurensis. The sequence continues at coordinate 2,614,900 of NW_028083443.1, forward strand.
GAGAGATGAAAATTAAAACCACAATGAGATACCACTTTACACCAGTCAGAATGGCTATCATAAACAAAAAAACAAACAACAAGTGCTAGAGAGGTTGTGGGGAAAAGGGGACTCTAGTTCACTGTTGGTGGGATTGCAGACTGGTACAACCACTATGGAAAACAGTATGGAATTTTCTAAGAAAACTAAAAATAAACATGACTTTTGACCCAGCAATTCCACTATTAGGAGTATATCCTAAGAACTCTGAAACACCAATCCAAAAGAACCTATGCACCCCGACGTTCATAGCAGCACAATTTACAATAGCCAAGAGTTGGAAGCAACCTAGATGCCCATCGGTAAATGACTGGATCAAAAAGCTACGGTATATTTACACAATGGAATTCTATGCTGCAGAAAGGAAGAAGGAACTCCTACCCTTTGCCACATCATGGATGGAACTGGAAAGCATTATGCTGAGTGAAATAAGCCAGGCGGTGAAAGACAAATACCATATGATATCACCGTTAACAGGAATCTAAACAACAAAACAAACAAGCAAGCAAAATATGACCAATGACACTCAAATACGGAACAGGCTGACAGGGTCCAGAGGGGAGAGGGGAGAGAATCATAGGGGAAAAGGGGATGGACTCACATGAACAAGTATAAAGGACACATGGACAATAACTAAGGTGGGGCGTAGAAATGGGAGGGAGGTGGGGAGCACTGGGGGGAGGCAGGGCTTGGAATATAAGACAGAAAACTACTTGAATAAGAATTAAATAAAAAAATTTTAAAGTTGCATTTGGATTGTAGAAGTATGTTTTTTAGTTTTTTTATAGTCAATAAATGTAATTATAAATTTACATTTAAAATACTAAATGTATGCTCAAGGGTACTCAAATAGCTGGTGATCTGGCTTCATTCTGATAATTCCCATAGAATGCCCTAAATAATTGCATTTGTCTCATCAGTAGATTTCCATGTAACTCAAAGAAATAGGCAATGTTCTTACAAAGGTCTATCAAGCTTTACTGGATTGACCAAGTCATTCCAGCCCATTGGGTAGATACCCATTATCTCCTCCTTCACCTCCCTTAACTCATTCTTCTTGGCCACACTGACTACCTTGCTTTTTCTCAAACATGCCAAACACCCAGCACCTTTGCACTTGCTAACCTTGCTGTCTGGGATGTTCTTTCCTCAGATGGCACATGGCTGGCTCCTTCACTTCCTTGAAGATTTTGCTTCAAATATCCCTTGATCAGAAAGGACTCCTAAACCACCCTATTTATAGTACTTTTATTAAATTTTTCTTTCTTCCCCTGTTTTATTTTCTTTTACTGCACTTATTAGCTCAGTTTCCATCCCCTCTGAGAAGGCTGAGGGAAGGGCTAAAAGTTCTAATGTTCTAATCATGACTTGGTCTTTCTGGTAACAAGCTCCTAACCAAAAGTCCACCAAGAATCATCTCATTAGAACAATGACATTTCTATTTCCAAGAAAATTCCAAAAGATTAAGAAGCTCAAAGACCAAATGTTAGAACAAATGATGCTCTTAGAAAATTATAAGAGTTTTAGGAGCTGTGTGCAAGGAATTGGGAGGAGAGACCAATATATGTATTTCTTATTGTTCCACAGATGTAATTTCCATACCTAGAGCATAAAGTTCACTGACTCTGAATGAAAAATTCTATTAATAAATGAACAACAAAAAATATTTTGTCCCTAAACAAACTGCTCTTCTAAATTTGTTTAAAGTAGTTCAATATACTTTTTCTATTTCTGTATCCTGGAAGCATGGAAGGGATATTTAGTGTTACAAAGAATCTATAAAGGGATTATTGCAAATATTCAAGGTTAAATCAGTAAGGCATAAACTTGACTTAGTTTAGTTTTTAATATACCATTTACTATGTTGAAAGCAAAATGATGCATTTTTTAAAGTAAAAATCAAATTAAGTCTGTACCAATTAATAAAACATAAAGATATTGAAGGCTATCATCAGGAAACTTTTCAGAGTGTTGTTACATGTTTGTCACAATATAGATTATTAAGCATTGGATATTTTTTCTTGAAAGCTGATGGAAGAATCCATAGAACAAAATTACCAAACTAATGGAGTGGGAATGAAAGAAGGAGTTAAGGTTTATCTATTAGTACCTGGGCAGGTGGCCATTTCATTAACCCAGATGGAAATTCAGATTGAAAATTTATGAAATGATTGCTGGGAAGGTTAGTAGAGATAGAATAATATGCTGATTTTGAGATACTGTTTTATATCCAATTATATTTGTCTAGTAGGAGACAATCAGAATTTTACATCTGAATCTTGTGTTCTGCAAAACAATTTTATAACTATTAGAAAATACGTAGTCATTAAAAGTATGTGCACGAGGGAGATTGTTTAGTAATGCAAAGTATATGTGAAGATAAGAATATGAGGAATATGATTTCATAAATGTTTAACTCGCTATTTTTATTCCTTTACTGAAGTAACTTATTTTTCTTTACTATAGCTGCATTTGTATTCTGTTCTTTGCTACATGTTTTTTTAAGGAATTCCTTTCCCCCCCCTCAATCAGTGGTAATGTTTCTATTCTATTAATTTATCTAAATAGTCAACTTAAAGTTTTAGTGAAGATCTCAATCACTTTTTATTTTTTGCTTTCCATTTCATTCATTTCTACTCTTTATAATTGTATTCCTTCTCCCTTTATGTTTGTTCTGTTGTTCTTTTTCTAGCGTATTGAATTGAATGAAATGGAAAGAGAAAATTACAAGTCCCATTTTTGTTAATGTAGGAAATATAAACTCTATGTTCTTTGATTCAGCTTTTGATTTTGTTAAATTTTTTTGGCTATTAAATCATAGCAGAAACCAAAAACTCCAATTAGCAGTTATTGGTGGAAAGTTTTGGCCAAATAAGAGATTGTTGAAGATAGTGCAATGTGTATTGGTTAGCTATTGCCACAAAAATGCTGCATAACCAGCTACCCTCAAAACACAGGGACTTGAGACAACCATCTTGTGGGTTCACTGACCTACAGGCTGAGCTGGATGGTTCTGTTGTCCCCAGCTGGGTTTGCTCCTGTCTAGGGTACAGCTGGCGGTTAGCTTATCTAGCCTGTATCTGGCTGGGGTGGTTGAATTCTGCTCAACCAGGCATGTTCTTCTCATGGTGATGGCAAGTGACCAAGAGAGCTAGCTCAAGAATGGAAGCACTTTTCAAGTCTTTGGTCACATGATACCCAATAATAGTTCATTGTAAGTCATATGACTGAACCCAAAGTCCTTGACTAGGAATCCACACTCCTTTTTATCAGACTGCTAAATATCTTATCACAGGGAAAACGTACAGAGAGGGATGGAGAACTGGAGCTTTTAGTGCAGTAAATCTAAGATAGTATATATAAAATGAGCACTTATATTGTAATAAAATATATTTCTAGTTTTGATTTTTTAAACATCTATTAGTGTATTTTTCATTTGTAGTATTTTAACCTCCCTATTTTTCATTTTCTGTGTTCTTATTCTATATATTTTTCTTTTAGTCCAGTAGACCCTTGTCTTCTTAAGGATCTTTTTGGGGATACTTAACATTTATATTTTAAATTGATTTTATAGTGCTCTATTAAATTTTAATTTTATTAGATTGAATTCATCTCATGGTTATTGCTCCTAAATTAGTTTTTCTTGTGAATTTTGAAATATTGCTTCCCAGGTCTATCTTGACTAGAAGACTGTCCTGCTCCCTAGTATCTCTCAGGGCCTCGATCCCATAGTGATACAATTAATAATGCGAATCTCAATGCCAAGATTGTGATTAGTGAAGTTGCTGCCCTGGTTTCTAGGCCTTACTTTTTCTTGTCCCTCTAGTGATGCAGTATTATAAAAGCTTTAACCACTGGTTCACAAAACAGTAAGTACCTTGTTGTGAGCTTCCATTCAAGGCAAGGAATGCCCCAGTGCAGCCCTTAGTGTGAGTTCTGGCTTCGTCCCATACCATGTGACATTTTTCCTTTTTATTACCCACTGGAACCACACCTGCCAGCAGTCTGTACCTGCTGTCAGTTCTGAAACAAACAAACCCTGTCTACTGCTTTGTATTTCTTTCTATTTTCTAATCAAGAAGATGCATCTCTTGTGTATAAGATAATTTTTAAATTTCCTGTTTCTTTCATTGTGTTTCAGTTAAAATTTATATGGAGATGGGCATGAATTTGGCACATGTGGACTTAACACTGTTCACTTTTGTAATAAAATGGAAATGTCAGATATGTTTCAATGAACTATTTTGTATTCTGAATATTACACTTGCTCTTGTATAGTCAAGTGGTTTAGTGGCCATTAGACAGGCGATGACATAGAGTTGTTGCATTTTCTGTACATATTAAATTAGGTCTGCTGAATTACTTCCTGAAATAATGTGGTTTATTGTATATACACTATTCAAGCCAAATACTTGTTTACTGAGCTTAATAACATTCTGTTTTGTTTTATTTATTGGCAACCTGGAGTTAATAATTCATTGTCTCCCAAAGACCAGATGTGTTCCATGTAACATTCAGTGAACAGGAAAAAAATGTGCTCATATATGCTTTGAAACCTTACTATAAAAGATTAAGATTAATGATCTTTCATTTAATAGTAGGGTTTTTTTGTCTTTCCTCAAATGTTCACACGACTGATATCTTATCCATGTGCATTGTAAATTACAAATGAACTTGTCAGAAAAGATATTATATATTTTAGGGAACCACAGATAACCTGAAGGCCCATTTCCATGCCCCACCCCCAGATAATGTGCAGTCTTGTTTTCTTAGGAAGAAAAAACTTCATTACTGGTCTTAGCATTATAGAGCTTTTAGGTATATTGAAGTTGACTTTTCTTTTTGCTACGAGACAATTGCATTAAGTGGAGTATAAGAGGTTGTCATTCTGCTTCTGATATGAGAATAACATGTTTGAGGAGATGTTTGTAATGGAAAACTAAGGAACATGGTTTGGATTGCTTTCCAAAGGGGTCTGAGAACTCAAGTGGTGGGTAAATTCTTATCACACTCTGAAGAAGCAAACACCTTCCCCCTATAGAAACTTCATATCTACTATTTTAAATTGTCTCCTAGTTATCTGAAGTCGATAGTTAACATTCTACAGAGCACGCAAAATGATGGCTTCATCTTTTCTCTAAACAAAAAACTCAGATAGTTAAACAGCTTTCATTCTTGTACAGAATTTCTAGCAACAAAACCAAGGACTTTCATTCAATGAGCCCATATTTTAAATATGAAAAAGAAGAAAGAGGAGGAGGAGAAGGGGGAAGTGGGGGAGGAAAGGAAGAGGGGGAGTGGGAGAGGAAAGGGAGAGACTTTGGTCTGCTTCATGGCCTTTTGAGGACTGACTGGTTGACGAGCTCCATGCTGTTGCTCCTACCGAGATCAGCTTTCAGATCTGCCTCCTTTAAGACAGTTCTGTACCTGAGAGTGTGGCTAAAATTAGTATTAAACACTATGTCATATATTAGTCTACTGTTCTCATCCTCCACCAACATTTTGATGTCTGAGAAGAAGGTTTACTAAACATCCTTGATAATAAGAATCATTTGGGACTCAATTAATCAGAATTATGATGATGACTTCTCCTCTAGTTAAGAGTTTCCAGTTGGTAAAGGATATCCCCAGAGCACATTGTTTTCATTAGTGTGAGTATGGCCATATCAAGCTATTAGCTCATCATGGATAATGGACTCTAAGCTGTCAGAGTTCTTAAATATCTTTTAGTTAAGTCCCCAGAGTGGCTGTGATTTACTCAAAGCTGGAGAAGTTGGTGTGAGAAGGAGAGCGAGAATTCAATTCTCCTACCTCCTGTTCAGTGTTGTTTCTGCTATATGGTCACGACACACCATTCCTTCCGGTGCACAATCAGAACACCGTGCGGTCAAATGTAAAAGGCAGCAGAATTCAGAGACACAAGGGATTCCAGTTGTTGACTAACTTGCAGTAGTTAAATTTTTTTAACTCCATTTCACTTTTCTATAAAATCACCACACTCCTAGTGTACCTGGACAGGGTATTCAGCTGAACAAAATAAATGGAGGTAAGTGGGTGAACAGAGCTCAAATTTTAAATAATGAATTGGACAGTTCTGAGGCTTCAATTTTAGAAGTGGTTTACACAGTGGTCCCTCCCGTCATGATTATGAGATCACATAGTAGACCTACACCCACTCATGCTGACCAGACGATCATACTTCTTGAGCACTCAACCTTGTGGTTTACTTGACATCATGGTATGCCAGTGACTCCCTCTTTCCACTGGTGTTCTCTCCACTCTCCTCTTCAGGAATCCTACTCTGTCTATTAGCTCTTCTCATAACTGTTTTTTCAGTCCCTTTGACTTCACTGCTTCCATCCTAGTAGCAATTGAACCTGCTCTAGCCTTACCGATTTTATTTTTCAAATGTATTTTAATGATGATGATATTACAGTCTTCTCATTTTCCCCTCTTTATTCCCCTCTGCCCTGCATACTCCCTCCCTCCCACATCCCTCCTACTTTAGTTCATGTCCATGGGTGTACATATAAGTTATTTGGCTTCTCCATTTCCTATACTACTCTTAACCTCCCCCTGTCTATTTTCTACCTTTGGGAATAAGGGAATTTTCTACCTCAGGGAATAAGTTATGCTACTTATTCCCTGTACCTTTGCCCCCATTTCCCCCTTCCCCTCCCCTGAAGGTAACCCTCCATGTGATCACCCTTTCTGTGATTCTGTTCCTGTTCCAGTGGTTTGCTTAGTTTGTTTTTTTTCTTTTTTTTTTTAGGTTTGGTTGTTGACAGTTGAGAGTTTGTTGTCATTTTGCTGTTCATATTTTCAATCATCATCTTTTTCTTAGATAAATCCCTTTAATATTTCATATAATAAGGGCTTGGTGATGATGAACTCCTTGAACTTGACCTTATCTGCAAAGTACTCTATCTGCCTCTCCATTCTAAATGCTAGCTTTGCTGGATAGAGTAATCTTGGATGTAGGTCCTTGCCTTTCATGACTTTGAATATTGCTTTCCAGCCCCTTTTTGCCTACAAGGTGTCTTTTGAAAAATCAGCTGATATCAGTTTCCAATCAGCTGAATGAGAACTCCCTTGTAGGTAACTGTCTGCTTTTCTCTTGCTGCTTTTAAGAGTCTCTCTTTATCTTTAATCTTGAGTAATGTAATTTTAATGTGCCTTGGTGTGTTCCTCCTGGGGTTCACCTTCTTTGGGACTCTCTGAGCTTCCTGGACTTCCTGGAAGTCTATTTCCTTTGCCAGATTGGGGAAGATCTCCTTCATTATTTGTTCAAATAAGTTTTCAATTTCTTGCTCTTTGTCTTCTCCTTCTGGCACCCCTATGATTAGGATGTTGGAATGTTTAAAGTTGTCCTGGAGGTTCCTAAGCCTCTCTCCATTTTTTTAAAAATTCTTGCTTCTTCATTCCATTCTGGTTGACTGTTTACTTCTTCCTTCCATTCCAAACTATTTATCTGAGTTCTAGTTTCCTTCCCATCACTGTTGGTTCCCTGTACATTTTCCTTTATTTCACTTTTCATAATCTTCACTTTTTCTTCTATTTTGTGACCATACTCAACCAATTCTGTGAGCATCCTGATTACCACTGTTTTCAGCTGTGCATCTGATAGGCTGGCTTTCTCTTCATCACTTAGTTGTAATTTTTTTCTGGAGCTTTGATCTGTTTTTCATTGGGGCTTTTTCTTTTTGTCTTGGCACATCTGTTAATGTAGTAGGGGATGGAGCCTTAGGTATTTGCCAGAGCAGGGCAACTGAGATCATTGCATTGAGGTGCTATATGTAGGGTAGGGGTCCTAGAGAGAACAATGCTGCTTGCTTGGCCCTCAGAAGGCTTTCAGTCACTTCCTCTGCTACCCACAAGCAAATTAGGCCCTTCAGGTGCTGATTCTCAGGTGGGTGGGTTTGTGTACACTCTAGGATCTTGTGGGTCTCTCCAATGAACTCACCTGTGAGGCTGGGAGTTTCTCCTGCTGCCTCAACTGGCACAGGCTTTTTTAGTCAGTGGTTTGAGGCTTTATTTCTCTACGCTGGAACCCTGGGGTGTGGGATATGTCTCGCTCCCCAGTTGGTTTTCCTGGTTTATCTGCAGGCAAATGTGGGACAAACCACTCTGCCAGCTGCCACCTCTCCCACCCTGGTCTTCCAGCCACTGCCTTGCTGCGAGTCCTCTCTGCTCAGCTGTCCTTCACCCCTCCTACAGGTCTGGACGAATGTTTCTTTAACTCCTTGGTTATAGGACTTAAATACAGTTCAATTTCTGGCAGTTCTGGTTATTTTTTGTTTTTAAGTTTGTTGTTGTCCTTTTGGTTGCGTGAGAAGGCGCAGTGTGTCTACCTACCCCTCCATCTTGGCCATAAGTTCCCAATTTTAAAAATAAAAGCAAAACCTTCTTCAAATCCACTTTTTTCATTCAGCTCTCATCCCTATCCTTCTTGAAAGCATTGTCTATGCTGATTACCCCCATTTTTTTCCAAATCCTGCTTAGTCTTGAACCTACTCCAACCTGGCTTTTATCATCACTGCAGTGCTGAAAGCACTCCTGCAGACTCACTAATGATATGCACGCCACTAAAACAATGCTGTTTTGTTTAAAATTTTCCTTACTTATTCTTGCAGGAGTGCTGAGACAATTCACTACACCTTAGTTACTGAAACACTCTTTTGCCCTTGGCGACATTACATTCTTTGGATTTTTCTCCTCCTCTTCACTTTTGCCACTGGCCTTAAATAGTTGATCTTCCTGAAAGTTTTATCTTAGGTCTGTTTCTTACTCTTTGTTCCCATAGCTCCAACTGCCATCTATAACTCTGCTTTCTTCCTGTTGACTCTAACTCTTCTCTGAACTCCAGATCTACAGAACCAACCGCCTCCTTGTCCTCACCACTTGTTTATCTTGTGAGCATCCTGTGCTTCACTTTTCCAAAACTGAGCTCATAATTTCCTCTCCACACCTGACTCCCCCATTATTTTTTGCCTCAGAAAACTACTCTGCTGTCTTTTCAATTGCACAAGCTAGATAGTTGGGGGTTATTTTGACATCAGCTGGCCCTTGGTCTCCCTTTTGAACCACTCACCGAGTTCCAATATTTCTTCTAATGATTTCTGAAACTAATCTCTTTCCTTTATATGTGTGATGATTATGCAATTCCAGCTATTGTTACCACTCACCTAGCCTACTTTAGTAGCCTCTGTACTAGTCCCTTACACGTGCTCTTGCCCTCCTTCAATACTCTGACTTCATTCTTGGCAAATGATCTTTTGAAAATGCAAATCTGTTCATGTAGTTCTTCTACCTTAAGACCTTCCCTCTGTATTAAGATAATGTCCGAAATTCTGAATATGGATCACAAGGTCCTGTCAAATATAAATGTCTGTCTCTATCATCAATCATATCTAGAGCCTCTCAGCCTCCATTTCTTCTACTGCAGCCACATCAGCTTCCTTTCTGTTCTTTGAATATACTTATTTCTGTCTTATTGCCTTTGTGCACACTAGTCCCTCTCCCAGGAATAATTACTGTCCCAGTGATGAGCTAACTCCCACTAACACACATATCACTTACTGTTTATGTGTTACTTCTGCATCTCCTGAGTCTCTAAAATAGTGGTGTTTCCCTCTGTGAGATGCTTTCTTGGCTCCATCATAGTACTTATTACAGTTGCAATTAGTTGTTTAATATTTAAATTCCCCATTCAAAAATATGTGTTGAATAAATGACTCAAAATCGGTATCTTTAGTTCTGTCTCTCCTCTAGAGCTTTGGGGTTTCATTTGTTTTCTTTCTTTCTTTTTTCCTTCTTCTTCTTCCTGAATATGCCCTTGTTGAGGGCAAGGGGAACTAGCCAGAACATAGCTGTAAGGAAGCAAAAGGTGTTTTACTAACTAATGCAAAGAGGCTCCGAGACACGCCCGAAGAGCAGGGTGTGTTCCAGGATGTGGGTTAAGAGCAAAGGTTAGTCAGGCAGATAGCCATCTGGACAGTCACTAGGGAGGGAAATTTTGCCCCATGTGCACGAGCTCAACTGACCAATCAGGTAAAGGAGCACGAGCCAGTGCACAAGTTAACTCACCAATAATCAGTAACCCTATTGTGCCCCTGAGCCAACCGCTAACCGCCACGTCTGCTTCTGTATCCAGCTTGCTTGCGCACCTCCATAAAACCCTAAGCCTGTAAGCGTTTGGCGCGAGTCTCATTTGCAGCCCTTGCGGGCACCGCGTCTCCGGACACTTTGGAGAGTTGGCCCCTGCGCAGGTTAAACTTGGCCAATAAAGTAACATCTTTGGAACCCCGAAAGTCTCCGACATTTGTTCTCGCGGTTGGTGAATGCAACACCCTCTGAATGTTTTCTCTTTTATGTGCCCAATTTCAGCTAACAGTCTCATAATCTACATCAGCCAAATCAGAAACATGGGAGTCACCCTAGAACTCGCTTTCCTCTTCTTCTCCATGTCCAATCGATCTCCAAGTCCTGCTGGTTTAGTTTACAATGCATTTATCCCATCTATGTTGTTCATTACCCTCACAACCACCTTTTTAAGTCCGTTTGTCTCATCCTTTTGCTCTTTTTTTTTTTTTTTTAACTCTGGAGGCCTTGTTCATTTGTTTTCCAATACCTATTTGGTGAAAAAGTTGACCTGTCAAACTGCTTGTCCATTTATAATTTTATTTTGAAACTAGATCAACCTAAACAGATACTATTTGGACAGTGTTTGTTTCCAGCTCATAATCAAAGGATTTTTTTGATGCTACTTCGATGAAACATGTATCAAGATAATGCATTCTCTTAGGCCAGAAAACCAATGCTCTTCTTTAAAACAGAAATGATTCTAGAATTACTACTGAGGCATTAATTGATAGCTTGCTTCTGCTCTTTTGGATGATTCCCTGGATGTTATTTTGTTTAAAAATTATTTTAAAATAGCCCTGGCTGGGTGGCTCAGTTGGTTGGAAGCTGTCCCATGAACGAAAACATTGTGGATTTGATTCCCAATCAGGGCACACACCTAGGCTGCAGTTTTGATCCCTGGTCAGGGCTCTTACAGGAGTCAACTGATTGATGTTTCTCTCTCCCACTCCCTTCCTATCTCTCTAAAATCAATAAACATGTCTTTGGGTGAAGATTAAGAAAATTATTTTTTAAATGATTAAAAGATAAACAGTGACAGCATTGTGTAAGAGACTGAATGTAAGGACAATGGCCAGACCATATATAAAATGACCTCTTGATACAGAGAGATCTGATTAAAACACTGGGGTGGAATAGGAAGGAGCCATAGGAGGAGGTTGCCGGAGGAAACGGTAAATAGGCTAAGATAGGATTAACTGAGAAGCTGACTGCCTCCAAAGCCCTTGGAATTATATGCCAGAAGATTTAAAATAAAAGGAGGGCTCGCTGGCTGTCTGGCTCTCTTCTGCCCTGAGGATGCCTGGGTGGCTGGGCTGCAGCTGCCTGCATTTCCCAACAGATGGTATTTTGAATGGGAAGGAACTCTGGGCCTAGCCTAGGATGGGGCTGGCCTGACAGAGGGTGGCTGGGTTATTCTTCTCTGAATGTTCTAGAAGGGATGAGTTCTGAGGCAGAAGCCTGCCATTCTTCCAAAATTGTGTAGTTGTTGTATCTTGTGTTGTTTTTGTTTGTAAAATAACCCTATGGAAATAATTAAAAACCAACAGGGGGGATGATAGGAGAATTCTGGAGTTGAAGAATTTGGCCTTGCCTTGGCTTGTGGGGCTCAATGGATGGAGGACCGGCCTGAGAACCAAAAGCTCTCCAGGATTTTGCCTGGAGGGTGGCAGCAGGCAGTAGGAACCCACTTCTGTTTAGTAACCCCCCTCCTACTTTCCCATTCCAAAAACTTGCATTCAGATTGTCTTTGAAGCCCTCCTCATTTTTCACTTTGAAACTTTCCCACTCCCCGGCCTGCCTACTTTGATTTCTGCCAAACAAGAGTGATGGTGTCTGAATCCCTTGCAAGTACCAAATAAATAGCCATAGCTTGTTGCATGTGGGTGGTCTTTATTTATTTCTACACCTGAATGACACGATAGTCTTAAATCTGCCTTATCTTGTTTCAGTTACAAAAAATTTGTAGTTTCAACAAGAAGAGAAGAGGGTGTTACTCAAAACAATATATTGCATTTAGAAATGGCCAAGCTGGCTGAGGTCAGAGAAGCTGGTGCCCTGAATGTCTCGCCCCTTCCTAGGAGATTTGGGAGGCCCAGAGTCCCTTGTGTAAATTTCCTCTGTCCCAGCCTTCTCTAATGACCTGAAGGGAACGCCCATCCTCAGATAAGGCAAATAAATAGTCTATTGTTTGCTCTAAGTGAAAAAGTATCTTAAGGGCTTTTATAGGTACTCTTATCTCCTTAATATTTCTGGGATGGCTTTAAGGGGGAGGGTGGGAATGTAAACAATAGACATTATGCTTCCCAATGGGCTTGAGAAGGTAGAAACAGGGCAAGCTTTATAGGGAGGTAAGATCTTTCAAAGCTAAAGTGTAGGCCAGAATGCTTTTCATGACAGTGGGAATTTTCCTAGGGTGCTAGCTTTAGTACAACTTGGTATTGCTTTTGGCATAAGTGAGTTGAAAGAGAAGAAACATTTTCTGAGTGAAAGCTACTGGACAATTACCAAAGGAATCCGAGCTACAAAGGTTCTAACAGATGGTAGGTCTCGGCATAATTCCTATGCAGATATTGATCACATCAGGAACATTTGAAAGTTTTGCAAGGCTTTCCACCTCCTGGTAGGTCCAAACAGTAGAAGGGAAGTTCACATTATATATGTTTCCTCAGGAAATTAGGGTGAACAGAGTGAGAGAAGCCAGCACAGAGGCTGGTGGCTGCGGATGGCTGTTTGTTATCACACATTATTTTCCCTTTACTCAGTAATAGGGAATACATTTTGTAATACTTTTTTGAACTTGCAAAAAGTGGTTCTTATTAAACTCTAATTACACTGGGTTTTTGTTTATTCAGCTCTGTTATCTTCAAAGTTGGCCTTCATACTAGGCTTTGTCACTACAGTTATTTTTTTAATGCTTATTTAATCATTTGAGTTGGATATCTTTCTTTGACTATCAGCTACCAAACATGCCTCTGAACATGTTGAGAACAGACTCTGAAAACGTTCAAATATATTGATGAAGAAATATTATTTTAACATTGCACCAAAGTCTTTTAGAGTGTTCATATAGCCTAAGAGGTGTCGTTCTTAGTAATACAGTCAGTTAAGTTCAAGACAAGGTCAGGGAGGAGCCTACTGTGAAAGACATTCTTTCTCTATGAGGTGAGGGTCCGTAGTGATGGCTGCCTTATGTGTGCACAAATCCCTACAAAGCTGTGCAGAGTGATGTGTGGTGTTGGAGAGGTACCAACCGACTGCTGTTGCAGCCCAAGAGACAAAGATGTTACTTCTGGTGGGATAGCCTCAGGGAGGGAGAGTTTCATAGAAATGATATTTAAATAGAAACTTAAGGCAATGGTAGATTTCAAAAGCCAGCAATGATAAGTAGGGATGCATTGATGTTGGGAAGTACTGCAATGGGGATCAGCAAAGAGAGTCTGAGTCAAAGCGGAGATGAAATGGGCCTGAGCAAGTTTTGGAAAGAAACAGCCGTCAGCTCTCTAGGACAGGTGAACTGTGAAAGGAGCCTGTGAGACTGGAGAGGTGGGTTGGGTTCAAATTTTCGTTGGAAAAATTCTGTTAGAATTTACTGCAGTGCTATAGGCATGGAGAAAAGTCCCTGAAGGTTTCTGTGCAGAGAACTAACACAGTCAAACTTGCACCTTAGACAGACTTTTTTGGTGGCTCATTATAGGCATGCATGATAGAATTTAACAGATGTGCTGTGATTTGAGTAGCGATAATGAGTCGGTCATGAGAAAATGTGATAAATCAACACAAATGCGAAGAACTTTTGGGCAGTGGAGGTACACTAATTTTACTTATTTTTCAGAACATATTACAAGATTATTTAAAGTGCCTATTACTGTGCTTTTAAAAAATAGAGGGATTTGACACCAATCTTCTCCAGGTTACTATATAAGTGATTTTAAGAAAGAACAACGTAAAACATAATTTCATGCTTTTACAACTTTGTCATTTTTGCAAAACATATCTAAATCCAGACCCTGTGAAGATGGGCTATTGGTGTTCAGATTTGCCATTTCTCATGCTTTTTTATGCCTCAGAAATGGGGAGCAGTTTTATCTTACTCAGCTAAAATGAAGAGTAAAATCAAACTACTAATCAATTTCAGTTGAGCACTCTTTAAGTCAAGGGTAGGCAACTGTTGCGTGCTAGAATTGTGGGGACATTAAAGACAAGGCAATAACATGTAGTTCTTACCAATGCCGACCATGTTGGTGACCGAGAACTACGCATCTGAGATTTCCCAGGCAGGTGGCAATGGCTCCGTGGGCAGTACCAGGGGGGTTCGCTTTGTTCAGATACCATACTTAACATTAAAGTGAAGAGAGAGTCCAGGATCCAGTGAGCTTTTTTAAAATTAAATTTATTGGGGTGACATTGGTTAATACAATTATATATGGTCCGGTGTATAATTCTATAATACACCATCTGTATTGTGTATTCACCGCCCCTACCCAAGTCTCCTTCCAGCTCCACTAATCTCCCCTTCACCCTCTTCTACCTTTTTCCATCCTCTTTTCCTCTGTAATCACCACACTGTTGTCTGTGTCTATGAGGGTGGTTTTTCGTATTATTTTGTTTTGTTTTGTTTTGTCTTACTTAATCTTTCCCCTTTAGTTCTTGTCCAACCTGCTGTGTATGAGCTGTATGCAGCCCGGGATGGTTATGAATGTGACCCAACACAAAATCATAAATTTACTAAAAACATTATGGGATTTTTTTGTGATTACATGTCACAATGTATTTAATTTGTGGCCCAAGACAACTTTTCTTCCAGTGTGTCCCAGAGACACCAGAAGGTTGGACACCCCTGCTTTAGTGAGTCTCGATGAGCATTACTGAATAGATCTGCTCTCAGGTTCAAGGTCCTAAGGAGTCTTAATTAAAGGCCTGAGGCCTGTCACAGATGTACTCTGTTCAGAGTGCTAGGATATTCCCTCTTTGCACGATGGCTGTAAATAGAGACCTTCAGAGTGAGGTATGAAACATTTACTTAAAATATCCTTGTCTGGAACGATCTGCAGGTGTTATGACTCTGATGTTGGGTTCTTGCAGCCTCTGAAGACCTTCCTTTGCTCCCCTTCATTGAGCTAGGCTGGTCCTTTCTCTCACCCTTATTCACAGCTCCCAGTACAGCAGCCACATGCCCAAGGCCGAGGCTGGCTACTTGCTGTGTTCAAACTGCCCAGTTGGTTAGCCCACCTCAGCCGTGCACAAGGACGGACAGGGAGCCCTCCTGCCGATGCTGCTGTGTCAATCACACCCACCTTTACTCTTGGCTTTGTTCTTGAATAAATATACTAAATTCAGTTCAATTAGAAAAGTAGCCTGGATTTTACATTGTTGACAGTCCTAATCTCAGTTGGTATAAAAAGTTAGTAATAAGGAATCTTTCTATGTCCACTTAGTTTTGCTATGACCCTAAAACTGCTCTAAAAATAGTCATTTAAAATTATTAACAACTGAGCATTTTTAATTATCTATGATTAATTGTTTCCCTTTTATGACTTTGATGAAATGGAAATCATCCAGTAATCAATGACAACTCATGGCTGTATATATAGCCATATCACCATTTGTCCGGGGCTGTCTTGGGAACTCGATTTTATGATGAACATTTGTCTCATGTGGTACATAAAAGGTATCTTCACAGGTCTAATACATGATTTAGCAATGAATGGAATTTAGTATTTTTCCTTCCTGTTAATGTATAAAAAAGCAAGTCTAAAAAGTAAGTATAATATTTTTCAAAATATGAAATAAGTTTCTTAAACTACTTGGAAAATATTAACAAAATTAAACTGTTGGCAAGAAAGATACACCCACATCAGTCAAATTTTGTTTTTTCTAATTGTATCATTATATTTAACAATGATATTTTTAAAAATATAAAATTCTAGGTGTACTTAAACTCTGATAATGATAAATAGCACAGTCTTCATATACTGTTATCTAGAGGAGCAGGTGAGACATGTATGGAAACAAAAGACACTAGATGACTTACTGACTTTAGAACTGACTAAAATGGGTGAAAGATTTTGATGAAAAATAAATACAACGTAGATGAAGAGGACCATGTGTTCCTGCCTGTGTTTTCATGGCGTACACAAGAAAAAATGTATAGATCTCATTCATTTTAATTCTACCTTTTAAAATGAAAAGACTAAAGCAGATATTAAAGAATGTGCATCTGCTTTCTAACTTCAATGTGTGGCTGAATCAGAAGCTACATTGTGGTTTAAAATGGAAATAAATAATTAGACGGTATATTCATTTCTTCATATAAAGGACTATTATGTGCTGAAGAGATTCCACACTGTAAGATATCATAGAAGTTAGAAGCTAGAAAGACACATTGGGTCGTCCGATTGATCTCTGCACTGAGGACCGCATTGTTGGGTACAATATACCCTTCAGAGTGTTGTAAAGTGAAACTCTTCTACAAGGCGAAGTCCAAGCAAAAATATCTTGTAACCCTGGAGTTGTGAAGTAAATCAAAGTGATGGAAGATTAGATTACTTCTCAAAGCACCATCTATGCCTAGAAGCCTATGAATGCATGGAGTCATTTAGAAAGGCAATTATTCAAAGAATATGGAATATAAAACACTGCCAGAGTTGTTTTGAGTTGGAGAAGGCAATGGCTAAGTGACCTGGAGTCAAGAGAAACTCAGACATGTACTCCAGATGTAGAAGGCATCTCCTAGGGATGGACATTGTAGTTCCTCTGGAGGTGATTAAAATGATTAAAAATCACACTGAAACGTGAAATGACTGCTAGAGCTATTGTGTGTGTGTGTGTGTGTGTGTGTGTGTGTGTGTGGCAGGGACAGGAGGAGTAAAGATATCAAAAGATCCGGAAGGAACAGCTAGGCCAGACCATGCCTTTCTTGTCATGTAAACAGCTTCTGACAAGCCATATGCTCAATGAAGTCCTACTGTAGGGATTAGAGAATTATTAACCTTGTGGTCAAACCAGTCTAGACATGGATATGCAGAGTGACTCTCCCCACTATATACCACAAATGAATCCCCTCTCAACTCCATCTTCTAGTCCTAGTGATAAGAAAATACCTACCAGGGTTTCACAAAGCAGACCAGTCCCAATTGATACATGGTATTAGTTTCAAAAAATCAAGAAACTTGACCAAATAGACAGTCACTGGACTACATGATTGCAAAGTTATGAGGCCTCACCAAATGCATCTAGATGCCTCCTAACACACTTTTATCATGAACTTGAAAGCAATGTCCATGAATGTTCACACATGAATTAGTTGATTTCTACTTGCGCCTCTTGTCTGCAGGGATGCATATTCATATGTTAGATTGCCTGCTTTATATTCCAGACTCTGGCATCACACTCTCCTAGGTTAACTTCTATTTCACTGGGCCACACTCGCAGGCGTTTTCAGGACATGCTGACCTTCTACAACCTCTACACATGAGCTCCTCAGAGCTGAGTCTTAGGCTCTCTTTTGATTTCTCTTTAAATTCTCTTCCTAGATTGCATTGATTCCCATAGCTGAATATTTCATCTACAAAATATAAATGCAGAATGAACTCTATATTTCTATCTCTAGCCCAAAGTGTTCCCCTGAGCTTCAGATTTATATGTCAAATTGCCTACTTAGTATATCCATTTTAGCTGTCTCACAAGTGTTTCACATTAACCTACCTAAAAATAATTTGTTTCAGGGATTCAATCACAGTAAACTTCAGAGAATTTTTCTGAAAATTCTGGTCACAGACTTTTCTTTCCAGCTTCTTGCACAATTGCAGGGGACTTCCAACAATGAAGTCTGCTGTAATGAAGCAAAGCTGTGAAATGGAAAGAAAGAGCTCTTTGTAGCTAAGAAACTGTTTCCGGGTAATATCACATGAGGCAGTAGACCAGGTCTGGCCTGAATCCTGTCCTACTTTTGGACTTTTTCTGCAACTTTTCAGTTCATTGGACTTTGGAATAATTCCTTTAATTGTTTATCTATTTCAAGTCAGTTTTCCATTACTTGCAACCCAAAACAGACTAACACAATTGTGTATGTGAAGTCTCAGGTTAAGGAAGGGAAGAGGGGCAACTGGAAGTTAATTAGATCAATGGACAGATTAAAACTGATCATGGATACATGTGTATGTGAAAATCTAGCACGGAATCAAGGTAAAATTTTTTTAACCTGGGCAAAAAGAGTGGACAAACCAGTAAAACAATTTTGAGATAATTAGCTTTTAATTTGAAAAATCATTTTTTGACCCTCACTCCTTAGTATAAGTAAAAAAGCATCCCATATGACTCAAATATCTAAATGTAAATAAATAAATAAATAAAGGAACAGATCTCAGAAGCAAACATAAAACATGTACATATTAATTCAGGTAAGGATAGCTTTTTAGAAGAAAAATCATAGTTATAATGAGAGAATCATGAAAGAAAATAATAAATTTCTTTCTTTAAATAGTTACTAAAAGCTTTGTATTGTTAAAAAATTGTTAAAATATTGTCTAAAATTGCTAAAAGAAAAGTAAAGCATGAGAAAATAATAGCTGATTATATAACAATTAATATTTAATACATATAAATAACTTTTACAAATACAGGGTCCAGCACAAATTATGTCCATTTTCATTACAAAATCATAAGCATGTAATTCTGTAACATAAAAATAATACACTGAAGCACGCCATATGACACTTTAAGTGAAATGTTCAAATTAAAACTATAAATTATTACACTCATATTATTACCTTACCAATCACACTCAAGCCAGTGTGACTTCTGCCAGACCCTGTATATAAGAAAGAAAAATAACAGAAAAAATTGTTAAAGAATTAAACCGATGATTGATAAATATAGAATTACGAATACAGAATTACAAGTGGTCAACAAGAATATGAAAAGTTTTTCAAGCTTTCTAGGAATAAGGGAAAGTCTTTAGGCCAAAAATGAGATAGTCTTTTTTCACTTGCTAGAATGGCAATAAATAAGTGAGTAAATAAATAAATAATAGTAAGATCAAGTCTTGATCAGTGCATAGATAATTACTCTGCTTATAAAACTAAGTTAGTTCTACTCTGATCAATTTAATACTATCTAATTAAAATCCATACAGCAATTTTGTTCTTGGAATCTACTCTATTCCAGATTAATAGACATAATGTTCTCATGTGAAGAAGTAACTATATAAAAGGCTGTTTACTGTAGTCTTAGTTTTAATAGAAAAACAAAAGAGAAACTTTGTCGTCGAAATGTAAATGGCTGAACCATTATATATATTCATATTGTTGAATGCATTGCAGCAATCAAAAGAAAGAAATATACACTTATTCCTAGGAAGTTCTAGTAGATGTGTTAGTAGAAACACCATCTAATTTTCAGGATGACACAGTGGTACTTTTTATTTATATAAACAAAAGGAAAATAGCTCACAAAAGTATATTATACATATAAATAGGTAAAAAACAGACACCAAATTATATATATAGTATGCCATATGCTAAGAAAATAAAGGCACAGAAAAAGTTCTGAAAAGATACACACCAAATTCTTATTTGTAGTTAACCCAGAATAGAGACTAAGACTATAGGTAGTGTTCAGAAGGGACTTAGTCTATCCTGTTATATTTTAACTTTTTTTAGCTAAGAAAAAGGTTATTTCTGCATTTCCTATGGAATTAAAATCAATATCTAAAAGGAATCAGACATTTTTATGTTCTTGGACAACATGAAACTGAATGGAAAAGTGGAACCAAGAATCTATTGCTAGTGTAGGCAAATGTTATGCATATCCTCCACAACATTTTGTCTTAACCAAGCTGCTAATGTGGGCTATACCGTATGCTTCACTTGAGTGTTGGGAAAGCAAAGTTTTGACTGGTCAGAAGATAAAGCCCAGGGAGGAGCAGAGTGCAGATTTTCCAGGGATGACACTCATTTAAGACAAATTACTTAGAACAGTAGTCTCCTAGTAGAGACAGGGCAGAGCATGGCCAGGATTACAAAACCTGCTTTCAGGGGTATCGAACACCTTGCCGGGAAAGCAGCCAGGGCCCAAGGTTTGAAAGGTCCTGTGACAGCATCAGAAGAAGACAGACAAGTGCTTGAGGACAACTGAGTTCATGGACGAAGCACCCATTCGCTGCTTCAGCTAACTCTTCACTCTCAGCTCTAACAAGCATGAGCATCGACATGAAGTGTGCATAGCATCTTCACATCTTTTGTTTTATAAACTCCTGTACCCCGGTTTCCACGCTGACCTCAAAAATCCGTTCTTTGCACAGTGCAGTGATCCTTCCTAAAGCAATCCCTCAGGAATGCCACTCACTCAGGTCACTCCAATGGCTACTCAACACGTTTGAAATGAAAACTCAATTCTTAGTCTCCAAAACCCACTTGATTTGACAATAGTCCCACCCTCCGTTCTCCGGCCAGCACCTCTCACTTCCTCTACCTCAGCCAGACAGGACTTCCTGCTTGTCCTTAAACATGAGAGATATTCTACTATTCCCTGTTCCTGGAGTGCCTAGAACATTCTTCCCCCAGACATTCCCATCTTCTCTTCATTTCAGTCCCAGAAAAGTCTCTCTTTACCTGCCTGTCAAAAATGCCACCCACGATAACATGACTCTTTGCTATATTTTTATTCATGACATTTACCACCACATGATATCATAGTTCTTAAGTGTCTTTCTCATCTTTGTGATTATAAGCTCCAAAGGAACATGAAATTCTGTCCGTATTTCTCCTCTGTACAACTAAGCATAGAATGGTAATTGGAGCATACTGGGCATTCAGCGAGTAAACCAATGAATGAAGAACTTGAACTAAAAGAGTAGTCCAAATTTACAATTCTGAGAATCAGAGGCAAAATTTGAACAACGATTTTCTTAGTTCAAACCCAGTGTTTTTTCTACTATATCAAAAAGGCCACATTTGTTTGTGTAAATGCTTTTTTTGGTTATTAGGTTATTTTATAAAACATTTTAATAGTGATATTTTTCTTGAAAAAATATATGAATAGACTATTATTAAATAACTGCTTCTGACAGTCACCTGTGCTTGATAAAAACTTTCTTTAAGGGAAAGGATGGGAGTGGTTGTTTGGAGTGTGAGAAAAATCCATAATCAGTGGGTGATATTTCCAAGTTACTGGGTTCCATTTGCACTGCTTATGTTCCAAGTGTCTATTTAATATGAGGTTGAAGAGATCTATGGGAGATGAATCTGATTTGCATCCAAATAATTCTAGCTCATTTCATTTTGGAACTGACGCTTTGGAGCAATACCTACTGATGTGGATTTGACCTAAAATTGTAGAAAGAAAGGACCACTGTTAGCAGATCTCACCTGTCATCTGTTGGCTTCTGGTTTTCAGACTTACTGTATTTTTTAGACTATAAAATGCACTCCCCCCACCAAATTTGGGAGGACAAAGGGGGTGCATCTTATAGTCTGAATGTAGCTTACCTGGCTTACTGTGTGTGGGGGGGCAGTGGTGGAGTGGGGTTACAGCTAATTAAATATTTTACTACACTTTTGCTTCAAAAATTTTTTTCCTATTTTTCTCCTCTAAAACCTAGGCATGTCTTATAGTCCTAAAAATATGGTAGTGCATAGAAAGAGACCTTTCTTGAAACTCCAATTCTAAATATAGTAGACTTCCACTGATATTAAAGTAAATTACTAATTTCTGAATTTATAATTCATCAGCAAAATAATTCTGGGTTTTTTGTCATAAAAACATGCCATTGGCCTTGAAATCGTTGGCATTTTGCCCACATGAAAAACAAAAGCCGGAGAATCAATAGCCAACAACAATCAGCCTTTAAAACTGTTACTTTACACTCTTGCATGCAGAGTCCTGGCCTAACTGTACCTTTTCTGACTATCAGAATGCACTAAATACATCACTGACTACTGCACTGTGTATAAGCCCGACTGTGCTTCTTCTGAGGGTAATCTTTCTCCCATCCTGGCTAATTTTCCTGTGGTAGATTTATTCCCTTTTGGGGAAAATGTATTTACCCACTTTCCAAATATTAATGTCAGTGAACTCATTTCTGGAACTCAGAAGCCTGGAAACTTTAAAATCTGGCAGATAAAAGATGATCCCATTTGAGACTGCAGCTTAAATACAATGAGTTTTGCACATTCTAATGGAATCAAAACATAAGCTTTACAGGTCCAGGCTTATTTTAACATTCTACATTGTCATTTAAAGAGAGAAGCTTTGCCCTGGCTGGTGTAGCTCAGTGGATTGAGCACGGGTCTGCGAACCACACGATCGCGGTTTAATTCCCAGTCAGGGCACATGCCTGGGTTGCAGGCCAGTTCACATGCCTGGGTTGCAGGCCAGTTCCCAGCAGGGGACTCATGAGAGGCAACCATACATTGATATTTCTCCCCTTCTCTCCTTCGCTTCCCCTCTAAAGATAAATAAATAAATAATATTTAAAAAAAATAAAGAGAGAAGTTTGTGCCAGATCTAAGGTGCAGTGATACAATATTACACTGGTTTTTGACAAAATCAAATACATATCTGATCTGACCTCTAAATAATATATCTCATTACATCCTCACTTTGAGACGGTATAAAGAGAGAAGGAAATATAGCGAACTACTCCATTAGGATATTATAATAAGTACACTTGCAGTTAAATAAGTTGTAAGAGCAAGTTTTCAGAACTCAAATTGAGAAGACTTGTTATTTATACACACACTTACACACACGTACATGCCAATAGATATGAGTTAAGTCCCTATGGAATATGTCCGATCACAAAAACATCACCCACTTCTAAATAAAGACCCCAAATGCTTTTAATATTAAACATTGAAATAAATGTGAGCTATCTATACATTTAAGAGAAATTAATAAAAACAAGTGAGGTAGTTATTTTCCAACTCGTTTTTCCCAGTGACAGGTGGAGCATGGCCAGAGCCTGTCCCAACGGTTCCAGGAAGAAGGCAGGAGCCAGCCTGCGCAGGGCACCTCTCCTCCGCAGGGCCAGTCAGGCACACAACCACACTCCTCAGCCTGGGGCAAGGGGCTGCTCTGGCTAACCTTGCACACACATCTTTGGGCTGTGGGAGGAGACCAGAGGACCTGAAGAAAACCTACAGACGTAAGGGGGACATGCAAACTCCACAGAGACTGAGGCCTCAGCAGGGAATCAATTCTTTCTCCTCATTAATGTTATAAAAAAAAACTACATTATTTAAGAACCCGTTTTATATAAAATTTAAACAATAAATATGGCAATTGTCACAAACATCATTACATTTCCTTTCAGATTTTCTAGGTGCCAGAGACTCAAGAATTCGAGACTCAGAGAAGATTTTTATTTAGTTAGCCATTAAGTGGGTTCCACCATACATCAGTATGACTCCACAGGGCAGAATAACTAATACCTGTTGCATGTTTACTAAGTATGAAGCACTCTACAAGTTCTTAATTAGCAAAACAACTCCATGAGGGAGGTATGATTAATATTACCAACCCTCCTTTATAGATGAGTAGATCAAGGCTTAAACTGAGTCAATTGTGTCAAAGGTTGCAGGCTGGCCTGTCTTGGAGATGGGACATGAATCCAGTTCTGTGAGCAGAATTCCGAGGCTTTTTAGAACCCCTTTGGGTAGAGACCACCCTATTTCCTTCCAATGGCCAGGACAGCTGCAAAGGTTAAAAGTTGGTGAAGTGGGGAGGGTAATTGATTGCAGGCTGAGACTTGCAAGCAGGCCTCCCTGTCCCATGGGCTCCCCCTGCTGCCCCTTCCTGGAATTACCTCTCAAGTTGCCTGAAATGGGAACTTCGAATGGTAATTCCTGAGAATCATCATATCCTTTCCCAAAACTTAGATCAAACAGAAACAATTGTGAAAAGAGTTAGTTACAGCAAATAGAAGGCACGATTTACCCTTTCATGTTTCATTCCATCTGAGTTGGCCACTGAAGTCATGCTGACTCACTCTCATTCTGCCTTTTTGTTTTTTTTTTCTTTTCTGGTCAATCGCTTACAAATTTTACTCCAAGACTGATTGATGGCACCTCGTCAACTCAGTCAAGGTTGTGGGAATGCAAGCTATCGTGTTCTCTGGGGAAACTTTTCTTCGATGCCATCTTTGGGGGCTGTGTAATTATTTACCCAAAGGTCAGTGTGGGACTCTGTGCCTTCTTGTATCTCCATGTTTGCAGAAGAGAGCGGCCTCTTTCTTTGCATGAGGGTGTGGTAGTATGCTCTCAGGTCAGGAGGTGAGAATTGGATCTAGTGTTTTCTTTCCTCAGTCTTCTGGGTAATGTGTTGTCTTCAGAGTCATGACAGAGAGTGACTCCTTGTCTCCTTTCTTACTAACAGAATGCCAGTGTTCAGCTGTCGGTAGGGCCGTTTCAAATAATAACAATTCTCAGGCAGCTTGGGGATGTTATACTTACCCCGTTTAGGTGTGTGAGAGTGAATGTTCTGTGACAACCTTCCAGGAAGACCATTTAAAGGGACCTTAGAGGTAGACATCTTTGCTTTCTCCTATTTTTCTTTCTGCTACCTGGAATGTGGGTGAGAAGGTTGGAACTCCAGCATACATTTGGGACCATGAGGTCACCTTAAGTATGGAATCAGCTCACCAAAAATGACACAGCAATAAGATAGAAGAGTCTTCTACCTTTTAAGATAGGTTCATGGTGGCTTCGTGAACCTGCCACAGCAGTCCTGGACTTTCTAATCCTGGTCTTCTTTTACATGAGAAAAATTGACCTGAGTGTTTGACTTATTGCTATTTTGGTGTTACAGTTATTCCTAATATAAACATTATAAATTTCACATCCCATTCTTTTCTTCTTTTAGCATGGGACCACCTGCAGGAGTTTGCACATATCTTCACAAACTCTCTGCCTTAGTTCAAATGCTGGCTCTGACTTTTCTGATTTTTGGTCTTTAGCTTTTAGCTCCAGTGTCCCCATTAGTAAAGCAGAAATATTGAGCGTTTATTTCATAGGACTGTGGAAAGATCAAATACATTAATTTATTCAAAACATCTATTAAAGTAGCTCATACATGTAGTATTATTGTTGGTACATATTTTTATTCCACAAATTCATTATTTTTACCTTTTAAAAATAATTTCTGTGTCTTGCTATATTCTAACATCTCAATGGCAGGAAATATATTTTCTCGTCCCTACGTCTCCTCTAGATTTTGTATGATGCTTTGTCATTGTTGAATGCCCTATAAATACTAGTTGAATTTAGCTTATTTGAAAATCAGTATTGTTGGACACAGTTTGTTTGGTGGCTCTCTTAAACTTTATTTTTTGGTTGTTTAGGTGTATTTTATGGTCATTTTCATGATTCAGATGGATAGTTAAGTCTGAAGAATGTAGTTTGCCTGAGTAAAATAGAAGTCAATTATCAGTCACTTTAAAAATTTTATGGTCTTAAGTTAACAGGATTTAGCCATAAAAACATT
Source organism: Sturnira hondurensis (assembly GCF_014824575.4). Classification (NCBI taxonomy): domain Eukaryota; kingdom Metazoa; phylum Chordata; class Mammalia; order Chiroptera; family Phyllostomidae; genus Sturnira; species Sturnira hondurensis. The sequence goes on from NW_028083443.1 coordinate 2,640,562, forward strand.
CATTTACAGATCATTTTAAGAAGCAATGATTGTTTCATTGCTCATTACCACTTTGAAATTCTTAGGCCAAATTTTACTTTTAATTTGTATCACTGTCTTATCAGAGATAAAGAAACACTCCGTGTTATTTACATTTAGCTATAATATTAAAGAAAATCTTTGTCTTGTTCATGTGAAATGTTTCTAAAACTCACGAACTCATCCATTACAGTCAAAGTTCAGTTGCCGATGCCAAAATGCATCAAACTAGTTCATTCTTCAAAAGCGTTTCCATAAATGTATCTATCATAAAACATAAATCACTCAACAATATATTTGTTTTTCTCTTAGACATATTTCAATAGGACAATCTTGGATTGGATGTGAAATGCTTAAAAATCCTTAAAAGTAAAATGGAAGTCAGTATCCCCTAAAGATAACACACTAAGGGCAGAATCCTCTAGAGTTATCTTCTGTTATTTCTTAAAATAACATGTGAACTTTGGAGGAAGTTACTTCTTTTAGCAAAGGAAAAATCAATGTTGAGAGCATGAACTTGAATTCAAACCAATTAAAACATAATTTATTTGGTAAGGAAAAAAGTATTTCAGTAAGTAAATAAACAAAATATTACTTAATCCCATTCCGTAACAACTAACAGAGGCCTGGTTGTAGCTAGTGATAATCCACAACAGGATTTTTCCCGGATGACACATTTTGTATACAATCAGTAGAAAAACGAGAGGATTCTCCACAGGGCGTGGTAGTCTCCAGTGTGAACAGTTTACAGAATGTTCTGGTACAGCTCTCTGTTAAAGCATTGGTTATGAACGTTCTTTGTAATCAAATTATTATATGACTAAAATAATATTTTGAAAACAGTAATTTGATGTTTTGTGTCCTCCTCTCTCACAAATTGTTTTCCTTGGAAGCCAGTATGCCGTTTTGCATGGGGAAGCTGGGAAATAGATACTATCCACGGAAGGAGATGGCAGAACAGTGACCAATGACCAGGAAAACCTGCGACACAATCACCACACAGGCTGGGTGAGCAGCACAAGTCCCTTGCTGCTGACCCACTAAGACCTTCTCTCTGCCCAGAGGAGTCTTCAAGGTGTTTGTTTACGAGGAAAAATAAAGGTAGAGGGAGTTTAGGATAGTAGGATAAAAGGTAGAGAGCAAAAAAGGAAAATCTGTCCTTACCACAATACTTTGGCTCAATTACTTTAAGGACATTTCATGTTAAATGACAAAACCTCCATATTTATGACCAACAGGTTCATAAGATAATTTTCATATGTTTTCTCCTTAGACGTTGGTTTTTTTCCTTGATGGAACTTCAATTTGGCTCTTTTTATATCTTCCATTTTTCTCTTGAATATGCTAATGTTTTCCTGTAGTTTCTAGAACACATGAAATATGCAGTTCACCCTTGAGCATCTAAGAGGGGAACTGGCACCCACCCTGGCACAGTTGAAGACCCACATATAACTTTTGACTCCCCAAACTTAACTACAGTTGTCCTTCACATCCACAGATTCAACCAATGAGGGATAGAAAATAGTGTTTTCAATCTGCGATTGGGAATCTGCAGTTGGGGATGAAAAAGTACTGTTTTTGATCTGTGGTTTGTTGAATCCACGGAGGTAAAACCTGCACAGGAAGGGCCATGTGTACTTACTGTAATACAAAAATCCTAGTATAAGTGATCCCATGAAATTCGAACAAGTGTTGTCTAAGGGTGAAATGAAATTGTGATAACTTGTAACTTTCATGATACTCTTGTCCAAGCACTCCATCAGCTGTGCCATTTCTGGATCCGTTTCAATTGATGGATTTTTCTCCTCATCCCTGAAAATAGCATTCTGCTGCTTTGCTTGCCTATAGTTTTATATAGGATCCCAGGCATTCTAGATCTCACCTTAAGGGACACTGGAGGTGCCTGTGTGTTTGGGTGTATCTGTGTGCAGAGGCTAATGCTGATATTCTTGAGCTTTGATCTGTGACCTGCGGTTAAGTTACTTGGAAAAAGTTTGATCTTTTCAAGGATTGCTTTTCAGCTTTATCCAGCAGGTTCAGAGAAGTCTTTAATCTAGGACTGATTATTCCCCCATTGCTAAGGCAATCGGTAATAGCGGAGCATTCTACCCTGCACTACGTAGATTGTGAGGTTTTTCCTCTATGGCTGCTGGAAAGAAACTCTTCTAGTCGGTGTGAGTTGCAAGGATTGTTCTGCCTGTTTGTTTTCAAGGGTTCTTTCCCCAGGATGGGGCCGAGGGAAACTCTGTAGGTCTCTGGGGCTCTCTCTCTCTCATTGTGGTTGTCTCCTCTTTGGTACTTGATCCTAAGAACTCTAGTCTCCTTGGCCTCCATGGACTTGAATTACATCTTGTCAACTCAAGAAGACCACACAACTCCATGTACATTCCTTTTCCTGGTTCTAAATCCTAGGAACATTTCCAGGTAGTTACCTGGTACAAAAATAAGGTTCACATCATTTGTATCCCCTCTTTTAGGGGTCATAGTTTTACATTGCCTGTGGTCCAGTGTTTGAAAACTGTTTTGTCATATAGTTTTTTTGAATAAAAACGTAGAAGAGTAAATGTGATTCCTTGGGTACCATCATGGCCAGAAATGGAAGTCTCTCTTAATATTCGAACAATAATTACTTTTTATCTGGAATATTTTGAAAGTCATTATACAAAGCTATGCATAATAAAATTGTTAATAATCTTCAGTTATTTTTAACACTTACTAATAACTTCCATCCATTTGCTCAACAAGCATTTGTTAAATGTTGTACCATGTCTGATATTATGCTAGGAACTGGATATTGTTAAGGCAAAAAGCAATTCTTGCCATGTTCACCCGTTAAGGAGTTTCTAGTATTTTAATCATTATTTCTCTAAAGTACATGTCCAGTTGATTTTTATATACTTAGAGATTCATCATCATTAGTAGAAATTAATTTGCATGTCAGCATGTATCAGAATGAATTTTGCTCATTTGCAAAGTTGTTTGGTTTTCCTTCAGTTATGTTTGGTCCTGTCTATGCCAAAGACTTTTTAATTTCTATACTTTTTTATATGTAATTACTGGTTGCGGTTGAAAACACAGGAGTAAGGAAATACTTAAGAATTCACAGAAAAATAATAAAAGTGATTAAGGGAAGAGAATGGCAAGATACATTAGTTTAAAAAAACTTGTATGAAAAACATTGACTTTTGGTTCAATGCACGTGTATCCTGGCAGAGAGACAACTGGAAAGGGAGGAAGGGATGCTGTGCCTGTCAAGGAAAACTTGGGCAGCAACAGTGGTATCGTAGCCACTGAGTGGGCTTTTCTATCCAAACTAGAACCCAGACGTACTCAGCATCTCCCATTATTTCACCCTCCAAATTTCTCTTGTTTTTTTTTTACTCTGGTTATATAAATAGCCTATCTCCATTTTTAGAAAGTCAAACAAAACTTAAAAGGATGTCTATTTTTAAAAATCACCGTATATCATTCTCTGAAATAATCAACATTAATTTTCAATGATTATCATGTTAAATATCTTTTTATGCAAATATAACTTTATATGTAATCATATTACACACAAACTATATTATTTATAGTTATATTTGTCTTAAAGCCTCTTTCTTCCTTCTTTCATGAGGAGTTAGTTTAGCCTTACCCAAACCACATGACGTAAGAGAGAAGAGGGCCTATTCTACGGGAAATTGGAGGTATCATTAGTAGAACAAGGCAGATGGATGCAGGGCACTTTGAAACCAAAATGCCCACCATATCAGCATTCTGGACATGGCCTAAGGAGATTTAGGCACAAATCCTAGCAAACCTCTTACTAACTTTCTGACTTTGAGCATGGTCCTTTGACTTTTCTGAAGCTCAGTTTCTTCATCTGCTATATGGGCTTATAGAAACTACATATAAAATACATAAAATGTATAGTAGGTATTCCTTAAGTATTCACTTCCCTCCTACCTTTCTTCATGCTTTCAACAGGTATCCTGGGTGCCAGCACCAACTGGGAGGTGTGAGGCATGCAATGGGCGCAAAATCAGATATACTCGGTCCTTGCGGAGACCGATGTTAATCAAGGAATTGCACTCATAAGTGTTAAATCACATAACAAAGGAGCATTAGTGGAAGAAGTAGTAATTGCCCCGAGAAGCTGAAGGAAGCTCAGTGTCTGACAGGAAAGGAGATGGGAGAGTGTCCCAGGTTGGGAAGAGGCATTGAGGCTCTGACGGTCTGCAGCCCTGTGTGTTTGGGGAAGGGAGGAAGGCCAGTGTGGCTGGTATGCAGTGACCAGAGGGTTGCCGAGTGGAGGTGAGGGTGGGGACAGAGTTGCCTTGCGGTCCTCAGTCAGAATTTCGCTCACTATCCTAAGAACAAAAGGCAATCATTGCTCTTTCCTAAACAGGGCCGTGAATAACTAGATTGCATTTTGACTACCATATTGGAGAAGCAAGGAAGGGAAGGTGGCTGGAGAGAGTGGATACAACTGGAGCAACTGGAAGGGAATTGGGGAAATCCAGGCAAGAGCATTTGGTAGCTTAGATCGGTGAATATCAGTGAACATTCTGAGAAGTAGGTGGATACAGGATATATTTAGAAAGTAAGAATAGCAGACTTGGTGATGGCCTTGGCATGGAGATAAGGGAGACAGTGGGGGTGCTTCAAATGATTTTGATGTTTTTGCTTTGGGGATGGGATGGAAGGTTTTACCATTCATTGGTGTAGTTTGAAACTGTGATGGGGTAGCTAGCCAGACAGCTCGAATTTGATTTGGATATACTGAGTTTTGGGGGACATCAAAGAACCCAAGGGTGTAGAGCAGGCAAGTGGAAGTGAGAGTCTGGATTTTGGAAGTGAGATCTAAGCTGAAGGTACCACATGGTGTGACATCTCTTTGTGAGTTATTACTCAAGCTGTCGCTGAGAAAAAGATCACCTCAGGAGAACAGAAAAGGAAATGCCTTTTTACCTCTCATATTTGCATATAATACAAAAAGCACACAAGATATTATGATAAAATATAAATGGTAAGTACTAGTTAAGTAATAAAAGCACTTATGAGTACTATATACATAGATATTTAATATATGTTTATATATAATCACTATATTTAAATTATATATAAGTATTATAATTATTATAAGTATGACTTTAAAATAATGTCCTTACCCCATATTAAGTCATGATTTACCTATTGAAGATTTGTCCTATAATTCATTTTTTTCACTACCTTCAACATAATGATACCAGTTTAGTTTTATAAAATAATGCAATATATGACATAATTTTTTTATACTAAAGACTCTGTAGATAATCCCTTGATAATACATGTGAAAAGTAGTAATTTAGTGGAAGCTGTAGTCTTCAAAAATGTATGCACTGAAACTTGGCTGTAGATATATTTGAAGAAATGATTTATTAATGCCCATAGTTTGCATTATTGGTGTTAGTGGTCTTGCGGTAGACAGTTACTGTTGTTTTTCTTTTCCCTTTATGATAGACTTGAGGATGATGTTAATATAAAAATTTAGATCTTTTCCTAGATTGAGCTAGTTGGCTGCTATTATTGCGAAGGCTATTCACTTCATCCTATCTTTTTGATATTTTTGTATCTGGAGATCTTTGTATTTATCTAAGCTCTTCTATCTTACCCTCTAGCTCTTGGGGTGTTTTTCTCTCTCCTTCAACTCAGCAACATGGGCATGGATTCCACTTCTCCCCAAAGCCTGGCCTGCCCCAAACCATCCAGTTCTTGGGAAATTTCACCAGTGCCTGAGATTTGTGAGCCTGAAGAAAACCATGCATCCTTGCAAATGTCATCTGCTGAGACACTCCACATGGAGTCTCTCCTCTTCCTTCTTCTGTGGACCTGCTTAGTCAGAATAGCCCTGATCCTCCCACCAGTCCCAACATAATACCACCCACTTCTGTAGAGGACAGTGCAGTGAGGGAGGAAAAAGGCCAGGTCATGAAACAGACGACCAGAACCTCCTTCTCACAGACCAGGCTCTGTGTACTCAATGAGTGATTTCAGAGACAGACGCATCTCACCCCTAGAAGATGCAAGATCTTTCCAACATCCTAAACATTAGCTACAGATTCAACCAGAGAATGAAATGTAAGAGGTGGCAGAAATAGAACTGGCCAAAAAATAGCAGCAGTGTGACTCAGAGGAGCTCCATAAGGGCAGGGTGGCTGGGCCTCACTTCCTGTCATCTCCAGGGATGTCTGGTGAATGCTGCTGGAAACCTTTCGGCGTGGAGCAGCCAGAGCTGCAGTGACCCATCCTGGAGCAACCATCCTGGGATAGTCCATCTTGGAACTGCCATTCCTGGGATGGTCAGGCCTGATGTCCCCAAGCCTGGAATAAGCCAGCCTTGGAACAACTAGGCCTGGAACAATCAGTTCTATAGTTATGGATCCAGTTCCAGCAAACTCGCATCCATGATTTGGAGGCCACTTTGGAAACTGCTGGGGAAATCCATGATGCAGTACTGCAAATCCCTCTGTGTGACAGTCCCCGGAAAATCATGGATTTATTCCCAGACTATTCTATGAACATGCAGGCTGACGCCACAAACATATACCCACGAACATTCATTATGATGATGGCATATTATTCAATCTCAGTTTGGGCAGTGGCTATATTTCTCCCAGGATTTTCTTCTCCAAGGGTTTTTCTGTGTGTCTCTGCTTTGATAGGCTGCTTTTCATTAGCCTATTATGCCAACCTGGAGGGGTGGGGGCGAGGTATGATGAGTCTGATCAGGATTTCTGCAGCCTTGCTGCTGTGGACAACCATCTCTGGCTGTAGATAATGAAGTATAATACTATTCAGAATTACTCTACGGTGCAGAATCTCAACCTCAAGAATAGGAAGTAAGAGTACAAAGATGTGTGACAAAAGGTTATTCGTGTTTTCTGGGGTTGGAAGCTTGTTAAAAACCTCAGTTCGGGTGATTGGTTGAGCTACAACATGCTTCACAAGTTCCTCTGCCCTTTGCTGTTTTACCACGACCCCTAATTTGTTTATTACTCAAAGTATTTGTAAAAGATATTTTGTATTTTGCGGTATCACAATAATACCAGTTTGGCTGGTTGGTTTATAAGTGTAAATACAAATAAATAAAACATCGATCCCCGTTTCCCCCCGCCCCCACCACATGAAGATTTGTAATTTCCTGTTTCCCTTCCATGTGCTATCTTCTTGTACAGTGTAGCTCATATGTGAGCTGGGATTTATATTGCCTGGCAAACCAAACTTACAATTGGCATTGGCCTTACCCTGTATTGGAGTCCTGCAGTTTTGCTGAAATGTTACTGCAAACAGACAGACTTTGATGGCTATGGAAAACATCCAGCAATGCAATCCAGAAGCTTTGGATTAAATAAGAAGCAAAGTGAGTAAAGCAGGTCATATCAAGGGAGATAACACACATTTAAATGATTTTATTTAGTGTATCATAACTTCTTTAGATTTCTGTTAAAACTCAAGAGCAGGTAAGATAATGTACTTTGGAGGAAGGAGTTGAAGAAGTGGGGAGAATAAGAAATATATTGGATTCCATTCTAGAGATTAAAAAGCATTGCAGACCATATTTTCTGATGGTTTCAATTTTAATGAATTAATCACAACAGGAAAAAATAATGTAGGGGTGCCCTATGCCAACTTTCCCATTGAAAGGTAATTTTCTAGGAATCTGCAGAAGCTAAATCCTTTCTTACACAAATGCAGATTTTTGAAGTCTTATTTTTAATCTTAAAAATTTACATGAAATTTGCCTAATAGTATGTGAATGTTAATGTAAACATAACACTAAAATTGGTTATGAATACTACCATATAACTTTCCCCCTTCAAAATTACAGTGAAATTGGCTTGTCAGGAAGACCTACTTTATGCATATTGCAGTGTTTATGTGTTCTGTGGCATACTCTCTAATGGCATGTGGGCCACGATGCTAGGGTATACTACACACCACTTTTGGTTACATTGCTGGTCGGAGCATTCCCTGTTAGGTATAAAGTTTTGGCTACACTGACACAGCAAAATAGGATGAAGACACTGTAATTGTCTATTTCCCTCAGGCAAATAATTTGAACAACAGATTCACATAGAGGAATTAAGTTTTATTTCTTTTTTAAAGATTTGTTTATTTATTTTTTAGAGAGAGGAAGGGAGGGAGAAAGAGAGGGAGAGGAACATCCATGTGTGGTTGCCTCTGGCACATCCTGTGCTGTGGACCTGGCCCACAACCCAGGCATGTTGCCCAGATTGGGAATTAAACTGTCAACCCTTTGGTTCTCAGGTCGGCATTTAGTTCACTGAGCCACAACAGCCAGGGCTAAGTTGTTTTTTCTTCCTAGAAATTGAAGTTGCACTTCTAAGATTACGTTATCTAGATCCTTCTTTGCATTTTGTAGCATGAGTTCTTCAGGGATAAGAGCTGTTAGTTATTTGGCATTTTAGCATGTAGCAAAGCCTAGTACCTAAGAGGTCAGTAAATAAATGTTAAATAAATGAATAAATATGAATAAGTGAATCATCTGAATATAGTGCTCTCTAGATATAATGCTTTCTGACTGGCTTTTTAATTAGCTGATAAATGGACTTCTTTTGGACAGTGTTGAAAGTAAGAATAATGTTTGAATTCCAAGTGTGTTTTATAGATTCTCAGAACGTGCCACCTGTAACCGCATAGCAAACAGCTATTGAACATTAGAAAAATGGTATTTATTGGTATTTAAATGATGGAGAATATCCAGTTGAAATTCTAAATTATTTTTTCTTTTAGATAAGAAAATGTTGCAATATAGGCATCAAGTATAAACTGGACTATGGTTTTTCAATTAAGCAAAATTCATTTCTAAATACATGCTTCCTATTTTTTCATTAACAGTACTAAATGTAGGCATTACTTTGGAGGTTGTTCTCTAAGGCTTTGTTCTTAATTACTCTCTGTATTTTTTCTTGTATCCTTTATTGTATATTGCTTTTAAAGGCTGACGCAGTTCTTGAGTGGTTGCACATTTTGGGTGAATAGGCTCAAAATTTAATTATCATCTTAACATGTGAGTCTAAAAAAAGGTATCTTCCAACTTTAAATGTAGTTTTAAATTAAGGCAGAGGAAGCAAGGTTTGAAGTAAATATCTTTTATTATGTTAATTTGAGTTGTGACAGCCTGCAACTACTATCTAATTAAAGAAAGTTTCCTAAAAGAGAAACTCAATAGTATGTGCTTTAACAAGGTGCATTCCTCACGTTTTACAAGTAAATAGGTTCATGGTATTTTCAATTTGCAGGGACCTTGACTTCACTGGACTTGCAAATTTTACTACTAAAGAATTTCCTTCAAAGTAAATTAGCTATCCCATCAAAGCTCCATTTACATACAAACTTGAAAGTTGAAGCAAATGGAGCATCAATAAGTTGGTTATATAGTGAGATTTTGTGAGGCTTTGGAAACTTGGTATTTCTTGATGTTAAAAACGTTCCACTTACCTGGCTGGTGTAGCTCAGTGGATTGAGCACGGGCCTGTGAACCAGACGATCTTGGTTCGATTTCCAGTCAGGGGACATGCCTGGGTTGCGGGCCAGTTCCCAGCAGGGGACTCACGAGAGGCAACCATACATTGATGTTTCTCTTCCTCTCTCCTTCCCCTCCCCTCTAAAAATAAATAAAATATTTTTTAAAAAAGGTTACACTTATATCTTTAGTATGCCTTGATAGGGGAATGAATTAGTGAAGTTGATGGAAATGATAATATTAGTGTCTGCAGATTTTATAGAAGACAGTAATCCACATTTAAAAGCCTGTCAGAACACTCCTGCTTCCAAGAAGATAAACTAGACATATTTTTCCTATTTATTCCACTAAGTACAAGTAAAAACCGTGGATATTATATGTGAAACAAACATAAGGAACCTTAGGAGGGTAGAAAAACCAATTAAGCATCTTGAGACACAGAGAATGACAAGGCAGTGAGTTCCCAGGGTTTTATAGACTTGGAGTTAGAGAAGCCAGAAACCCAACGATGCCAAAGAATGCAGACAAACAACAAAAGCAAGAAAAGTCAACTCATTCTAGCCCAGGACCAGGAAAGAAACAACCTAAAAAGATAGAACACATTGACACAGTAACTGCTCTGTTCCAGGCAAACAACACAGAATTAACGTTGACACCTCCCCAACTCCACCAGCAAAGGCCGAAGTGGTGCGCCCAGACTTCTACATTTGCCAGGCTATAATGAGGTGCTCCCAAAATTCCATCTAGAGAAATGAAAACTTATGCTAAAACCAAAACCTGGTCACAGAGGTGCATAGGAGGATTATTTGTAACAACCAAAAGGGGAATCTGCCCACATGTTCTTCAACTGACGGATGGTTAGACAACCTGTGGTACGTCCATGCCACGGAATACTACTCAGCAACAAAAAGAAATGAACTGTTGATACATGTGGAAACCTGTATCGTGTAACCTCAATGAGAAAGCCAAACCGAAAAGGCTACCTTCTGTGATTCCCTTTAAAATGGTCCTGAAATGACACAAGTATAAAAACGAAGAACAGATTAGTGGTTGCCAGGGGCTAAGGAGGACATGAAGAGGAGGGGAAGGGAGTGAGTGTGGCTATAAATGACCATATGACCTGTTGATTTTGAATTCCCAATTAGATTGCAAATGTCTAAAGAGAAGTATAAATCTACCTATCTACTGATCTACCTTTCTGTTCATAGGTACAAGCTCCAGAGTAAGCCCAGGTGAGTTTCTGGCTTTGCCATTTGTGAGCTATACAATCTTGGAAAAATTGTTTAAATTCTTAGGGTCTTGTTGCCTCATCTGTGTGGATATAGGGAAAATTGCATTACATACCTCACGTGTATGAGAATCGAATTAAATCATACATGTATGCTCAGTAACTAGCACACTGTGGACACTCAGTGTGTTATCTGTTTCTGTTTTTTGTACCACTTAGCACTGTATGGGAGAAACTCTATCTAACCTTGTATAATTAAAAGAATAGTCTTAAGACAGATTCTGTAAGCTGCTCACCAAAACATACATCCTCTTTTTCTTTCTGGATCCTCAGCTGAACCCTATTTCCCAACTAATTATGGGTGTTGGCCAACAGAATGTGACGTGTGGCATTGCATGCCTGGTTCATTAAAGACTTCCTGCAAGTACTTCGTGCTTGGGGCCAGCTGGAGGGAGATGATCTGAGACATGGAAGCCATGTGTTGAAGATGGCAGAGCATGTGCTATCCTGTCACCGCACTAAACTCTTCATCCACCCAGTTAGTTGTTGTCAGGAAGCATGAAATGAACTACTCTTGAATAAGAGTCATAATGCATTTCCTGAGTCTGTTTGATGTAGCAGCTCATACGGCTCTGCCGTTGCCCACAGTGGAGAGCTCTAATAGTTGTGCAATGAGAAACAGCTTGGCACAAGTCAGTGATTCCTTCTCGAAATATTGGCCCATTTGTGTTCTAATTTGGGGCTCCCATTCAAACACCTGCTACTTTCTCTGTCTACAGCCTCTCTGCATGCATGGCAAGTCTTGCTTACTCAGTGACACCATGGGACCCCAAATGCATCTTAATTTTAGGTCTATTAAATATGCTCACTTATATTTTTAAAGTTTATTTCATGATCTCCCCAATCAAAACTTGCTTGCATTTACTACACAGCCCTTATTTAAGTAAGAGCATTCCAAACATCAAATACTATACCAAAATTTGTTTAGCACTTTTCAAATGACTTGACAACAGAGAGATATGTGTGTATGCATGTCCCCCAACTTTGCCCACAAGTCCCCCCGTCCGTCATGGATGAAAGTAACACTACCAAACATAATCTGCTTGGGGAGGAGAAGTGGCCAATTTCTTGGAGGAAAGAGGCCAGGAGCCCCTTCCTCCAGGGATTTTTATTGGGTTGTAATCCACAGGAATACAGGTGGCAAGGATCAAACAGTAGACAACATTTCAAAGAAATCTGAGGGCTTAGTCTGGATCAGTGTCTGTCAGGAAAGGGGGTTGCAGAAACTTTGGGAGACATAGTCATTTTTTGCTCAGACTCTTAACATATGAAGAAAAGCACTCTTAGCAAAGCAGGTTTCACAGAACTTCTAGGAATTCTTTCTTATGTCCGATTACCCTGGATCCTGCTCTCGCAAGGCAAGGAGCTGCACCGCCTCCCCATGACAGGTTTTCAGGCTTAAGTGGATTAGAGCCAAGAAGTGCTTCTCTCAGAGGACATGGGGACTTGGGCTATGTCAGAATATCTGGGGAGTGAGAGTCCATCACTCCCTCTTTGTTGTAGCCCCCCCTGAGTCCTTCCATGATGGCCTCCCAAGTGATTGTGTCTGGCTTAGGTTGCCCCTCCTTTGAGGAGTCATACCCATCATGGACTATTTGACCATGCTTTGGGGGCTGGGGGAGGAAGCAGAGGCAGCGTTTGCTACCAGAGACAAGCTTTGTCTTCTTGTGGCTCGCATTCTGGAGGTTGCTCACACATCCTTAGCCATGGGGGGGTAGTTACAACTCCTGAGACCAGGCAGAGCAGTTCCCAACATGCATGAGCATATGCATTGGTGTCTTTGTGATTTTCCTAAGTCATCTAGCATAGGACTGGCTGAACTCAACATATAGATTTGCTGATTGATTAGACAATGCCTATTCTGGGATTTCCTCCTACCTGCCAGAGCTGACATGTTCTCCTGGGTAACAGAAGATTAGAGGTTGGAAAAGACAGGTATTTCTGAGTAATCATCATTCCCTGTGTTTTGAAGCAAACTTGCCTGCTTATTCATGTCTCTCGATTCTCCCTCACTGCATTGTTTGTTCAACAAACTTGGCTTTATCCAAGGTAACAGAAGGACAAGGAGGCATCAGCGCACATGATGTTCTCAGGAGAGGCACTCCCATGCATCTTGTGACTTTACTGAGGAAGCTGTTCAGGAGTCACTTTAGGGAGCATTTCTACATGGAATTGGAATTTGGGGATAATAAAACACGTAGGACAGACCCTCAAAATAGTATGAAGTAAGAGGAATTAAGTACCAACATGGGGAACAAAAAAGAGTAAACCTTTAGTCAGGATCAGAAATAAATGCTTTCCTTGAGAGATGGGAACTTGGGATCCTGTCAGCATCATTGTGGTTTGGGAGTTGAACGCTCTGTTCCCAGAAAGTGCGAGGCACCTGAGTTATACTAAAGTTTCTCTAGGACTGCTGCTGGTAATGGTGGCCCAGTGACGCAGTTCAGGCTGGAACTGGGTGAGTTGTGCTCCCTTTCCTGGGAATTGTATGACTCTCAGAGCAGTGTCAGAACGACAGTGTCCTGGGCAAAGTTCCAGTGCTAGTGGTTTATAAAGGATGAACCAGAACCACTCGCGAAGGAAAGGCAAGGTTGAGCAACAGCCCCCCCTTCTTTCCTCCAACTTCCCTTCAGAACTGCGCCACCCGAGTCCCAGCAGATGTTAATGTTTATGGTTTGATCTTACAGATGCATCAGGAAAAATTTATGAGTTCACGAGTTTCTCTCTGTCCCTTCCCTCCCCCTCTCTGGCAGTTGACAGTGCTTGGGAGAAGGAGAACTATCCCGATGGTAGGGACCAAAGAACAAACAAGTCAGAAGTTTGCTACTTTTTGAGGGTTCCCTGCTACCTCACACAGTGTTCTGCAAAACTAGTAATCTTGGCACTACTGCAGTATTTTTTAGGTCACTTAAATGCAGTCGTAGAACTTTTAATGCTATTTTAAATGACCAGTTTTAAGAAGAACACTGGATGTCTCCTGATCCAGCTAAATACAAGCCAAATACCAACTATTTAGCAATTAAAAAAATCCAGGATCTTGTCAGGAGGGCTTGAGATACAGAACAACTGATGTATTGAATTCTATAACTTTACACACTCTACCACAGTCTTTTTTAGCTCTGAAAGTTAGTTCTTATGGAAACCATACATAGTTATTCTAGGAGTACCCAAATCATGCAGACTAACTGAAATCACAGAAAAATTATGTTTGCTGCCTCAGTTTGAATGTGATTCCTTCTCAAATTATCTGTTGAGTTTACTTCTTGTATTCTAACTAAAGGAAATAAAGGTGATACCAAAAATATGATATATAAATATGTATATCTAAACATGTTTATAATACAACTCATTGGGAAAAAGTTTCTAAGTGGCCACAGGAATGTCTACCTTTACCCCTCTTACGCAACATAGTACTGGACGTTCTAACAGCAACAGTCAGATAAGAACAAGAAATAAAGCACATGCATATCGAAGGGAAGAGGTAGAACTATCCTGATTGGTAGGTGACATGATACTATATACAGAGAACACTAAAGATCTCACCAAACACAGGTAAGTTTGCCTTAGAAAAACAGAAAATCAATGTCTTGAAAGTCCGGGACTTTTGGTTACTGGGAATTTTTTTCTTACCGCTTCAGTTTTCCTAGTCGTAATCAGTCCAGATTCTCTGATCCTTCTTGACTCAGTTTTGAAAGGGTGTGTGTTTATCCATTTTATCCAGATTGTCCACTTTGTTGTCATACAGTTGTTTATAATATTTTCTCACAATGTTTTGTAAATATTTCTTTTGCATGAGTTGCTACTTCTCCTCTTGCATGTCTAATTTTATTTGAGTCCTCTCCTTTTCTTGATCAGTCTAATTAAACATTTGTCAACTTGTCTATACTTTCAAAGAAACAGACCTCTACCTGAAAAATTATAAGAAAGAAAAGTGAAGAAGATACAAATAAGTGGAAACATGTACCATGTTTATAGATAGGAAGAATTAACATTATTAATGTTAATTAATAATGGGAGTTATTAATTATTATATATCCATATATATAATAATTTAATATATCCATACTACCCAAAACAATCTATAGATTGAGTGCAATTCCTCTCAAGATACCAAAGATTTACTTCACAGAACTAGAACAAATAATCCAAAAATATATATGGTACCACAAAAGAGCCCAAATAGACATAACAGTCTGGAGAAAGAAGAACAAAGTTAGAGGAATCATGCTGATATCAAACTACACTACAAAACCATAGTAATCAAAACAACATGATAGTGTATCAAAGCAGATATATAGCCCTGGCTGGTGTGGGTCAGCTGGTTGGAACGTTGTCCCATAGACAGAAAACCACAGGTTCAATTCCTGGTCAGAGCACATACCCAGGTTACATGTTCAGTCCCCAATCGGTACACATATGAGAAGGTGGCCAATGTATGTTTCCCTCCCACATTAACGTTTCTTTCTCGCTCCCTTCCTTACTCTCTGAAAATGATGAAAAAATGTCCTCAAATAAGGATTAAAAAAACATATATATAGATAAATGGAATGGAACAGAGAGTCCAGAAATAAGAAAAAAATACAATTGGGTTGAGATAGTCTATTCAATAAATGGTGTTGGGAAATTGAACAGATATGTTCAAAGGAATGAAACTAGGCCACCTTGTTACATCATAGACACAAATAAAATGGAAATGGATGAAAAACTTAAATGTTAGACTTGAAACCATAAAAATTCTAGAAGAAAACATAGGTAACAAAGTATGGACATTTCTCATAGCCATATTTTTTTGATGTATCTCCTCAGTCAAGGGAAAAAAAGGAAGGATAAGACTACATCAAGCTGAAAACTTTTTGTACAGTAAAGAAAACATTGGCAAGATGAAAAGGTAACCCACTGAATGGAGAATGTATTCACCAATGACATATCAGATAAGGGGTTAATATTCAAAAAACTATAAAAGAACTTTTACAACTCAACAGAGAAAAATCCAATTAAAAATGAGCCAAGAACCTGAATAGACACTTCTCTAAAGAAGATGTATGAATGGCCAATAGACATATGAAGAAATGTCACTAGTCATCAGAGTAATGAAAATTAACAACAGAATGAGATATCACCTCACAGCAGGCAGAATACCTATTATCAATAAATCAACAAACAACAAGTGTTGGCAAGGACGTGGAGAAAAGGGAACCTTTGTGCATTGTTGTGCAAATTGGTACAGCCACTGTGGAAAGTAGTATGGAGATACCTCAAAAAATTAAAAATGGAACTGTCTTTTGACCCAGTGATTCCACTTCTGGAAATAAACCCCAAAAAACCTGAAACACCAATCTGAAAGAATATATGCACCCCTATGAGCACCCTTATGTTAATTCCAGTGTTATTCATAATAGCGAAGATTTGGAAATAGCCCTAGTGTCCAATAGTAGATGGATAAAAAAACTGTGATATATTTATACATTGGAATACCACTTGGCCATAAAAAAGGAGAAAATCTTACCCTTTGTGACAGCATGGATAGACCTAGGGAGCATCATGCTATGTGAAATAAGCCAGTCAGAGAAAGACAAGTACCATATGATTTCACTTATACGTGGTACCAAATGAACAAAATAAACAAACAAACTAGAAATGGACTCAGACAAAGAACAGACTGACAGCTGTCAGAGGGGAAGGAGGGTATGGGGCTGAGTGAAAAATGTGAAGGAATTAAGCCAACCCCAGCCCCCCAAACTTATATACACAGAGAACAGTATGGTCATTACCAGAGGGAAAGGGTGAGTGAGGGGAGGCAGAAGAGGTTAAAGAGAGGTTAAATGGAGATGAAAGGAGACTTGACTTGGAGTGATGAACACACAATATAATATACAGATGATATATTATAGAATTATACACCTGAAACCTATATAATTTTATTGACTAATGTCACCCCAATAAATTCAATAAAAAATTTCAAAAACAGTGATTTTTCTCATACAAAAAAGTTCTCCATATTATCATAGAGAAATCCTATGTCAGTGTTAGTAATTATCACTTCATAGTAGAATTACAGATTTTTTTCTTTTGTACAGTGTGTGTGTTTATAAACACATATTTCTTATGCCATAAAGATAAAGTTCTAATAAAATATTGTAGATTTCAGGCTAAAATGACAATGAAACTGGACCATAGAAGGTCTCTCCTTAGCATGTAACAAATTGAATTTAAAAAATGAATAAATAAAAGTATAACATTTACCTAATAATCAAACAAGAAAGGAATCCATGTTACCAATTTTGAAATGTGACATTTGAGACCAGAAAAACCCAGTTTCTCACATGGAAGTGAGTGCAGTGGCTTCTAACTCTACCACCATGGTCTGGTGGTCAGAGTGGGTGGAAAAGTAGAAACCACAAAACTCTCAGCTTTCTCATTAAGATTTGTCTGGGGTCACCACTACCAGGTTAGAGAGCAGTAACCAGGCTGAGTCTGGGAAGATGAAGAAGTTATCCCAGAAAAAGCAAGGGCGGATTCTGCGGAGAAAAGGCCATGTCAACAGAGCCACTAGAAATGGACCCAAAAACCATTGAGGAGGCTAGAGATTGTCCAGGACTTCCTGATAAATTCTGAAAATAGTTCAAACACCAAGCAAATTTCCTTTCGGAACTAAAATCCCTTACCAACTAAATGAAATGACACAGAACATTCAAGAAATACCCAAGACAGAGAGCAAAACTGGTCACCTTCGATAAAGGAAACTCAGAGACCCAGCTGAGGCCTGACCCCTCACTTCTCTCCCACAACACTCACCAGTGCCTCCAGACTACAGAAAGGCAGACAGACCACCCCCTCAGCCTTTAAGGTGGCCACCAGGACAGACAGAGAAGTTCTAAACCCAGCAGCCTGGATGTCAAGGAAAATTTTAATACTTAACAGGAAAAGCCATTTCTTTACTCAGAAACCTTTTGACACCCAATGTGTGAGTTTTGCACGCCAAGCGGTCTATGTTTCTCTGATGGTATCCTACAATTAATTAAATTCTGATACTATCTGGAGTTGGCATAGACTCCACAGGTTAAGGGCTCAGTCCCGGGAGACTACCCCATTCTGATGCCAAGTGTAAGTACTAGGTTGCCAGGTTGCCCACACTTCTGTCCAACTTGGATACAAATTAGGGGCTCCCACAACCTCCTTCTCAGTTTTGATAATTTGTTATAAAGATTCATGCAACTCAGGGGAACAGATTTAATGATTTTGTATAAAAAGATATTGTAAGAGATGCAAGTGAGGAGCCAGATGAAGAGGCACATGGGAAATCTCTGGGAGTGTCCCGAGCACAGGAGCTCCTGTCCCTGTCAATTTGGGGTGTGCTACCCTTCAGGCCTGTGGATACATTCAGCAATCCAGAAGCCCCCAAACCCCACTCTTTAGGGGTTTTGTGGAGATTCCATAACTCATTGGGCATTAGTGATTTTTTCTTTTTCTTTTTTTCCCTAATTTTATTTATTTTTCTTTAGAGGGGAAGGGAAGGAGAGAAGGAGAGAAATATCAATGTACGGTTGCCTTTCATGAGTCCCCTGCTGGGAACTGGCCTGCAGCCCAGGCATGTGCCCTGACTGGGAATCGAACTGCGATCGTGTGGTTCGCAGGCCCGAGTTCAATCCACTGAGCTACACCAGCCAGGGCTGGGCATTAGTGATTAATTCAACCTTCAGCTACTTCTCCCCTCCCTGGAGGTCAGGAGGTGTGGCAGAAAATTCCAACCCTCTAATCATGCGGCTGATCCCTCTGGCAAACCCAGCTCTCATCCAGAAGCTATCTAGGGCTCATCAGCCACCCCTCACCCATTGTCATACTAAAGGACATTCTTGTCACTCAGGAGATTCTAAGGGTCTTAAAAGCTCTTGTGTCAGGAACTGTGGACAAAGATCAAATATTTTATTATAGAAGATGATCATATTACTCAAGAAATTACAGGGGTTTTAGGATCTCTGAGCCATGCAATGGAGACAGAGACCAAAAATATATTTATTATTATGTTGCAATATTATAATACTTTGTCCAAGAAATAGATTTAGGTAGAATTAGTCATATCAACTAGAAATAACATGCGCAAAATTATCACGGCAGTTGTGAAGTAGGCTGTTGATATATTTTTTAAAAATCTCATAAGACCAGTTTTGGAAGAAAACACACTCCAAGGAACTGATAAAACTGCCATACAAATTCATTACACAGTAGAAAAATTTAGCAATAATACAAATTGAGTAACACAAGGAGTTATTGGTGAACTGAGAATGCAAGTGACATTATTATGGAAATAATATATAAAAAATAATGACAAGGGGCAGAATAGATGATTAAATATCAAATTGCTTCTAGAAAAGCTTGAAAAGCCAAAAACTGAAGGAGTCATGGTAAATTTAGAAGTCGAAGATAATCCAAACGAAAATAATAATAATAATAATAATAAATCAGTGTCCCTGAAATAAGAAACTCAGTAAATGAAATTGAAAGTATTTAAAGAAACAATGGAATAACACTTACTTTTTGTGAAATAAAGAAAAAATTGGGTCTATAGTTTTGAAAGAAGTCAGTGCAGTTTAGAAAACACACATCATCACCATCATCACCATCATCAAGCAACCGGCACTGAATAACACCTCCGTTAATATGTTGAACGTTAAGGGTAGAGAAGTAAAATTGAAGGCCCAAGACAAGCAAACTAAGTCACCTCTAAGGATTAAAAACAAAAACCAAAACAAAACAGGCTGAAGCTTAGTTTCTTAAATGTGAACAACCGATGCCAGAAACAATGGAAAACATTGAAGAAGAAAATCTGACTTAAAACATCAGTAGTTACGTTTTCATTTTAAATGTAAAGATGATAGGCAGTCAATTTCAACACAAAAATAAAAACAAGGATTAAAATGTCTAAAAATGTTCCTTAAAAAAGTATTTGAGGACAAAGAGCAACCAAAGTATAAAGTGGAGAAGCTTCAGCAAGACTCAGTGATAAGAGACATTGGGTCCATTTCTGCAAAGTTCTCAAGGAAAGAAAGTAAAACTCAAAAACTAAATGTGTTTTGATATAACCTCAAAGCCATGTATTTATAAGCAAGAAATATCTGGGAATGTGACACCTGCAATTAAAAAAACACTTAATGATAAAATTAAATCCTACTAAAAGTAAATATTAAAATATCAAGAATGGAAAAGCTGACCTAAAATGAGTGCTGGTGATAGCTAAATACATTTAAATTTTGAACGAAGACTAATTGTGGGAGATATGGTAAGGAAATACAATGTAAATGTTATAAATCTTGACACATTGAAAACAGTAATAGAGCTAATAACATTTTGAAGAAGTGGTCAAAACAAACAAACAAAAACCAACCAAACAAAAACCAACCAAACAAAAATAAACCAGGGAGGCAACAGCTAACCATGGTGGTCAGAATATGGACTCTAAGGACAGATTACCTGTTTGAATTTCAGCTCCACACTTGCTACCCATGTATTCATGAGCAACTTAATCTTTTTGTGTCTGTTTCATTTTGTTTCTAGGATAACAGAAAACCTCTTCCAGAAATAAGATAATTTACATGAAGATAATTTCCAACATTTTGTCTGTCTTTGATTTATTCTTCGATCTGACTTCTCAATATTTCCACTTGATTATAGAGAAACCAAATAATATTTAGCATGTTCAATAGCAACCTCTAGGATTTTCCCTCCAAATCTAATTCTTCTGCGTACCTGGTAATTAGCTGGTTCATTTTGTCTTTCTCTAAGACCTCAAATCTAATTCATCAGCAAATTCTGTCAGCTCTACTTTCAAATACATGTAGAAGCCGACTGATCTCACCATCTCACCTACTAAGGCCCAGGTGTAAGTCTCTATCACCTCTTGGCTGGGGCATAAGCTTCTTAACAGGTTTCTTCCCTTCTGTACCTGCAGAATGATCATTATAACAATGTCACTTAATCTCTTTCCATTGCACTACGTCACTGAGAATAAAACCCAAAGTCATTACTATGGTCATAATACGTGGATTTTTCGATCTCTTGCCCTTTCTCTGCTCTGCACACTTCCCTCCAGCCACACTGGCTTTCTTGCTGATTCTGGAACGTGTCAAGCATGCTGTTTTTACCTGAGGCCTTTGCACTAGCACACAAGTCTGGAATGATCTTCCTTCAGATACCAGCATGGAATTGCATGACAGACTGAATTCAAATTTCTGCTCACATATCATTTAGAAAGGTCTGTCTTGATCACTCAAAATAAAAACTCACCTTTCACTCTCTGTACCCTGTCTTAATTTTTCATAAAATATACCATAACTGGTTATAATATAATATATGCAATAATATACATCACATATATTATAATAATATATGTAATATACAATATATGTGTTATATAAAATATATTGTGTAATACTGTATTTGATATATCTACCTATTTATATAAGTGCATATCAATAATATATAAATCTATATATGTTACCTTATCTGACATGCACATCCACACACTAGAATGCAAACTATGAGAGAATGAAGAGTGTTTTTTCAGTTTTGGGGGTTGTTTTTTTCGTATTATAACTCCAATGCTCAGCAAAGTACCTGGCACACTGTGGGTGTCTTTACTAAATATTTGATTGAGTAACCCTCAGCAAATTAAGGAAAACTGAAGATAGTCACTGAATCTTTCATGGATACTTTAGATTGAAGGAATGACAAGAAATATACTGTTTATCCTTGTAGCTTTGCCCACCTTAAAATGAGGCGCAGAGATAGTGAGTAATGCGCTGAAGGAAGTGCTGAGGTGTGAGGGGGAGCACGGACTTCAGGGTCATGCAGAACTGGAGTCAACTGATGTTTAGCTCTGTGACCCTGCAGTCCAAGTTATATGTATGGTCATACCCACTTGCTGGACTTTTACTTTCTAATGTGGAATATTTAGACTTCACACCTTGTCAAAATAATTAAAAGCAGTAAGCCATGTGTAACAGGGTGTTGCATGGGCTTTTTCAGTTGCTGTAGGGTTGGGACAGGAATGCACAAATGAAAACAAAGGGACATGAAGGACGCCCTTTGTAAAAAGAGAGGAAGGCCACTTAGTCCCCTCTCTGGGTCCTAGCCCAGAGCAGACTCAATGCAGCAGAGCCCACAGAGCCACCCCCAACACAACCGCCTTTGCCCTCTTGGAGTTAGAGCAGAGTCAGAAAAGAGAAGGGCGCTGAGACTTGAGCTTTGGAGGGGAGCTTAGTGCTGAAAGATTACACCTTCCCACCCACGGAGGAGGAGAAGGGCTTCTCCTATGCAAATGATGGAAAGATCCCCACAGAAATAGTCGCTGGGACGCCCACAAGAGGGGGAAACTGGGGTCTATCTGCTCCCTGGCTAGATGCTTGCTGAGCCATGAAGTTCTCAGGCCCATCATGTTGCCTTGGGCAAGCAAAATAGAACATGGTAAAGGTCAGCATCACTTGGGGCTGTAGAGTGTTGCACTCAAGGCACCTGCGACTGCTGTTCTTCCAGAGATTTTAGGAGGTTCGAAGCCTGTTAGTGCTGACCACTCTAGCATGCCTAGTGCATCTGGGAAGAGAAGGATACACAGCCCTGTTCCCCAGAACACTTGGAAGGCCTCAGCGGTTTCTGTGACTCCACATGTAGGAAAACAGAGTTCAGAAGAAGAAGTGGAAGCTTTTAAATGGACCGAGTGCTCATCACACAACAAAAATGGAACTTTCTAGAAAGGAAGGACCAAAGGAAGATGAGTGTTACTCTTAGAAGGGCTTTTGCAGATAAACAACACACAGCGAGCTGCATGCCCTCTCAGGAAACCGCAGAGGTCTACACTGAGACAGCGCATCGGCAGAGGCCACCAGCGGTGATGGACGCAGACCAAGTCGGAGGATGTGAGAGAAGCCTCTACACCACTAACACCGGTGGTTATGAGTGGAGGATCCTCTCCCTTCCCTCTCCTCACTTCTCGTCCTCTGCCTCCTTCCTCCTTTTAAAAAATATTAGAGGGAGCGAATGCCCACAGATTATTCTTAAAACATTGAACAGTGAGTGTGTGCTTGGGACTGGGGAAGAAGGGTTGGCATGGCGACAGATGTTAGCAAGGTAGAGTACCTACTTCCGATGCTGTGGCAACAGTCTAATAAGGGAAGACTGCCAAGCCAGGCCCGGGAACTTCAGGCTCCAGCTGTGTGAGCAGGTGTTTCCACACTGGTGAAGCTGTTTGCTTCTGATGGAGGACTGTTTACACTTTAAGGAAATTCCAGTCTAAGGTATTTTTTAAATCCAACGTGCCTATCATAAGACTCCATTGCTAGCAGAAAGTATTTAAAGCAGTCCTTTAAAAGAAAGTGGAAAAGTTGTGGCAAATTCCAACAAAAAATTATAATTCCTGGGTAAATATGTTAGTAACTAAAATGGTTTTGATGATGTTTTTGCTAAAACTATACATGATAGAATATAGAGTTCAGTCAGTTTAGCTTTTTGTAATTATAGCCTAAATGTATTTTTCTATATATTTATACAACAAATGAGATAATCCCCTTATTCACTGAGGACGTTACATCTGTTAAAATAGAAATATGGACAATATTCCAAGTTATGGATTGGGTATATAGCTTATGGCTGGCTAAAAGAGACAAAATGTTATAGAAGGATTAGGAAAGTATTTAGATTAATATGCAAAGAATTAAGTAAGTCCTCTACCATAGGAAAAAAAAAGAAAAAAAGATGGTTCCCTGATCTGAATTACTTGAACTAATTGCACACAAAGACAAAGAAATAAAAGAAAAAGTGAAAAAGAAGAAGCACAATAAATAAATTTTAATTTATATCCAAAGTAACGACAGAAAAAAGAGAAAAAAAGAAGAAAAGAAGAAAAAAAGGAAAGAAAAAGAGAAAAAAGAAATATATATTTTAATTTATTATAGATGCAGATTTGATTAGTATTTATTTACCTTAGTTTATTTTTTTCTTCATATCACCCACACCTTCCAGTTTAACTAACAAGAACAAATGAAAATTATAGACAATTCAGATACCTTTTCTTAGGAGCTAGAGAGACACATCCCTTCCATTAAACTCCTGAGTTAAGAGAGAGGAAGATTACCCTGTAATGGAATGCATTCACCTCTGAACCACAGAGAATGGGTTCGGATGAAATCCCAGCCAAACGGGGGTCCTGCAGTACTTGCAGGACAGCAGAAGTCACTGCTGGGAGAACACAAGGAAGCTGGACGTTACCAAGAATAGAGGGAAGGGCTCCAGCTCCTCTGGTGGAACCAGGGAATTGATGGATTCAGATAAAGGCAACGTGTTTTGGCAAATCTATGTCAGAAATATACAGAAGATTGATTAAAAATGTTAAGAGGGGTCTACAGTCATGAATTTAATTTAGAGAAAACAAAATTGAACCAGAGAAAAAACATTAGAGGAATCTTCACACAACAAAGTTGTTTTTTTTAAGTGTTCTTTGTTACTCTGTATATGACTCTGGTTGTAATACTCCAAGCACTGGAAAATCTTCCTGCCCCTCTGCAGGAAAGCCTGCTGATTCAGAAGTGATTAATTTCAATCTGTAACTCTCCCCATTTCCCTTTCAGATTCTCGGTTTAGCGTCACAGTGGGGAAGTTAGGAGTTCTCACAACACCCCTTGCTGGCAACAAGTAAGAAGTGCGGCTTTATTATGGAGAACTTCAGTGGACTGACCCTAAAAATAACAGCTAACTATAAGATTAACCTTTTATTTTGAAAACAAGACCTCTTCTAGCTCTGATCTCTGAATAAATTTGAAAGGTAAAATCATGAAAGATAATAATAAAATTTGTTAGCGATATTAATTTCCAGAAGTCAGACCAATAGCGAATCGTCCATTAAAGCATTTAATTTGATAGCTGGTTTCAAAGATTTATATTTTTGAAATCTGCTTCAGAATAATGCTCTGATCTTTTGGACATTTTAGATTGTACCTCTGCTTGCTGCCATTCTGTCTGTATAGATCCACCATTGTCTGTGGCAGAAACAGGAGGTTGGCCAATCACCGGGCAGCAGTGATGGTGTTACTTATTGACTCATAAACAAAAGATCCAGCCCATGACCCCCAGCTGTCTCCCCCACTGCTAGGCTCCCTGAGGACGTCCCTAGTAATGTCCACTGGCCTAGGTAGTTGAGCATCTATAAGGAGCACAGTCCCCCTGGGGACCTGCGGTGGACTCTGTGTGTGAGAAACACCTGTCAGGAGTTCAACAGTTGAGATTTTGAGGTTCTTTTGTCCTGAAAATTACAAAGTAGCTGATGTTTTTAGAATACTTGCAGCCTATTAGGCACAAACTTGAGCACTATGTATGTCTCACTTAATTCTTACGACAGCACTATGAGTATTTTAGACATTTTATTAGCCACATTTTATAGGTGACAAAACTGTGGCAAAGGTAGATTAAGTAACTGGTCCCAGGTCATGTGGCTAGGAAACAGTGGAAAGGTACCAACCCAGTCACCAAATTCTTTCCATTTTTATTTCTATGCTAGACTGTCTCACAAATCAAACTTCGCAAGTTTTTAAAGTTAGCTACATTAAGTCGAATGTCATCAAAGTTACAAAGGCAAATTATTGTACACTTAGCCACTTAACCAAAATTATTTATCAAGAGTCGACTTTGTTGAGGCATAGTCCTAGGCATTGTGAGAGGTATGAAGAAGTATAGACTATGGTCCTTTACCCTCATGGAGCTTGTATTCAGGGTAGAGAGACCGATCAGAGAAACTGGAAACCTCGATAGCAATACAGAACACTTACAAACAGTCTCTGACTTGTTGTTACATTAGCCTTTTACATGATAGGTGGTCAGTAAATGTTTGCAGGGGGAAAAAAAAGAGGGGGAGGTCAGTAAAAGAAGTGTAGAAAAACCAGAGAAGGTGAGTAAAAGATAGGATTAGAATGCAGAGTCCCATTTTTCAGGACAGGGTACTCAGGCTCCACGAAAGAAGTGGCACTTGAGCGAGAATATGATGAATGAGTAGGCTTTCATAAGGACAGAGAGGGTGGGGCAGGGCCCAGGTGAGCGGAGCAGCACAGACACGTGGATAGATGCAAAACATCTCTCAGTAGAGTGAGTGGCCCAGTTGGGCTGGGACAGCAACTTCTGTGTTCTTGAACAGTGTGAAAAAAGGCAGGTAAAAGATAATTGCCACTAGATTATGAAGGTCCCTATTTTAAAAAAATGTAGTTATCTTATAGGCAGAAAGACATCCTTAATGTTTGCAGAATATTGAGCTGTTAGTGAAATATGGATAATGTTCAAAGAAGACCTTGGCCAAGAGGTCAGCTGGAGGGATCTCTGATACACACACGGGCCACTGTGTGCACAGGCTTTTATCTAAGGTGATCTTTCTTCAGTGTCCACAGAGATGTCTCAAGTTATGTCTGAACCAACTCTTCTCCTATTCAGAGAGGGGTCTCTGTTAACAGTGTTTATGCTATTCCAGACTGTTTTTTCCTGCATTCTTTAATTTAGAACAAATGAGACACAGTCATTGGATATCATTTTTCCTGGAGAAATACACGCATATGGGTTATATCAATTGCAGCGAAAGAACTTATGATATTTACCTTCAGTGCTAACCCCAGAGGTAAGCTCTTTCAACAGTCTCTTTTAGTGTGGAGTGATAATGACCATTATAGTTCTAAACAATATTCTTCTACCCCTATTTCTTGACTAAAACAATTTAAAATTATCTTTTGACTTCTTACAACACAGTAAGACAATTTGTCTCACACTACTCCCTTTTCCTTGATTAAATATTTTGTCATTATTTTAGTTTTTTACACTACTTTTGTAACTCCTAAGAAAACGAACTTCTCTTTATGTTTCTGTCAAATTCTGGCCCTACTTCCCCTTTGCCCTTTGTGAGATGAGGCTGTGGGTGCCCTGGGCCTTCTCTCCGCAAGTTCTCTCTCCTGAAAGCCCAGGTTGCACCTCTGCTTTCACTTCAACCTTGAGAGTATTAGCAGCTACAAGCTCTCCAGGGACGCTAACCAAGCCTTTTTGCCTTCTGACAATGCACTGATGGTAAAATCTGACAAATCCGTAGCCAGGCTTTGCACTGGTCTGACCACGCCCATACGATTCGGCGCCAAGCCGAGCTGTGCACTGAAGTCAGGCTCTTCTGCCCAGTTCCAATGCCTTCCCCTCTTGGTCATCCTACAGAAACGATTTTAGAGTTAAAGTCAAATCAATTATCCTTTCAATACTTCAGCAATTATTAAGTTCATGTCACATCATTTCACGTTTTATCTGGACAATGAATTTAATGATCAGAGGTTTTGTTTGTTTTGTGCGAGGGTTTTAATTGCCTTTCTTTTAAACTTATATTGGTCATATTCGTTATATCCTGTTTTTTTTCTCTTGTTCTTGTCTTGTGCACCTAATATGTTCTGATCTCTAAAAAGATTATATTAGAGGCCTTCTGAATATTTTTATTTTCTCCAGGGTCTGTGCTCTGCTTGTTATTCTCTTTCTTACTATTGATTTTCCTCATATGCCTGGTAATGCTTGGATATGTGTCCAGGGCTGACGTAGAAGAAGGGATAGCTGGAGTGAGTTACTCTGCTATTTCATTTTCCAACGGAAGTTTCTCTATATGAGGGAATTACAACCACCAGCTCTGTAAGGGGATGATCCAGGCAAAGAGATTGATTGGGTCTCTAATGAATTCTGTGTGTATGAATATAGTTCCACCCTTCTAAGGAGGGGATAGTGACCACGTATGATTTTTCCCCCTTTTTTTCCACTTGAACAAGACTGCTCTAATAGCTCTTAGGCTACAAGGTTTTACTTTAGGGCATATGGGCAAAAATCTTTTCTCTGCCTCCAGCCCTCCAAATTCCAGAATGAAGAAGGCTCTTTGTGTTTGTGGGTAAAATATCCTTATTGGAATCTATGACGTTCTCCCCAAACTTTGGCTAAGCTTCTGTAGAGAATAGCCATGCAACACATTGACTGGAGAGAATACCAGCTGTCTGGGTGCTGTTCTGGGAACGGAGTAGGGGAATGGGCGCACAGGCCACTGTGGTGGTCACATCAACTGTCTTTGTTGATTCCCTTGTTTCGGCTTCATTTCCCTTTCCTACGCTTGGGCACCAGCTAATTCTAAACTCATGCTGCCTTGGAGGTTCCACTAGGCAGGTATTTCTCAATTCCCTGAGAAATATCTGAACAAAATTTCTCAACATATTTTAGGCTGACTTTACCCATGGTTTCATTTCAAACCTTATTTGTATCCTTTCTAAATTTCAGACATTGTTTTGAATGTTTGTTGGCTGGTAGCAGTTTCACCCCATCATCGTCTAGTTCCCTCAGTGCTATTGGTGGATTCTTTTTGTCCTCTGTATCTACACCACTCAACGCCTCAGCCTGCTATGGTTGGTGTCTGAAAAAAGGTGGAAGGCAAGCAGGGACGCCAATCATTGCCTCTTCTATTTTGCTAGTTTAGAATCCCTGGTTGAAGGACCTCTAGGTTTCCAAAAGCAATAGCAATATGAAGGATGAGAAATAGGGGTTGCTACTTGAGGATTCAGGTGGCACGAAGGACATGAAGACACAGTGGCAATGGGTTATTGATCAGATTTCTCCGCCTCATGAAGAGAAGTGGGCCAAGTTGATTTTCGGTCAAGGAGATACACCTGTAGTGTTTTCAGAGTCTCTGATTCCTGTCCTTAGAACTATACCCAATTCAGTGGTTGCTCCATTTCAGACTTGCTCTTGCACATTCAGTTTCCTGACTCCACAATGTCCTGAGGAAGAGTGTTCCTTTCCCGTCTCTCCACGCGATGTCTCCACAAAAGAATCTAACCAGAGTTGTAGTTTCATCACCATCATCCTTCTTGTTATTATTACAAAAAAGATTGGGCTCCGTTGATTCCTATTTCTAACTTCTTAAAAATCCCGTTGGATTTTTCATCTGCAATTCCCAGGGTTTGCCCGTTTAGTACCATCTGCAAATTAGTTAATGTACAGTTTAGCCTCTCTTTGAAACCAGTAATTAAGATGTAAAGTAAGACTGAGCCCAAGACTAATTCCCTGGGTTTCCCACTGGGGCCTCTCCTGAGCCTAATAACTCTTTTATCGCCACCTCTGGTTTATCTTCTCCCAGCCAAGTCTCAAGCCACTTCAGTAGGTATATAATTGCATTGATGTATCAGAATTACCACATTCATTTTATTTTTAAAATGTTGTCTGATACATATATTTATGTTGTTCGGCTTTATATTTATTTATTTATTGAACTATTATAGCCAAAGAAGAGAGGAATACTTTAACCAGGCTAACCTTGGCATTTTCTCATAGATAATCACTTAGTCTGGAGATTTACACAGATGAGTTCTGAATATTAGTTCTGCCGTTTAATTGCAGCCAAGGTTTAGCATCAAGAATATAATTACAATTAAATAGTCCTTTTCCTTCGATCTTATTTACTTTGAATGTTTTCCAGTTTTTCTAGTATCTTTCCATTCCTTGAGGATAAAAACAACAAAAAGGTAACTATATGTTAATAAATGTGTTCATTTATTCCCCAATCAACCATAGGACAATCTTTTGTTTTGGGGTCTTGGGCATTTTCTATTAGCTGCCAATTATGTATGTCTCAGACTGACATTCAAATAATTAAACATTCAGGTGCACTGATTTTGCCACCAACGGTTTTATGAGCATTTGAGAAATTTGTTTAAGTTTAATTGGGAAATTAAGCCATGGGGCAACGTTTCTGCAAAGCTATACTGCTGTGTTCTGAGTAACCAGACTAATCTAGGTCAGAAAAGCACAATAGGACATACAAACTCCCAAAGAACTCAGAATTGTGTTTTTAGAGATCACCAAATTCTAAGACATTTTAATCTTCCCATTCTAGCACTCTTTCTTCTTTTGGTGTACAGATTGGACCCTGGTTTATAATCTAATTTGTCTTAATGATTTCTAGCCCCTGCCTCTTTCCTCTGGCTCTCCTTTCTTCATTCAGAACTCGCTCAAGTATTTTATTATTTGTGTGTTTGCAAAATATAATGCCTTTTACTCTGCAGTATCAGATAACACTCCCAGCACTCTGAACTGGACATTCTTTTCTCTGTTTCTGGAAAACACATCCAGACAGGCAGTAAACATTTCTATTTCACTGTAAGTACTTGAGAGTTTATGATGTATACATGACTGTAGAATGATTATTTTTCCCAAGCTGATTCTTAGTTACCTCCTGGCAGAGAAAACCAAATGAATGGGCCTTTCTCACTTCATATTTTTTAAGACCTCTTTAAAACAACTGGAATTTATCAAAAGATAAAGGGAAAAATAAAAAGAGTGAAGAGAAGAAAGTGAAAGATAGAGAGAGGAAGGAATAGAGGGAAGAAGAAAGGGCGAAAGGGAAAAGCATGAGATATGTGTGCTTGCATCTAATCTTAAACTCAGACTTTCCCAGCTGTTTTCTATTATCTGTACAGTCAAGGGTTCTTTTTGATTGACTGATTAATTTTTTAAGTAAAACCCCCTGGATTCTTCTTGGGTGAAAATTTTCATAGCTACAGTCACATTTTCTCCTCTTTGCCTTCTTAGCAAATAGAGTCATGAACTGAAGACCTGCGCATTGCTTTAAAAGAAAATTACATATGTTTGAGGCTTCTGAAATCATGAACCTCTTGATATAGATACAGAAAAATTAGGTTCATTTATTTATTTCTGTTTGGATAGAAGCCCTTTAATTAAGAGCTTAAGTACAATTGAAAAGCGTTTTGTCAATGGTGTTCACAATGGTGAGTGAGGTAGCTACCTGTTTCCATCAGGTTTAACCAGCTTCTGTGATTCTGATTTTGGCTTGTTATTATTGTTTTCTTGTTTTTGACTCTATATTATTTTATTCTCCTCCCTCCTATTTCACACTGATGGTGATTGACAACAAAGCTCTACTAAACTGAAAATACAACATGTAAAAATAATTAGCACACTGCTTTGTTTCTCCATGCATATTATGTAAACAGAGCATACACATGCATATGTGAAAAACAGAATTCAGGCTCTCATATGAGACTGATTTTTATTCTGTGTATATTATTTTGCTTCTTGGCTAAAAAATCATTTTATAATTGCTTATTTTTTAGATAATATGATAGACTAGATTAGTAATATTGGGATAATGGTATCCTTAATAGCTAGGTAGAATTCCCATACCTGATAAATTGTCCCTATTTTCTACCTCTAGCTGTACCAAGTGGTTTTGGGAACAGACCTATTACTCCACAGACATTTGGTCCACGGTATTGAATTGAACTATGATGCTGTATGCCTCTTAGTGGGCTATGCCATTATAATGACATACTTTGGAAGCTATAAGGCAACGTAGAAATGAACTACTCTACACTCTCAACTTAGAGATTAGATAACTAAAATTCAGAGAAGTAAACCTGTTAGCTATGGAACTAGAACTAGAGCAGCTGATCAGAGTCTTCTTCTGTTCTCTCACCATAAGCATTACTAATTCACGTGAGCATGATAGAACCATGGACAGGCATAGAGGTCTGGCCTTTAAGAGGAAGTATCTATGAATTATGGCCAGCACCAATGCAAAACCTCCAGAAATGTACCCAGTGAACACATTTTTGTGCTCTTTGTGAATTATAAAAGTAATGGGTAGGTTGATCATTACTGAAAATCTTTGGATAAAACTCAGAGAGAAATGATCAGAGAACAAGCTGTAGAAGTGAAAGTCCTGGGTTAATCTGCTTGATGAAATTAGCTATGAAGAATGAACTATTTAAGCACGCAAACCACTTAAAACACTAAGATTGTTTCCCAGTGTGTTCATGGGTCCTTTGCATTATATGAAACATTTCTCTAATAATTCCAGAAACTATGACTTATGTATTAGTTAATAAGTTGTTCTTCCATTATAGTGTGCAGTTAATTATGCAAGAGGTCGTGGGCGCCATTAGATGGCAGCATGACACAGAACTCTGTATTAAAAGCTTACAGCTCAGTTCACATCTGCATTGTACTCATAATAAGTGCTTACATTTTAAAACTGAAATGCAAATTAGAGACTCTGATCCAAGAGAGTGAGAGAGAACTGAGAGGAAAAGAAGGGGGGAAGCAACAGGAAAAGAGCAATAAAAGCATGAAATACAGGCTGAAGATAGATTCTGGGAAGCAAAATGGAACTTCTGCCTACGCTGCTGGCTTAAGGGCTATGCGATACACACACTGCAAAGTTTGGCGAATGCATAAAACAAAATTACTTTTTTTAAAAAAGCAAAAGGAAAAGTCGTTTAATCATTCTGAGATGTTGCCTGTAATAGTTCCTAAGAGTTGGGCATTTACTTTAGGGCAATTTTGTATGATAATGATTTAGCATATAAAAATCTTTTTTAAAAAGAAGATTTGGGTTTAATAGAACTCTTCAAAATAATCCAGTTTTGCTTTTGCGGACAGGTGTCATTCTATACAAAATTTGAATATAGTTATGAAATGCAGCTTACTTTAGAGCTTTGACATCCCTTATAGACAGGCTGTATTGTAAGTACTAGCAGGAAGCAAAAACACTGACAGAGAACTCAAAACTCTTTATTCACCAAAAATTACTTTGTATATAGCATAAAAGACACCATGCCTGGGTAGTATTCCTGGCTGATATAGAAACACTGTATTTCTAGGTAGGAATGCAAAAGATAGTAAAGCTGGAAGGCTCTATTTTTTCATTGGTCAGTGGGGAATGTAAGTTTTGTAAGGCACAATAAAACTAATTCATTTTTTAACACTTTCTTCCCCTCTTCTCCTTCCTTTGTATGGCCAGCTCCTGACATAATGAGAGCAAAGTAGCCTATTGGGATTAGCTTGAGTCTGTGACATGTTTTAACAAGGCGTGATCCTCACTAATTAATGCTGGGAACTTTTTGGAGCCCCAATGGTACCCCTTCCCCCTTATTAACATGGTTTGTCCAGTATCCAGATCTGCAATATTACCAGGTTCTTTCTTTTCCAGATCATTCTCCACAGTAGTGATCCAGTCCAGTTAGTTCAGTATTTCAGCCCAAATCCACAGACTTTGCTAACTGGAGAGTGTTATCATTCATGTATGGAGAGTGTTATCATTCATGTATAGAGAGATTTTTTTGAACTAAAAATTTTCTCCATCCTTCCAGAAAAAAAACAAAATAAAACAAACAAACAAACAAACAAAAACCAGTGAAGGTCTGCCCTATATACAGGGTGCCTGATTCTTTCATGCTCCAGGGCATATTGTCACCGCCAGCTGTGGTCAGGGAAAAAAAATCCCCACCCCTGTGATGTAATACAGTACAATTAGGCATATAATGTAGATTTTATGCTTTTCTCTGAAACATCTGGCATGCACGGCTTTCTAAAACCAAACCTTGGAGAGTCAGACCTCCTGTAGCATTTTAATATAAATGTGTCTTTTCACATATTAGTTACCTAATGTTTGTGCCAGTTTCTGAAAATACCACATTCTAAATATCACCTCTTGAATGAGTGTGAATTCAAAATGCCTGCCAGGGGGTCATGTGTTGGGGGGTGGAAACTAATATCTTCCCTAATCTGAATACCAAATGAATTTTAGATTGCCATTCTGGCCCAGAATTAGCATTGGCCCTTGGGAAAATCATTGCTTATGTATTCTTTTCAGTTACCCGGAAATGAGTCAATCTATTTAAGCCTTGTTGCTAATACTCCATTTGTATTTCTGGCATATTAAGAAAATAGGTATAGAATTATTGCTTCATCCATGGAGAAAAAGTTAGCAATTGCAAGTTTTAAACAAATTATTTCTTAGTTCTCAGGAAAAAAGAATTGAGCCACTTGGGGAATACTTTCAACGAAAACTCTCTCACTGAGAACGGTGATCTCCTCAAGGCAGAACAATGAGGACTGAGGTAACCATTCTAGCAAAATGCCTTGGTCTTGTCATGCCATCTTTAGAGAATTCCCTTTTCCCATAAAATTTACATCTGAACAAACAAAAGATAAAAAAAAGGAACATGGGTTACACAAATATGAAACTAATAAAAATGAGAGAAGCCCATTTATGTAACTCATGTATTCAGAGAGTTTAATAATACAGTAAACTATTGAGAAAACGTTTACAAATGTACATATAAAATAGCTTATATTGATTTATAAAGGCTTAGTCGGCTTTTAGTCATGATTCTTTTACTAATGTTGAAATTTTAAAAAGTAAATGATGGATTTGCTTGAACCAACTACACCATGAATAAACTCTAAAATAATAGAAAACTCAAACAAAAAGGTTATAATTTGCACAATTTTCCACACCCCCAGATAATTGCCATACTATATATTAATGTTTCATGAAGAGATTATCTGTACACTTATTTTAACATTAGAATGTCAGATTGACTCAGAACAGTAGAATCAGCACCACAACACTGCCTCTTTGGTAGAAGTATTGCAAAGACCTTAGAAAACTGTCCTTGAACCCTCAGGGCCTTGGTTTTCTCAAATTTAAGGAAGAGTTGGCTGTGACAAGGTGGCTTCTAAGGTAGTTTTCAGATCTAAAATACTGAGTCCATTGATTTCAATGGGATAGCCTATACTTGTGTGGTGAATGCCTCGATTTCTAAGATTATTGTCTGTCATCTGTACATTTCGATACTTCCACATCATAGCGGTATTTGACAAATGTCAAAAAAGCGATGGTCATGACACCACACCAGGAAACATTCAGAAGCAGATGGCAGTGCTGGGCACGTCCAAGGAGGACAGATGGAGCAGGACTTTTACGTTCAGCTTAGAGAGGGTTGAATGACAGACTTTGTTTTTTCTTCTGATTTAAGATGGAATTTGGTGTAAGGACAAGGAGTACTATTTGAACCATGTGAAACAATATACAGAAAGGAAAAAATTGAGTCCCAGCAATACGGCCGACCAACCGAGTAGGAACCACTTTCCCTTAACTAAAATTCAAAATGTTCTGTATAAAATATTATACTGTTGTTTTAGTGGAAATACAAAGATGAGTTAGAAAGACAAGAAAATTCCTAACTGCACAGTGAAAGCCTAGGAACTGGGGCTCTGGTCCTTGGGATATTGACAATCTAGTAGTATCAGTCCAGGAGGAAAAAGGACGGTGTACCTCGGACTTACTTGAGTAGGCATAAAGGACAAAGCCAGGAGCCCAGAAGCACCACCCCTTTCTTAAAGAACATCCCGGGAAGAGTTAGGAATGTTTGTCTGTAGACAAACAAAAAAATCCCCATGATAAATAAAAACATGGAGTGTGGAGTCCGCATTTGTACATCCACATTGCGCACGATTCCCAAGTAGAGAGATCAATGGACTATCTAGTCGGAGACGAATAGAACCTCAGCGGCATTCGGTGAAAGCGAATGGAGAGGCTGTTTCACAACATAGGGCTCACAAGACTTCCACAGGAAACCACCCACCCACCCAACCAACCAACCAGCAAACTACAGAAACAACAGCCGCAACAACAAAACTCCAACTGAAGATGAGCTTACAAGAAAAATTCAAAACTACACGGGGAAGTAAATACAAGGAGGGAAAGTCAGCAGAGACACCGACGACTGCCTCAGTGAAGATCAAAAGGTTAGTGCGAAATGTGTGTACGTCACTGATGCCTGAATCAGGAGAGTGGCAGTGCAAGTGAGTCTGATTTTCTAATTCTTATTTTCCTCTAGTTTGTAAAATATTCACCGGAAACTGGTATTTACTTTATAACAAGAAAATATATTGTGAAGGTTTCTATTTTGCGGCATTCAACATCCTAATTCTTGGGGAAATCTTTCAAAGTTTCTCTCTGCTCAGTGGTGAACAGATGTAAAAATTTCCAGCTGAATTTTGTTTCTGTGAAATGCTGTGTGAAACCTTAATATTTTGGTTTCTACCAACATTTTATTTTTTTCTTGAATGCCCTTCCATTGCTTGTATGTATAAAATCAACATTCTAGAAATGTTTCAGTAATCGCGGAAATAATTATTTTTCCAACTCAGTACAATATCCCAAAGACCTATATTTCTCTTTTCTAAAAACAATAGAAAGGATATATCAGTCTCAATTACATGAAATTTTTATTAGTACATTGTCTTAATCTGATGATTAAAATATATGGCACTTCATTAATATCAGAGCTTTCAGACATAACGTAAGTACATTACGCTAGAAAGCAAAGAGTGTTGAGCTAGAAGAAATCATATCTTTTTCCCTGAATGTCTGTAGAAGTACAAATAACCTTTCTCTTTCTTCAAAAAACTCAGCGCAGAGCCCAGAGGGTGGCACACACTCAGCCCTCCGTGGAAGGAGGGGCCGGGGCTAACAGGGGGCTGCCTTCAAAGGTGGTAGACACCCAGGGGGACCTTCATCACAGGTTTTCAGCGTGGGAAGGTCTTTGAAGATTTTTGGGTTCTCACTTAACAGGTGGTCTCTGTGCCTGCTGCGGTCTCCACGGATCTGAAGGCACGCAGCGCAGCACGACTCCAGCCTGCTCGGTTTTCGGGAGGTAAGGCTACAGGAGCTTCTCCTTTTTGTTTCATGCAATGATTACTTTTCTTATGCGAGGGCTGTGGTTTCTCTTCCCACACTTCCCCGCTCACTACCAAGTGGTGCTCACACTTGTGAGCATGAATCCCTAGCCTTTAATTGTGTTACACTGGAAGGGCCCAAAAGGAAAAGTAGTAAGGAGGAAAGGGCCCACTAGATGGCAGAATTGATCAAGAAGATTGTTTGTTGAGGCCCTGAGTTCAGAGAAGGCAAACTGGCCCGGAAGAAAGTACTCTGAGAGCTGGTGCCCCCACCTTTCCCCGCACTGCTCCGGACCACCCCAGGTGCTGAGCTAATCCTGGACAACCGCTTTCACACCTCACAAGCAAGTGGCACTTTAGGGACTGGCGTGGCAGTGTCTGCAGATCCATGGGGTTAAACACTTTGTGATGCTCCAACACTGGAGGTAAGAGATGCCCTTGAAGGCTTTAATCTGAGAAGGGTGACCTCTGGCCCTAAAGGATAGGGCACTCAAGACACTTGCAAAGATCATTCAGAAAGGATTTTTTTCTGCTGTGTGTAAATTTCATTCGTAGTTGAGTTTGAACACAATAAACCATCACACCTTCACTTAATGGATGCTTATAGGATCACTTTTATATTTTTCCCTTCTTTGTTAAAAAGCAGTCCCTGAACCTTACGCATGTTCTGAATAATGGATAGTATATACAGTGGGGATCGCAATTATTTTCATTAACTGGGATTTAGAATAGAGAGCTTGTATGCTCTATACAAATGTGGGATAATGAGTCAGACTGTGCATGCGCACAGCGTAAGGAGGAAAAGGGCACTGGCATGAATAGTTACATGAATCCAGTTTAATAATAGTTGTCCTTTGGCCAGTTATGGAAATGGTTGCAGTTGTAATTTCTGTATGTGTTGATGGGATGTTATTGGTGACTTTGTTTTCCATCTTCTGTGTCTCCTATAACAGCAACCCGAAAACTGGAGAGAAATAGAACTACCTTTCTTGTTATCTCTTTTTTATTACCTTTTTTTTTTGGAATCATTTTAGATTTAAAGAAAAGTTTCAAAGACAGTACAAAAGTTCCCATCAACCCTTCATCCAGTTTTCTCTCATGTTAACACGTTACTTAACATAGTACATTTGTCAAAACTAAGACATTAACTTTGGTAAAATATTAGTAACTAAGCTACAAAGCTTTTCAGATTGCACTGGCTTTTCCAATAATATCCTTTGTTCCAGGATCCAGTCTGAACACCGTGATTCATTTGTGTCCTCTTTTAACCTAATTAGCGCTAAAATGTGAGGTAGCAACATCCTTCCCATCTTCTGCTGCCTCTTTGCTTTGATGCGAAGCACTTTAAAGCCCAGGTATTTAGTTCAAATCTCATGAGTGTTGGCTCACCTGGGAACCCAGCGTGAGGGAACCGAGGCCTGGGACACTTCAAATTGTACGAGTGCCGTCAGATCCTTCCAACTTCTCTGCTCCCCTGCCTCACTGAGCTACTTAAAAGGAGACCTTTTCATTCCATCTGTTAAAAAAAAAAGAAATCTCTATGCAATACTTCACCATTGAGGAGTTACAAATGGATTTTTAAAGCATCCTTTGACACTGTTCCTTTTCATTGTTGCCTGGTTTAGCCAATGAGTGGATAACTGCTTCTTTGGGAAGAATACTGAAGAAGTTTTCTCTAGCAAGAGTTTTTGGTACATACAGTCCAGGCATCCCTGCCGTGGTCATCTGACTTTGTTCTCTCACTAGTTTTGCAGGATCATGAGTCATTCAGTGTCAACACAACAAAAGGTGTTGCAATGCTCTGTCGGTCATACAAAATAATTGTTAGCTGGGAAAAGGATAGATAACACAGAACAGAAGAAGAAGAATACAGAGTTAATATAAATTTCTAAAAGGGATCTCAGGACAAAATCAC
Organism: Sturnira hondurensis; assembly: GCF_014824575.4. Classification (NCBI taxonomy): domain Eukaryota; kingdom Metazoa; phylum Chordata; class Mammalia; order Chiroptera; family Phyllostomidae; genus Sturnira; species Sturnira hondurensis. The sequence continues at coordinate 2,678,866 of NW_028083443.1, forward strand.
TTTTGATCCCATATGCAACAGGAGAGATTTTTACACGTTGCCAACCTCTTATGAACACTCTACTGAAGACAGTCACTTGGGTGATATGAAAAGGTTCCATTTATTATCATCTTTTTGGCATAACTAATGAAGCTGCCTATATGTGGCTGAAAATACCTTTCTTGGTTCTCAGCTGTTGTCTCTGTGCTTGGGCTATGCCCGTGACAGTCACACTGATAGGGAGCTGATGTTAAAACCAGAATCAAAGGCAGCAGGAGTGGGAATCAGCCTCCTTTAACGAACCACGGGAGTGGCACGAGTGAGCACTAAATCACCGGTTAGATCTCTGTTGGTTTCCCAGTCGAGAGATGTGAGGAAGTTGGCGCATTCACACTAACAGCAAAGGCTTAGCGACTTGTCAAAATACTTTCTAACCCACAGGCTTAAAATTACTGTAAGAATTATCCTGATAAAAATTGGAAATATTTCCATCAAGTGTTTGATTTGGCAGTGACCCTCGAAGGAGCAAGTCACTGACTGAGGAAGCACTGGATTTCATCTGAGAGGTCTTCTCTGACTTCATCAACGCTTTGGCCACAGTTAACAAGGGTTCTTGTTAATGGCTTATGACAGAGATGAGAGCTAAGTGACCTGAAATTGTGGGGGTTTTGTCCTCAAATTGATTAATAATTATGTTTGCTATTCTCTTTTGCTTGCGAATGAATGCCTTCACTTCCATTTAAACCATCTATTATATCATTTAAAAATAGAGCATAGTGTTGGGACTAATTTCTCATGCAAATTAAGAGACTGAGAACAGATCATAATGCTGACTACTTTCTCTTATCATTGTAATTTACATGACAGAAATAAAATTTGCTTTTTTGTCCTTTGTAAAGAAGTTGAGTGAATATACCCCAAGACTCCCAAACCAGCAATTCAAAAGAACTCATGCACCCCTATGTTCATTGCTACACTGTTTACAATAGTCAAGCGTTGGAAACAACCTAAACGACCATCAGCAAATGAGTGGATCAAAAAAAAAACAAAAACACTGGTACATTCACACAATGAAATTCTACGCAGTCGGAAGAAAGAAGGAGCTCCTTTCGCAACAGCAAGGATGGAACTGGAGAACATTATGCTGAGTGAAATAAGCCAATTAGCGTAAGACAAATGCCATATGATCTCACCCATAAGAGGAATGTAATGAACAAAATAAACCAGCAAGCACAATAGAACCAGAGACATGGAAATAAGGAACAGACTGACAATGACCAGAGCAGAGTGGGGAGGAGGACAAGGGTGGAGAGAAGGGGAAGGGACTAGTCCAGGAACATGTTTAAGTGACCCACGGACATGGACAACAGGATGGGGATTGACGGTGGAAGTGGGGGTGAGGGTTGGGCTGGGCAGAGGAGGGCAAAGGGGGAAACTTGGGACAACTGGAACAGAATAATGATTAAATATTTAATAAAAATTCTGTCAAGACAAAAGTTGAGTGTTATTTGAAATTAAGTCAGAAACATATTTGAGCATCCATTCTGTCTTAGTTTAGTTATATGCATTGCTGTTGGCCATTTAATTAGCAGGCATTTCTTGGATACATTCTCTGTGTCCTGCACTAAGGGTGTTTGAGATTAGTGAAACTCAGAGTCCTTACATTTCTTAGCATATAGTTGTGGAGAGGAGGATGTCAAAGGAAGTGAGGAAAAATACTAAAATAGGGCAAGATAAAAAATACTATATAAGATCAGTTATTATTTTGCTAATCTACCTTACATAGTTTGCATTTCCATATTCAATAGCTGTGTGTCTGGGATCAGAAAGGCTCGTGTTTCAAAGAGTAACATATTTTATTAAGGCTTGGATTAGAGTCTAACTTTCCTAACTTTCCTAGCTGTATAATTACAGTGTAGGGTCCTAATAAATTCTCAGTATTTTTCTCCCTTTGCATCTTACAATTAATTATACAATAAATGAAACAGAAACTTTACCAGATATATTCAAAGGCAGAAGGGTTTTGTGAGCTTAAGTGGTTTATGTACTCAACAAAGAAAGATTTTTAATGAGAAAATAATCAGTGGGTCCAGTATGCTAGTTTAGGTTTTGTTCTAATTAATTTTGGTTGATAATCTGAAAAAGCTAAAAATATTTAATGGACCTTTTCCCTCCCAAGAACAGGGCTTATGGGATAAGGATGGCTGAGTGAGAATACACAGCAGCCAGTTATAATACAAAGAGCTGAAGACAGAATTTTAGAAAGTCTGGTTTAAGACTCCAGATAGAGAATGAAAATGATGCCTCTAGAAATATGCATAGTTGACAGAAAATATTATGGAGGTCAATTTAGTGAGGAAAGTTCTTGAGATTAATTATAAGACTTCATAGAAGGCAAGAAATTTGTACAGGACTTCAAAGAACAGGTTGGTTTTAGAAAGTCTGGAAGTAGAATCAGAGTAATTCCAAGGGGACAATATGGTGAGAATAAAGTTCCATAGTCACACGACTGCCAAACGTTCCTTGGAAATAATCCTGGACCTATTTTATGTGGGCCCGATGGGGAAACAAAATTACAAAAGGGACAGCAGACCTTTAGTGCCAAGCTAAAGGGTTTCTTTAGACTTGGCCTTAAAGGTGTTGAGAAGACACTGGTTTTGAACCCAAGGATGGCATGATGAAAGTCCTATTTTAGAAGGTTAATTTAGAAATAAACACAGTAAGGTTGACACGGAGATTAATGAGAGGCTAGATAACAATCAAAACATTCTAGCTTTGTAGCCAAGGGGCTTGAAGCAGAGTCCGTGGAAATGGAAATGCAAGAGAAGTGAAGGATGTGAGAGACGATCCAAAGCTAAAATTGGAAAGACCACACTTTGCACCTAATTGGATTTGGGGAATGACTAGCGAGGTGAGTTGAAAACAGCATGAAAGCTTCGTGTCTTCAAGACCGAGACCATGGTGTTAAAATGAATTCAAACTGAGAACATGAATATCTGCATTGCAGGGCTGTCATGAGAAGAGAAAGTCTAGATAATAACCAACATAGTGAAGAGCTGATGAATTCAGCATGAGGAATCTTAAGTGTATGAATGCCTAATTGGAGATGGCCCAAGTACCATTCTCCATTGCCTCCATTGGCAAAACCACAAAATCCATTATTGGTAAAAAAGGGAACAGAGACCAGCATGCAACCAGCTGGGAGAGTTACCAGAAATGTGGCCCACATGCCCGGCTCCGTTTGGTAGTGGGTTAGGTAAATAAAGAAGGGGGCAAGGCATCACACAAAGAGAAAATTTTTAAAAAGGCTATTTATTACATGTTCGCACAACACACCAAGTGCTTTCCTCTCTGCCTCCTGTTTAACAAAATCACTATGCAAGATGGTAGAACGCTCAGTTTAGAGGTGAGAAAAATGACAATTTTAAATGAATTACCCAATGTTTCTCAATGAATGAGCAGCAAAGTCGGTCTTCTGATTCCCAGGCCAGCATCTTTTAAATACCACTTGTACTTTTGTCTACACATACTCGGGCAACTAACTCGTCCTGGGCAATATAATCCCTCTGTACCCTTGTTCCTACATCTATGAGGTGGGAACATAGTGTTTAACCTGCATGGTTGTTGTAAGGTTAAAATAATGCAAAAGGGTATATAAATTGTTGTGTACTAGAACGTAGCAGTTGTTAGCGGTGCTCAGTGATCAGCAGACTGCTTCGAACACGCAGTTGTACAACTATGGTGGGCAGAAAAGAGCTGTGAACGAATTGAAGTGTGGCTGACAGTCTCTAATCATCTGGCTTAAATTTTTCAAAATTAATTTTTATTGGACAAACACCTCTGAAATATTTCTTCCCCTTATTTATGCAAAATGAAACAACAGACTTGTCTATTCTGGTCAGACAAAAAGTTTTAAAGAATCATTTAAAATGTATTATGAAATTCCTTGATCTCCAGTCTTCAGACTCCTTGCATATATTATGCTAATGTATCTCTTTCATAAAGATCATATTCCCACACTAAACTCATGGCAATGCTTATTTTAAAGCTGTTAGAAAGCTTAAAAACAACCAGACTTTCAAAATTATGGTTACCATTTTGTTCCATAATACTGTGTTTGTCTTCTGTGAAAACCTGCCACATTCAATAGCCATATGTATGTTAATGAAAGAATAATCATGACAACTAATAGAATAAGAGTCCTGTCAGTGTATGACTCAGAGCAAATCAAAACAAAACTGCATAAAGACAGTACGAACCCAGATCTGAAGCTTTGTGGTTCTTAACTAGTTTTATGTTAATGAGACAATTATTAGAACACACAAAACCCTTCCTTTTTAATTTGATAAATTGAGTGGTGACGTGAGTTAATTGAACCATTGGTGTGATAATAAGATGCAATTGGTATGATTTATCAGAGGATGACATGGTTGGAGGCATTGCTTCCACAGAAAATAATGGCTGTTATTACCACTTCCTGAGGTGAGTATGTGAGCCATAAACCTAGGTTATTGCTACACAGGTCATAAAAATGAGGGGTCCATTTTGACTTTCATCTGAGTAAATATTTTACAGCTGTCTCTTTCGAGCCACGCTTGCTAATTTTGCACTTATTTTTCCATTTTTGCTCCTCTTCCCCTCACTCCCCAGTGATTTTCTTCTATTTCTAACTTGTCATACTAGTTAGGTGTGTGATGTTAGGTACATTTCTTACCCTTTCTGAGTTTGTCTGTGCATATGCAAAAGGTAGATGATCACATCTTTGGAGGAAAGAGGTAAGCTTCTATTTTAACACCGGATATAAATAAAGCTTTGTGGCCACCATTTAAAAATTAGGCAGCCAGCACTCCGTAGGCCATTGCTGATGAACCAGATCTTAGCTACTTATTTCCAGCTTAATTCTCCACAATTCCTAAGAATGCTGCTTTTGCGGGCATCTGATAGGACTTGAAAAGTATAGATCTGAGACGTCAGAAGATTTTCTACTCACTTTTAGGGAAGGCACTTTCACCGATTACAGCAATTAGCAGTTGTTTGTCATGTTATCTTTTGCTTGTATCAGGACAAAGGCCACAGAATACATAGGTTGAAATTCCAAATTTTTATACCATATTCAGTTTGAGCCATATTTGCTGTCTTAAGAAGAGAAATTAACTTATAAATAGCTTCTTAATTTGGATTATATATATATAAATATATATTATATATTATATATAAAGCAAATTATCTATAATCTATATATTATATATATAAAACAAATAGTTGTTTATATATAATATATAAATTATATATATATATGTATATATACACACACATATATATATATAAAACAAATAGTTGTTTTTGACCCCATCAGCAGTAAACACTTAAGAAAGGTCCATCTTTGGCACTGTGACAATACATGGTTAACTATATTGTGAGGAAGAGCTATATCCTCATCATGTAGCAGAAGGAGTCAGGAGCAAGAAACACTATAATGAAGACATTAGATTGTAAACTTCTAAAGGGGAATGGGGACTACCTCTCACCCATTTTCTGCCTTCCACAAATATATAAGTCACCATCTTATAAATAGTGCTAAAACATATATAAAGCTTGATGTTTCAAACAAGAAATTTTAGCGGTGGTAGAATTGGTTTTAGCTTCATGGCAAATTATAATACCTTGACATTAGAGCATATACTTATATTGTAAACTCTTCTAAATCTTGAAAGTTATAAGTCAGAAAACTTAAGATACCCAATTATTTAGATTGAAGGTAGTTCAGTAAGCTCTCAGCATAAGAGACTGGAAGGTAATATGTTTAACACAAGGTTGATCCTCTGTGGTCCTTATTGGCAAATCAAAGTTTAACAAACATGCAGAAATATAGACATTCATAGTTTTAAGATTTCCACACAATGCAGAACAAGTTTGTCAGTATTCAGTCAGAATTAATGAGTGAAGGTGGGCCTGACATGTCCTAGGAGATAAATAAGTTTTGACTCCCATTACTATTAGGCATCCTCCTAAATGCCTATTTTTAGAAAGCAACCATGATGGCCATTAATTGTTGAGACACCTGGGTACTTCTCTACTGCCTTAAAACAATACCTGCAATTTATTGTATCAAATACTTTCTTCCAAAATAAAACTAACCAAGTGATACCAGGTATTAGTGTGGTAGCACTGCTGTGATTTGAACGATGTTTCAGACAAATGAACAACCGCCAGGAACAACCTTGGAGCATCTACATCGTCATTAAAATGACTAATGCATTTTTCTTCTATCACCATGAGGCAACGTTCAGATACTTGGTAAGCTTACCTCTACCTACAGCTTGATATTCATCAACCATGCTGAGCTGCCTGGGAATGTGAGAGGTATAGCTTGTTGTGTTATCTTGTGTTGATAGTATTTTGTGTGATTGTTCCGTATCTCCAGTGGTCTGAGGAGATATTATGTTTCCAGCCTTCTTGTACACATGAGATGACATGAAATACATCGTTGACTCTACCGCTCTGTCAGCACTGGCTACAGAGCCACAGTCTGACTTCTGAAGGCTGAGGTTATGCATCCGCTGGCTCTAGAGAAACCCTATATGGGCCTGAAGATCTCTAATGGTGATATAGAGCTTAAAGCTCCAAAAGAATGTTTCTGTATTGCAATGTGATCTATTACGACATATTTGCCAGACTCCAACGTAGAAAGTGAGATCTGAGTGGTAATCTAAACTTTAGGAAGAGCTGGAGACACAGTGACAAATAATTGTCATACTTGTTCATTTGAAATGCAAGCCATAGTCCCTTCATCAATGGACATTTCTGCTTTTAATTAAGGGATGCATGATATAAAAATGTAATTAGAGTACATAATAGACAAATAGACCAAACGAAGAGACAGCATAGAAAGCATACACATGGGCATGACTATACATGGATATGTAGTTTGTTAGAAAGGCAACAACTCAGGTCAACTATTTTAATAGATGCCGTTGCAGCAAAGGGATAACTACTCGGGAAAAAGACAAAGCTGGATTCCTTGTATTATACTTCAAGATAAGCAAATATGAGATTTGAATGTAAAAAGGAAAACCATTAAAAGAAAGCATGAGTTCATTATTTTATAACTTTGGTCTGGAAAGAAAAAGCTTTTCAACTATGATCCAGAATCCAGAAGCCATAAAAGAAAACATTGACAAGTTTTTCTACATAAAAATAAAAACTATATCATCAAGATAAAAATTCACTATAAGCAAAGTCAAAGAAGAAATGTCAAATTATTTGTTTGCAAATAAGCGAAATCAAAAAAACAAATGTCAAATAAAAATATCTACAAATTATATCATAAATGGGGTTAATCTTTATAATATATAAATAACCACCAGAAATTAAGTTAAAATTGATCAATAACTCCCTATAAAAATAACCAAGAGACCTATAGACAGTTCATAGAAAAATAAATATGACTAGCATTAAAAATATGAAAAAAGAGCATTATCACTTATAATAGGTAATTTGTGAAATGAAACTAGATATTTTTTTCACCTATCTGTCAAAAAATTAGAAAGCTGTTAACATACTCTGATCACAAGGCGGGGGGGCGGGAGGGAGAGACCCCTCTACAGTTTTGGAAAGAGTGTGGAATGATGCAACCTTTGTGGTGGTAAATTCATAATGCAATGTCTTCTGAATGTACAATAACACCCAGAAAACACATTAAAGAAATCATATTAAAATTAAAGAATTAAAACATGTCTAGTTTTGTCCACTGCGGGCCCCAGAAATCTTGATGCTAAGAGTGAAGTAGAGGACCTCGACCTAGATGCCAGTCTCAGGAGGCCATGTGTACAGTCATTACTAATGGCTGCTGGCCACGTGGGTTTATAGGACTGCCCCACTCAGGGTGTGGGTGAAGTTGGCCATCGCATTTTAACGCATAGAATGATCCAGAACAGGCAACAGTTATCAATTAATGAAAAGTTGTTTTCCTGGAATGAAGAAGAAAATGGGCTTCATTCTGACAGCAAAAGAGAAACAGAGGAAAGAAATGACACTTTCCCCACAACAGTGGGTGACAGAAGGTAGGTGACACAGGAAAGTAACACTAGATGAATTCACCACACACGCAGATTTGTGCATGGGGAATCAACCTTGTTGGCCCAGACATATCTGGTTGAAAAAGGTAAGCCCCACTGGGAAAGTGGGAAAGAGGCCGATCCGCCCACGTTCTAAAAGTATCGACTCTTTTCTTCTTTGCCTCCTAGTGAAACGTAGCTTCCGTCTGCCCTGTGCCTCCGTATGAACTTAAAAATGTGGAGAGATTTAAGGACAGATTAGAATAAACATAAAGATGATTAGAAAAGAGTAAAGGGACTAGGTGAGTTTTGTCAAAGGATTTTAAAAACAAGCACTGAATTCCATGTATTTGACTTCTATGCTATTGAGAATGTGAAAATGGGTATATAGCCGGTGATGAAGGCAATATAAAATAGTATGAGTTTCCCCACAAACCCTGAAATTTATTTATAAAAAATTGTGTATTTATTCTGCCATGTTTAAACTTCAGTCACCTTCAAAGCACTCTCCATTTGATGCAATACAGCTATGGAGACATTTTCTCCCACTGTTCGAAACAGTTTTTGAACTCATTTTGATGCCCTTTAGTGCTTCTGTCATGTTTTGTTTCACCTCTTCCACAGGGACAAAACCTTTCCCTTTGAGGACTCTTTTCATCTGGGAAAACAAACAAAAAAAAGTCGATTGGGGCAAGATTAGGTGAATAGGGATGGTGAGTTACAGTGGGGGGTGGGTGTCGTGTTGTTTTTGGTAAAAAAACTGCTGAACACTCAGCGTGGTGTGGGCAGGTGTGCTCATAAATCACCCATCACGAAATGGGCAAACACATTGAAAGAGTCTTCAAAAGAATTCACTGCAGCCAAACACAGCCTCTTACAACAGCTCCAGCTGGTACACTGAGACAGGTGGGTTCCTAGAACCCTCACCCAGCAGGGGAAGCCTGCGCTATAAGGGGCCCACCCTCCAAAGATAATTCTTGTTTTTTGGGGGGTCTCTCTTGAATAGTTAATGAATTTTGAGTTTGTCATCACTATTAATGAGAATTAACAAACACACTCTGACTGTGGCTCAGTGGACTGAGTGCCAGCCTGCAAAACGAGGGGTTGCAGGTTGGATTCCCAATCAGGGCACATGCCCGGGTTGCTTGCCAGGTCCTCAGTAGGGGGTACATGAGAGGCGACCAATACATTGATGTTTCTCTTCCTCTCTTTCTTCTTCCCTTCCCCTTTCTCTAGAAATAAATAAATAAAACCTCTAAAAGTAGATTACTGTAAATAAGAATTTACAAAAATGAAATTTAATTAAATTTGAGTCAAGGAGTACTTATCAATTACCTATTGCATGGAATGTATACACTTAGGTACAATGAAGGCAGGTCACAGAATGATGTGTTTCCTCTTGTCAGGATGCAGTAATGAAGATAGGCAAACATTGGAAAATTAATAAGGCATCATATCATTAGTGTTAGATTTACAGGTATAAACTCAGGAAAAAGCAGTTATACAAGATATGTAAAAAAAAAACTTGACAGAGAAAACTCAGATCCAAAAACCTTGAATTAAGCTAAATTCATTTGGCAAATGAATTTAGCTTAATCTTGATGTGTAATTGGAATCTGAGAGGCAGCAAAGATAGAAAAGGACCTTGTAGGGTAAAGAGGAAAATGTGTAAATGGAGAGAAATATTGCATGTTTGAGGGCTGGAATAGTCTGGAGTGGCAGAAATATAAGATAAAAAAGGAAGAATAGTAAATCAATGTGGACATAAATTGGTGGACACAAATTATGAAGGTCGATGCATGCTAACCTGGAGTTTGGACATAACTCTAAGAACAATACAAAGCTGTTAAACTTTATTGAAAAGAGGTGTGGTGAGCATTAGATTTTGGCATTAGTACAAAGGTGGACAGGTTGCTCAGCATGGAGGCCAAGTCAGGAGTCCATTAATGACCCAAAGTCTAAATAGGTATAGTGGAAATGCAGTGGAAGAATAAAGTGTTTAATAAATAACTCTTCCTTGAAATTTAATAACTGTATAAAATTTTTTCACTTTTTAAGAAAAATTCTAATTTTGTATTTGAATTTTAAGTTCTGTAATGGTGAAAGTGGTTATTTCACATTTACATGGTTGGCACATCAAAACCTTTAATACATGTTTATTATAAAGCTTTATTAATTTTATTAATGATGGCATCTCCTTTATTTGCATTTGTTTAAGTGTGGGTATCTTTAAGAAAACACTAAATTTTATAAGACAATCAAGGGTTTTAATGAGTATAGTATTTAGCCCTAGACCAGGGGTCAACAACCTTCTCCTTCAAGGTGCCAGATTATAAATATTTGAGTTTTTGTGGGGCATATGATATCAACCACAAACATTCAGCTTTTACATTGTAGTGGGAAAGTATGCATAAACAAGGTTTGCCTGTGTTTCAATAAAACTTTATTTACAAAAATGAGTGGTGGGCCAGATTTGGTCAGTGGGCTGCAGTTTGCCAGTCTCTGCCTTAAACCAATTTAGGTTAACTATCTCATCTACAGTTAAAGTATTTAACAATTCATACATTTTGTTGTTGAAAGATCATAAAACTTGGTTAAGTATTAGTGTTAATTCTGTATTATTGAAATTTCAAGTTTTTTAAAGTATAATTTACATTTTATAAAATTTATTGTTTTTAGTATAAAATATCATGAGTTTTGACAAATGCATACAGCTGTATAAACATTACTAAAATTTGCCTGGCTGGTGTAGCTCAGTGGATTGAGTGGGGGCCTGTGAACCAGAAGGTCACTGGTTAGATTCCCAGTGAGGGCACATGCCTGGGTTGCAGGCCAGGTCCCCAGTAGGGAGTGCATGAGAGGCAACCACACATTGATGTTTCTCTTCCTTTCTTTCTCCCTCCTTTTCCTCTGTCTAAAAATAAATAAATACAATCTTTTAAAAAATAAACATTGCAAAAATTTACATCTAGAAAAGTTCTATCTTTCTTAAACTTCCCTCCTGCTTGTTAGTTGTTAACCTCTTCCCCAAGTCCTAGCTCCTACAAATCACTGATCTATTTTCTGTCCCCTTCGTTTTACCTTTTCAAGTATCTTATATAAATGAAATCATACACTATGTGGCCTTTGAGACTGGCTTCTTTGATTTACCATATTGTATTTAAGATTTATACAAAATATTGTTTCTATCAGTTTATGCTTCTTTCTTACTTTCTTACATTGCATGGACTTTTTCAAGTTTTTTCATTCACCATTTAAAGGCTATTTGGATTTTCTCCATTGGGGAGGCAATGATGAATAAAGCCATTAGAAACACCTGTTTACAGGATCTTGTTTCAATATAAAATTGCATGTCTCTTGGGTGAATACCTAGGGGTAGTATCACTGGGTTGTATGGTGTTTGTCTAATGTTATAAGAAACTGCCAAACTGTTTAGCAAAGAGCTGTACCACCAAATCCCTACTAGCAATGTGTGTGCACTAGTTGCTTCAAATTTTGTCAGCACTTGGTATTGTTTGTTCCTTTTATTTTAACCTTGTCAATAGGTTGATAGTTGTATATCATTGAGATTTTAATTTCCTTAATGAATAATACTGTTAAATGTATTTTCATGTACTTATTTGCTATTTAGGTATCCTTTTGGTAAAAGATCCATTAAGATCTTTTGCTCATTTTTTTGTTTTAAAATTAGTTGATTTTTTTTTTAGTTTTCAGAATTTTTTGTATATTTTTGTATGAAATGACATTATCACAAATACATTTTGCAAATATTTCTTCTCAGTCTGTGGTTCATGTTTATATTTGTTTACCTATTTCTCAAGTTATTATACTTTGAAATGCTGTCAGCACTATATATTTTTCTAAAAGAAAATGGGAATAATAGAACCTTTTTTGATGGACAATTTTAAAATGACATCCATGAATATTATAAAACCATATAGCAAATTTTTATCATGCCACGGCTTTATCTTCAATCTGAACCTTAATCATGACAATAAAGTTTAGACTCACAGATATTCTCCATCATATATTTAATTTTGAAGAACTTTAAATCTTCAAGAAATGACAAAGGAAACTGACACATCTATGAAATAGGGTATCAATCTGCCTGCCTCAGCTTTTGAAGCACACAGTAAAAGGGAACATTTTCAAATAGTGAGCTGTCTCTTTTATTTATTGATGTTCAGCTAGAAATAAGGCTATAGTAAAATGCTCCCTCCATATCTTCCTTGCTGTATGAAAACAGGGTTACAGATCAATTGATTTACCATCACAATTGATTAGGTACTTTTCCTACTATCTCTATTGTGACACAGACATGCAGTCATATAGATCTTTCATTAGGAAAGCCATTGAAAAGCTAAGGTTCATTGCATGCTTAAATGGTTTGTATCCCACTCATTAAGCCATTAACCAACCATTAATATTGCTTAACCTGAAACCTTACAGATAAAATAAGTTATTGCCATTTTATCTTCCCGGTGCACCTTTGCAAAGTGAACAAGTACATGATTTTGTTACAATCTGACTTAAATATTTGAAAACATGCCAAAGAATTCAGATACAAAGACTATTAACACTAAAAGACTTATGTGTGTATTCCTTTAGCTGCACACGCTAAAGTGTAAAGGAGATCAACACAGAAGTACTACTTAAAATTGCTCTTCTCCCACCAGTTTAATATTTTTTATGTTTTCTGCATGTTATCAACATTATCAATACCATTCATTTTAACAAGAAGTTTTCTTCATGACATTCTTAACCTTAGTAGTAAAAATAGGGAAATAATAGCTTTGTAAGGAGAAGTTAACCATTTGACTTTTTAACATCTTTGTACTTCAGCTTTAAATTCAAATAGTAAATGACCATAGACAACATAAACATGTAGTATGTTTCTCTTGACCAGAGAAATCTAAATGAGCTTGAGATTTTATCTATTAATAGTACAGACAAACTATTTGGTATGCCTTGTGCTGAGTAAAACATAATTGAGGATATCCACTGCAATCTTTGCCTCAGGTACCATCAGGTCAACTATAATGAACATACAAATCTTTGCACATACGTTTAAAAATTTCTTTAGGCATATCGTCCACAGTAAAACCAGCCACAATGCAAAATCAGCCATTTCTTTTAAGTCTAGGAGAAAAAATGTGAACACTTGAAGAAGAACCTCATAAATTTAATGGTATATATGCAGGAAGAAATGTGAACAAAGTCAAATGTACAGATTAGGGAAGGCTATGAGTTTGCGTCAAAGAGCCTCACAAAGCCATGGGATGCTGTACAGGAGTTAAGAGCCATATTTTGTCATTTCCCATTTCCATGCTGTACAGGAGTTAAGAGCCATATTTTGTCATTGTGTACAATGTACAATTTTTGCCCAAATATTTGAGGGAAATATAATGTGCTCTTGTGTGTAATGCACACCCACATTTTATACCATCCATGTATAATGCACATCCTTATGTTTCCCTAAAAATTTGGGCAAAAAAGTGCACATTATACATTGTAAAATATGGTAAATGGGAGTGACCTTTACCGATCTACCTACACAGAGGAAGAAACTGATATATATGCAGCAACTACTCTGAAGCGATGCCACTCAGTGTCTATGTGGACAAATCAGGGCTGAATTTCCTTTCATTCTTCAGTTTCCAACTAGTTAAAGCCTTTGGTATTTCTTGGATCATAAAAATTAAGTACTGGGTCACGTGCCATCTCACTGATGAATGAGAGTTGGGTACATATAATATCATTACTTATGTAAAATTCATGTATGCAGTTTACAAAATAACTTATAAACTGATAATCAACTTAAAGGGCCACTCTAGAAGGCCTAAGATGCTTGGATGTAGTTTGCATTTATTAAAATCATTTATAACAGCTCAGCCTTCCTCCTTGGCCAGTCAGGGGGGCCGGAACTGGTCTCTCAAAGGCAGGTGAATGTGATCAGCAGGGAGTTAGTGCCTTGGGCCATACCTTTCTGAGGCATTTTAATTATTTTCAATACGCAGTGAGGGAAATGACACATGTCTAAAGAATCATGCAAATATTCCTTTGCTGAAAATATGTCCTAAACCCCGAGGCACTGGAGAGGGTGGAAATGAACTTGGAGTCAGTGCACTACAGCACGGAAAGGAAAGGGAAGCAGGACACAGGGCTTTTGTAAGGGTGGCTGGCCTGTCTCGACTCTCTCCACATGCCTTTCGAAATATCCTTTTCTTTATCTAGAAGTGTGGGTGCATGGGATACGGGCTTTTGGAGAAGAGGCATGATCAGAAAAAGAAAGATGATCATCTGATTTCTTGGTTAAATGAAGCTGACCTATAGGACTAGGTTCCCTAGAAGACAAGGAAATGCTTATCTGCAGGCAAACCCACCTTTTCTGTGTTTCTCACGATTAATCTAAGAGTCACAGTACATACGATGATTTCTTTTCTGGACCAACGTGAGGGCTTCAGTCACAGTGTTGGCTCCTGAATATCTTCAGAGGATTTACATTGCCCAGAAAATATCCTAAGTTAAACTCTCTAGAGTCCTCCCTGCCTAGGAACAGAGCCTCCATAACATTTCTTGAGAAAAAGGTAGGGACCCTCAGAGGTTGGACAGAGAGAGGTGCTTGGGACATGGTGTGCATCCCGTGGAGGAAATTGCAGAGCCTGGCACACTCTCTTCACAGAAGCTTTCCCACGACTTGGGTCAAACTTGGGCTCAAGGACAGTGTTCCACCAAGGGGTCCCAGGCAATGAGGTACCAGCGCTGACTTCGCCCACCTTGACATCAATCTGGTTATGTTCTATAGCCAGTTGAAGCACTCTGGGCTGCCTGGGTTGTAGAGGTGAACCTTGGTCGTCTGGCAGTCCTGGGGTATTTGTAGTTAAGGAGCGCTCTTGGAAAACTGATTTGGTTTTGCAGTTAAGAGACAGGAATAGATATGTTCAGGATTAGTCTGGCCTGGCCTTCCAGGGGATGCTTGATCAAAGCAACTTTATTGTTCCCCCAAAGCTGCCTCAGGATGTTAATGGGGTATTGACACGGAGCTCACTGGGTCTCTTTTGTTGCTTGACCTTAGAATGCCTCTTTCATCATCCTGTCGTCCAATGCATCAGTCCCAGCAGTTGGGAGTGAGAAATTGGCACGTGGACTTGATTATGGAACTTCTTGCAACCAGTAAGTACTCTGGTCAGTGGATTCCTTCACATACTGGCAGTACCCTAAAATCAAAGTTTTAAAAAGTGAAAAAAAATTAATATCTATTTATCTGTCTATCTAATCTATCTATATTCTTTCTCACATCTCTCCCTCTCATGCCCCGCCGCCTACCCCAGTATATAACATAATGTCTTCTTAGGGAAATCTTGGGGTAGCAGTTTAATTTAAAGAGTTCTCATAGATACAACTAAACCAGAAAATACTATCTGAACCCTCTCTCTTAAGTAGAAAAATTTTTAATTAAATACTCAAATATTTGGTTTTTGAGATATCTACATTAAGAATAAAAGAAATTTAAAAGGAGGGATTTTTGTCTATGTCAGAAAAATTTTTCTATTCATAATTTTCTTTAGTGTCATATTTTCTGAACAGTGTCAATAATTAGAAAGACTGCACAATTTGCTATGCATTAAAATACCTTCAATTTTCTGTGAAGATTATTTTCATGAGAATGCAGTTATTATAAAAATCATGTGATATAAAACAGCATCTCTTCATGCTAAAATTGTATAAATAATTAATTGAGGGGGGAGTATTTCACCATGATAAATGAGAGACTGTGGAAGGATGCCATTTCATGCAAGAAATAATATAGTAACATGCAGTTAAATACAAGACATCATATTAAATTTTATAGTTAAAGTACAAAGACATCAAAATATATTAAAATTAGAATTGATTAAGTTTTCTAAGATTCTAGTCTTGAAGATATTAATTAGAGTTTTGCCAACAAAGTTATTAAAATGAGAAGAAATAGAGAAAATGTTTAGGGGGAATGTAAAAATAATTTGCTAGAGAAAAAGCTGGTTGCCAGTAAAGTAAGTTAGTATAAAACAAGGGAAATAAAGGATGCACTGTTGTCTTAATGCACTAAGGATATAATTTTAATTAGAATCAGGTTCATGATCAACAAGGACACAGTTCTAACAGCAAGGTAACTGTGATGCTACCTTGTGTAAGAGCAATTGCATTAAATTAAAACATAATGACTAAATTAGCAGTAGTTATTAGCCTTCAGAACAGAGATGCCTGTGAAAGTATAAAACAACCACTGAAGATGTGAGAAAGGGCACCCCCCCCCATTTACAAACGCAGACACTAGACACTTCATTTGTGTGGTCTTTCACTAAACGTGGTTTATAAGAACAGCAATTATTTTTATTAAACACTGTTTTTAGAGATTAAATACTGAGTGGTTGAGAAGAACACGTACAAAATCTATGTACAACATAAAGGTTAAAGAGTCACGATGTTGCATACACGTGTACACACAGCACCCTGTTGAAGGAAAATCTCACTACTGTTTCCTATGCACAAAAAAATGCTTCGCTTTCCTCCTCATCCCATGTCCTTCCTTCCTTCCTCACAGTTAATCACTATTCTGAAGGGTGGTATTATCTTTGTGGTTTTTCGATGTATACCTATATCCTTGAATCATATTAAATCCTATAGTGAACATGAGTTTTTAACATTGATCACTCTATAAGGTGAGTATTTTTGCTTGGTTTAGGTGTAAACGTGTTGTCCTGAGATTCAGCCATATTGTTAAAAACCACTAGGATTTTAACGTTCACTGTTGTATAATATTCCATTTTAAGACTATAATTTACCTGTTTAAAATTGATGGACTTTTAATTTATTTCTGTTATGACACATAATATCATAATATTATAAATCTATAACATTCTTGCAACTGTGTGCTGGTGCACCTACGAGGGACTCAGAGGTTGTACACGTGTCCAACCTCACTAGGTGATAGCAAATGGTTTTCTCAAGTATCTCTAACAGCCTACGCACTGAAATGGAGATTGGCTATGTGTTTGCCCTTATTACCACGTGCACAGGTAACCTACATCCATTTGTCAGCCTCCCTCTCCGTTACAGGAGCCCGTGTGACTGAGTGTTTATTATACAAGGAGATTTAAGCAGGAGTGATTGGGCCGCCCCTCACATGGCCCAGAAAACCCTTATACGTGTAAGCCCCTAAAGTGTTTCCCGCTTTTTGCTCGCTGATAGGAAACTGCCCCAAGACGGTCTCAGAAGCCACAGATGGAAGGAGCCTGGCTCCTCACCACTGAACAGTCAGGATGTCTATTTTGGTTTTTATGTAAACAAGAAATACATTTCTATGATTTCTGGACCATTACAATGTTGTTCAGTTTGCGTGTTACACCATTAGCCTATTTTAATGGGCATACTCCATGAGCAATGGATAAGGTACCTGTTTTTGCAGCGTTTAAACTGGTCGAACTTTGTACTTCTTACCAATGTGGTAAGTGTGAAATGAATGTCATGTTACTGTGGTTAGAATTTGCATTTTCCTGATTACTGGTGAGGGAATCTTTTGCTATGTTAACAGCCATTTGGATTTTTTTTTTTTTGTCTATGAAAAGTATTTAAGACCTTTGCCACTTTTGTATCAGGCTTTTTGTCATTTTCTGCTGACATGTGGGAGCTCTTTATGTATTCTAACCAGGAGGCTTTCCCGCGAGTGCAGTACATACTTTCTCCCAGGCTGCAGTGTGTCTCTTTACTTTCTTGATGGAGACTGGATGAAAAAGTTCTCAGTTTTAATGTAATGGTATTTATCCATTTTTTGCTTTATTGTTTGTCTACACTTTTGACTTATTTAAGAATTAATTTCTTACCCCAAAGTTATCACAATATTAACCTACGTTGTCTCAACAGGTATATAATTTTGATAAAAACCATTTAAGTCAGTAGCCCAATTACAAGTAAATTTTAATTTATTGGTTTTCATCTGAATACTCAATATCCCGGTCCTGTGTTTTAAAAATTCACCCTTTTCTCCCTGGTCTTCGATGGCTCTTTGTTTAGTCTGTGCAGTCTTCCAGTCCTAAGGCTCTGTTGAGTTCTGTCGGTCCACATGACACTAACTTCCCTCCAATGCCACTCTAACCCAATTATTTCACTGTACAAGAAATCATAGTGTCTGGTACAGCAAATCCCCTCATTCATTCATTCATTTACTTACTTGTGAATGTTTTGGCAATTCTTGGTGTGTTTCTCTTCCAAATACATTTTAGAATAGACTTAGCAAGTTGTACAAAAGTTGGATTTTCACTACAATCACATTGACTCTATAGATCAATTGATGAATAATTGGCATTTTTAAAAAATTTTGTGTCTTTTCATTCATGCATACAGTATACTAGCTCTTTGTTTAGGTATATTACGTATTTTAAAAAAAGTTTTTCTAGTTACTCATTAAAAATCTTGTATGTCTTTTGATAGATGGGTCATAATGTACTTTAAAGTTTTTAATGCCTGCTGTAAATTATAGTCTTTGTTAAATTATATTTTAAAATGTTATTAGTATATAGGAATACAACTGGTTTATATATGTCTTTAAGAAGAAAAATTGGTAAGCCTACCTCTAATTCTCATAATTCATCTGTAGATTCTTTTGTGTTTTGTATGTTGAATCATATTTTCAAATAAAAGCAATTTTGTGTTTTTCTTTCTAAATCTTATTTCAACTTCCTTGCTTTTCTGTGCTTGCTGGGGCATTGAGTTTAAGATGTTTAATAGAAATGATGAAGAAGGGCATATCATTTCTAATCTTGGAAGTGTTTTTGATGTTTCATAATTAAATATGTTTACTGTACAGCTTTTTGGAGGTACATCTCAGTTGTTAAGTGACTTGTGGCTTGCCAAAACTGAGTGTTGAATTTCAATGTGTTCTGTATCTATCAAAAATGATTATTTGCTTATTTTCTTTTAATATGTTATTATAATGAGTTACACAAATTGTTTTCCAATCTTGTATTGCTGGAAGGAACCTAATTTTGACATGGTGTACTATGTTATTTATACATTACAGCATTCAGTTTGTTAATATTTGGGTTTGGATTTTGTATTTTCATTCATGGGTGAACTGGGTAGGAATCCCTTGTTTACTGTAAACTGAATAGTTTGAGTAAGACTGGAACTATTTGTTGTTTGAATGTTTGTTACAATTTACCAGTATAATCATCTGGGCCTTGTATGTTCTTTGCATGAAGACAATCATCTAATGATTTAATTTATTTAATCATTAAATAATTACATAAGCTTTCTGTTGCTTCTGGAAGCAACTTTGGCAAATTTTACAAGTATCTGTCTGTTTCTTTTCAAATGTAATTACATTAATTCTCTATAATATTCTATTGTTGAAGTATGTATACTTAAGTCACTTTTTTGTTTTTAATAATATTTACTGTGCCTCCTTCATTTTCTCTAGTTCAATTTTGCTATGGATCAGCCAATTTTATTAATCCTTTCAAACAACTAACATTTGATTTTATTATTCTTCTCTTTATTACTGTATATGTTTATTTTTTGTCTCATTAATTTCTGTTTTCTTCTTATTATTTCTTCCTTCTATTCATTTTAAGTTTAAATCTAGAATTAACCCATACTTTTACTACTTTCTTGAACAACATGAGGATTTGAACACTTCAACTCAATCCCCCCATCTGGCTATGCATTTTTGTTGTGTATATTCACTCTATTTTGTGTGCTTCTTTTCCAATGACATTATTCATTTTTTAAATATATTTATAACATTCTTTTCACATCACTTCTGCTGACTCTGAGAGCCTCCATCTGTGATCACTTTCTGCCAAAGTATATGCTTTAGAATTTCTTTTAGTGAGGGTCTGTTGGTGAAAACACTGGTCCATTTGATTTTTATCATTTTGTTCTGGAATCATTTTTACTTGTAATTTATTTTCATTCTGGGAAGATATTTTGCTGGGCTTCACTTTTAGACTGATTTTCGGCATTCTTGTCAGTACTTTGAAGTTCATGTTCTCCACTTTTCTGGCTAATTTGGTCTTTTCTCTGACTTAGATATTCTATAATTATACTGTGATGTGCCAAGTTGTAAAATTTTTAGTTTTTGTTTCCTGGTATTAATCATGCTTTAAAATCTGTGGATTGTAGCTTTTATTTCTTTGGATCTATTAAATATACTTATTTCATATTTTTATTTATTTTTAATATTTGTCAAATTGAGTCTATTTATGTTGTTTCTTTTTAGCTCTAGCTCATATGCTCTATTTTATAATCTGAGACCTCATATTTGGTTCCTCATATTTGGAACTTGGTGAAAAATTTGTGGCTTGGTTTGAAGATGTGTTCCTTCGGAGAGAATCTGTATCTGCTCCAGTCAGGTGTCTGGGGGTGGGAAGGCACCATGATCTCAGGGCCATTCTTACTATATTAAAGGATGTATGAGTGGGTTTTTTTTTTTTTCGCTTCTTCATTTGTTTTTTGATCAACCAGGTAAGATAAATTTGGGCTGGAAACCCCCCTGAAACTCACTTCTGGTTGTAAATTCTCAGAGGAGAATCTGCTCCCTTTTCCTCACAACGTTTTTTTTCCTGTTAGTTTCCTGCAAAGGGAAGAGGGTTTATAAGGATGAGGCTATTAACCACTCAGGTCCCACGTTTACACAGATCCCTTTCCCAGGAATTCACCACCTTTGGCAGGGGCTCTGAGCTAGGCCTCCTACTGCCTGTCTCTTGAGCCAAGAATAATCAAATCTCAAAATTGCTTGGCTCTGCTGAAGATCCTCAGACAAAGTCCTCTGAAAGATCCATTGTTTCAATGAAGCCTATTTTGGAACTGAAGTCCGTTTTATGCCTCGCTTTTCCTGAGCATCTAAATTAAACCATATTACTAAGTACAGTCTTCATCTTTTCAACAACCATCACCCTATTATGCTTGTTCTGTCTCAAATATAAACTACTGATGAAGTGGGACATGTTAAAAGACCAGAATGAAAAAATGAATTTCCTAAGGTTTCTGAAATGTGGCTGTTTTTGATTGAAAAACAGTCACAGCTTCTGTTATGTCAGCACCAAGAATAAGACTATTATTCACAAAATAATATTAATCACAAGAATTTTTTATTCAAGCAAGCCCCCCCAACTACCACCGTAATATATGCACCAATTTATTTAGATAAAGTGGAAATTATTGCTGACTAGTCAGTTTTATTTGAGTAATACCTTGGAGTCTTGCCTAAGAACATAACATTAGGAGTTTTCCATGGGTTTCTTGCTTTCTGCATGTATTGCCAGTGAGACATTCGTGGTCTGTTGTTCTGGTCTACCTTTTCAAGAATGTGTGGAAAGTGAGATATAATCTTTGTAGACAGAGATACCGTCTCTTTCCAAAGTGAAGGGCGTGCTGGCTTACTATTCAGTATGATAAAGATAATATTTCCCTCTGAAGCATAGAGCAGGTATGCTTTCTGCCAATTATAAAAGAACTTAGTTTGCTAAACTCAGGGTCCCTCTCCTGTAAAACCATCCTCTGTGTGTGTGTGTGTGCAAGTTCTCCAACTGGGTGCACATTGTCTTGTGGGAACTGGGGCACAGAGAAGCAATGCAAAAATGCTGATGTTCAAGCGACTGTTATTTCTGTGAATGATAAACCTATTCTTTAACCCTGACCCAGCATTTAAGAATCTTGTTGTTTGCAAACAGGCTACAATCTCATATCTCTCCGAGTTTTTGGCACATAATACTGAATAAATTGAGAAAATACATAAACTGATTATTTTAATTCATTACTCTTGACATATAATAAATTAAAGCATGAAGGAATTAATGTGATACAGACAGGAAGGAGGCAAAGAACAGATGAAACCATAATAATTGAGTGCCCATTGTTAGGGAGGGGTCAATAATTTTTGTTTTTAGGTAGACATACATTTTAATGTAAAGGAATAATTTATATATTTTTATATTTTATGTGTTATTAAAATTAGAGGTGCCTATTAAGCATTATCTTACATTTTCTGGCCCCCAAATCTGGTCCTCTCTCTGGCTGTGGGACCAGATCCAGGAAACCTTGACCCCCCTCCACCTGTCAGTGCCTCCCTCCTGTCCCAGGGCTTCTCATGTGCCACTGCCTGGATTGTCTTGGGGGCTCAGCACGTGAACATCCCAGGAGTGTGAAGCAGCGTTTGCCCAACCTATGGGCCAAGTCAAACCCAAAGAGCATTGGAAGTCAATAAATGAATGGGCAAATGCTGCTCCCTTCTGTTCCCTGTGTGGCTGTTTCTCATATCATGAAACTGTTGCCTATAAGAATGACCTATGTAGCCCTGGCTGGCGTAGCTCAGTGGATTGAGCGCGGGCCTGCGAACCAGACGATCGCGGTTCGATTCCCAGTCAGGGCACATTCCTGGGTTGCAAACCGGTTCCTTGCAGGCTAACTACCAGCAGGGGATGCACAAAAGGCAACCATACATTGATGTTTCTCTCCCTCTCTCCTTCCCCTCTAAAAATAAATAAATAAATAAATAAAATCTTTAAAAAAAAAAGAATGACCTATGTAATAATGCTCCTCTGGATTCACTTTCCCCAATTCTCTGTTTCCTCTTCTGTCGTTCTGTCCTGTTTTGTGGATGCATATTGTCAAATAAGCTACCTTCTTATAGACCTGTGTGCCAGCCTCTGCTTTGATGGGAGTTAGGCACCAGGCTAAGACTGGGATGTTCACACTCACCTATTCTTTAGAATGCTTTGTAACACTGCACAGAGATGGGTTGAAAATCAAATGAATGCCAGTATTTAATGTAAAGAAGTAAGTGTAGCAAGCAACATAGGTATCTCTGAGACCCTATATGTTATTCAAAAATTGAATATTATGATAGAAACGATAGAAACAACAAGTTTTGTAGAAAGAAATACTATCTCAAGGAAGTTTAATTTTATGGAAGTTCACTATTTGCAGATAGAACTGTTGGTTTGGAAGTGATTAAGTATGTTTTGGGGAGTGGCAAATAGGCGGGGGGGAAGCATTGCAGGATGAGTCGAAGAGTAATTTCATGTATAATTGGTGTGATTCACTGAGATGTCGTTGAAGGAGCATGATTCTTGGATCCAAGATAGGGGTAGGAGATGGAGGATGGTGAGATTAGTCTGGAAACAATTAAGAATGAGTCACCTGTGGGACAATGAGATGGAGACTTCCTGAAGGCTTGAAACTCAGGATCAAGAGCTGTTAGGTTAGAAAGTCATCGGCTCATAGACATTAAAATTTGTATCAATTTTCCAACAAAAAATAATACTAGTAATTATTGTTAGGAATAGTGATTTTATTTGCATTGCTCCTGTTTCTTAATACCAATAATTAAAAAAACCAAATTCTCAATGTCTGCTGCAATTCTCACATCACTTAAGGTTCTTCCATGTAGGTCATGTGCTAGAAGCAGCATGAGCCAATCCCTTCATTATTGCGTGTAAGGTTTTGCATAATTAGTAGGATATATGGAAGCTAACGTTGCTTATCAGTACAATGTATGATACAGATCTTGTGTTTTCCGAGTCAAGAAACTGCTGGCCTAATTAGCAACTCAGATAATTTTCGTTTTATGAGATTTTCTTGTTTATAAATCCTTAGCCATCTTTTATGTTGTATAATAGAGAAATTGAAAATAAGTTGGCTACAGTGGAGAAGTTAAGATGTCTATAAAGGAAATTATCTATCTCAATGACTAAAAATGGCTTTTGGTCCTTTGCCTAAACTTTTAGGTTTTAGAAAATATAATTTTGGTAATAATTTATCAATTTTTAAAAGCATGTTTGTTCAAATGCCTGTATTAAAATGTCACTATTGATATATATTTCAATATATATCAATATATAGTGAATTAGGATGAATTTTCAAATTTGATTTTAAAGTTACCTAACCAACTGTTTCTTTTTCAAGAGTGTTAATGTTTATGAAAATGTTTAACATTTTTTTGTGATACAGATGACAATGTATTAAATACAATTTAAAATAATTATAATAGAGGTGATTCAGACAGTCCCTCACAAAGAAAATAAATTAATAGCGGGTGATGAGTTCTATATGTATTTTAAAGTTTGGGGTTATATTGTGCCATCTAAATGTATAGTTCCTGAGGTGATATTCACTTTTAGAGTCTGATTTTCCTGGGAGACCTGCTCTTGGCTTGTGCTGTTTACAGACACAGTTCACTGGGTAGATCGCGGTTATGCATGTTGGGTGCTTATCAAGGCATAAAGCAAAGTGTCTGATGATGCCTCAATTTGATAAAAGGGCATTTGTCAATGTTAATTCAAGGACATATGTGAACTGTCTTCCCAAGCTTCTTCAACTATGGCATTTTTAGAGAAAAAGATCTCAATGCTTCAGGTAAAAGCAAACTAATGCCTTATTCAGAATTAAGGGTTGATAGCTAACTGCCTGACTTCCAGCTACATCTTAAAACAATATATGTCAAATTATAGCACCGTACATGGACGGGCTTTCCCATTAACCTGAAGACACAGCAGCAGCCACAGTTGCTAACATCAGTCGAAGCAAACACATTCACTTTTCTTTCCCACCCTACTATTTTAAATGTCACGTTTTTTTGTTTATGGGGTGAATCACATTTATTGATTTGTGCATGCTGTACCAACCTTGCATTCCTGGAATAAAACCCACTTGGTCACAGTGTTTGATCTTTTTGATACATCGCTCCATCCGGCTCGTTAATATTTTTTTTTAAAGATTTTATTGATTTATCATTAGAGAGGAAAGGAAGGAGAGAAGGAGAGAAACATCAATGTATGGTTGCCTCTCATGAGTCCCCTGCTGGGAACTGGCCCGCAACCCAGGCATGTGCCCTGACTGTAATCGAACCGCGATCGTGTGGTTCGCAGGCCCGCGCTCAATCCACTGAGCTACACCAGCCAGGGCCCGGCTCGTTAATATTTTGTTGAGGATTTTAGCGTCTATATTCATCAGGGTTATTGGTCTAAAATTTTCTTTTCTTTTACTGTCTTTATCTGGTTTTGGATTAGGGTAATGCTGGCCCAGTAAAATGAGCTTGGGAGTCTTCCCTCCTTTTGAATTTTTTTGAAATAGTTTGAGAAGGAGAGGTGTTAGTTCTCGGAATGTTTAGTAAAATTCACCTGTGAAGCCATTCAGTTCAGGGCTTTTGTTTGTTGGGAGTTTTTTGATTACTGCTTTAATTTCACTAGGTATTATCTGTATATTCAGATTCTCTGATTCTTCCTGATTTAGTTTTGGAAGATTGTTTGTTTCTAAGAATTTATCCATGTCATCCTGGTTGTCTAATTTGTTGGCATATAGTTGTTCATAACATTTTCGTACAATTTTTTGTATTCTTTGGTGTCAGTTGTTATTTCTCCT
This sequence comes from Sturnira hondurensis, assembly GCF_014824575.4. Classification (NCBI taxonomy): domain Eukaryota; kingdom Metazoa; phylum Chordata; class Mammalia; order Chiroptera; family Phyllostomidae; genus Sturnira; species Sturnira hondurensis. Next base: position 2,704,302 of record NW_028083443.1, read on the forward strand.
CTTTCATTTCCAATTTTATTTATTTGGGTCTTTCTTTTTTTTTTCTTGTTGATTCTTTTTAAAGGTTTGTTAATCTTGCTTTTCTTTTCAAAGAACCAGCTCTTGGAATTCATTAATCTTTTGTATCATTATTTCTTAGACTCATTTATTTTTACCCTAATTTTTATTATTTCCCTCCTCCTACTCACTTTGTTTTTTTTTTCAAGTTCCTTTAAGTGCAAAGCTAGATTGTTTATTTGAACTTTTTCTTGTTTCTTGAGCTGGATCTTTAATGCTAGTAATTTCCCTCTTAGGACTGTCTTCTCTGTGTTCCACAGATTTCTGTATTTTTGTGTCCTCATTTCCATGTTTCAAGGTATCTTTTGATTTTTTTCTTGATCTTGTTGTTGACCCATTCATTGTGTAATAACATGTTATTTAACTTACATTTCTTTAAGTGTTTTTTGTTGTTCCTCTTGTGATTGATTTCTAGTTTCATAGCATTGTGGTCAGAGAAGATACTTGATATGATTTCAATCTTCTTAAATTTTTTGAGACTTGTTTTGTGTCCTAACATGGGATCTATCCTAGAAAATGTTCCATGTGCACTTGAAAAACATGTATATTCTGCTGCTTTGGGGTGAAATGCTCTGATGATAGCAATTAAATCTATCTGATCTAGTGTGTCATTTAAGACTGCTGTCTCCTTTTTGATTTTCTGTCTGCAAGAGCTATCCAATAAAGTCAAAAGGATATTAAAATCCCCGACTATGACTGTATTTTTGTTGATCTCTCACTATGCCCATCAAGGCTTGCTTTACGTATTTAGGCCCTCCTATGTTGCATGAATAAATGTTTACCAGGGTTATATCCTTTTGTTGGATTGTTCCCTATACCATTATGTAGTGTCCTTCTTTATCTCTTACTACAGCCTTGGTTTTAAAGTCTATTTTGTTGGCTATAAGTATTGCTACTCCAGCATTTTTCCTTTCCATTTGTATGAAATATCTTTTTCAGTCCCTTTAGTCTATGTGTATCTCTGATCTGAGGTGGGTCTCTTGGAGACAGTATATATACGGGTGTTCTTTTCTAATTCAGTCAGCTACCCTATGACTTTTGATTGAAGATTTAAGTCATTTACATTTAAAATGATCATTGATAGAAACATATTTATTGACATTTTAAACAATTTCCCTTTATTAATTTTATTTTAAAATATTTTTTTATTTTGATGTTTTGTTGTTTATGCTATTATAGATGTCCCATTTTCCCTCCTTTGGACCCTTGCGCCCACCCCCTGCTCCCACTTCCATAGTCAATCCCCACATCATTGCTTATGTCCATGGTCCTTCATTTATGTCCTTTGACTAATCCTTTCACCTTCTTTCAATCAGTCCCCACCTCCCCCCACCCTCCTCTAACAGCCGTCAGTCTATTCTTTGATTTCATGTCCTGGTTCTTTGGCACATTAGTTTATTTTATTCATTAGATTCCTCTGATAAGTGAGATCATATGATATTTGCCTTTTAGCATTTGTTGTAGCATCGGTTTGGTGTTAACAGGCTCCTTTATCTTTTCTTTGTCTGGGAAGCTCTTTATTTCTCCTTCAGTTTTAAATGATAACCTTGCTGGGTGCAATCGCCCTGGTTGTAGTTCCTTGTTTTTTGTCACATTGAATATTTCATGCCAGTCCCTTCTGGCCTGAAATATTTCTGTTGAGAAATCAGATGACTGTGTAATTGGAGCTCCCTTGTAGGTAACTAACTGCTAATCTTTTTCAGCTTTTAAAATTCTCTCTTTGTCTTTAAGCTTTGCCATTTTGATTATGATGTGGCTTGGGTGGACCTCGGTGAGTCCATATTTTGGGGACTATCTGTATTTCATGGGCTTGTGTGTCTTTTTCCTTCACCACGTCAAGGAAGTTTTGAGTCATTATTTCTTCAACCAGGTTCTTGATCCCTTGCTCACTCTCTTCTCTTTCTATGTTCCCAGGATGTAGATGTTGTTATGATTCGTGTTGTTCCAAAGCTTTCTCAAACTCTTCATTTTTTAAAATTCTTTTTTAAAAGATTTTATTTATGTATTTTTAGAGGGAAAAGGAAGGAGAGAGGGAGAGAAATATCAGTGTATGGTTGCCTCTGGTGTGTCCCCTGCCAGGAACTGGCCTGCAACCCAGGCATGTGCCCTGACTGGAAATCAAACTGTAATCATGTGGTTTGCAGGCCCGCGCTCAATCCACTGAGCTACACCAGCCAGGGATCTTTTCTCTTTTTGCTGCTCTGCTTGGGTGTTATTTTCTACCTCATCTTTCAAATCACTGATTCAATTCTCTGCTTCATCTATTCTTTCCAGTGTGTTATTTTTTAAAGATTTTATTTATTTATCTTTAGAGGGGAACGGAAGAAGGAGAGAAATATCAATGTACGGTTGCCTCTCGTGAGTTCCCTACTGGGAACTGGCCTGCAACCCAGGCATGTGCCCTGACTGGGAATCAAACCATGATCCTTTGGTTTGCAGGCCCACGCTCAATCCACTGAGCTATACCACTCAGGGCCCAGTGTGTTATTTATTCCAGATATTGAATTCTTTATTTCTGATTGGTCCTTTTTACGGTTTCTATATCTTTTTTCATGCTGTTCAGTATCTTTATAATCATTACTCTAAACTCTATATCTGATAAATTGCTTGCCTCCATTTTATTTCATTGTTTTTTTTCTGGAGAATTCTCTTGTTTTTTTTCTTTTGAGGCCTGTTTCTGTGTCTTTCCATTTTGGATGCCTCTTTGTTTCTACATATTAGGTAGATCTACAAAGACTCTGGTGTGACCTATGTCATACACTGCCTGTGACTGGCCCTGGGCAACTTGTTTGGAGCTATCAGGGACCCACAGCTTGTGGCTCCCTTTGCTGGGCCTGGTTGGGTGCCAAAATAAGCCAATCCATATACTTCCAACAAAAGAAGAAATACCTAAAATTGAAACATCAGTGAACGAACACATACTTTTTCCTGCATGCTTTCTAATAACAGATGTTATCAAATCTTTTAAAATTTTTATACACATGTGGATTTAAATTTGGTTTTCTGTTGGGTTTTTTCTTTTCTTATTGGCTTCCATTTAATGACCAGCAAAAAATCATTTTGGGCTCATCAGCATAGCTCAAATCTCTGTTTAATGACTGTGATAATCCTTGAAATATAGACCATAAATTTCCTTATTGATGGACATTTACTGTATTTCCAATTGATGAGAAACTAAATTTCTTTGTATATTTTCAATACTAATCATTTTGTCTGTCACCTGAATTGCACATATTTCATTCAGATTATTCAAAAATTAATTCTTTCATTCACCTGAAATTTAGTTTTGAATATAGCATAAGGTAAAGGTACAATTTTATATTATTTTAAATCAGTTGGCAGTTGCATTATCAGAATTTAAGTAATCCACAGTTTTCTCAATAAATTAAAATTTTACCTTTATCTTATATTACATTTTTGTATACATAGGTTTATTTATAAATTGTTAGACTTTTTCTGCTGTTTGTCTGTTTTTATACCAATACCATATTTATTTAAGTAACATGGATTTATAAGATGATGTTATGGCTTGCAATAATTTTCCTCTGCATTCTGAAGCTGTTATTTCCCTGTTTTCTTCCCTGTAGTATTGCTGATAAGAAGCCTATGCCCTGTCAGGTTTTTTCCCCATTGTGAGTAACTTGCCCTGCTTGGAAGTTTTATTATTCTCTCTTGTCCAGAACATTTCCTAATATTCAGAGATCTTAGAAAATAGATTTAGATATATATTTTTCTCCTATATTTGTGTCTTTTTTAGTCTACCCTCAGACAGGGGGAGTTGTGTTCTTTAACTTACAGAAATGTTCACCCATCGTTTCTTTAATTATTCCTCCCTTGTCAGTTTTTCACTTCCTTGTGAGACTCTCATTAGTTGCACGATAGGTTTCCTGGACCTCTCTTTATTAGCTTTCACTCATGATTTTCACCTTTTATGCTCTTATGTCTCTGGAAAGAGTTGTTGCTCTTGACACTAGATGCCACTCTTGCATATCTCCTATAATTCATGTATTAAATTTCTTGGATGGGAAATAATTTTTATTATCTTTAGAAAGTCTCCTAAGTCCTAGAAGTGTTTTTATTTATTCTTTACTCACTCAAGTTGTCAAGTGTTTGCTCAGACTATTCTATTGTCTGGGGATAGGCTTTGTTGGCACTGCCTCATCTTCTTTGGATGGATGGTTTTTTATTTCTCAGCTCACTGGGGCTCATTGTGTGTTGGAGTTCCTAAGCAATGGCAATCATTAAAGTAGGGAAGTCATCAGACACCCATAGGGCTTCTCCTCTCCCCAGCCTAGGAGTCCAGAAACAGGCAGGCTGTCCATCTCTTGCCAGATCTCCCCAAGAAAACCTCCTTAAGTCCTCTGGTTTTTGATCTTCCAGCCTCATAAGCCATCCAAGCAGCATCTTGTTAGCCAACCGAGGGTAGGCACAACAAACACACCCATGGGAACACCTCTGGTTGAGCTCTCATTGCTGGCTGCTTGTGTTCACAGCTGTTTTTGAGTCTGGAGGATTTTCCCTGTGCAGGGAAACTTGATGGGGTTAGGTACTTTGATGAGATCAAAGCTAACAAGCTAGAACTTCCTGATTCCATTTTGGGCTTTTCCTTGCTTCCCTATTCTTTCAACTTTCTGCATATTCCCGAATATGTTTTAATGCTTCTGTACTAATGGGGACTGACTATGAAGAAAGCATTTAAAGCATGGGCTATGTATTCTATATGATTGAATTCAAAGAACTTACACAGGGTTCTGCCCTAGTAGATACCACCTTAGTGTTGCTGGCTGGCTGAGGTAGCTTTAACATGGCTAGGCCAAAGGGAAGGAGGGGTCTTTCATTTTAAGGAAATAAATTTTAGTTTTATTTATAAATATGTCTTCCAGTGATTTTTATTTTCTCAACAATATTCATCATGGTGATGTGCATTTACACTCATGATGAATATCATTGAGAAAATGAAAATCACTGGAAAAATTTTATAACTATAGCCACTATAAGAAAGCTTAAGTGAGTGTTTACTTTCTAATTCATATTTAGTTCAAGGACCTTTGTATTGTGCTAATGATATTGTAAAGATCACATTTCTTTTTCCTGAAGAGTTAAGATTGTCATGAGACACAACTTAATTTGGAAGTTCTTGAGTCAACTATTACTTTTAGATTTTAATGTTTAAAATAAAATGAATCCTAGATGCACCAAGCTAAATAGTAGGAGACCCTTTAACCACTAAAATAATACACTTATGCTTTATTTCTTATTCACAGTTTCTTGAACAGTAATCAACATCTTCTCACAGAAAATCAAGATCTTGACATATTCAAAAGCAAACAGGGTTATTTAAAAAATGTGAATTTACTTATGGCCAGGATTAGCCCATGCAGATCCTAATGTGTCAAGTTATTGTCCTGGGAAAAATGTCCAGAGGATTACCCTGAATCAGTAACTGTGGCCTTGGCCCCGAACCTCTATCTGTGCACATGTAGGGAGCTGCATTGCAGCGTGAGCAGGCCACCTGTCTGTTTTTGCCTCTTTGTGTTCCAGGGTAAAACTGAAGACATGAATCCAGACTAACAGAAAGTCCCTTTTCTCTCATTATTTTCAGTCCAGAGAAGATCCAATGTGGTAATTCTGTATCAGCTCTTTTTGAAGAGGGCAAAACCATCCCCAGGAAAAAGACACTGCATAGAGAAGATAGAACTTTGCTGCCTCTTCAATGCCTTGTCAACATCTTAGCTGCTCCTCACCTGGAGAAGAGGAGCAGGGCATGGGTTGCCAGCACACGGCTGGCTCCCTGTCATGAGCGAATCTCCAGGTGTGGCCGCTGGACCACCGCTGCCAGGCCAGGTGGTCCCATCGTGTTCTGCACGTGGGCCCAGTGGAACAGGGAAGGAAACGATTTTTTCAATTATGTCAATTAAAACCTTCATAGAAATCTCATAGCATTAGCAATTTAAAAATATGTGTATTGTGACATACACATAACAAAATGTAACAGATTAACCACTTTTAAATGTGCAATAATCCTGGAAGGATTATTGCTATGTCGTGTTTTCCTTGGTGGGCACTCATGTACTCTGACAGTTCTCCTTCCGACCTCTAAAGCTACTCTGGGCAGCTTCCTTTACTGTATCCACCACATACAATAAACTACTTTTGTGTATAAACTACATACTTCTCTGTATCTTCTCTGAAGGCCATGTAACCAGCATTTTCAAACACCAGACCAACGAGTACTTGATGTCCTTCCCTTGGTTCTTTTCTTTTTGGTTTTGCTACTCAATCCTAATTAATATTTCCTATAAGACATAGTCGTGGACCAAATTGCAAACATTGCCATTTAAAAATTGTATTCGTCATTTATATTTCTTACATGAACTATTGCTGTGGACTTCATATTTATTGTCCATTTGTAAATCAGTATTTGTGCTCTATGAACCTCCTGCCATTGGTAAAATTATATTAATTATGCTTTTAAAATAACAAGAATATTTAACATACTTTCTATCCCCAAATTCTCATCAGACGAAATAAAATATTTGGATAAGTGCCAACACTTGGGAAGATTCTTTTTATTATGCAGAGAGCAGAGTTCTAGAACTCTCCTGAATTGTTTTAAATAGGGCCAAATAGTTCTATTATTGTAACAGGAATCCCATGTAAGTGAAGACATTGAAGAGATGCTGTCATTCGTAGATACAAAGTCATTTTTCCCCAGCATTATTATCCTCTATTTGAAGAGTATAAAGGGAAATATCGGAAGGTTAAGATACTTCTTTACGACAAACAATTCATCTGTTTCAGGGGTCACAAGGAAACTTCCCAAGCAACAGTCTGTCCTTTCTAATTAGTAGACATGCTCCCCTCATATAAGGCAGCTTGGTCCGAAAACACTACAGGGGGGAACTAAATAAATAAAACGTGAGCTATATGTTGCCAAGTGACTTCTTTGTTTGCTGGAAGACAATCGGAGACAAAAGAGGCTGTGTTCAGCAGGAAGGACGGAGGCAAATTTGTTCATCCGTCTTGAGAACACTTGTGCTTATTGCTTCCTGCATTCAGTCAACACGCACTTCCTCCACCCAGGTGTGCTCCAGCTCAGACCACAGCCACGTATGGTTCTCTGACCACGGAAATGTTCAGTTTAAATGTCTGAACCTCTAGAACATTTGGAGTAAACCGCCCTATTCAATATCAAACAGAATTCAAAAAAGTCTTTATAATTGTGTGCTCACTCCTGGAAGAAAATTACTAATAAAATGAGCCAGAATCCACATGGATGCATAACCTCACGCAGGTCCAGCTGCCTGCTGCTTCGAAGGCCAATACTGGAGAAGCAGGTGCTGATGTTGAGGAAAGTGGTTTTATTCAGGCGCCTGCCACCTGGAAGGTGAGGGACTCTCAAAGCCCACTGCAACATCTCAGGCATCTTGGCTAGTTTATGTGGGGAACTGCGGGAAGAGGGGAGCTAAAGAATTTCTGGCAATGTTCAGTTTCTTAGCTCTGCTCTTGGGTGGTCTCAATGTGATTATCTTCTTCGTGGGTTATTGTGTAGTCTCATGGCTCCATCTTCAGTTTTACTGCTAATACCTGGGAACAGGACATGCAGGCAGCATTTTTGCTGGTTCTGACATGAGTTGCTTGCTCAGTTTTTTGTGGTCAGGGTCATCCTTTGGTTAAGCTGCAACTGTTTATGTCTATAAATTACCACCTAATCAGTGTATTATGTTTACTTCAATCATGGTTATAGATGAAGATCTCTCCCAACTACCCGATATGCAGGATAGCACAGGAAATCTCAGACATTTTTCTTGGCAATATTTTTTTCTGATATATCTCCTCAGGCAAGGGAAACAAAAGGAAAAATAAACAAGCTACAGGGAACTAAAGAAGTTTTGCAAAACAAAAGGAACCATCAACAGAATGAAAAGAAAACCCACTGCGTGGGAGAACATACTTGCCAATGATACATCTGATAAGGGGTTAATATCAAAATTTTATAAAGAATTTGTAAAACTCATCACAAAAGAACAAACAATACAGTTAAAAAATGGACAAAGGAGCTAAATAGATATTTCTCTAAAGGGTCCATGCAGATGCCTGATAGACATATGAAAAGATGCTCAACATCTCTAATCATCAGAGAAATGCAAATTAAAAGCCACAATGACGTATCATCTCACACCTTTTAGAATGGCTGTCATCAACAAGTCCATGAACAGCAAGTGTTGGCAAGGATATAGAGAACTCAAAAAATTAGAAATGAAATTGCCTTTTGAAGTAGCGATTCCACTTCTGGGAATATATCTGAAGAAACCTGAAACATTAATTTGAAAGAAATATGCACCCTATGTTCATTGAAGTGTTAGCCAAGATTTGGAAGTAGCCCAAGTGTCCATCAGTAGATGAGTGGATAAAAAAGCTGTGGTACAGTTACACAATGGAATACTACTCAGCCATAAAAACGAAGGCACTCTTACCTTTTGGAACAGCGTGGATGGACCTGGAAAATATCATGGTAAATGAAACAAGCCAGTCAGAGGAAGATAAGTACTATATGATTTCATTTATATGTGGAATCTAATGAAAAAAATAAAACTAACAAACAAAATAAAACAGACTCATAGATACAGAGAACACACTGACAGCTATCGGAGAGGAGAGTAGAGGGAGGTGGGGTGAAAAAGGCGAAGGGATTTAGGTGAAAAACCCTCATAGACAGACAACAGTATGGTGATTACCAGAGGAAAAGGGAGATGGAGAGGGAGGTAGGGGGAGGGGATAATTCGTGATGGAAGGAGACTTGGTTTGGGATGGTGAAAATACAATACAATATACAGATGGTGTGTTATAGAATTTTATGCTGGAAGCCTGTATAATTTTATTAACCAATGTCACCCCAATAAATTCAATATAAATTTTTTTAAAAAGGAAAAAATTGAGTTAAAAAACAAGGAAATCATTAACAAAATGAAAGACAACTCACTGAGTTGAAGAAGGTATTTGCACAAGGAGTTAATATCCAAAATATATAAAGAATTCATAGACCTCAACAAAAAACCAATTTGATTAAAAAATGGGCAGAGGAACTCAGTAGAAATTTCTCCAAAGAATATATAGATAGATAGCCATCGGACATATGAAAATATGCTGAACATCACTAACCATCAGGAAAAGCAAATCAAGACACAACCTGCTATTGCCTCATACCTATCAGAATGAATATTATCAAAAACTCGACAAATAACAAGTGTTGATAAGAACTTAGAGAAAAGGAAGCCCTCATGCAATGTTGATGGAATTGTAAATTGGTGCAGCCACCGTGAAAAACAGTACTGTGGTTCCTCAAACTTTAAAAAATAGAACCACTATCCATCCCAGCAATTTCGCTTTTGGTATTTACCTGAAGAAATGAAAACAGTGACTTGAAATAGTATATGAACCTTTATGTTCATTGCAGCATCAACAATAGCCAAAATATGAAAGCAACCTAGGTGTCTATGCACAGATGAACGGATAAAGAAGATGTGGTACATACATACACTGAAATATTATTCAGCCATAAAAAAGAATGCTATCTTGCCATTGGTAATAACATGGATGGATCTAGAGGGTATTATGCTAAGTGAAACAAGTCAGGCAGAGAAAGATAAAGACCATATGATTTCATTTATATTTGGAATCTAAATAAACAAAATGAACAAATAAAATAGAATCAGACTCATAGACACAGAGAATAAACTAATGATTGCCAAAGGAGAGGTGGGTAGGGGGATGGGGAAAAAACAAANAGAAGATGTGGTACATACATACACTGAAATATTATTCAGCCATAAAAAAGAATGCTATCTTGCCATTGGTAATAACATGGATGGATCTAGAGGGTATTATGCTAAGTGAAACAAGTCAGGCAGAGAAAAATAAAGACCATATGATTTCATTTATATGTGGAATCTAAATAAACAAAATGAACGAATAAAATAGAATCAGACTCATAGACACAGAGAATAAACTAATGATTGCCAAAGGAGAGGTGGGTAGGGGGATGGGGAAAAAACAAAATGTCCAGATAGGTAAAAATGGAAAAGAGGAATAAAAGGTACAAACTTTCATTAGTAAAATAAATGAGCCATGGGGATGTAATGTGTACAGCACAGAAAATATAGCCAGTAATATGGTTCTAGTGTTACTAGACCTATTGCAATGATAACATTGTAAGGTAAATAAATGTTCAATCATTATATCGTACACCTGAAACTAATATAATATTATATGTCAATAATACTTTAATTATAGAAGGAAAAACTTCCAAATGCTGAATATGAAAAGAAATGTTGGCTTACTTATAAAAACCAGTGAATGAGTTTACTTCTGTAAGACCACAGAAAAGGAGTGGACTATTTAAAAATGTTAGAAAGAAGGTAACTAATTATATAAAATACAAAGTAGAACAGGAGATAGTAACACCTTCATCATACTCTTAAGTCATTTATTGAGTTAGAAAACAACAGGAAAGAGAACAAATGTTATCAGAGAGAAAGACCATTGAAAAGGATATTAAATGGGCCCACTTTACATTAAAATCTCAGTTCTTTGCAACAGAGTACACTGTGATCACAAGCATACCTAGAATTTATTGTTTGTTATTTATCCCACTTGCTACAGTCTTTAGAACTGTTCATGATAGTCTTGTCTTGTTGTGCATTAGAGAGCAAGGGTCCTGGTGGGGCCCCCTCTGCAAGCTCACATTGGATCAGGCTTTGTCTCCTCTCTCTCACAGCACTTACGCTGTCCAGTTGTTATTACGGGAACAGTTCTGTGTCCCACATTCAGTGGTAAGCTCCCTGCAGGCAAAGACTCCATGTGATTCATCTCTGTACCCTCAATTTTCAGCACAGCACATAGCAAAAATAAAGTACTCAAAACTCCTTGATGTAAAGGAAGAATCAGCTTATTCCACCCCATGTAGAAGGTAAATTTTACTCCAAATGTGATAAGTTTTTGAATCAAATCACCTGAGCTATGATCAGCAACATTTATTCGGTTTGTAAAATGTAACTCTGATTCCTTTGTTCAGCAAAGTTCTTTTTTTAAAAAAAATATTTTATTTATTTATTTAGATGAGGGGAAGGGAAGGAGAAAGAGTGGGAGAGAAATATCAATGTGTGGTTGCCTCTCACGTATTCCCTACTGGGATACGGACGGACCTGGCCCGCAACCCAGGCATATGCCCTGACGGGGAATCAAACCAGTGACCCTTTGCTTCACAGGCTGTGCTCAATCCACTGAGCTATACCAGCCAGGGCTGTTCAGCAAAATTCTTTAAGCTCTCAAAGTCTGGGCCAGAAATCTGTGCCTAAAGACCTCTTTCTTCTTCCCAAAGTGAACACGCATTCTTGAATCTTGCTTCCTCTCAGGTTAGTTAGAGAACTAACCAACTTCCTGCCCAAAGTTGGAGACACAGTATGGACGTTGTTCTTCAATCAAGAGTTTGAATTCTAGCCCTGGCTGGTGTAGCTCAGTGGATTGAGCGCAGGCCTGTAAACCACGCGATCGCGGTTCGATTCCCAGTCAGGGCACATGCCTGGGTTGCAGACCAGTTCCCTGCAGGGGACTCATGAGAGGCAACCACACATTGATGTTTCTCTCCTCTCTCCTTCCCTTCCTCTCTAAAGATAAATAAATAAAATATTTTTTAAAAAAAGAGTTTGAATTCTAGGGTACAGGCACTAACCAACAGCTTCAAAATACACTTTATATTTTCTCACAGGTGATATACTTGCCTCCATATTGTCTCCTAATGACTGTCCAGTTTATCTTAGAGTTTCTGGTATGACACATGCATATCACAGGGTAAGAGGAAAATATCATGAAGATTCAGGATTCTGCTACAGCGGCAAAATTTCTCAGTGGTCCAGGACATGCCACACCACCCCCTCCAAGGCAACTGATAGGTTGCCACACCTCATACCTGTTACCACTAAACAAACAAACAAACAAAAAACCAGAAGGAGATGGCCTGTGCGTTGTTCACTACAAGATAATTAAATGGGAACGAAAGATGGAATTCCTGAGGAAAGAGCATAAGTCATGGTCTAAAGGTATGAAATAGCATGTTTTCAGTGCAGAAGCCACAGCAATTTATATCGTTAGAGCATAAATTTAAAGGCAAGGAATGTTGGGAGAGGTGATCAGAAAGGTGGAGTTGAAATAATAAGCTTTACCTTTAAAGAGGAGGACAGACATCTTATCTTTGATTCCCCCAGAAAACAGAGCCAGCAGCAAAGTTGATGTGCTAGTAATTTATTAGAAAATATTGCACAAAAGCAGAAGGGAAAACTGAAGTGATATGAGACAGAAGCAGGAGTGAACTGAGGATGCTGCTCGGCTCTCTCCTGCAACGGATCACTCAGTCTCACCCAACTGTCTTCTGAGAAACCACAGGAATGAGTGCCGCTACAGATGGCCTGGTCAGGAGCAGAAGGGAAGAAGAATTTATTGCCCAGCTTTCAGCTCCCATTCGTCAAAAGTTTACTCCACTGTGAGTTGGCCTTCCACTTGCATGTTGTACCAGAGTTAGGCACTTAGCGGTGGCCTAGGAGTTGTTTTTTCAAACAGAGAGGGTTTCTCTGACTCAGAAGTCATGGCTTTGCCCCAGAAACCTAGGTGCTGTCACTGTAACTGTCCTGGTAGGGCTTCTCAGAGACGTCACAAGACATCCTTCCCATTCCCACTGTCAGATCTGCAGGGGTGGACTGCGTGAGTGGTGTGGACATTTACTTAGTAGTTTGTATTCACTGAAGAAAGCTCTTTTTCTGACTGCCTTCCAAGTCACTTGACAAATAGATTGGATCAGCATTAACAAATGTATTGTATGCTAGCTCCAAAATCCAGACTTCAGGACATGTCGTGCTCTTTCTTAGTGGAAGGAGATTCATTTGAGACATGATGCTGTGGCATATCCCATACCACTGGCCCACTAAAAATTCCACCAGTGTAACATGGTCCTAAATTTTTGTTAGCTTTATTTCCAACACATGTCAGACTAAGACCTTAAGATGTTTATCACTTTCTGCTCATGAGATTCAAATAGCATTAAGTCATCAATATAGTGTATCTATATCAAAATATTTAATGTTTCCACTTTTATACTGTTAGCTGAATGTGACTAAGTAGTACCTTTAAGAGCAACACCCTCCACTGGAAGAAAAATGCCAAATGTTCTAAACTTCCATCAATGATGCTCCAGGGACCAAAAAGAGGGTTGTACTTAGGGAAGCCACTCAAAACTTACTTCCTTCTCACATCTCTCTACCTGGCTGACTCTTCTGATTCCTGTGTTTAGATTTAAGAAAATAATCTGAAAAATAAAACTATTATTTTATGGAGTAATTACCTGATCAGGACCTACACCAAGCACCTCGAATTAGATGTTCATTTTAATTTTTACAACTTACAGGTAGGTACAATGGCTGCATTTTGCAGATGAAAAAGGTGAATCTCAGAGAGACTAAATGATTTGACCAAAGTTACAAAGCTAATTAATGACAGAGCCAGAATTTGAACCTGGTGTGCCTAATTTAAGCCCTTGGCTTTGAGGACAGAACATATTTCATTTCATTTTCCCCTAGTTTCTCCATCCACATATAACATTTCTTGCTGCCTATTTGTGCAACTGTATCCCTAGTTTATCCCCTACATTTAGTGTGGCCTTATGACCTGGCTCCTGACAATGTCTTTGCTTTGTTCCTGCCAATTGTTCTCGTGTTATGTTTGGTTGGAAATACTAGAAGAAAAATAAAACTGAAAGGAAAACCAAGTTTTTCTAATATGAAACCATATGACTAAACACTTCAGCACCCAATACTACATCTCTTTCATAACGGTTAGGGTAAAGGGTGTTATTTATGTTTACCAAACACCTAGGAAGTATTCTTAAGAGTTCCCCTGACAGCTAGGTCAGTGTTAAAAGTTAGTATAAAGATTATGCATGGAGCAAGGTAAGGGTTAAAATCACTTTAAATGGAAATATATGAATTCATCAGAGACAAAGGAAAGTCATTTCTGAAAATGTGTCGTGAATAAAATATAAAAATCTAAGTCAGGTGACGACAACCAATTAACAGAAAATATTCTGGGGTCGTGATTACATACTTCTATTAGTGCAAAATAACACACATTTTTCTCTTAAAATATGGTGTTTTCAGTTTTGTTCTATCAAAAATTCTGCTTTCTTCAATAGCACTTAACTAATGGTTTTGAATTGCAATGATCTGTTAAGTGACCCACAGTCCTACCCATGATGCCAGTGGAGCAGACAGGGACTCTTTGGCCTCACCTGAAATTATAGCTGATACTGAAAATCAGGTAAGCCAGGTAAAGGATTATTCCGTGTATGATTACAGATGCTTAAATTCATTGCAAATTTTACTGAGCAGCTAAGAAATCTGGTAATAGTCAAGCAAATATAAGTATTCAAGATTTATACATGTTGCAAACAGGCATTTAAGAATGTCTGATTTAAAAAAAAAAGGAAGTCTGATTTCTTGAGGAAATCTTTATTTTAACAAATTGCCTGGTATGAAGAGTTGAAAAAGCTGTCAGTTCAGAAATATGCTAAAAATGAATAGTGTCACTGTGACTAAGTGCCACAAAACTGATTCAAACTTCTGGAACCTTCTCTCTGCCCGTTCTGCTGAGTGTTTTTTTCTGGGTATAAAAGTAAGAAGTCCTGTTATTTTCCTTTTAATTGCCATACTTCCACAGTCCTAGGAATTTAGGAATCAATTTGGGACTAAGAACCATGCCAGGAAGATAAATTACATTCATATGTCAGATACTGCTTCACAATGCTATCCAGCTCAGCAGGCTATAATGAGCCCCCACTCACCAGGCCAAGCTCCAGCCAAAAAAATAAATAAATATATAAATAAAAGAACACCTACTGTTTCTCCATCAAGGGCAACTCTCTCAGAGGGCAAACAAAAGCAACCGAGGGAGGCCAACTAGATCCATGCAGTCCTACGGGTTGCTATGCAACCCTCCTCGCAAGTTGGGCAGCAACAGATGGACATTTGAATAGAATTAATGCCCCTCTGACCCATGTTTTAAATAGCGCCCAGACCTACTGCCTGATGAATTCTATTAAGTGTAGGCATACTTACACATATAAAATATAGCATCATAAGTGACATTGTTATTACCCTCCTCACTAACATAAAGCCATAAATCTATTGGCAAAATTTGAGACTGATAATATTCAATGAGATATTTCTATTTTTCTCCTTTCCTTGATAAATGAATCACTGATGTCTCATAACCTTGGGCTGCATATTTCCTCATAGTGTTGCTCTGATTCCATATGCAAACCTGCAATGCTTGCTCGGAGTCCCAGCTTCATTTCTACAGAGTTCTGTTACTTCCTCAGCTACTGTCACCTGTGGGCTCTGGGCATTGTGTATGAGACCTCTATTTATTGTAACTTTAAGAGAGAACGTAACACGGGATAAATATTTTATATGCTTTCGTGAGGACAATGTTGTAACCATGTTCTTGATTGAACAATCAATCTGATGTTTACACCCAAAGCTGCAAAAGTTCTTTGTCCACTTGCCTTCTGCCCAGACCAAGTTTCAGCCACTTTTCATTGCTTGTGGTGTGTGGATGTCGGAGGAATCTGTGTGCCCTGAAGGATTATCAGGCTAAGGACCCCTCCTTAAGTCTCTCCAGTTGTGTACACTATGTGATTTACATTGTAAGAACTGCAAGGAAGGAAATCAGTTCTAAAAAAATCTGGCAATATGTCATATCATATTGACAGCAAACAGTTTTAAAATTTTAATGAAGCTCATTGATGATATCTTAATAAAGCAGAATAGGAAAAGAAGCATTGGGCAGGAGAAAGCTGCTTAGAGAAGGGGTTATGGTCTCAGCTCTCCACCTAAATGATCTTTTTAAAAAAGTTTATACTTTTCACATATAAAATTCTTTTTTTCATGGTTGACACTATTACAGATGTTGCCTAGCTCTTCCCCCTCAGCACCCCTTATCCTGTCAATTTCCTCCTCTGTAATTAGAGAGGTTTTGGTGAGATAATTTCTTTAAAGTTTCCCTTCACATTCCCATTCTCTAAATAAACAAAGATGCAGTTAAAAAATGAGCAGTGATTACATTTCTAGCTGAGCATGGAGATGATAATTTTCAAAGCCCCATATTCACACACAATCATGAAATTTATCATTTAAGGGAGAAAGTAAAAAGCCCTAATACTCCCACCTAGAATTTCTGGGGGGTCTCTCTTGGTTCTGGGCTTTCATTCTTTGCAGGTGCTCATATCCAGGGGACAGAGGGGCTCACCCATTGATTATGTGGCTTTTGCAAAGGTTCACATTTTGCACCATAATCCCGTGCCAAAGCCGTCGCTCTGTGGAGGGGAGCGCTAGCGTGTGTGTCTCCGGTTTTGAAAGTGGTGCTGCTTCTCTGCCAGGCCTCCTGCTGCCGCCCAGTGTGTCTTCGTTTCGGAAATATGAGCTTGGTGTTCCACCACTGTGTGCTCAGCCTTGTTGTGTCCTTGCTGAGAGCCATTACTTACCCATGCATGCATGTGTACCCAGACAGAAATGCCGGTTTTGTTTGCTCATTCTCCCACCTCCCTCGAAGACGCTGGGGGTGGAAATGTGGCATCTTGAATCATGTTGTCATCTCTGCCGAGGTTCAGTGTTAACCACTATGGGCTCTTACCACTCCCACACCACCTGAAGGAGTGACATAAAAGCAACTCGGGTCAGTGACAAACTGGTCCCTATCTTTGTAGTCCCACATACTTTCTGATGAAACAAAGAATTTGATTCAGTTCTACATTTATTCTGGTGTTTATCATATTGTATTTTATTAAATTCTCAAGTTGTATATCTTTAGAAAAATGACAGCTACCATATTTATTATCTAATGCTTTTCATTTTATTACAATTTACATTGCAAACTTCTTATAGTCTGTCATAGTTATCTGTGAGGCCTGTCCAGAAAAAGTCCAGCCATTGTTAATATAATGAGAATGGTTTGGATGACATCGATGTAACCTGGCAGCCAAGGAGAGTGGACTGGAATGCGCATGTGTGAACAATGATGACTTCACTGTACCAGTTAGTGGGGAAGATCGACAGCATGGGTGAGCAATATACTGTGTGGCCACCACATTCAAAATGACTGAGGGAGTAGAGTGACAAACCTGCATTCCGGCATCATATTTTGCATTAACCTTGAACATTCCTCCATGGAAGCTATTTGGATGATTCAGAAGGCTGCAGCAACGGGCATCTGGTGATTGGCAGCTTCCTCAGGACAATGTACCCGTTCATGCATCATGTCTCATGCAGTTTTTAGCAAAACATGACATCACCCAGGTGACTCAGCCTTCCTACCGTCAAGATTTGGCATCCTGCAACTTCTGGCTTTTCCCAAAACTAAAATTACCTTTGAAAGGGTTGAGATTTCAGACCATTGATGAGATTCAGGAGAATATGATGGGGCAGCTGACGGTGATTAGGAAAACTGTGAGGTCCCAAGGTGCCTACTTTGAAGGGGACTGAGGAGTCATTGTCCTGAGTACAATGTTTCTTGTATCTTCTTCAATAAAAGTCTCTTTTTCATAATAAATGGATGCCTTCTGGACAGACCTTGTGTATGTCATATATATTATATATAGATTTATAAGAGGACTTTATTGTAGAGAGACTACTACATGTTCAATAACCATAGATATGGAAAACTACTGGGAACAAATGAGTACTGATGGATAAAATACAGTGTTTGTTTGAATGCTGTACTCTGCATGTTTTTGCTTAAATTCACATTGAGAAGGACCCCACAATCCAATCTATTACTTTGGAATTCCAGAAATAATACCTAGGACTGGTAAGAATTGAAATTCCAGAAACAATGCCTAGGACTGGTGAAGAGAGACAGGTGAAAAAGCAATTCTACACACTGTTCATGTGACAGTGTTGAGTATCTGTTTGTAAAGACCATAGGCTCCAAGTCTTGAAATGACCTACCTTTTTTGAGGTGGAAGTCACCCCACATTCAAATTTTCTTGTGGTGAAAAAATGTTGAATAATCACTATTTTATAACTTTTTAGATATATAAGGGCCTTTAAGATTCTCTAGGTCAATTATCTTCTTCTTTTTTTTTAACATGTGAAAAAACTGAATTTGGAGCACAGACTGAAGGATTGAATTTGTAGTATGTATATTACCCTGGGTTTTCTTTTTCTGACTCAAATATTGTTCTGAAATCTCCCAAAGGTAGCCAATTTTGTTTTCTTTTTAAAAATTCTGGTAAAATATCATTTCAAAACACATATTAAAAAGCTAACTTTGCTCTCAGAACAAGTAACAATCATGTTCAAATTTCTGTTAAAGTTCTGTAAACTTAGCTAGTGTTTCAAAACATATAAATTTGTGAATAAAATACCACAAATTCCATCAAGAAAATGATGTCCAAGTAAAGTCATCAGTGAAGAATTAAATTTCCCTTTGGGCTAACTTGTTCTAGTATTAACAGATTTAAAAACTGGTTTAAATATTCCTCAAGTCCACTGCATGACTGAATTTTCATATACCCTATAATTTACATTTCATTTTATTTTTAAACAGTTTTACCTGCTACAGCCTCTGGGTAAACACAGTGTATTTTCAGGTCAGTTCTTACATTTGGAGATTTGCTGTCAGAACACCATAAAAGGTACGGACACACCCACACCCCTTCGGATAGCTTGTAACGGAACAACCTTGGTAATGTGGTAGAATCATGACTGGTCTGTGAGACAGCCATCTTACTTCTGACGTAAGAAGAAAAAGATGTCAGTCCAAATGCCATCAGTGGGGCTCTGTGGACCTCCTCTAGGGCTTTCTGTGCTCTCTAGAGCACATCTTAGATATTCAGATCCCCCTCAAAATTCACAATACCATTTTTGATCAACCTCATTGTTCTTTATACAAAAACAGAATAAGAAAACATAACCTCCGATTGAACCACTTACATGTAAGGTACAAGAATGTTTATTGAACATAATTTAAAAGAAATTTAAATATCAGGACCTTGAAAGATTTAAAAAACAATTCTTTGTCCTAAGGACTTTTGAAACTAGCCATGCATTATAGCTGTTTCTTCTCTGATCTTATCTAACGTAAACTGGACATAATGAAAATTTTAATGAGGTTTTAATTTTTTTTTCTTGCAAGCTGTTGCCTTCATCTGGCTTAAACTCAGGTCTGACATTATTGGGAAAAATATGAGCTATTGGAGAGTAGCAAGACATGCTCCCGTCCCATTCATCATTGCGCCTGCGTTACATACCAGTTTATGAATGTTGCTAACAACCAAACGCCCAATTCAGCCCATATTCTTCTGGTTCTTTAACCATCAGAGAAGAACAATTAAATCTAGGGATGATCTGAAATTGTCTATTGTGTTGTTCAAAAGAAGAAAAAATGCTATAATAGATAGTAAAATGTTGCACTTCACATTTAAAAATTTTTGTATGCCCAAGCCTACATTTTTTTATATTTAGTTTCCCTAGTTTTATGCATATTTTATGTCAGTAATGATCCCACTTAGCATGTGCCAGTGGAATCTGTTGATTGGCTACAGTTGTTGATAGTATTAGTATTTACCTTCTAACTCAGAAGTCCCTTCTTCACTAGTCCCTAAAAACATTTGCCCTCCTTAAAACCCATCTGCTTCTGAGCATTTTCTACACAAATTCTTGTAGAACACTAATTCTAGGACATTCTCTAAGATAAAAGAGGGGATTTGCAGAGGGAGGCAATTTTGGGAAAGACTGCCAACTATATTCTATCTCTTTTTAAAACATATATTTTATTGATTATGCTATTAGAGTTGTCCCCATTTTCCCCCTCTCTTCTCTTCCTCCCAATACCCCCCATTTCCTCTGGAAATCTCCAACCCCAACTTAGTTTGTGTCTGTGGGTCATGCATATAAGATCTTTGGCTCCTCCATTTCCCATACCGATCTTAACATTACCCTGTCTATTCCATACCTACCAATTTGTACTTCTTTTTTCTTTTAAATATGTTTTATTGATTATGCTATTACAGTTGCCCTATTTTCCACCCTTTATTCCCCTCCACTCTGCACCTTCCCTCCAACCCGTGTTTCTCCCCTCTTAGTTCATGTCCATGGTTCACACATATAAGTTCTGTGGCTTCTCCATTTCCTATACTATTCTTAACCTTCTCCTGTTTATTTTGTACCTACCATTTATGCTGCTTGTTCCCTGTACCTTTGCCCAAATTCACCCCCCTCCACCTGTACACTGATAACCTTCCATGTGATCTCCATTTCTGTGACTCTGTTTCTGTTCTAGTTGTTTGCTTAGTTTGTTTTTATTTATGTTTTTTTTTAGGTTTGGTTGTTGATAGTTGTGAGTTTGTTATAATTTTACTGTTCATATTTTTGATGATCTTCTTCCTCTTAGATAAGTCCCTTTAACATTTCATATGATAAGGGCTTGGTGATGATGAACTCCTTTAACTTGATGTTACCTGAGAAGCACTTTGTCTGCCCTTCCATTCTAAATGAGAGCTTTGCTGGATAGGGTAAGCTTGGGTGTAGGTCCTTGCCTTTCATGACTTTAAGTACTTCTTTCCAGCCTCTTCTTGCCTGCAAAGTTTCTTCTGAGAAATCAGCGGATAGTCTTACAGGAACTCCTTTACAGGTGACTGTCCCCTTTTCTCTTGCTGCTTTTAAGATTCTCTCCTTATCTTTCATCTTGGGTAATGTAATTATGATGTGCCTTGGTATGTTCTTCCTTGGGTCCAGATTCTTTGGAATTCTCTGAACTTCCTGGATCTCTTGGAAGTCTATTTCCTTTGCCAGACTGGGGAAGTTCTCTATTATTTTTTAAATAAATTTTCAATTTCTTGCTCTTACTCTTCTGGCACCCCTGTGATTCAGATGTTGGAACATTTAAAGTTGTGCCAGAGGCTCCTAAGCCTCTCCTTGTTTTTTTGAATTCTTGTTTCTTCATTCTGTTCTGGTTGAGTGTTGATTTCTTCCTTCAAGTCTAAACCATTGATTTGAGTCCTGGTTTCCTTCCCTTCAGTGTTGGTTATTTCACTTTTCATAGCCTTCACTTTTTCCTCTATTTTGTGACCAAATGAAACCAATTCTGTGAGCATCCTGATTACCAGTGTAATCAGGATGTTGTCTTTCAGTAACTCTGCATCTGATAGGTTGGCGATCTCTTCATCGCTTAGTTTTGTTGGTTTTTTTTCTGAAGCTTTGATCTGTTCTTTCATTTGGGCCATATTTTTCTGCCTTGGCAGGCCTGTTGTGTAGTAAGGGGTGGAGCCTTAGGTATTCAACAGGGTGGGGTAACCCAGTTGCTGTGCTGTGGTGCCATATGTGAGGGAAGGGCCCGAGAGAGAACAGTGTTGCTTGCTCAGCTTTTTGCAGGCTTTCAGTCACATCCCCTGCCATCCACAAGTGAATTGGGGTCTTCTGGTGCTGATTCTCAGGTGGGTGGGTTTGTGTACATTCTAGGACCCTCTGGGTATCTCCAATGAACTCTCCTGTGAAGCTGGGAGTTTTTCTTGCCTCCTCAAAAGCCACAGGTGTTTTCAGTCAGAGGTGTGAGGCTTTCTTTCCCCGCACTGGACCCCTGGGTTGTGCTATCTGTCTTGCTCCCCAGTTGTTCCTCCCAGTTTATGCACATGCAAATATGCGACTGCCCGCTCGGCCAGCTACTGCCTCACCCACCCCTGCCACAAGTCCTCTCCACCTGGCTGCCCATCTCTGCCCTTCCTACCGGTCTGTATGAATGTTTCTTCTTTAATTCCTTGGTTATTGGACTTCCGTACAGTTTGATTTTCTGGCAGTTCTGCTATTCTTTTGTTTTTAAATATGTTGTTGTCCTTTTGGTTGTGCAAGGAGGTACAGTGTATCTACCTATGCCTCCATCTTGGCCAGAAGTCTGTATTTTATCTCTTGAAGATTTGTATATAAAGGCTTTAAGGAGACCTACAGTGACAATACCTGTTTATATCATAATTTAATCCTCCCTTTTTAGCACAATAACACCTGTTAATTAGTGGTCCATAAAGCTCCATGAATTATATTTTGGGAAGACAACATGCTGTTGTGTAGTATTCCAGTTTTTGGAGTCATATAGACCTTAGCTATACGATCCAGTAATTCTCAGACTGACACCTGGGCCAGTAATATCTGGGAATTTAACAGAAATGCAAATTTTCAGGCCCTACCCATCCCCACACACAGAAGCTCTGAGGTAGGTGACCGCCAATGTGTGTTAGAATTAATCCTCCAGATGTTTCTAATGCATGGTAAATGGTACCACTAGTCTAATTCCCCTAACTTTACTTTCGTCATCTGATTTTTTTTTTTTGATTGGGGAGAATGAGTGCAAGACAAAGGCAGTAAATAAAAATGATGGCTGGATTAGTCAGCACATAGAATGTCTTGATTGTTACGTGTCACAGCCATAAACATAATTAAATTAGGCAAAGCATGGGCTATATCAGCTCTTAAAATTAAACTGCCACAATGGCAAAAGTGACACAGCAAGTGTGGAATCAGAGGCCGGAGTGCTATCAATCTCTTGTTTATCCCTCAGTGCTCCTTCACCCTGCACAGTAGCTTCAGACTCATTCCTCACCAATCATTTTTCCTCATTCCAGGACAGGAAGGAGGTTTTGTGATTGACTGAGCTTGGTCAGGTGGCCACCCTAAACCAATCACTGTGCTGGGGTCATGGTGGTTTGAATTAGGGAATGAATAGAGGCTGCTCTCTAATAGAAAAGAAGGAATACATACATGACCAATGAGGAAAAAACAGGTTGTATTTTCTGAAATTATTTTTTGCTTTGGGGCATCCTCCCTTCTAGGAAGACTTATTTCTCTAAGGATGTTAGAGAACTAGAGTAGGTCCTTACTTAAACTCATCAATAGGTTCTTAGAACTGGGAAAACCACCTATAACAAAACTAATTTAATCATGGGCTAGTTTAATCTCTTGCTATTTCTACTATACCTGTAGTTACTTATTCCACCGAAGTCTTAAAGTCTTGAACATCTCAAACTCATCCATAAGGACTGGAATCAACTTCTTCCAAACGCCTGTTAATGGTGATATTTTGACCTCTTCCCATAAATCATGAATATTCTTAATGGCATCTAGAATGGTGAATCTTTTTTGAAGATTTTCAATTTATTTTTGATAATTAATGTGTGTGATAGCCTATAAGCTCCATAAGGGCAGAAACCATGCTTGTCATTCATTGTATTTGCATATCTTGCAAAGTGCCTGGAACACAGTAGGTTCTGAAAAATATTGATTGAATGAATTAATGAAATAACAGATGGATGGTTGTAAAGAAATTGGAATTAGACCAAACTCTGTGTGACTCTAAAACTCAAACATTACTCAGTCCCATGCTACCTTTCATAGCTTCCTGTCATCTATTAAAAATAAAAATAAAAGACTGCCAAGTGTGGCAATGAAAACTTTACATGACCTGTACCAGTCTGTCTTTCCAGTGTTGTCTTTTAGTACCTCTGTTACATCCTATGATGTAGCATTTGATCTAGGCCAGGTTCAAGTCAGCTGAACTTGCCATGCTCATTCTTTCCCCTTAATTTAAACTTCAGTCACATCTGAAATGTGTTTTCTTCTCCTTATCCACTACCAGAATTTCTAACTGTACTAATAACTGGGGAGTTATCTGGAAGTATGTGAGGACATTTTTAGTTCTTACAATATGACTAGGGAGCTCTGTTAACATATGATGAGGAATCCAGAGATGCTTAATGTCTTGTAATGCATGGGAGCATTTTGCATAATGATGAATCTCCCCGAATGCCAGTAACAATGACACCGAGAAACAATGTGCATCAAACTCAATCTAGAGTCAGCATTATGTAGTCATGATTAGCACTAGTAATACCCAATTTTTAATTCCAGCCATGTCTTTTACTAGTTATATTATCTTGAGTCATTTGATGTCTTGGAACTTCAGTTTTCTCATGTGTAAATGGGTTTAATTATGTCTCTTGGCAATAAGTACAGATGAGAAATACAAAATGTAACATACAGGTGGTTTTTGATAAGTAGAAACTATTGCTAATATATTGCTGGAATCTAGTATCAAGTCCCATCCTCCTTGAAGCTCTCCCTGCTACTCAAGCTGAGAGTGTCCTTTCTTTCTTCTCACTCTTTTTTTAGTTAAGTGTCTTCCAGTGTCAAGAAAAAGAGACTTGTTTGAGTCATCTCATGGGGGAAAGAGAAAGTTCATTGTCAAAATATTGTGTCCATTAGGACTCTATGTTTTAACTGACACAGAACCCAAGTAAAAGTGACTTAGTAAAGAAAATATATTGATTCACATAATTTATACTATATTATAAACTCCATGTAGACAAGTAAACTCCGTGAGTGTAGCACTTCTGTTTGTCTTATTCACTGTTGGCTTTATTCTTGTGCTTCACACGGTGCCCCTGGCAAATCCAAATTCTCACACTCGTGGTAGCAGTGGCTGCTGCAGGTGTGGATCTCATATCCCTGTGTCACCATAAAATAACTTCTCTCCCCAGTAAATCCCTTGCCTCCCAGAGGCTTAGAGAAAGTTAGAGACCCTAAACCAATCAAAGAGGTTATGGTAAGGGTCGGGAGTATTGGGGTGGGGAGAAACTATTTGCTTAGGACAACTAGAACTCAGGCCTGAAATTAAGGCAAATCAACCCTCCACCTCTCTCCCCCAAAACAACTGAGAATGGGAAGGGATGGTCTCTGTTCACACGACTGGGAGGGAAGTGAGATAATATGGGACTGTGGCTTAAATTTTTCCCAGAATAAGAATAGGTAAGCAGGCAAATATTGCTTTAATATGGCAATACCCTATCTATGGGCTGAGCTCTACTTTCATCTCTGAGGCTCTAGCTGATGTGAAAATCAGTAAACAGAAACCTCATTTAAAATGCAGTTGGGAGGCTAGAAGAGAGAACTCTCAAACAAGGGTTACTCAATGCACCCTGCTGACCCCAGCAGGAAAAGAGGTGTTCCAGGCATTGCTAACAGGAAGTAATAGTCCTTTCCTACCTTAGTAGAAGGAAGAAAAGATTCCTCCTCACCCAGTAACAGTTCAGCCTATGGGCGACTGCCATAGCTCAGCCAATGACAAGTCCCTCTACTTTATTTTTTTATGACTATAAAGTTTTTATTTTATTTTTTGTTTTATTTAGGTTCACACTCGGAGAGCACCCAATCTTTTTTATTTTATTTATTTTTCAAGTACAGTTTTCTGTCTATTACTCCCATCCCAGCCCACTCCTCCATGCTCCCCACCTCCCTCCCATTTCCACCCCGTTAGTTGTTGTCCATGTGTCCTTTATACTAGTTCCTCTAAATCCCTCCCCCTTTTCCCCTGAAATTCCTTCCCCTCTCGCCTCTGGTCGCTGTCCCCTTATAACATTATGGGATTTTCTCAGAAAACTAAAAATGGACCTGCCTTTTGACCCAGCAATTCCACTGCTGGGATTATATCCTAAGAACCCTAAAACACCAATCCCAAAGAATCTATGCACCCCAATGTTCATAGCAGCACAATTTACAATAGCCAAGAGTTGGAAGCAACCTAGGTACCCGTCAGTAAATGAATGGATCAAAAAACTATGGTACATTTACACAATGGAATTCTATGCAGCAGAAAGAAAGAAGGAGCTCCTACCGTTTGCAACAGCATGGATGGAACTGGAAAGCATTATGCTGAGTGAAATAAGCCAGGTGTTGAAAGACAAATATCATATGATCTCACCTTTAATAGGATGCTGAACAACAAAACAAACAAGCAAGCAAAATAAAAACAAAATCCCTCTACTTTAAACTTTCAGTTTTCTGCATGGGACTCTTTGTTTAGAGCCCCTTCTCCCAAGTTCCTAAAAGAGCATTCCTCTCCTATGATTCTTTGGACTTGCACGTAGTTTGCCATTAGACCACATGTCCCAACAATTCTTTATTGTTCCCAAATGAACCCATTGTGCTAGAAGAATATCTGGTTATCTGCTTACGGTCAGTGCAAGGAACAAAATGGCCCTGTCT
Source organism: Sturnira hondurensis (assembly GCF_014824575.4). Lineage (NCBI taxonomy): Eukaryota > Metazoa > Chordata > Mammalia > Chiroptera > Phyllostomidae > Sturnira > Sturnira hondurensis. The sequence goes on from NW_028083443.1 coordinate 2,730,491, forward strand.
CCACCACACAGAAGTTCACCTTCAGGTGTGGAGACGGCAGAACACAAAGACAGTTAATACTTAGGGGGCACCTTCCTATGAACAGTTTACTCAGTTGTAAGTCTGTTTATTTAGAATTTCAAAGAGAACACAACCCAGCACCATCAGCCTGTGTCAATGGTGGGCAGAAATGCTACGTTTTGGCTCTCATATGTTAACTTTCCTGCGACTCTAAAAGGGACAGGGTTTTTGTTTCGTCTTTTGTGTCTTGGAAATGGGATGTTTCAAATTGTGGGGGAAGTGCTATGTTAGGAGAAGTTCATGGTGCCTTAGCAGTGCTAAAAATTAATGGCACTGGATAATTGGATAGATGCCACAGGTGACTCTGGACACGAGATTCAGGAAACAGGATACTAAGAGCCTCCCCTGGGAATGGCAGGTGCAGCGCTCTCTGAGAGGTGAGCAGTTTCACGAAAGTGGGGAGGCAAAGATATGGGGAGGTTGCCTGCCGCACTTGAAGACTTATATTTGCCATTATTTGCAATAACTCTTTCACCACTCAGCCAAACAAAGAAGCTCATATTAACCATGTTAGATAATTTTGTTTTATCGCTTCAAGTAAATCATATTATTCTCCTGTCTTTTCTTGTACACCCAGTGAGCATACTGGTGATTCTTAGTAATCATTAGTCGTTGAGTGAAATGAACCTCAACCAAAGGTTAAGGGTAAATTTTTGTTAACAGAAATAATGTTTGTCTTTCTGTCCCCCTGGAAAAGAACGTAAGTCATATGAATATTGCTGATTCTCACGCTATTGGGGAAACTTAGCAAGAAATAATCAAGTGATACGATGTAACGATGGACTTAATTTTCGCATAAATGATGCCAGTGAACAGTGAAGTTTTAAAAGACTATTTATGAAAGCTGAAAAGAGCCATGGATAGCCAGGGATATAACCAACGCTTCAATATTACCCCAAGGATCTCAGAAGGGCCCATGGAGATGAGCAAAATGCAGACCAGCAGGCATGTCAACATTCACCTTACCAGGCAGAAGTGAGTATCAGATCTATTTTCCTAGAACACCAACCCCCCTGTGACTTTATGGAGTCTATAAATACCCTCTTTCTCTGATCTGGCGATGGAACGCAAGTTTCTATACGTATGAAAAAAACTCATATTTCTGGGCAAAGTGTCAACAGCGCCACCAATTTTCCCAAGTTTTTCAAGGGATCTGTAATCTGGAAAAATTTTATACACCTTGTTCTATAGTTATTATGGGGGAGATGTGAAAAGTTGTGGTTATAGGTATCTTGTGGTGTAAATCTGATCAGTATTATCTCTCCTATTTAAATCAATGGCAATTTCATCTTTCTAGTAAATCACTATAGTCCTGCCTCACCAAAGTTGAGCCTACTGTTCCTTTTTTCTGGAATGCTCTTTGACCAGCTCTCCACACAACTTGCTCTCTCACTTCCTGTTTTTATTTAAAAAGCCACCTCCTCTGGGAAGCCTTCTCTGGCCTCACCACCTTATTGAGAATCCCAGCCTTGACTGCCTTACTTGCTTCATTTTTCTTATCTGAAGGAAACAATTTATTTACTTATGTATTTAGTTTACTTGTTTGCCTGTTTTTATTCACTGTGGTATCCCCAGTGCATCAAACAGTGTGTGGGGCACAGTAGGCACTCCACAGACATTTGCGGGACACGTGGGAACCGCATAGCTGGGTTGCCCTATATTTGTTTTCCGGGTTCCAAGTGCTGCAGCTTGCAAAAGAGAAGGGTATCTCATGCTTTTTATTAGTTCCAGATCCCAAATGTACCATGTGTATGCTCTCTGTGAAGGAAAATGTTTGTGTTTTAATTAAGAAAAAGAGAGCATTGAGTAATTCAAAACATATACATAACTTTGACATCAGATGGATCTATATTGAATCCCTGGCTCTGCTATTTATACATTATAAAATATGGATGATATGTGCCTTGGATGACACTTGTGAGGATGTAAACAGTTGACATGCATTAGGGGTTCAATAAATGGCCTGACTTTTCGCTGGGGTAATAAAAGGCAGAGAAGATACTAGGAGGAGATTAACCAGTGAGACACCACAATTCTTATGAATGACTAAAATATCTATGTCACAGAGCCATACACAGGGCAATACTTTTTGTATTTTCTTCCAAATGGTGAAATTCTGCCATTGTTTAGTGATCTTGGTAATTTCATACTACTTCAGCTAACTTAATTTTTTTCTTCTTGCCACACATGTTTTTCAAATAATTTAGGGCTGGTTTCTATGTCAGACTTTATTTGTTATGTTATAATTCAGGCAACGTGACTTTTGACTTCAGCGATTTTGTGTATGATGCCAAACAATGAGCTCAAAAGAATTCTATCCTGGCCAATTATTTCATTCTCATTAAATTATATAAATGTATATATTTCCCTAGGAGACATAATCAAGTATAGTATTCTTATTTGTATTGATTTGATCAGCACATTGGCATCTCTTGCCTGAAAAGTCTCCTTTGAGAAAATTTGATGACCGTTTATTGGAATCATTTTCAATAGGTGGTAAAAATACCAGATTCAGCAAATTTCCTTTCTCTATTTTAGGTTAACAAAGACAAAGGGCATGCTATTATTTAAAGTTTTTATTATTTTTAATCCGTAGCAGAAAGAAAATGGTAGCTGTTTGTACTATGTAACTTTGTTAGGTAAGTGAAGAAATAATGGGCATCGAACATATATTAATCTTACTTCCATTTGTGACAGTCTCCCAGTGGCCCTGGGGCAAGGATATTCGATACTGCAGAAGCTCTGAACTAGACCTGGAGCGCTCTGTGCTCCTAATGATGAGATTAGCCTCAGCTGCTATCACCTGGGGCCAAACATCTGGAAGGTAAGTAAGTTACTCACGGCAGACCCTCATTCCTCTGTCAAATGCATTTTTCTCTTATGAGTGCGCTTTTCTCTTCCCTGCCTCCCGAGTCCCAAAACCCTTGGTGGGGAATGTGGTTCGGACAAAGGAAAGGAGGCACCCAAATATTGGAGTGTTGCTGCGGTACTTCTCCTTAAGTTATTTTCGTTGAAAAATAAATCTGTGAGAAAAGATTAATCTTCAAACGAAGTGATAAACCAGCAAGAGTACAAATACAGAATGTTGGAGGCCAGCTTTGTGTGTCAAATCACTTTAGATAGACAAGCACCTACCTAAAAAGCTACTTGTATTCCACCCTACTTCGCACTATGTGGCCCACCAGGTGGCTTATTTAGGAGCATCTGTGTAATATATTTGTAAGCATATTTTTACATTCAGTTGGTCTCTTTGGTATATACTCCTCATATCTACATACCTTCCCATGCGACCAACTGTATAATTCTGTAAAGAGTAGACACAGGCTCAATATCTGCTCAATAAATGTATGGAAAATTAAATTGAATAAGCATTGACTGCCCTCAACTGCCCTTCCTCCCCCAGGGCAGCAGATTTGAACCAATTAGCTACAGTTTTTCAATGTACTGGCGTAATGGATACAACTAATATTTGAAGTGTTCAGTTGGTCACGTAATCATTTATCTATTCATTCATTTAATTAATATTCATTGTATTCTTACCACATGGAAAGTGCTGGAAATACATGGGCAAATTAGATAAAATCTCCGATCACAGGAGCATGCGGTAGCAGTGACTCTGTATAGGATGGTGACGCATAGGTTTGGCCAAATGTTCCTTTCTAGTCATTAAATGGCAGGCTGATATTTAAATAGATAGAACCACTATGTTGAACCTCACTTGTGCCAAGGAAAGAATGGCATTCTGCGTTCCCGATAAGAACCATGGGATGCCCCACACAACTACTTTCTTTCCTAAAACTCAACTAGATTAAATATGTGATTTCATCCATTCATCCATGAATCAATGAATCACTTATTCATTTATTTATTCAGTAAGAAAAGCCACTTATCAAGCAACTTATTATGTTCCAGACATCATTCGTAGTGTTGGCATGCAAAGGTAGAAAAACCATCGGAAACAAAGGGAAGGTGAAAAGTATTCAAAATGACTAAGCTTGGGAAGGACAGACTTAAACACATGCTATGAAATTCATCAAACTAAGGTTTTTTTCCTTTTTGTGAGATCAAGTGAGTATTAAATAGGGTTAAAATTTAGAGATTTTGTTCCTCTTGCACACGTGAGGGCACCCTGTGCTGCTTGTGCGCACAATCTAAGGTAATGGGAAAACAGATTCCGAGTGTATCTACAGTAACATCCAGGGTAGGACATACCTTTCATTACAAAGCCATTGTCTGTATCTGTCCAAACAAGAATGTCGATTTTTTTGACTAAATAGAACAGCAATTTTAGCAAATCCAATGAACACAGTAAGTAAGTTATTTGGCTGGACTTATTAGTTTTTTTGAATGGTAACTCAGGATAAATATTTCTACTGTTTATATTTATATAGATGCTAAAAATGTTCAGGCCCTTGTTTACTTCATTGACAGAATTAAATTAAACATACTATTAGGCCAAAAGTGTGTGTGTGGGGGGTATATACAAATAAATAAAATTAACTTTTCTTTAAACCTGACATTTATTTTTCATGTTAGTTTTTATCCATACAAGAAGACATAGAAATAGTCAGTATGCAATACGTATTTTTGACTTTTGGAATTTTGAGGATTATTGTTCTGTTACAGTGACATTTCATTTATAACATAATTACCTTTCCATTATACAAAATAAGGTGAATTGCTTCTTTTATTACTGTGTCTGTTTATTTTTAATAACCTGATTTGCATCTTACCTGTGCTGTTGCACTATAGCATATGATAACCACAAAGATTAAATATTTTTACCATAAGGTTGAAACCTCCTAATTTGTCAAATCTGTTATTTGAACAAGTTGAATTGCCAGCTTTTATCTCAATGCCTTGACCGCTGGGTAAGAGGATTAGAGGCCTGAGTCGGCTTCGCCAGGGTGGCTGGCCGTAGCAGGCGCCATTGCAGCTCAGATCCAAAATCAATGACCTGAGTCTGATTGACCGAGTCTCAATTGCTCAGTGGAATTAGCCTTATGCTGGTCTTCTCTGCTTACACAAACCAAGGCAGACAGAAACCAGCAGCGGCCTCTTCTTTTTAAATTCAAGTGTTAGGGAGGGTGCAAGAACAGGGAACAATAACAACAATAAACATATCGAGAAATGGGAATGGAACAGGATATACTTTGTGCCCCAAATAAGTAAGGTGATTTCATCAGTTTACCAAGTGTTGAAGTTCTCTGATGAAGCCATTTTTAGTTTTGAAAAAGCACTCATAATACCAATTATCATCATCTCATTCTTATTTTCTAGTTTTAGTAAACAAATTTACAAATTCAGACCTCTAAAATAAACTTTTCACTTGAAAATATTTTTCTTCATTCTAGGGACATTATAAAGGAAAAATAAGTATATGGCTTTTCTCATTTTCCGTTCTACAAAAAAATGCTGTGAAAGAGATGCACTTATGCAATAAACTGTTCTTTGCTCTGTTCACATTGTCATGGAGCAAAGTATGCTAAGGATCCTCATTCTCTTATATATGTTAAAGGTAAGGGAATCAAACAATCTGATTTCATTTTGAAGGGGTTCATACAGGAAAGAGACAGGCATCTATTCTATTTAAATCAGTAGGGTTTTTTTCCCCCTGAGAAAACTTATTGTCTTAAAAAATGGGTTTAAGAAACTAGGTTTGGTATTAAAAGAGTTCTATTAGAAGTTATGGAACTTAAGCTACTGTAATCACTCAAGAAATTGAGGAGCCCTTTGGCAAAAGCAATTCCTTTATCTCAAGAATCAAGGCAACATTTTCTGGAAAGAAGAGAGTCCCCAGAGAACAACAGCATTTACACCACAGAATCAGGGTGCTTTAGAGATTCCGAAACCATCGTTTGCAACCTTCTGATTACAAAGCTCATAAAACCTGAAAACCGAAAAGTTAAGGAACTTGACCCAGGTCACAAACCGATTGAAATTCTCAAAATTAAGAGTGAGGACCTTGTTGTAGAAGATTTTAAGTTGAAAATATAAATTAGCGGCATTTTCATTTTATTTGGAAAATCATTGGGATCATCTTGTCAACAACTCTAATTCAGAGGTTGAAATTTATTTTAATCCGTGATTTTGTAAAACATAAGCACATATTTGTGAAACATCCTAAGAGATAAAGTTTCAAGCAGATGGCACCTGAGACAGAAAATGAATTGAAAACACCAGGTATAATTTCTAGTGATGGAAGTTTGTTCTACTTTTCTATCTAGAAACTATTTGTAAATGAATAAGGATCTTTTCATGTGGTGTATGAGTAGGTGCCCCTCGACCTGTTCTTCCATCAAAAAGTAAGGCTGCAACTGAGGCTGTTCTAAAGGGGGTGATTCTTATGTTAAAATAGTGAGTAACATAATTCCAAATAACATTTTATAAAAATAAACTTTTCTGAAGCTTTAATTATTTGTGTCTTTGTCTCTATGAAGGTATTTTGCTGTAGAATAACTCTGTAACGAGGGCAATTTGGAATAAGTCAACATTCTCATTAAAATAAAGCCATCTGATATTTCAGAGAACCATAAAACAGCCACTGAAACCTGAAGCTTCAGAGAAGGAAATCTTTATTGTAATACAGGAATCAGCAACGTTGTTTATAAGCATCATTTCCATGGCAAAAGATTAGTTCATTCAATAAGAACCTTGTAACATGGTGCCAGCTCGGGTGTAATAAACTTTATGGAATGGCTCATAAGATTAGACTAATTAAAGATAATCTAATTTGGACAATTTTATCTTCTGGAGAAGAAATGTGATGTCATCCTTTGGGAAGAGACAGTGTTTAGTCTCCGGGGATGTGCAAAAATAAAATAAAATAAAATAAAATAAAATAACCCTTCATAAGATATGTGCAATAATAAGAATTAGGGTTGATCCAAAGGCAGCCTTAGATCTACCCATTGCCTCTCAAAAGATCCACCACATGGATGGTTAAGCCCCATAATTATCTCCCCTATTTGTGACAAGCATGAGCTAATCAGTCTCTGAGGGAGTTTTCCAGCAGATTCTGAGGAGAGTGTGTGCACTGCACATTGCTCATCAAGCTATTTTGTACTCAGAACCGCAAAGAGCTGACCAAAGTTCATTATCCTCATCTAGACCAGAATTAATTCAAATTAAGAAAAATAGACATTTTTAAAATGTGGAGTGCTGATGATTTAGAACAAAGAGTCTTCACAATTTTTATATCAGCAGCATAGGTTCTAGCTGCCTATAATCCCATATTAAAAGATTAGAAAAAACATCTGAAGAAATCAGAGAGTGTCTAATTGAGGTTCTTCCCTTTAATCCTGCAAGCCAACTCCCTCCTGGATACCAAGATCTGTCAGTGAGGAGCCAGGGGAATTCCGTAAGGAAAAAGCAACCACGAGGAATATAACATATTCTTCCCTACTTAAGTAATAAAAAGGAAAAAAACCAGAGTTGGTGATATCAAAACATAAGCCAACAAAATTAAGGGAAACCCCCCCAAATGAATCTGTAAATAGAAACTAGTAAAAAGTGAAGGAATAAGCTCGATATTGCTCTTTATTGTTTCAGACCATTGTGCAATAGGGAGAGAATGTACAAATAAAGGCCAAACCCCTCATGGCAGATTACACATACAAGGTCACTCTAAAGCACTGAGTGCCCATTCTTACTAGCAAACAACGAGCTTTTTACTTACTAAACATGTTTTACTTAGATATTGATTGTTAAAGTACTCATTATCTGATTGTCTTTATAGAATTCTACTCATTCATCTTGCCAGAGAATTATATGTAAATAAGCAGTTTTCTAACAACACTAAAAAAATGTTACTGAGAGACAAAGTTTTTCTGTATAGCTATTATATAATTGTGCACAATACAGTTTAGATGCTTCACTTGTTAATAATTAACATTTTATGCTTATTTACTAAAGCACAGAAAAATTAGGTGACAGTTCATGAGCAATAAGTTAAATTAGCATAAGAAAAATGGAGTTTATTTTGTTTTGAGAAATACAAAATCTCTTAGATCGTAATAAAATAACAGTAATTAAGAAAAAAGGGAAAGGAAATAGTGTACTAAAATCAAGATACACTTTAAAAAATATTATATTTTAATCACAAAGTGGGATCTTTGCTTTCTTCATTAAGTGCGTAGAAATTGATATAATATTAAATTATGCAAGGATTATATCTAATAATATATATTTATAAGTATATGTGCATGGTAAACATATTTTTCTTCACTCTATTATGCATTAATACTTTAAAACTATTAATTTGCTGCACATTGGGAAAGTTTCTTTTTATTTCCCTCATAAATTCACATACAGAAAAATCACTTAAAATATTTTAATAGGCATTTTAACATTTTATTAACACTCTTTTTGTAAAAGATGCCTCTTTTGTAGTAACCTGGATTTTGAGTCTTTCAGAATCATACTGTAATACAGAGAAACTTGGAAATGAGCATGAAATTGGGAACTTGGAATCCATCTAACACCTTTCTTTTCATTTCAAATGGAAAACAGTTCATAAAACAGTATCTTTGGACTTTGCACACTGTCTCACCAGAGACCCTGCACCTCTTCAGAGAGTGCTGCACCACCTGGGCACACAGCAGCCACGTGGAAGCGGCGTCTGCAGAATTCTGTGACTGGCCCAGGTGATCAATGGTACAACAGGGAACTTGAGTAAAAAGCAATTTTGGTAAGTTTTGTTATCAACTTCCACCTTCGTAAAGATATATGATCATTTCTAAAACCCCAATTTTTTCTAATTTTTAAAAATATGATTTTCTATTCAGTACTGGAGTTTATAAAATTAGTATAAATTCATGGCGACATACATACTCTATGACTAATATGGACTCAGTGTAAAGGGGAGGAGGTGGAAATCCATAGTGACTGAATTCAATGCAAATTGTTTCCATTAAAACGGACAGAAGGCAAAATAAGTGGGGAGAGTGTAGAACCTAAACCTAAATTCTCTAATTTCTCCATAAAATTTGAAATTGTCATTTTACGACTTTGTGGGATTGCCGCTGCAGAAGGAAGACAGTGTATCTGGACACTTTAATCACCAAATATCAGATGAGAGGTGAGACTCACTCAGTTATTTGATTAATAATTAAAATAACGTGCTCTGCCTTGGTTGGTGTGGTTCAGTTGGTTGGAGTATCATGCCATAAACTAAGAAGCTGCAAGTTCAATTCCTGGTCAGGGCGTATATCCAGGTTGTAGTTTGATCCTGGTCCCTGGGAAGGGCATGTATGAGAAGCAATGAAATCAATGTTTCTCTCTCACATTGATGTTTCTCTCTCTCTCTCTCTCCAAGAAAAATATTCTCAGGTGAAGATTAAATAATAATAATAATAAAAATAACATGCTCTTTCAGGAATATAATTAGAAAATCTCAGACATTCCACGCAGCAATATTTTTACTGATATGTCCCCTAGAGCAAGGGATATAAAGGAAAGAATACACAAATGGGATCTCATCAAAATTAAAAGCTTCTGCATGGCTATGGAAAACAGTATCAAGATACAAAGAGAAGCAACTGTTTGGGAAAACATATTTGCCAATGTTACCTCAGACAAAGGTTTAATCTCCAAAATATACAAAGAACTCATTCGACTCCACTCAAAGAAGACAAGCAACCCAATTAAAAAATGGGCAGAGGACTTGAACAGACATTTCTCCAAGGAGGACATACAGAGGATCCAGAGACACATGAAAAGATGCTCAATATCGCTAGCTATCAGAGAGATGCAAATTAAAACCACAATGAGATACCACTTTACACCAGTCAGAATGGCTATCATAAACAAAGAAACAAACAAGTGCTGGAGAGGTTGTGGGGAAAAGGGGACCCTAGTTCACTGTTGGTGGGATTGCAGACTGGTACAACCACTATGGAAAGCAGTATGGAATTTTCTAAGAAAACTAAAAATGGACGTGCCTTTTGACCCAGCAATTCCACTGCTAGGAGTATATCCTAAGAACCCTGAAACACCAATCCAAAAGAACCTATGCACCCCAATGTTCATAGCAGCACAATTTACAATAGCCAAGAATTGGAAGCAACCTAGATGCCCATTGGTCAATGACTGAGTCAAAAAACTATGGTACACTTACACAATGGAATTCTATGCTGCAGAAAGGAAGAAGGAGCTCCTACCCTTTGCAACATCATGGATGGAGCTGGAAAGCATTATCCTGAGCGAAATAAGCCAGGTGTTGAAAGACAAATACCATATGATCTCACCTTTAACAGGAATGTAAACAACAAAACAAACAAGCAAGGAAAATGTAACCAAAGACACTGAAATACAGAATGTGCTGACAGGGTCCAGAGGGTAGAGGGGAGAGAAGCACAGAGTAAAAGGGGATGGACTCACATGAATAAGTATGAAGGACACGTGGACAATAACTAAGACGGGAGGCGGAGATGGGAGGGGGTGGGGAGCAGTAGGGGGGGTGCAGGGCTGGGAATACAAGAAAGAAAACTGTACTTGAACAAAAGTTAAATTTAAAAAAAAGTTCTATAAAAAATTCATTGTTGTTCAAGTAAAAAAAAAAGAAAAAGATTATAGGTCATTTACATTTTTATAAGAAAAGAAATTGTTCTTTATGTCTTTGTGTTGAAAATAGGAGATAAACATTTAACTTTGGTATTGTAATGTAATCGTTAAACTCATTTATTTTTATAATTTAAATCTGTACTATGAATAATGAGGAAAAATATGGACCATCAGAAAATACCTGAAGTTCACAAGCGATGTTAAAAAAAAGAGAGCACATATTAACTCAGGACCTCATAGGTGTTACTCAGAGGTAATGACATTGGAATGGCCAAGGCTTGTCTGGGCTCTGTCCCATTTGGGGAGCCATTGCCTTATTGTGTGGCACAAGCCTACAACCTCCATCAGACTAGCAGAGAGAAAGGAAAGATCTGTACCATAGATATCCAACCTTGTCTGCATTTTACAGCCACATGAAAAGATTTTAAAAATCTTAATGCCTAAGTATAAATTCACCCCCCAAATAATTATAACAAATGAGGCATCGATGTCTAATTTGAAGCTCTTCAGGTGATTCCATGTGCAGCCAGACCTGAGCTCTATTACCCACATCACCTCTCCTCTCTGCCTGGCACACTAGAAGTCCATGTTAAATGGTTTCATAGACCCGGAAGTGTCTAACAAACTAGGGTGGTTTAGTGGTTCTCATGCCCTTTGCTTCCAGCTCCTTTTTCCCAATTGTAGGTTATTGAGGGTCCTGAAGAGCTTTTGCTGATGTGGGTTTTATCTTTTGACTTGTACTCAACTCGAAATTAAAACTGTGAAATTTTAAAGTATTAATTAATTAATTTCAAAACAAAAACAATAAGCCCATTACATGTTAACACAACTTTTATAAAATAATCATTGTCTTTTGTAAAACAAAAAATATCAGTGATGGAAGTAGTCATGTTTAACATTTTTGCAACCTTTCTTAATGTGTAGCTTCATAAAAATGGCAGCATAGTTTTCCTGTGTATTTCTGCATTTAATCTGTTACAATAGGACTTCCTATAGGAAAAGGTGTCGGACAGTGGTGCATTTTATCTCTTTGTCTAAATTGCATGTAGATTATGTTGTAAAAAAAAAACTGGGCTAGACTGAGATGAAGGAGGAGTAAAAATTGACGGGAGAAACACAAAAAAATTAAAATACACAAATGATATCATTTGGCTGACAGCGAGTATCAACGACTTGAAACAGCTTCTGAAAGAAGTGAAAGAAGAGAGCGCAAGACTGCATTTGAACACCAAGTAGGCAAAAATCACGGCACAACTTAAAGAGACAATGGAGACAATGCAATTGTTACCAATTTTTGCTTACCTTGGTTCAGTCATTAATTCAAAGGGAGACTGCAGCCAAGAAGTCCAGAGGAGGCTGAGGCTCAGCAGGGCCGCAATAGAAGAGTCAGAAAAGATCACAAAGAGCAAAGATGTATCATTAGAGACCAAGGCAGAGATCATTCACAATTACTACATACCGATGTGAAAGCTGGGTGGTGAAGATGGCTGACCAAGAAAGAATTTATCATCCAAAATGTGGTGTCAGAGGAGAGCTCTGCAAAGAAAGATGAACAAATGGTTCCCAGAGCAAATTAAAGCCAAAGGATCGCTGGAGGCAAAAAAATGACAAAACTGAAGCTGTTCCACCTCGGGCACATCTTGAGAAGGCAGGGTTCTTTGGAAAAAAACGTATTTCTGGGAAAATAGGAGGCAGCAGGAAAAGAGGAAGACCAGCTATGAGATTGATTGACTCTAGTACCAAAGCCACAGGCATGCGTCTTCAGGAGCCATGCTAGGCTACTGAGGACAGGACATGCGGACATCACCCATTCACAGGGTCACTGGGTATAAGAGCCAACTGATGACATGCCACACACCTTATTATGAAAGCACTTTAACTTTATATGCCTCCAGAAAGGGATTTGAAGAGCCCCCAGAAGTCCTCAGACCACACTTTGAGAACTGCTGGCATAATGACATAACCCTCACAGTACGGATGGACATAAAGATAGCAAACCCTTACCCTCGGCCTACAAAAGGCTAAGACAAAGTAAACATTTGGATGTACAAAAGAAACACTTTCTGTCACTGTGTGCTTGGTGACTTGTTAGATTATGGCAACCTAGGTGTTATTTCTAAGTGTGACCTAATTTACCTACAAATTCTCCTATTCCAAACCAGTTAGTATCTTAAAAATATCATATGTATTTTATGTAACTTTTGCATGCTTAAAAAACCCAGTCCTTACTCCCCAGAACTGTGCAATCTAGTTGGTGAGATAAGACATATGCAGATAAAACTTCACACAGTATTTTGTGAGGTCAAAATTGTAATACAATAACTCACAGGAGTAAAAACATATGAACAACTTTTAAAAATTGTTAAAATGCTCTACTGGGCTGTATTTTTCACTTCACTTATTCCCATCTTAGGTAGATAATTCACTTTTTAAAATGATAGCACTTGAAGAAGGGCATCTTTGTAGTAAGTGGCTATTTTGACTTATGGTGCACGCTCTGACTGGGGACCAAACCTGTGACCTGGGTATGCGTCCTGACCAGGAATCGAACCTGTGACCTTTCAATCTACAGGACAATGCTCCAACCAATGAAGCCACAGTGACCTCTGCAACAGACAGATTGGTATACACACATTTACACTGATCCCTAAAAACTTTCTGCTGTTGTTGTGCACTCCTTTTAATTGTTACGTTACACCCCTCCTTTGTAAACATAGATGGCCTTGAAACTGAAATGATATTGTATTTGATTTATTTCCCTTGACCTTAAAAAACATATTTTTCTTATTGGTTTATATTTCTTTTGTCGTTTGTTATCTGTACATTCCATATTCTACAGTACATATGCAACAAGAATGTATTCACATTCAATTTTACTCTTTCCGTTTTTGATCAATGTTCACGTTTATTATGATCATTTTTAATTCTAGTTCTATCCTCCAAGATATTGGCTATTTCTTACCTAATGTCATCAGCAGACTTAACAAGCGTACTTGATATTCCATCACTCTGTTCATTGCGAAAATGTTAAATAGCACCGAACTGGGAACTGACCCCTGCAGAACACTTCTTGTTATATTTTCCCCTTAACTCGTTCCCCAAATGATACTTATAATCTGCATCTTTAGATGTGTTCCAGGTGAGGTTGGCCAGTGGTTCTTTGGTACGTAATATATTTCTAATAATTAAGAAATATCCTAATTGGAAATCTGTATAGATAGCAGTAGAACTCTTAGGGAACTGAATGTTCCTAATAAGAGGGAGAGTTATTCATATGCATAAATAGGCTAAAATTGGCCCTTATAAGTGTAATACAAAGTCATGAAGCAAGGAAAAACACATAGTATACTGAAATGTCCATTACTTGCTTCAACCTTGACTAAAATACCCATATGACCCATGGGAAATTAGGAAGAAAAATAGTATTTTATAAATCATTAAACTAAAGTTTCCACCATGGCCATCCTATTGGTAAATTATGGCTGGATAACTATCTTTACTTCTATTTGTAACTGGAACATTGTACTCAGTGAAGCCTGGTTTGTTTCTCATTCCTGACCCTACCTCTAAAGCCACCCTGTCCAACCAGACATAGCACACACACACACACACACACACACACACACTCACACACACACACACACCATGTTTAGTAAATGTGGATCCTGAAGTATTTCTTTCTTTTTTTTTTTTTTACAAAGAGGAGCTAGTTTAAGTGATTTTATTTATTTTATTTTATTTATTTATCATTAGAGGGGAAGGGAAAGAGAGAGGAAGGAAACATCAATGTATGGTTGCTTCTCGAGCATCCCCTTCAGGGAACTGGCCCCTGTGGGGAACTGGCCTGCAACCCAGGCATGTGCCCTGACTGGGAATTGAACTGCGATCCTCTGGTTCGCAGGCCTGCGCTCAATCCATTGAGCTACACCAGCCAGGACTCTGAAGTATTTCTGATTGTTTTGGTTTTTATGCTGATATCATCCAAATTTTAAACAATATTTTGTTGATGAGTAAAACATTACTAGGATTCCATAATAATCATGTATTAGTGCTGCTTCTCAGACAGGGAAAATTAAGAGAATGGTGAGGCCGATGGAAGTTTTCCAAAACTTCACTAGAACAATAAAATTTGGGATAGGCAGATACTGTTATTGAATAAGACAATAAATCATAGAGATTTATGAAATGTCTAATATGTGCTTAACACAAAACTAGATGATCCTAAATATAAAATAACTACCTTCAAACAGCTCCTCAAGGGCTAATAGCTTTAGTTACAAAGAGAAGACAAAAATGAATGCCGTTGACAAAAAGCACAAGGCACTTTTACTGCTGAAAGGTACTCTGCAGAATATATATTGCAAAATTTTCAGAAATTATTAGGAAGTCATGGTTTAATAGTAAAAACAAGTTTTATGTGAGAGGCAGCACTTGGAGAAGGATGGGTAATATGTAGTTGGATGGAGAGAAAAGTTGAGAACATTCCAGGAAGCAGAAAAGAATGTTCAGAAGCAGGAAGGCAGTAACAAGACATTCAAATAAAGAAAAAGACCCTGACTCATCTTCTGTAGATGCACGTCTTACAAATATCAGTGACTATGTGTTATTATTCCGGAACTCGGAAGGTGGGAGATTTTATATTCAAGTGCTCCCTGAGCGGAAACCAAAACAAAGAAGGCCTCTTACTTATCTAAAATGCATAACAAATCACCCCCAACGTTAGCAGCTAAAAACTGCAAATAGTTATTATCTCACTGTTTCAGTGTTATCCTGGAGCAGTTTGAAGAATGGGTGGTTTTTGTTTGGGGGCCTCAGGAAGCTATAATGAAATTGTCATCTGGGGCTCTCGTCATTTCAAGGTTTGACTGAACGAAGGTCTGCTTCCACTGTTGGTGTTGGCAAGCCTTAGGGGATCGTTTTCTAAACTCACTTATATGGTTCTCTCCACAGGACTGCCTCCCAAAAGGCAACTGGCTTCCCCTAGAGCCAGTGAATCAAGACAGTCTGAATGCCCAAGACAGAGCCAGGTCTTTTTATAACCTAAGCTCAGAAGCTTAGGAGACAGAGAAAATTGCAGTCCATCTTAGGTGCTGCCTACCTACCACAGAAGGCATGGTTGGTATAGGTGGGTGAAAGGAAAAACCTATACTCTGTCTCTCGGCCTCATGCTTTTCGGATAGAATTCTTCCTATTTTCAAATATGACCTGTAGCATAGTAAGAAAGTTGAGAATGAGGAAGGAATAAAATTTAAGATAATATGGCTTGTGAAACATAGTTTAGTACCTCTTTTTTCATGTTATTTTATTTTCCTTTTCCTATTGGGTAGTCCAAGGAAATAAAAATTTCTTCATCATGTTTCCCGAGGCAATGGCAGGCATGGTTAATCAATCATGGTACTCCTTCACTGAGCCCAGATGTGACCTCAGACTCTGTCCCGGTACACTGTCCCAGATGTTTACGATAAACTTTGCAGAGATGAAGTGTACCTTCCTATTCCAGCCCTAGTCTTTAGCAGAGAACTTGCTCAGTCTCCATGAATATGTGGGCACTGGATTTATTAAAAAAATGTTTTCTCTACGTAGTGCTGAGGAAAAGGTAGCCTTTTAAATAAATGGTGTCAGGTCAGTTAGATATCCAGACAGAGAAAATTAAACTTGGCCTCTTCCTCACACCATACATAATTCTAGGTAGACAAATGATCTAAATATAAACAGCAAACCTATAAAAATATTTACACAATAGGCTTTATTAAACTGGCAAACTTTTATTTAGTAGGAAAAGGCAAGCCACATGAGTTGAAATATATGCTACACATACAAACAATAGTTTGTCTCTACAGTATGTATAGAACACCTACAGTTTTCAATAGGATAAACAGAGATAACTACACCTACAGTTTTCAACAGGAGAAAGAGGGATAACTCAGTGGAGACAAGGGCAAGAAACTTGAACAGGAATCTCACAAAGGAGAATATCTCAGTAAATAATAAACTCAGTAAAGATAATTATATAACTACAGATTCACTACAAGAGCTAAAATGAAAAACACTAACAATTTTAGTGTTTGTAATGATGTGGATAATGCCAGTCTTCCATACAATGTAAATGTTGGTTGGTATATCTGAGTGGTGGCATATCTTATGGCCCTGGAACTTTATTCCAACACATATACAGTAGGTTGGATAAGTGGTGACATGTTTATGAAATAGTATGCAACAATGAAAATGGAGGGGAAAGGCTAAAGTTACATGCAACAATTCAGATTACTCTAACAAAGTTAAAGCTGAGCAAAAAATGCAAAAGGATATATAGATCACATGATTCATTTTATATAAGCTAACATATGCAAAAGTAATCTATGGCATTCAAGGTCAGGCTAGTGATTACTTTTGGAGAGAAAAGAGGAAATAGAAGTTGGCACAGGAAGAGGAGAGCCCAAGCAGGAATTTCAGGGGACTGCTAATCTGTTTCTGAACCTGAGCGGTAGTCATCTGTGTTCATTTTGTGGTTATTTATTGAGTATAATTTTTTTCACTTCTCTCCATATAAGTTAAACTCTACTATTCTATGCTAATTTAGAAAATAACCCTATGCTCCATCAACCATAAGGTCAGTATGACCATGGGCTGCTGAGTAACAAGGAAGCGAAGAAAATAGAGTTTACAGAGTTTAAAGAATAAGCATATTCTTTAAGCAACAAAGAATATTTGTTTACTTGAAACAAATACATGATATGTGTTCAGAGCTGCAGCTGTCTCCTGATAGCTTATCGTTTGAGCCAAGTGAAGACTATTCTTATCATGTGTCCCAGCTGGAAATTTGATAAAATGTACAAGTTAGTTGGATTCAAGTTATATTTTATGCACATCAATACTTCTCCTTCCTGACTTCTTGATATGCAAGCCTGGCCATCTCACAGAGTTTGGTCCAGATTTGAGAACAGGCAGGAAAGCTAACTCAAATTAGCAAAGCAAGCAGTGCCAAGGGCAAACTTATGGTCAAGGATACATGGAGGTGTGAGGGAGCTCAGGACCCCAGGGCCTCTCTGTTGCTTGTGGATGTGGACCTGAAGTTAGTGGCCAGAGCAGCCACGGAAAAGAGGGAATCACCAGGTTAGAATAATGTATAGGCTCACCACCTTTTTACATTAGCTTAAATGGCAAAGAAAATGTCAGTGGTCCGCTCTTTTACTGTTAAGCAAAATACCTTGCTGCAACTGTGGTCATATAATTTAGTTCCCTGGGGTTGGTGTGGCGGTTGTGCCTGTCTCCTTGAGCCTGCTCCAAATTTCAGTGTGGTATCCATCCCTGGTTGTTCCCTACCACAGTGGGAAAATGTCATTTTGTAATTCACTTATTCCTTTATTCCTGAAGTATATGTGTAAATCTAGGGAGATAGCAGGTTCTATACTAACCACAACAATTCAAACTGCTGTGATGTTTAGTTCCTGCCCTCTAGAAATCTTTAAAATATTGTCATATTCCAAAATACTTATCAAAAGAATTCTAAAGTGTAGCATGAGTAGTCAGCTTTTATCTAATTTCATGTTTTGCTGTTTTTCTTCTAATTAATTCACAAGAAAAGTAACCTGAAAAAAATATAGATCTTATAAACATAATAAATTGCTCTCAACAAAGATCTGAAGAATTTTTATAAATGATCTGAGTTATATTGGATAAGTAACATTCTAACTTATGTCTTGGGTTCAAAGCCAAATGCCCAATAATTTTAACAGCATCTGATCTTAAGGTAGTTACCCATGTATTGTTTTCCCTAAAGGATCTACCATATGAAAAATCTCTTAGAAGCACTCTTTCCATCTCAGTTGATTGTAAGTCCAGTAAGCAGACTTAATTGTATGCATGAAGAAAGTAGTATTTAAACCCTAAAATGATGAATCTATGAATAGAAAGAGTACTAAGAAGTAATCTTCTCTTACGGCTACAGAGACATTTGACCCAAATAAACAGCTGAGCTCAAACCACAAAGCTGCATGGCCTTGACATTTATATGCATTGTAAAACAGCAAGCATCTCAATTTTTAAAAAATCAATTTTTAACCAATAAGATTACTTAAAAAAAGATTTTAGCATTTATTTTTAGACAAAGGGGAAGGGAGGGAGAAAGAGAGAGGGAAAGGAAACATCAATGTGTGGTTGCCTCTCATGTGCCCCCTACTGGAGACCTGACCCACAACCCAGGCATGTGCCCTCACTGGGAATCCAACCAGCGACCCTTTGGTTCTCAGGCCGGCACTCAATCCACTAAGTCACACCAGCCAGGCCTATAAAATCAATTTTAAATTACAAATTTCACTTTAATTTTCAAGGTTTTTCCCCATGAGTTTATTATTTTTTCGTAGATGAATCTACATTTTTAAATCTCTTAAAGCAAGGTTTCTAGGTATTGACTGCAACTGAAACTAATAACAGAATTGGCATCTCCTTTGTTGTTTCACTGGGGCAGTGAGTTGGTCTCCCAGTTTGAGAATCAGGCTTCTGAATCCTGAGACTGAATATAAAAATAGATATTTTCATCCTAGCTGGTGTGGCTTGGTTGGTTGGAGAGTTTTCCAGTGCACCAAAAGCTCACGGGTCTGACTCCTGGTCAGGGCACACATCTAGGTTGTGGGCTCTGTGCCTGGTCTGGGTGTGCAGAGGAGGCAACCGATTGATTGATGTTTCTCTTTCATCTCTCTCTCCCCTGCCCTTGACTCTCTCTTCCTCTCTAAAATCAATAAGAGTATTCTTGGGCATGGATTAAAAAATATAGACAATTTTTATCCATTTTGGCATTTGGCTATTTCTGAATTTTACTCAATCAACAATTTATTGAATACTTACTAGGCATCGGACACTCTGCCGGATGCTGGGAATTCAGAGGAGAGTAAGTTTCTAACTTCATAGAGAGTCAGGAAGGGATTCAACATGACAGTCCAGGTGAGAGCTGATGGAGCCTGAACCACAGCAGTCAATATGGAGGGACAACTTTTAGAGGAAATGAAGCTAGATGAGTTTTGAGACGTGTATCTGATATAAAAGTGATAGAATTTGATAAATTTTTCTATTCAGAAAACAGAATAACAGGCTGGAGTTAAAACCATTTTAGGAAAATCCAAAATGCCTGGCCTTTCAAAAAGACCTTTCTTTACGTCCTCCCAAATTCACATTTACTATGGAAACATACTCATACGTTGTTTGCCTCAAGAATTATATTTCTGAAGTGAGAAAGGAAACAGCACATGAAATAGCACATTATTAATGTATTATTTAAGAGGTAGTAAATAGTTGATTAAAATTCTTAAAAAGCTAAGACAGTGCCTGTGGTACGATAGAAAGGTGAATACAGCCGTAAACAGGAAACCAGAAAACCTAAGTTCTAGGTAAACATTTTAAGCAGGTGGATGGTGGGCTAAGTTCAAATGTATTGAGTCCAAGTGTGCAGATTATGCATTCCTGTAGGTGGGCACCATACCCATATGGTCCGATACTCAGCTCTCTCATGGCCACTGAGTCATTTGAATTCCATTCCACCCCACATAGTTCCAAATTCTGCAATCAACTTCCTGCATGTCCCGAGGCAAGCAAAAAGCTGTGCCTTTCAATTTCTTCCTCTAAAAATAAAGGGATTAGTGATCTTCCTAGAGCCTTCCATTTCCAGCATGAGAGCTGACGATCTGTGCATTGTAACAGTGCATTACTGCTACACTTCCTGAAAACCAAATTTCAGAATCAGCTTAAGGACACTGACGTAACTTTAGTATTGAAGTCACAAGTTGAAATCCATCACATGAACAGTGCTCTTCAACTTGAAATCTAAAGACCTAGATCATGTTCTCTGTACCAATTATTTAACTTTGTCACAGTTTGTCATTTAACCATGCTATACCCCAGTGTCTTAATCTACAAAAGAGAAGAAAAATCTGTAATAAAGTTTTGAGGAATATTAAGAAGTTATATCAGACATGCATACCAAAGTATGTGTGATTTTTCAAGGAGAAAATGACTGAATAAGCTAAAATGGGCAAATATTTGTTCTAATCAACAAATTTATTTTATTTATTATTTTTCTGAATGCCCATCTGGACCATCAGAACTCTTTTCACTGTGTTTTTGTTACATCTCTCATGTCAGCTGCAACAATGGAGCCAGTATAATAAAAATGTTTGCCATCTGTCTTGCCATTCTGGAAAAGTTGCCAATTTGTACTGCAAATCAGAACAGCTTCTAAAAGGAAGACTCTTCTGTGCACAGGACAAATTTGGTAGTGGAATATATTACTTGGCTTGTTTGAAATATATAACCTCCTAATACCTCTTGTACTAATAAAGAATATGATTTATCTAGGGGGCTAGCAACATTTTACAAAGATGGCAGTGATGAGTCATTTGCCAGATTACTGTAAAATACCTTAGCAATGCCAGTGTGAATTACCGCTCAGTTAACATTGTTTACCACCTAATTATTGAGAAGCACCTCCATCCATCACTGACAACTGAGTAAATGACTCAAGACACTATTGTATTTGCAACTAGAACAACAAGGTCATCGCAAGTTTAATTAGCCACTATCCATTACAAAAAAGCAAATGGCCTATGATGACAAGTAGCATTCCAATTTCTGTATGTGCACCATGAAATGATGGAGGAATTGCTCATATATCAGTGGTTCTAATAACAAATGTATGTAATACCAGTTAAGAAATTTTTATTATGATCTATATAATAAGTGGTGAGTAAAATGAAACAGATTATTCATAAGTCAATGTAAGTTACATCATAATTTTAAAATAAACTGTCATCTTCCAACATTTAGTATATATGGTGATATCTTCAGTATGCGACATGTAAAAATGAGTTTAAAGACTATTTTTAGAGCTTGATTTTGGATAAATAAAGCAAAATCTGGGACTATTCTTTGTTATTGTAGTTTGACTCAGACTTGCAAATGGTTTGAAATTATCCAACATTCAGACAAAAACACAATTTCCCTGGCCTTCAGGAATCATTTGGTGTGAACAGAATCTTGTTCCCATATATTTTCTTGCAAGGTTTTTAAAACTGTTTGCACCCCATACGGTATAGCAGGGGCAGAATGCTCTGAAAATATGGGGGAGTAGTGGTTTGAATGAAGGGCAAAGTATAGAACTCTGTCAAGGTCAAGACCCCGATGATTAGCTTGAATTGATCACAATCACCATTTTGAAAGGCCATGTGTTTAGGACTTTTTTTTTTTCTTTTAAGATAATAGGTTTTATTATGCCTGAAGTCATAAATACTTATTACAAAACGAGAAGAGTGAGCATCCGGGGATTCTATCCTCTGCCTAAAAGAGTTTTCAAAAGTCCTTTTTGGTATGAATTAAGCTTAAGAGTGTTCAAATACTTCACCACACATTTTACACAATGAAAAGCAGATTGAAGATTAAAAGTAGACTGTTCTAGACATGCTTTCCTGGTAGATTTTAGAAACTTTTAGATTACACGTCATGTAATAGACTGTACATGCATTCTTTAGTTTGAATATGTTTCTCTGTTTGAAAGAATACATTGCTGAATACAGTGGGGAAAAAGCTTAATATCATTATAATATAATGCCATTTACAGTTTTAACATTGTGGCAAACATAGTTTCCCAGTAGCTCCATTACAAACTCCTCATCATCCACATCCGTATGTTGGAGAATGCAGTGTTGTAAATAATACATTCCCAATATGTGAGTTATTTCTATTTCTCTTTCCATTCTTTAAACTTTCAAGTTTTCTTCTAATTCTGTAATGTTGGTGGACAAAATGAGTGTTGTTTTATAAAGCACATTAATATTCAATATTCTCTCTTATTATAAAAGTTTAAAAAACCTTCTCATGTAACTATGAACTAGATATGTATAAAATCTTAAAATTCTAAAACATGATCATCCAAATGATTCTGTAAAATTGTGTCACATGAGCCATAAAGGATAACAATAATTAAATTCCTAATTTAATGAGAAATATGGTTGTTTTTGTTGAACATACTATGAAATATGCATTTCCAGTAAATTCTAGAAAACTCAATATAGCATTGGTTTCTTCATTAAAGTCATTACCGGCACAGAAGATCGTATTTAAAAAAATATCAGATGCAGCTTTTATCTCATTCTTGGGACTGGAACAGAAGTAGGAAGACTATATCAGAGGTTTAAAAAGAAGGTAGTTATTTATTCACTATCATAACACACATTCATTCAAATATTAAACAATGAATTTTAAGCCCTGGCTGGTGTAGCTCAATGGATTGAGCACGGGCCTGCAAAACAGGATTGCAGTTCAATTCCCAGTCAGGGCACATGCCTGGGTTGCAGGCCAGTTCCCGGAAGGGGGTGCACAATACATTGTGTGTCCCCGGCAGAGGCAACCATACATTGATATTTCTCTCCCTCTCCCCTTCTCTTTCCTTCTAAATATAAATAAATAAAATATTTAAAAGACAATGAATTTTTCTTTGCTTATGTAGAGGCACTTTGCCATTCCTATTAAGTTGGCTCTCTCAACACTAAACAATCAAAATAGTGTCTGTGACAGAGGTCACATACATTGCTATAATATTTTGGGGGGAATCAGGGGCTGAATTGCTCTTCAGCCATTTTCCTCACTGTTATCCAAGAGAACGCCTAACTGTAGCAAATATCTGCATGTTCTGTGTCATAGAGAAATAAGAAATGATTGATGATAAATATTGCGCTATTATGAACATTATTATAGTTTATACTTTTAAAAGGGTTTCACATATTTTTATCGACATAATTTGCCATCACTTCCCACCCATCATTTAAAAATATACATTGAATATACAGTACACGCCAGGCTAATTATTTTTACAACTCAGGAGTTGTAGCTAAGAGAAGAAAATGAAGGGAGGCATAGGGTAGGAGATAGGAAGCAAGCACTTATTTCATCTCTGGACACAAAATATTCCCTACTGATTCTCACACAGTGCGCATTGATATCACGTAGAGCAGGCATCGTGTTGCAAAGTCCGGGCTCCCACCCTCAGTGTCTAACTCCCCACTTCTGGGGCAGGTTACAGAGACAGGCTTTGTAAACAGGTATCTCAGGTCAATACTAGAGAAATCTGTACTAAGTGAATGTAAACCGCCTAAAATGAGAATCAGGTACAAAATACAGATTGAGGGGCATCCTGTACCCAGCACCCTTCCCTGCAAATGAAGGATGTGTTTCTGGTGATGATGGTCTTGGGCTCAGTGCTTGGTTTGACTCTCACGTCTGCTGCTAATTCACTGGATGATCTCGGGCAAATTAAAAGATGTACAACATTGTTTGGCACAGGGCCACACACAATTAAGTACTTAATGAATGTATATATTTTGTGATAGATTTTTCCCCATAAATATTGTATTATAGCCATATGTACAAATTTTCTTTCTAAATCCCTAAAGTAGCCCAATTTATTATATAATTTACATAAGCAGAAATATTCCAAATGCCCATGGTGCTTACCTGAAAATTTAAGGCTCTTTGCATTTGGAATTTCTGTCTCAATTTGATCTCTCAGTTTACCAGCTCTTGAAATGGTGTCCTCTCCACCTGTCTAAATCCTGCCTGTCCTTTAACACAAATAAAAATGCCTACTCTGTCCTCTATCCATCCTCATCTATGGACATCCATCCTCTAAGCCAGGGGTGTCAAAGTCATTTTCACTAGGGGCCACATCAACCTCATGGTTGCCTTCAAAGGGCCAAATGTAATTTCAACTCCTTCACATTGAGTAGTTACATTGATACAGTCCTAAAATTATTTCAACCCATTTGAAGGCAACTGGGAGGCTGATGTGGCCCCCAGTGAAAATGAGTTTGACATCCCTGCTCTAAAGTGCAACAGTAGAAATTTTTTTCTGGTGACAGTTTTTCTTTTGTTTAGAACTCTTCCTTAAAGATCTATTTTGCTTGTATTGTATTTTGCAGTTCACTTGGTTATATCATGTCTACCCAACTGGTTTGTAAATCTACTTAGGGTAGATTCTGCCTCTAATCTTTCTAACCCCAAGTCCATCTGGAACAATATCTCGCTCACAATACCTGCTCAAGTCACAGTTCTTACTGCAGTAAAATTACGATGAGTGAGATAGACCCCCAATATAGATTCACTTATAAATGATACACTTCTACCTCTATGAATTGATGGATAAATTACCAATACATTATTCTCTATTTCTTCATTCCTTTTAGATAAAAATATAAATAAAAGACAATGGTTATTTTCTTCATATGCCCCAATGGACTATTTCGAGCACCCAGCAGGTTGTAACAAGAGTTCTACTTCGAATATCAGTCACCTAGAGAAGCACTCCTCAGAGTAACATATCCATGGACTGTTTGCTGTTAACCTTAGAAAAGATAAATCCCTTGGTTTGGAACTTGACCAATAATAACATTCAGCCTTGAGGCTTTTTTCATGGCTGAGTTTTCTGGGTAAAAGAAGCAGTATGTTGATTTACCCAGGAAGCTTCTTACCTCTTCCTGGACAGGCAACTCAGAGTACCACTCACCTAGCACATCAGTTTGATGCAATGTTCACTCATTAACACTTAATTTTGTGTGAGGTAATGTACTGGGCACCATTAGGATTATCTCCCCCAAAATTAAATCACAAACTTTGCACTGGTAAATTTGAAATTCAATAGATTAGCATGTGAATCAATGACATTCTTTCTAAACTAGTGTCTTTGAATAAAACCTGTATGTACGTTTCTGTCCTTATAAATAACTTTAGGAGCATAAGGCTCTGTTTTGTGTTTGCTTTGCTAAATGCTTAGAGATAAATAACCCCCAAAAGTAAAAATTCCTTTTGTTGTTATCTATGCAACAGTTATTCATTTTGAGAAAAAAATTAAAAATTTATCTCTCTGCTTCTTTATTTCTTTATTTCCGAGCATTCCTTGTCTGTCTCTCATTTGGAATGTACACTTCATTTCCGTTCCTTAAATATTATTGTGCAGTGGGTTCAGGTCTTGGCCACTGCTCACACTTCTGTCCTCCCTCACACACTTTCACAGAATTTCCCACCAACCAGATGCCTCCTAGACTCATAGCCCTGGTTCTCACCTCTCTCATGAGCTCCGGGCTAGTCAGATAGCAAGTGCTTAGGCGATGTGCCCATGCTGACCCCAATTAAACTCATGCCTTTTTCCCCCTTGATCTCATGACCTGTGAGCCACAAACTACTTTTCTTCCAGCATTGTTTCCCAGTTAATAACACCACTATTCACTTAGCATAAGTGAAATAAGTCAGACAGAGAAAGACAAATACCATATAACATCACTTATATGTGAAATATAGAAAAAGAAAGTTGAACTCGTAGAAAACAAGAATAGACCAGTAGCTGCCAGGGCTGGAGGCTGGTGGTGTGGAGAGGCGTGGGTCAAAGGCTCAAAGACGAATAAGTCCTAAGGACTTGATGTGCAGTATGGCGACTGCAGATAAGAACACTGCATTGCATACTTGAAATTGTTTAAGAGTATGAATTTTAATTGTTCACACCACAAAAAAGCATGTGAGATGCTAATTAACTTGGTTGTGATGACTTTTGGCAATATTTACATATATCAAATCATCACATTGCACACTTTAAATATATGTAATTTTATTTGTCACTTGTACATCAATAAGGCTGGGAAAAATAATACTATCATCATTCATCCACTCAGATATAACAAAAGTCTGGGAGTCCTCCTATTGTCTCTTTTCTCCCTAGCTTTCTCTACATTCAGTCATAAATCACTACACATTTGACTTATGAATATTTTAAAATCAGTTCTCCTTTTCTTTTGAGGCTTTTATCATTATTGAACTATTTCAGTTACTTTCTGTGTTTTTTTCTCTACCCCCAGTTTTCATCCTCTGCCTCTTTACACTCAAATCTGTTGTAGACAATGCAGATTGCCACAGGTTTACTTCCCTGCTAAAGATTTCTCATTTCTCCCTATGAAGTACTGGACAAACTCAATGTTCCTTAGAAAAAGTACATGATCCTCCATAACTCAACCTCCATCTGTCCTTCCATCCTTACATTGTACCTCTTCCCTTCTCACACTAGACACATTAATAACAATAACTGTAGTAATTATTATTATCAAAATATGAAGGAGGAGAAGGAAGATGAAGGGGGCAGAAGAAGAAGAGGAGGGAAAGAGGAAAAGAGAAAAGCTATGAACATAGTATATGCTTGACGCTCATCACTGTATTTGCATTTTACATTTATCATCTCATTCAAGCCTCATAATCCTTGAAGCAGATGCTGTTCCGCCCCCCCGCCCCCACCCATATTGTAGATGCAGGTACTGAAGCTTAAAGAAGAGAACTCATTGACTATGTTCCCATAGCCAGTAAGGATTAGGCTGGAATTCAAACTTAGATTTCTCTCTACCAAAATTTGTGGTAATATACAAAATCACATTACTGTCTCAAGTGTTGTTTTTTCCTTCTTTGCATTTTTAAAATATTGTTGGTACAAACTAAATACTCTTCCCATCATCTTCAACCATGTTTTAAGGATCAGCTTTGATCCTTAAAATTTTAAAAGCTTCTTCCTCAAGGCACTCAGTGCATAACAAAACCTATAATCTTTGAATGTCTATTGTTTTAAAATGTCTATTGTTTTAAAATAGACTTTTTTAGGTTATAGTCTCTTTAAGTACTAGAGCCATGTTTACTTGTCTCTCTGGTTCCAGTACTGACCCTGGTTCTTGAATTGATAAGTAAGGGGTCAAAACCATTTGCAAAGTAACTTTTAGGAAGATTTAGAAAATATAATTGTCAAAGTGAGTAATCATTGTAAAGAACTTGTATGACTCTGTTTGATGAACAGAATCTGTTTGAATCTTACTTATATGCACATATAAGTTTTCTTGAAAAATGAGGCTACTGCTTTTTCAGTTCGAATTTGGAACTTGCGTAGTTTCGTACAGAGAGGGGACACTCTGTGCAGGTGGGCCGTGGTGGCTGGCTAACAAGGCCCAGCCGCAGCTTACATTCTCTCAGTGTCTTCTTGTGCTCTTCACTGTCCCCTCACACTATCCCCAGGAGTCGTCACTTCTGTCTACCACATTTTGGAGCAAGAGCCGGAAAATAAGAAAGCTAGAATGTAAACCCCATCAAATCAGAAACGTATAACTGTGCTGACACAAGTTCCTCAAAAATATTTGCAGAAGGAAGGTGGCATTAAATTTTCCTTCTCTCATTTCCCTCTCCCGCGGACAAATGGAGACTTCTTAACGATTCTGTTATTTCTTGAAGAACAAGAAGTAGGAAAGAAGAGATAAAAGGGTAGGTTTATAACAGATATCACTGCTGTTAATCCCTTCCACTTATTCCTCCATACAAGCCTAGCTTGAACGCCCGGCTTCTTCCATCAGCTGCCTTCCAATCGTCAACGGGACTGTCTCAAACGTTCCTGGCTTCCTGTGGGATTTCAAAGGGAGGGCGTCATCCCTCACGCAATCACCTCGCAACTGCCACCTGGACTTCTTGTCACCTCTGGGGCCAGTACCAAGGGCAGCAGATTCCCTCCTTCACCGTAACCTCAATAAGCATTTGCCTTCTCAGTTCTGATTTCTAGATAAAGACTTCAATTTCTTCTCTCATGATTGAAAGCAAGAATATCCTCACACTTCCCCTGATTCAAGGTATAAAATGCCTGGACCGAAGTGGAAAATACCTATCTGAGAATTCTAAAACTTAATGGTAGCATGTGGCTTAGAGAAGAATACCAGAATTAAATTACTGCTGAACCAACATGGGCCTGCCCTTAAGAAATGAATTCCCCAATAAAAACATTTTATTCCAGTATTTGTCTACCAGTTTGGGACTGGGCACCATTGTGCAGCCATAAGGTGCTCCAAGAAAATCCCTCACTTCCAGCTCAAAGAGCAAGAAGGGAAACTCACAACACACAGAGAGAATGTGAGAATAGTTTATTTTTCTCCTTTTCTTCTCCACTCTCCCACACCCCAGTCCCCAAACAGTCCTGTCACGGGAGTGGTGGTGACTGGGGACTACAGGGGGTGGAAATCTGAGGAGTAGAGAGCTTCCCTCTACACATGCAGTTGTCCTGTGATGTGTGAGGAATGAGCTAACTCCCTCTCTCTTTCATTCCTGTTACTCAGCATTAGGTGCAGACGCAGTTGCAGATGTGAAGCCCCACCTTTCTAGCCAGAACACCAAAATGATGAGCCCCAGGAACTGGAAGTATTAAAGAGATCTCCGAAGGAGAAGCACTGGGGGGAAAAGTGATTCTATGAAGTTATTTATGTATTTATGGGCCCAGGTCTGACCTCCCATGTGGGAATGTGGATGTGTGGGACTGATTCTCTCCACCACACTGAAGACTTTGAGATCTAAACTAACAAATGGACCAACCTCCCAAAGGCG
Source organism: Sturnira hondurensis (assembly GCF_014824575.4). NCBI lineage: Eukaryota > Metazoa > Chordata > Mammalia > Chiroptera > Phyllostomidae > Sturnira > Sturnira hondurensis. The sequence goes on from NW_028083443.1 coordinate 2,759,540, forward strand.
GCCTGGGTGGCACACACACAGGACAGATCAACACAGCACGGTGAAGGCCACGAACACCAAACCAGCAGCGCACAAAAGGCAGAGTAGAACTTATGACCAGAACCTACCCAGATCAACTGCCTTCTAAAACAAAATGATCAACACTACCTACAGCATGAAAGGAAACTTGGTGTCTCCTAAAATAATTCTCAAAGCAACCCCTGCATAATCCCGTATTATGCAATTTACGAAGAACCAGAAAAATCTCGGATCTCAGTAAAGGGCAATCAACACACATCAAGGCTGACATGACACAGATGCTGAAATGACCTGACAAAGACTTGAAAGCAGCTATTATAAAAATGTTGCTTCAAGCACATTTAGCAAAGGAATGGAAGATGCCAAGAAGAATCAAATGTAAACGTTAGAAGCAAAACATAGAGTAACAAAATCTGAGCCATTCCATAGGCAATATGCAGAGATATAAGTTTATCCTGATGGGCCCATCTTTCTAATCACACCCGAGACAGTGCCATAAGCCTTACATGTGCACACGACACAGTGCATTTATATAATGAAAGAAGTGAGGACGTTTTTTAAGTGTATGTAATTATAAAGAAATCTGTATATTGAAGTTCCCATGATTTATATCTAGTAATCTGATTACTTTGTATTTTGCTTTCAAAACAGTAGAAGAGAACCTGAACAACTATGGTTTGTGAAAATTAAGGGTTTGCATTTACAAAGACAGAAAGCCCATTGTTAAAAGGTACCATATGTACATAAGCAGCAATTCTATTTACAAAGAACTGCCCTAATGTGTCTATTTGCATATCATTTGCATTTTTGTCACCACACCTGTCAATCAGCTCCAGCAATGAGCAAATCAGGTAGCCCACATGGGAACCTGGGCCAAAGGAAAAAAAAAGGCAAGGTGATTGGAAATGGAGAAAACCCTCATGTATTTATTTTTAAGGCAATCTTTTTAAAAAAAAAGCATATTGTGTTGTCTGAATATGGGCTATTTAGTTGCTTAAACAAATACGGCTTGTCATCTTTCAATAACTTTTCCCCATACACTTTCAGAACTTTTGATTAATTTTGTTCTTTTTTTGTTTATGTTCTTCGGATTATCAGGCTAAGCTGAAGTACTTCCAACCACCCAATAATACTCTGTGGTGAAATTAATTAAAAAAATTCTTGGCACTCTATTTTTGGAAACAGCCTTATATATGTGACAGCAATGACATTAAGGATTTTAGAAAAATCCTAAAATTCAGGATTGATAAAAGATGTTTTGAAATACCAAGTTTATTGTTGTGAGTCCCTCACATTGGATCCCCAGATTTGGCCCCAGGTGAAAGAAAGCTGGCATTTCTAGAACAAATTTCCAGGATGTTGAGTGTGACACTGTCCCTTTCAGGTAGAATTTCTGCTGTTTTCTCCTGGTACTTATATTTCAGCTTGGAAAATAAACCCTCCATGAATGATGACACAAGGAAAATCCCGCTTGCTTAATAATGAAGCTTCCAGAACTGATGGTTCTTTGGGGGGTAATATCCAGTTATTGTCTCTGCAAAATCCCGGGATGGAAAAGATGCTTAGTAATCGTTATCATGATGATCGCTGGGTACAGCTGCTGAGAGAGAGGGGCCAGAGTTGGGCCTCCCAAACAGCGCAGCAGCCCTGGCTGGCATGATGGATTTTCCAAAGAGTAAAGTATTTCACTTAGTTTTACATGTGGCATTATGAAGCTAGCTCTTGCACATGGGTAGACTGCAAAATTAGTATTTTTGACCCTGATCATGAACAAATGGAAAGCTGGCACCAAATTCACTTTCTAAGTTAATTGTGAAGTTGGGATCTTGGGGTTCTCCTTGGAAACCGGGTCCCCACCAGCCACTTTTCTATGCATTAAAACTGTGACTATACTAATGTTCATTAAAGGGAAGGGACAGGACCCAATCAACTAGTTTGCTTAAACAGATGACCTTTCTTTGTTAAAACTTGTACACAAAAGAGATGTTGTATGGAAGTAAAGACTAAGCAAGGAAACATTGTAGCAATTTGCTGAACATGGAGACTTATTGAGGATGCAGTCCTGAATAATACACACTAGCTTTGCTCTTCCTCTTTAGTCTGTGTAGAGAAGCTATGAATCATTCATGGTCTCCCAGCTGAGAAGGGCTTCAAAGGGGATGGTTCTGATTGGATGTCCTGTGTGAATTGCCATGCTGCAGAATCCGCTACACCCCAAGCACTGGAGGGTGGAGGAAGCACTTTCATCTGGGCCTCCAAAGTGTTTAGGGTCACAGTTCACCAGGAGATAACGATGTAGATGTACATTCAGAATTAGCTGCAGAGATACCTGTGTAGTGCGGTGTGGAAAAGTGAGCCAGTTAGATCCCCAGTGGATGCTGTGAATCAATTACTGTATTCTGAATACAAGGTTGGCTGCAGGGGATAAACAGATGTCAGAGAATTTTTCCCTAATAAGACCCTGGTAATAGAAGAGCACTGTCAGCTTCATTTTGCATTAAAAATCTCATTTCCTCTTCATACGACCCATTTTATTAGGTCCCTAAACAAAGATATTTTGTGTAACTGTTAATAGCGTCATGTGAATGGTGTCACCAAATTTCATATTTTCAGATTTTTTGGACACAAAAATCAAGAGGCAGAATAGGGGCCTATCTCAAGTCCCAACTTGAGATCTAATCAAAAAGACGTTCTGTGGACTGTGCACTTGGGAGTTGGTCGTGGTTAATTCTCATTCTCAATCAGGAGCCTCAACGTTCTTTTTATTTTCTGTTTTTTATTTTATTTATTTATTTTTCTCTTTAGGGAATGTATTGGGGTGATACTGGTTAATAAAATATAGTTCTCAGGGATACTACATCAACATTCTTTTTTCTTTTTTTATCCTCACCCAAGTACTTTTTCATTTGCTTTTTTTAGCCAGAGGAACATCAGTGTGAGAGAAGCATGAATTGGTTGGCTTCATGCGCACCTGGACTAGGGATCCATTGCCCACGAAGACAAGAGATCTGGGCCAGGACAGGGGATTGTCACTGTCCCAACCAGGATCACACATGCCTGCTCCCAGAACAGGATGAACAACAATCTAGGTTTGCACCCTGACTGGGAATCAAACTCGAAACCTTTTGGTTATGGAACGGCTCTCCAACCACTGAACCACACCAGCCAGGGCTACATCTACATTCATTTTTTAAAAGATTTTACTTATTTATTTTGAGAGAGGGGGGAAGGAAGGGACAAAGAGAGGGAGAGCAGCATCAATGTGTGGTTGTCTCTTGCACGCTTCCTACTGGGGACATGGCCCACAACCAGACATATGTCCTGATTAGGAATTGAACCAGTGACCCTTTACGATGCAGGCGGGTGCTCAGTCCACTGAGCCACACCAGCAGGGATGCATTCTTACAGAATATAATCCTCAGAGTATACACTGAAGCTAAATGTTCAATTTTATCTGTGCTCCTGTTTTCATTTTTTAATCATCAGTGACACATCAATTCGCCCCAACTGGAGCTCAGGCATCACAGAGCTTCTCTGGGTGATTTTGTTTTTTTAAAGCCTTATATCTCAGGACATACTTCTGGCATTTTCTAACCCAAATATTGGTCTTTCACAAAGAAAAATGATCACTTGCATCCTTTCCTTTATACCCTTGGGAGGCCCACCTTGAACTAGAAACATCATTTTCAGGTACCTGCTAATACCCAATTAACCCCTCCCTTAATCTGCAACTCTTCTGAAGGAGAATCTTCTTCAGGCTGCCAGACAGTGTTTTCTCTGCATTCAGATCCACGTGGAAAAGCCAGAAGCCAAGGAGGCGATGTGAGTTCGCTTTACAATAAATGAGTTCTATTGATTTGCTGAGCAAATACCATTTTTAGATTCACTAGACTCTGATCTTTCAAATGCAAAAATCTTTGTTTCCAACACTTGAAAATGAAGACAATTCAAGGAAGGACTGCTTCCTCATAATGGAAAGGTGACTAAGTAAAATGCGCAATGAATTTACTCAAACGCCACAGGGTGGAAATGTAGGATGATGAAGCTAGAATTCCAGCAAAAAAAAAAAAAGCATGAAAGAAACTACATATTTTGCAATGTTATTATATTGTGAAGTTTAAATGTGTCGACTGCTTTGATATTATTAATTTTTCTATTGCCTATTTGATGACTGTTGTGCATTCTAAGGAGCTATACTCATCAGATGATGGAGCTAAAGTGGAAAGGAAAAGTACTTTCCCAATGCCCAGTTGGTAGACAGATCTCCCCCCCAAAATGTCATGCAGGACAGAAAGGACTCTGATGAAGCTACAGCAGGTGGCGCTCTTCCCCTGGCGTGGGCATCAGCTGGGTCCAGGTCCCTTAGGGTGGGTTCCTTTCCCAGTTAGATACACTAGGTGAGGGTGAAATGTTCAAACAGACAGATAATAGTTTTAAAGACACTTTGAGGTGCTTAAACAGAGTATTGGTGTCCTATCAGCATCCCAGTTTGGATAATTATATCCTTCCTTTCCTTCTTTTCCAATTTCACTTTAATTTGGCATTCTTCACTTAGTGGTCTAAATTTGGGGTAACAAGTTTCTGGTGCTCTTGAATACCTCCCATGTTTCTATGCAGAAGTGGATAAAATCTCTATCGTTACTTCAATCACTTTTGCACCAAGAAAAAGTTCTATAAGGTTCCTTACAAATAAAATGAGTGGCATTATTTATTCTCAATAGGCTCAGATTAGCTAATAATAGACAAATTAAGAAAGCTGAAAAGTAACCCTGTAAGACCATTGACAGACTGAGTAAAGCACTCATGCAAAGTGAGAAGCGAAGTGGCATTCATCCACAGGCCATAATTAAAATCTCTATGGGGCTGTGGGGATTTTGTTATATTTATTCATCACAACCAAAAAAATACCCTACTTTTAAAGGTGTGGAACCCAAATTAAATCCATGTTTTCTTACTCTAAGTCCCATTATTTCATTAGGATAACACAATTTATTGTTAGTAGATATATACAGATGGTTTTCATGTCTGAGGCATATTTTATGGGTAATTAGCATAGTAGCTGTATAATAATAATCAGTTACAAAGAACTATCTAATAATAAAGCAATTAGTTTCTTTGATTCTGTTTGGAGCAGGTCTTAGCTGTTTGGTTTTTTTTTTTTTTTTGTCTAAAGTGTAAGTTGCCTGGCCCTGTCAAAGACCATACAGAAAATATAAAAAATAAATTGTTTTGTTCAGTTCCCAATGCAGAATGCAGGAAAACCAGGCACTGGAGGAGGAAACAGAATGAATACCAGCCCTAAGGTTGGAGTGATTTGCAAAGCGTGCGGTGCCCAGGCTGACACTCCAGGGAAGGGCGTACCGGTGGTACCAGGGCTCCAGTGTGTCCTTGTTTGCTCTTCCAGTGTCTGAAATGTGATTCTAAACTAAGTAAGTAGGATTCTTTGATAGTCCACGAACGCCATGAACAATTTTTCATGCAATGCTATCTATGAGACACTAAGTCCTCAGGTGCACATTGAATTAAGGAAAGTTCTACTTTTATTCATTTGTCTTAGGTAAGGACTTCTTAATTTTCCTTACTATTTCTCCCCCCAAAAGCATCCATTTTCTGTGACAACATTTTATGAGCTGAAAATGTAAATGCATTTGCATGGATAGTTAAATCCAAGATATCAAAAGTGTGGTATCTGCTCATAAGTGGTAGAAACAATGTAACCAGAGTTAAAAAACAAATCTTTTCAATCATTCATCTTGATCTGTTCCCTGGGTGGGGTGGATGGTGGTTTGTATGGAATTTAGAAAGGCCTGTGCAGTTTACTCTGTGTGCCCCAGGGTAGGCATCTGGCCTTCAGAATTCAGTGTTTAGCAACATGCCTAGCACACCATAGGTACTTAATCAATATAATTTGTATAAAGTAATAAACAAATGATTAGAGAATTGGGCCACAAGCAATCATACGAGGAATAGAGTTGATGTTTAACTTCTAATTAGATGGTATCATATGATAAGCAGTGGACTAGTTTTCTGGGACAGGTTTCAAAGATTCATTCACTCCTACACTATTCAACAAGTGGGTCCTGAAATATACTTACTATTAAGCAAGGTAAGGTGGTAGGATTTTAAAAATTCCAAGGTGAATGAGTGTAAGAAGGAAGAAAGATAATCAAACAAATAATTAAATGTAGTATGATGATAAGAGAAAGCTCAGAGTATTTAGGGACACTTAGTCTGGTCCTTGATGTCCTGGACACCTTTCAGAGTGGTGACGTCTGAACCGGGCAGAGCTGGGAGAAAAGCGCGGAAGTCTGAGGACAAAGCGAAGGTTCACGCTGCAGGACCGTGACGGGCGATGCGGACAGAAGGAGGAATAAGCGCAGTGGAGCCTGCAGTCCCATGGCCTGAAAGTCACCAGTGAGGTCACTGCACAAAACAAAATACCACATAAAATTTTACATAAACCTGAAGACAATCGTGAAGCCACATGTAGAAACAAAAAAAGAGCTCCTAAATTAAAACTGTAACTGGATAAATAGAAATAATATCAAACAGTCCATCATTTTATGGGAATTTAGTTTTATATCTGTTTTGACTTGTCTAGGTATAATAGGGAAAAAGTTTACCCAAATCAAAATATGATATTTAAAAGAACACAGCAAGTAGTAATACTGTAGTTTTAAAAATCAACAAGCAACAAATAACCTTCTAAAATATGGAAGATAAAGCTGAATCGCAACAATTAAAATTAAGAGAAAATCATAGACTTATCATGGTGATAACCAGTTTTCTTTATGTCTTATTGGTCATAGATATGGCACCCATTCTGAATGAAAGAGGAAAAACTTGTTTGCTCCCCTGGTTTTCTTGTGTTCTTGGAAATAGATGTCAAACCCATATAATATTATGATCATTCTTCTATCCAGACTATTAATTTGGTAATAGAAAGTTATCATAGAGATATTCTATACATTCTAGGGTCATGTGACTGACGATGAGATTTCTCATGTGACTGGCAGTGAGATTTCTCACAATCCCCAGGCAGGCTCTGCCCCAGTCACACACTGTTTTCCCCGAGTGGCCCCTCGTTGCCCGCTAACAATGCCTTTAGCTTATGTTCAGTGAACCTCTTTTTCTGTCCTCACCCAAAGACATGCTTATTGATCTCAGGTGACAGAGGGTACTATGGATTTTATGGTAAAAAGTAAAGATCATTTATAAATAAATTCATGTTTTAAATACAATTTGTTTAAAATTTCTATATTAATAAAAATACGGCATCAATAACCAATTTCAGTAAATGTTTCCTGGGGAATGGAAATGCTTAGAAATCTACATTGAACTTGCCATACATGTTAAAACAGTAATTCTTTGTTTACAGTGAAAGGTAACTAATATCGTATGTAAATACCAAGCAAAGAAAAATGTTATGTTCAGTAAAATGTACTGATTTAAAATGAGTATAAATACACATATATTTTTATTTTCCAAACTTTTACATGCATGATTCCATGTTTCAGAAAGAAAATGATCAGCTGTGAGATATATATATATATATATATATATATATATATATATAATTTGCTTGCAATCAGACATTCCCATTTGTCTGATTGCAAGCAAAGGATTTATTTGAAAAGAAGAATGATCCCTTCACTTTTATAAGCAATTTGGTTTCTGTGTGCATTTATTGATGGGTGCCATTTTCACAATTCAGCACTAATTATTAACTTGTGTCTTCAGGGGGTTATGCATGCAATTCTCATTATTCCCAAGGGTCTTTTGGTAAATGACACTTTAGAGCAGAGGCTGAAATTGTTTAGCTCTCACTTCTCGTTGCACACGATCTCACATTATCACCCTGTGGGGAAGTCCTGTGTGGTAGGTGGCATTCCACCTCCACACCCAAGGTACCCAGGGAGAAGAGAGGGGTTTTCTGCCAGGGGACCACAGAATGAGAAGGCATCCCTGGGGCATTTTCATTTTGGTGGCATGCAGTTAACACCTTGAATATTTCAATGTAAACACAAGAAAGTTCATATAAGGGGATAAAGTAACAAAACTAATGTCAGATTTATAAATAATCTTATTCTGAAAAACTCTTCAACTGCTTCCAAAGCAGAATCAGATGACTTATCTGAGTTCCTTTTTATTTTCTTCTTATTTTTGTAAAAAAGAGAAACACAAAACACTAATAATGTACAGATACATTTTTTTCTTTCACTGGAAAGATTCTTTATCGTTTAAATGTTGTGATTTCTCTAAAATGGATGCTTTTTTTTTTGAGTGAGGGACTTCAATGAACGTTGTCTTGATCAGTAGTGATCCTGTAATTCTGGAAATAAAATAATTTTTTCAAGTGGGAGAACAAAGAACTCTCTCATAATTCACAAACTATGTTATTTATCAAAATATTCCATCTGTACCCCTGAAACCCTTGTTAGAGAAAACCTCTTTCACAACTCCCAATTTCTTCAGTACAGCTGAATTGTGTGAGCCTCTTTACTCATCTCAAGTCTGCGTCTCGGCTTCTGACCTGTTGTCTCATTTTCTTCTTCCAGTCTTATTCCTGGAGGCTTGCCCCACCCTCTGTGGTTTTATATCATTTCTCCTGAGCGTATGTATGCACATGTAGCCTATTTGTTTGGTTACTGAGGCTGAGGCTTCAGACCAGGAATGGAAGTTGCTGCCTCTTGACAGCCTGAGCTTTCTTCTTCTCTCATAAAAAGGATCCTAAGTAAAGAACACCAGCAGTGACTTGTGTAGCTTCTGGGCATTTTTTTGTTCTTGTGATCTGAAGTCCACTTATTGTGTTTTCTCTTATTTGGAGGTCATCAAACTTTGATCGCTAGGGGGGAGTGTGGGGTTTTGCCTTGATCTTTGAGATCACACTACAGGCTGATTTTTAAAAAAACAGATATGAAAGGTTTATTTGAAAATTGAAAAAGTACCACTCATTTGTATCGCTGTAAAATGTTTTGGAATGGTGAGAGTAAAACCAGCACTAATTAGAATTAACTTATAAATGGAGAGAGGAACATGACAGGGATACCCAAACTCCTCAAATGCATTTGAGTATTTTGTGAAGTATGCGATTGTTCTCCTTTTCTGCCTCTATCTGGACCAGATGTGCATGTGCCCGCCTCTGGGCTGCCGCAGGTAAGTGTGGTGTGGGGGCAATGGGACGGGCGAGTCATGCCTTGCCACGTGCCCATGTTATCTGCTGATTACAGCATGCTCTAATCAGATTGAAAAGATTTCTTTCCTTTTTGTATTTTAGTGATAGTCTAATAATTTTCATACCCTCTAATACATGAAAGCAAGGGTGCCTTTTATTCATGAAATCATAGAATTTTTAGCACCAGGAAAATTTTTTTTAAATATTTTACTTATTTATCGTTAGAGGGGAAGGGAAGGAGAGAGGGAGAGAAACATCAATGTATGGCTGCCTTTCGTGTGTCCCCTGTTGGGAGTTGGCCTGCAGGGAACTGGCCTGCAACCCAGGCATGTGCCCTGACTGGGAATCGAACCGAGATCGTCTGGTTCGCAAGCACCAGGAAAATTTTGAGAGATCATGGAGGAACCTGGGCCACAGCGACCTGCTCGCCTGAGGTCACGAAGCTGGGTAATAAGGAGGAGCTGTTTCCATACAAAACTGAACTCCCAACATCCGTTCAATATTTCCTTATGCACCAATGTGCACTAATATTTATTTTGAAAAATTAGTTTTCCAAGTAATCCTTTAGCAGAGAAGAATTTTATTCTATTATTTCAAATGCTCCTTTTAATGAGTTGCTTCCCAAGTCCACCTCAGTTCCACTGCATCAATGGATTTCATACATTGAGGACCCAGGTCACGGAGGTAAAGCTAAATTTAAATCCCTTGAAACCAAGCCTAAATCAGATTATATGTGAAAGGATACACTCTTTGCTTTTCTTTCATGTTGAAATTTGTGCTTTCAGTCTTACCTCTTTTCTTACTCTGTTTTTTGTTCTCTGACAAATAGAAACCAACCTAAACAAAGGAGTGAGAACTACTCAGATGCCTCCTGAGCAAAAAGCAAATCTAAGGAATTCAAACTCAGAACATGTCTGGGACTTTCAAATTTGCCTATAATTTCTAGAGAATAGCTATACTTCTTCCTAGCTGTGAGGAGTATCCATTGTACTCAAAGATATATCTAATAATTCATGAACAAACTAAATAGTGGCTGTCTTCATAAAATGTTCCATCAGATTCAGGTTGAGCTCCAAAGGAAATATAAGGCATTTGAACCTTAGTGTCAAAGAACGAACCATCTTATTAGGAAAATACATATACACACTCAAATTGAAAAATAACAAGAAGGATACAATTAAAATTAAATTTGTTATAAATATCATAACCACTAGGGGAAATTAGGAAGTGGATAGGTTTTGAAGGAAGTTAGAATCTGGTGAATGAAAAAAAAACACAAAACTTTGAAACAAGGCATAAACATGTATAAAGATTTTGAGTTATAATACATGAGCTAGGTTTGAGGAACCATGAGTTGGCCAATCTGGCCAAAAGATATGAAATGCCAACAAGAATTTATGGATTTGATTGTTACTGATCACCATTTCTCTAAATGCTCCTCTGTACACCAGGGATAAAGACCTGTGGTTAAATCATTGGAATTATTTGCCCCTTCCTGGAGATTTACATACACATTCGCATGTTAAGAACTCTGAGAAGATCTGCTATTAAAAAATGCCATATAATCATGTTTAATTTACCCTTTCTCACCATTTTTAATCTTAAAAGTTTTAGTTTTGCCTACCATCCTTAGCATCATCTATCCCATTATGGACTATTTCTCAGAATAAAATTTGGGTATCCTGCAGAAGATGGCAATAAAGTCTTTTAAATAGGAAAGTGCTACAATGAAATCTCTCCTTTAGAGAGGCAAATATGAAAGTTGTATAAAGTCAAATAACCTCTGTCCAATTAAGGATTTGGATATACAGTCTGCTCAGTTTGTGCTTAATGAGTAGTTCTCCACAGTGTTCACCATTTCAACAATTGGATTACTAGATTTTATTGTTTTCAGGCACTATCAAATATGATAAATCATTGTAATGTTCAACAAATTTGACAAGATTCTCCCACCAGGATTTATAAAGTGATGAGTCACTTCAAATGTTAATATACTTAATAAATATTGAATGACCTCCTATAGCAAAGACGAAACATTTAGAAAGCAAAGGAAAATAAGCAAAACAGAAGTATAATAATCATAACTCCTGACCTATGGAAGTGACAGTGAAGCAAATAAGAGTGTTTGGACGCTATTTGATGCTGACTTAAAAGAAGATAAATTATTTTTGGTATGTATATTGTTGTTGTTTTGGATAAAATGCTTACCTATTTGGTAATTATTCCTAAGGAGGATGTTAAAAGAAAATCTGTGAGTCCTTATAGAAGAACGGACTTTTTCCCAGGAAAAGGATTTTCCGAGTCCGGCTCCCCTTGTTACTTAGATCCACTTGGTATTTTGTAGTAAGCCTGAGAGGCATTAAGAATCCCATCCCCAAAAGTTTCTAAAACCACAGGCATCATTTAAAAGTCATTTAGCAATCTCAACATAATAATGTTAGGGTAATAACTCTGCCATAAAAAGCAGGTTCTCTGAAATCCACTGAAAAAATAGTAAGCATGGGTAGACATTAAAAATAACAGCTTCTTCATACCAATAACATAAAGGGCTGTAACAATCATGAGAATAGCATAACACGAGCTTACTCTCAACTGTGAAGCCTTCTGAAAACAGATTTTTTAATTATTTAGTAAAAATTTTTTGCAGATAGAAACTATCAACGTTATCATTGCTATATCCTACTACACAAGGAAGAAGGAATGTATGCTTACACATCAGGACACACGCAAAAAAACAGCAAAGAGTTTTTGAAATATCCAGCACCCCTAATTCATATATATATATTTGACTTATATATTCATATATATGTGGACTATAATGATATATTATATATAGAGAGAGGGTATATTTGTAGGAATACTATGCTATTTCATTTCCTTTACTTTGTATGAAGCTTGCATATTATGGATAAAGAGATTGAAACCCAATGGGTTTGAATGACTTGCCTAAGGTCACCTGTCAAATAACTTGTGATTGGAGGTAAGCTGGTTCACAGCTAGAGCGTCAGGATAGTTTTCATTATGCCCCTCAGTCAAATCTAAGGGCAAGGTGTGAAGTAAAGTTATATGTTAGCAGTTTCTCCAACAGTTGGTGATAGCTGACTTTCTCATCATCAAAGCAGACCTGCACCAACAGACTGACCTAGACTTCTATAATTACTTGAAATGGAACACAGGTTTGTTCTCCATTAAAGATTTTCCTATCAAATAAAAATTGTTATTTTCAGTTCTCTATTTTAATGAGCCTTGTAGATTTTTCAACCAGAAATTTATCAGTCTCCCTAATTTTGTGAATTGTAATATAAATTTATTGGTAGAGGTACAATAAATTTATTCAAAGCAAGCACTTCTACTTTAAGCATTCTGTTGATTTTACAATTGCATTTGGAGTTAAATTTATAGTTTCTCCTCTGTATCTATTTGTGCAGATATATGTAATTTTGTTGACAAGTGTTATTAATGCAAAAACAATACATATTTATATAGACAATTTTTTATCAGTGGACTTAAAAATGTTTGCATATAATGTATAGACTCTTCATAATCATCTTCTTTTTTCCCCAATTTTTTTATTTAATTATTTTTCAAGTACAGTTTTCTGTCTATTACTCCCATCTCATCCCACCCCCGTGCTCCTCCCCTCCCATTTCCACCCTTCTCAGTTGTTGTCCATGTATCCTTTATATATGTTCCTCTAAATCCCTCCCCTATTTCCCCTGAAATTCCCTCCCCTCTCCCCTCTGGTCACTGTCAGCCTGTTCTCTATTTCAGTGTCTTTGGTTATATTTTTCTTGCTTGTTTGTTTTGTTACTTAGCTTCCTGTTAAAGGTGAGATCATATGGTATTTGTCCTTCAACACCTGGCTTATTTCACTCAGCCTAATGCTTTTCAGTTCCATCCATGATGTTGCAAAAGGTAGGAGCTCCTTCTTCCTTTCTGCAGCATAGAATTCCATTGTGTAAATGTACCAGAGTTTTTTGATCCATTCATTTACTGATGGGCACCTAGGTTGCTTCCAACTCTTGGCTATTGTAAATTGTGCTGCTATGAACATTGGGGTTCATAGGTTCTTTGGGATTGGTGTTTTAGGGTTCTTAGGATACAATCCTAGCAGTGGAATTGCTGGGTCCATAATCATCTTCTCATATCCAATTATTAGTATTTGTGCAATAAAATTAGAATAAAGTATTTCTCTCTTTTCTTTTTTAATTAAAAAGATGTCAATATTAAAATGAAAGTATTGTAATTATGGAAAGGAGAGATCAGCTTCTTTATTTTTTTATTTTTATTTTTATTTATTTATTTATTTTTTAATTCTTATTCAAGTACAGTTTTCTGTTTCATATTCCCTGCCCTGCCCCCCCATATTTTTTATTTTTCTAATCACAAGGGCTTTTCCGTGTTCCTCACTCACCCTCTTGCCTATTGTTCAGAGTAATGTGTTCTGCATAGCAGCCTTTTCAGAGCTCTCCATACACAGACTGAAAAACATTACAAGATTATGTACAACAAGTTTATGGTTGAAGACGTCTGTCCACCAGACACTTAACAAGCTGAAATTGTCAACTTGGACTTCAACCAATGGCCTAAAGCTAAAAGGTAAGTGGAATTTCAGCGGTACTACAGAACACTTGCAAGTTCTATCTTTATTAAATCAATGACATTCTCTAAAAGAGAGTTATTTCCAGTCAAAATTACAATTTAGCTCCACTATCAGATGGTGTAAAAAATTCAATAAGCAAAAAGTCTCAGCCAGATGGCAAGAAGCCAACAGTACCCTGGCACCTCTTCCACCAGAGACGATCTTCACAGAAAGTGGCATGTGACGTGATGTCATGTCAGATCTTCTCTAAGAGATTGTACTTTGATTCCTAAATGACAATTAGTTGGAAGAAAACCTCAAAAGTACAACATGTAGTATGTTACTCACTCTCCTTCTATTCTTCAAAACTCCTTTGATCCCTTTGGACCTAGAAAGGAATTCTTTCTCTACTGGAAAGAGTTATAGTACAGTAACTCATTGTGATTTCATGTTTAGCTCAAGAACTGTACCTACTAACTTTTGGGGAAGTAGAAAGTGCACAGCATGTTCTGGTCTGTTGGGTGAGCAACCACATTTTCCCAGTCACTCTGTAATTTACCGTTTGGACACTAAGGCACAAACTAAATGTAGTCAAGGATAATTTCAGGCCAAAATAGTCTCCTTTCAGATTAATGTACTCCTACTAAGCATAAGTTGATTCACTGCATTAAAATTTGTTTTTAGACAATATGAAACATAAAAGTATTGTCCATAAGTAGTTGGTGTCATTTAAAAATGAGAGCATGCAGATCCTAGACATATCCAAAAACACTTTGCTTGTCCTTTAACACACAAGATAGGCATAAAATTTGCATTAATTTGTGACTATAGCAAAAGACCAGACTTGGCCCAAACAACACAGAGTACGTATCTTGCAGGTCTGTAGGTCAGATGACAACATGAACCTCATTTGAGGTAGCATCAGGGCTGCATTCCTTTCTGGAGGATCTAGGCAAGAATCTGTTTCCTGCTCATCCAGGTTGCTGGCAGAATTCGGTTGCTTGTGTTTATGAGACCGAGGTGCCCATTTTTTTCTGGCTGTAAACTGAGGGCTATTCCCAGAGTCTAGAAACCACTACATTTCCTGGCTTTCTGCCTCTTGCTTCTGTCTGCAAAGCTAGCAATGGTGGGCTGAACACTCACACCAGGTGTCTCTGACCATTCTATTGTCCCAAGTCTCTCTGATCTGGCCAGAAAACATTCTCATTACAAAGTGTGGCCGTGTGTCCATTCCAGTGTAATCTCTCCATCTCCAGGTCCATAAACTTAGTCACACCTGTAAAGTCCCTTTGTGATTTGGCTATGAGCCTCTTTACGGGCTATTATTTTGCTTAGGTTCAAAAACATGTTTCTTCAAGAACTAAGAGATGTATGTCTTTGTTAAATCAATGACACTCTCCAAAAGAGAGTTGTTCCCTGTCAAAGACACAATTTGGCTCCATCATCAGATGGTGTAAAAAAATTCAATAAATAAAAAGTCTCAGCCAGAGACATTTAACTTTGTTAAAAGAGCACTTAGAACTTTCTCTCACCTGAATATTTCTGTTGGATTATATTGTAGATATTTACTGTGTGCTACTCTTTTCCTCTTCTACCCTCAAGTATTAATTTTATGTCAGTAGTTTTATGTCAACTTGATTTTTATTCCTCCATTGGTAACTACTGGTCTCTCTGGGAGATTTAGAGGGTTATCTTCATTCTTAAAATTCTGACATCCATGCATTTAGTTATAATCTGTTCCTTCAATTTCTCCTGTTTGTCCATCAGGAGACCCTAGTAATGTGATTTCTCAAATCTTTCTTTAGGTCAGAAAAATTTTCTCATAGAATTTTTTTTGAATCAGCGATCACTCTACTTTTTTATATCCATCATTAGGTTCATGAACTCAGTAAATATTGATGAGAGTGAGAGACGTTTATACCTGACAGGTAGATTGGACTGTCAAGAGCATAAGGAAGCTGGGAATGTGTGTTTATGAAGAGAAGAAGCTAGAGGAAGAAACCAAGAAGAATACTTTTGTTTGAGGTTAAACAGAAAAAAAGGAAGGGCCAGTTATCTTGTGGAATGGCTACATTAGCACGAAATTGCTTCTGGTAAAATTTTATCCCCTAAAATCCCCAAATCATTCCCTGAATTACAGAATTCTACTTAATTATCAATATTTAAAGAAGTTTTCTTGATCTTCTAAGAAAAGTTTCTAACGCTGCATAATTTGAAAGTGTGTTGCAAACCCTCAAAGGCCATGTAGATTTAGGTTGTTAATGTGCTTGCTATTATCTCAGAATGCTTTCATTCTTTCAACCAATACTTACAAAATTTCTTTTTTAACTTCATTGAGAAACAATTGACAAACATAATTTCATGTATTTAAAGTGTACAATGTGTGAATTTGACATGCATGTACATTGTGGAATAGTTGCCACAATCAAGATCAAGATAATATATCCATCAACTCAAGTAGTTCACTCATTTTGTGTGGGGTAAGAATGCTTCAGATCTACTTTCAGCGACTCGGAAGTATGCAACATTGTATTATGTACTGTCGTCACCACACTGTATGTTAGATATTAGTCCTCAGAACCAATATACACTTTTTAATCCTTACCTGAGGACATTTTTTTCATTGCTTTTAGAGAGTGAGGGAAAGAAACATCAATCTGTTGCCCTCTCACATGATCGGGGATCGAACCCACAACCTGGCTATGTGCCCCGACTGGGAATTGCACCCACAACCTTTTGTTTCACCGGACAACGCTGTCATACCAGCCAGGGCGGAACCAATATTTCTCATGAGAGTCAGAGTAAGCCTCAGTTGTTTTAGGTCTTTTGCTCCCCCACTTCCTCTCCCTTTAGTATTTCTTTTGGATTATATTGTAAATCTTTACAGTGTACTGTATCGATAAGTTACAGTACACTGGGGTCCTGGGCAGAGGACACTTGAAACTGAGATTCCAGCTCCAAAAGACAGGAAAACATTTGGGATAAATGTTTGTTTGAAAACGTTGAAGGAGGAAAGATTGTGATTTAAAATACCCTTCTTTTAAATGCCATCTGAGCACGCATGATCATAAACACTGTACTGCTGAGACATAATGAGTTTTTTGGCCCTCCCTACAGGATAGCGGTAGGCAGTTCCTAACATTTCAGTATATGAATGTTTTTGCAACTGGCCCCAAATAAACACTTTTATCCCGAGTCAGTCTTCCTGTTGTGGTGGTTACAAAGCAAGATGCAGAAGATAAACAGTGTCTGCTGTACAAACTAACATTGTAATGAAGATCTGAATTTGCTTGTTATCCCTTGAAACAGCCCTCAGAAGGTACAGAGGGGATGGGATATTGCTGTTCTTTCGTGTACTTTGCAAGGAGAAGGAAGCAATTTCAATAAAATATCTGACAAATAAACTGTTGGGAATTTGTCAGAAGCGTGTTCCTGGTCTCTGCAGGAAGTCTGTGAGGAGAGCTGAAGGGCTGTAATGATGAGGGAGTTTTTACCCGAGTCTGTGATTCACCGTGTACATGGGGGGGAGGTCTCTTCTACAGCCATGTCTGTGTTTGTGCACCCCCCATCAGGGCCACTCCTGTCCCTCCCCAGGCTACTCAGCAGGCTCCAAACCAAAGCAAACTATTTCTCTAAAGGGATTATTTAAGATGTAGCAAATTTTCCTGTATGATTCATATTTACTTTGTGCTCAGATTTGGTGAGCTGTATAATCTATTATTTATTAGATTATAGCCAATTATTTATTTTTAAATATATTTATAGTTTCCAACCATCACAAAGAGCTGAAAAATAAGAGGCATCTCTTAGAGAGCTGCCTTTAAATAGAACCATACAAATGTCTTTCTAGCTTTAAAGTCACATTTTAAATAAGACACACTTATTCCTCAGATTAGTCGTTCCATAATTTATAATCTAGTACAATGTGTATATCAAGATTTTATTTTATTGTAACTTTTAATTAATTAAAAATTTAAATATTTGGTTTATAATAACTTTTAAAAAAAGAAATGCTATTTTACTTTTTTCCCAGTTGTGACTTTTTTTGAAATATACTTGATATTCGATATTATTTTATGTTAGTTTTGTGGGTATAGCAAAATTTCTTCTCTCAATCTTAACCTTTTCAGAGCTTTTGAATTGCCTGGGACTTGAGAACATTAGCTATTACAATAGCAAACAAAATCTCTTTTATTTTTTCATCTGATTTCCGGCAGCAGTGGAACTGAAATAGGTGTGTGCGCTGACCTCTGCTGTGCCCTTTTCTTCTCAAGCAGGTCCAGCTGGGTTGGTAACACCTCAGCATCATGGGAGATTGTCCTCACACTGACCCTACTTTCTCCAGAGCTATTTGCTGAATGAGATCCCGGGTTTTTCCTTTTCTTTTTCTTTACTCTTTCAGTTTTTATTAGAAAATCAAACCTTGTTTTTTTAAAGCTAATATTCTTTCTCGTAAAGATTCTCCTTTGTTTTCTATTCAAAATCTAAATTAAGGGTGCTGTGCTTGATTGGATATCCTCACTAACTCGAGTGAAATTAACCTGAATTAATAGGAAATGGGTATGCTACATACTCTGCAATATGTCAAGAAACTGGCAAATTAAACCCAATAACAAGAAGTAAGGAAATAATTACAATAGGAGAAATCAATAAAATTTAAAACAATACCAACAAATTTAACAAACAGACTAAGAGGGAAAAAAAGAGAGAGGAGATACAAATTACCAATTCCAAGAAGAGAAGAGGACATCATACACAAAAGCTAATTTGGAAATATCACAAATGCCTTAACTCCCACAAATGTGATAAGTTAGATGAAATAAACCAATTGCTCAAAACCCATAAACCACCAAAGCTCACTAAAAAATAAATAATCTAAATAGTCATATATCTATTGAAGAAATTTAATTTACAGTTAAAACCTGCTAGCAAATAAAATCCAAGGCCAAAATAGTTTCATTGATGAATTTTATTCAAATTTGAATTTTAAAAAACCAGTTATGCACAATCTCATTCAGAGAATAGTAGAAAATAAGATGTCCCTCACTGATTTTCTAAGGCCAGCATTACTTTTCTATAGACTTTACAAAAAAATTATGAACTAATATGGTTCAGAAACATAGCCCCCAAGAAAGTATTAGCAAATTAAACTCACCAATAAATAAAATGAAAAATATGTCATAAACAAGTGGTCTAATATGTAAAATTCAATCATTGTCATTGATCATAGCAATACACCATAGGAGAAAAACTACATAATCATTTTAATAGAGACAGAAAATCACTTGATATAATTAAACATCCATTCTCAATAAAATCTCTCAGCAAGAAGGTATTAGAGGGAACTTAATAAAGTGCTTTTTCTTCACTTGATAAAAGGCATCTACAAGGTCTACTGACATCATACTTCATAGGGGAAGACTAAATTCATTTCTCCTAAGATCTGGAACAAATCAAGGTTATCTGCATTCACCAGTCCTATGCGTCTTCATACTGGTAGTCCCAGCCAGTGCAATAGTCAAGAAAAAAATAATAAAAATGTGACCTATCAAAATCATAGACTGTAGCAAAAGTGTCTTTGTAGTATTAAGTATCCAGTTTTAAAAGTTAGGGAAAAGTTACTAATGAAACTAAATAAAGAAGACAAAAAGCAGATGTCAAAAATCATTGGAACATACAAAAGAGAGGCTCAGCCAAGGCAAATATAGTTCATAGATATAATTAATAATATTGAACAACCATTGGCAAGACTAACAAGAAGAAAATTCCTATAACAGGGATTAAAAAGTGGGGACCACTGCAAATACTACAGATATTTTCTTAAAAAAATAGGAGGATAGCGGACTGGTACAACCACTATGAAAAACAATATGGAATTTTCTAAGAAAACTAAAAATGGATATGCCTTTTGACCCAGCAATTCCACTCTTAGGAGTATATCCCAAGAACCCTGAAGCACCTATCCAAAAGAACCTATGCACCCCGATGTTCATAGCAGCACAATTTACAATAGCCAAGAGTTGGAAGCAACCTAGATGCCCATTGGTAAATGACTGGATCAAAAAACTATGGTACACTTACACAATGAAATTCTATGCTGCAGAAAAGAAGAAGGAGCTCCTACCCTTTGCAACATCATGGATGGAACTGGAAAGCATTATGCTGAGCTAAATAAGCCAGGTGGTGAAAGACAAATACCATATGATATCACCATTAACAGGAATCTAAACGACAAGCAAGCAAGCAAAATGTAAACAAAGACACTGAAATACGGAACAGGCTGACAGGGTCCAGAGGGGAGAGGGGAGAGAATCACAGGGGAAAAGGGGAAGGACTCACATGAATGAGTATAAAGGACACATGGACAATAACTAAGGTGGGGGGCGGAAATGGGATGGAGGTGGGGAGCACTGCAGGGGGTGGCAGGGCTAGGAATACAAGACAGAAAACTGTACTTGAACAAGAATTAAATAAAAAATAATAAAAATTAATAAAAAATTAAAAAAATAGGAGGATAGTAAAAAAAAATTTTTCCTCACACATTTTAAAACTTTGAAGAAATGGGCACATTTCTAAAAACAACATAAATTTGCTTACTAAAACTTCCACGAGGTGTCAGAGACAGCCTATTTAAATAATTCTATAAGCACTCAAGTAAGTGAATCATCAGTAGTTAATAATTTTCCACAGTAACAAAATAAAAGAAACAAATGAATATTAACAGAATTTCAAGCAATAAATAATTTTAGCTTTGTACCAACTATTTCGAATAATAGAAAAATAAGGAACGCTCCATAATGAAATCGGACAATAACAATCTGAGGAGAAATAGAAACTTACAGGATCATCCTCAACATGATACATTTAAAAACTGAAAATATAAGCAACTTGAGTCTAGGAATATATTAAAAATTCTTATACAGAAAATTCACATTCCCCTTTATTGTGGGGGAATATGTTCCAGGAACCCCAGTTAGCACCTGAAACCACTGATAGCATGAAACCTTATATGTAATGTTTTAGGTATAGTAACATATTAACAATAATAATTAATATTAAAATAAAACAACTATAATAACATAATAAAATTTATGTGAATGTCAAGATATCTACGGTCCTGTATTCACCCTCCATGCTGATGGTGGTGATGTGAGATGACACAAGTCTACAAGATGAGATACACTGAAGGGAATGATGTAGGCACGGTGACATGGTAGTGCAAGGCCCTTGAGATCACGCACAGCTTAACTACAGGGGATACTCATTGAGAAATGCATTTTCAGGTGGTTTGTCCTTGGGCCAACACTGTAGAGTGAGCTGACATAAACTTCGATGGTGCAGACCAGCACTGTAATTGTATGTACTATGATGTAATTGTCTATGTAATCGTCTATGACGAGCGGCATGGTAGGTTTGCTCACATCAGCATCAGCACAAAAACAAGAGTAATTCCTTTCGCTGCTACGACCAGCTTTTCAGGCAGGTGTCTGAGGGGCATGGCTTCTGGCCCAAGGGCTGATGGCACCACCTAGACTGTGCCCAGGCCCAGTGGGGGAGGGATGGGGGAGGGAAGAAAGGAAGAAGGGAAAAATGAGTTCCCGGAGAAAGCCAGGTGGGACATCAGCTGGCTACTTCACAGGCATTCTCCAGATCCCATGGGTGCTATGACATTATGTGGCCACCATGTCACTATGCAACTGGAATTTGTCAGCTCTGTGGTAATCTTACAGAACCACTGTCCTACATTCAGTCTGTCATTGACAGAAGTTGTCTTCTGTGGTGGCTCAGGGCTGTGCTGACCTTCCTGCAACACTCAGCAGGACGACCTCTAAGCCAGGGTGATGGCATGTCTTCCCCCCACAAATTTAATGCCTTTCCATCTTAACTAAGCCCTTATCACACACCTGGCTGTAACTTTTGCAGTTCAAGGTGCAACAGCAAAACTAGTGTGAATTTATTTTTTCTTCTTCATAATTTCAAGGATAAAAGACTCATTCTTGCCATACAAGCAGATCTCAGCAACCTCACCATGCATTTTTTTTCATTATTAAGTTGAAACTTTCAGCTTTTCATTGAATGGAAACACTTTACAGCTCCTCTTTGGCACATCTGAATTGCCAGCGGCACTCCTTGTGTGCTTCGGGGCTATTACCAAGCAAAGTAAGGGTTCCTAGAGTATAAGCACTGTGCTCCCTCAATAGTCGATCCAATCACTGAGATGGCTACTTACGTGATGAAAGGGTAGGGAGGAATGCCTACAGCGTGGAGACACTGGACAAAGGGATGAGTCAGGTCCTCGGCTGGATGTTCCCAAATTTCATCCCGCTACCCAGAATGGCGAGCAACTTAAAATTTAGGAATTTTTTTATTTCTGAAATCTTCCGTTTAATATTTTTGAACTGCCACTGAGCATGGGACACTGAAACCTCAGAAAGTGGAAGTGCAGAGAAGGGGGATTGTGAACAGGTGGTGTGAGAGGTAGAGGTAAGCTTCCCAGCCTGATCTTCTCAGGCTCTGTTCCCAAAGACAAAGCAATTGGCCTCCTGCAAAACTGACCTCCTGCAGAGGGCCATGGAGAGCCATGTGCGCTCTGTGCTTAAGAGAGAACATCTGGGTTAGTCTCAAGACTTGTATCCCCAGCCACCTCACCTCCACTCTGACATTGCGTTGTACCATAAGAATTATATATCTGTTTCTTGTCCCTGTTGGCAGAGCTCCTAAAACCCTTGGAAGTTCCTAAATAATAAAGAGGGACAATGGTGTCTTTTGCTATGTTAGTGAGGTGACTTTTGGAAAACCGCTAAGGAGAAAAGCTGGTTGCCAGGAGAAGGAACAGGTGCTTTGAGGGTTAGAACTTTCAGCACCTCCTCTCTGATTTCTGAGAAGAGGAGAGGGACTGTGGGTTGAATAGATTGTCAATGGCCAATGATTTGCCAGTCATACCTATGAGGGAAGTTGCTATAAAAGCCCAAAAGGACGAGGTTTAGAGTGTTCCCAGGTTAGAGAACATGTGGAGATTTGGGGCAGAGAAACACCCTTGGAGAGGGAGGGTTCGGAAACTCAGCACCCTCCGCACATACCTTGTCTATGCATCTCTTGAATCCTCTTGTTCTTGAATTATATCCTTTTATAATAAACTAATGATCTAGTAAGTAAAGTGTTTTCTTCTGAGTTCTGTGAGCCACTTTTACAACTCAACTGAACCCAGTGAATAGGGCTGTTGAAACCTCTGATCTATAGCCAGTCAGTCTGAAGCAAAGGTGACATCCAAGGGGACAACCTGGACTTGCAACTAGCCTTTTAAGTGGTGGTGGGACAGGGAAGGGGGTACTCATGAAATGGAGCTCTTAATTTGTGGAATGTGATCCTGTCTCCTGGTAAACTGTCCAAACTGATTTAAATTGTAGAGCACAAAGCTAGTGTTGAGAATTGTTTGGTGCTGTGGGTAAAGCCCACACCTGCACACACTGTAATCGGGTGCAGAATCTTACTCTAATGCCAGGGATAGGTTGGTTCTCAAACCATGAATACTGATGTGGTAACTCCTGGCTTGCCACACCAGAAAGCTGCACCCTGGAGTTAGAATCCCAGTTCCTATTGCAATAGAGAGAGCTGGCTTCTTCCCTAAACCATAAATGCTGTGCTGATTACTAGGGGTGGAACAAAGCCTCTGTCACAGCATGTTGCATTTTCAAATTGAACCGTGATTACCCCCAGTGTGATATAGTATTTGCAGATAGGGCCTTGGGGAAGTCATGAGGTTGTGTCTTTATGAGAGAAAGAGACCAGAGCTTGCTCTTTCCTGACCATGTGAGGACATGAAAGAAGGCAGCTATCTGTAGAATAGGAAGAACTCCTCCAGCAGAACTTGACCATAGTGTCAGCCCCCACAATTGTAAGGAATAAATTTCAGTCACTGGTATTTTGTTATGGCAGCCCAACCAGACTAAGACTGCAAGGAAACAAAACGAAGGAGTATAACTGAACGCACGTTTGGCTGCCTGTCACAGCAAAAGCCAAACTCCCGAGACAGATGCTGGTGGAAAGGAAAGATGCCAGCAATCTGAGAAAGTGGGGGGCTCTTGCACCAAAGCCCATCTTAATATCTCAGTGCAGACAGAGGTGTTTTTAAGAAGAGAGAGGGAAAGCAGAACATAAAGATTAAGGAGAAGGGTGCCGAACAATTTTCAATGTGCAAACCAGCACAGCGCATTCTGATAAGGGTCTCAAAACTGGTCAAGCGATGGTCTGGCATCATGCTGCCTTTCCTCATCCTGGTTTCACATCATCCTGGTTTTCCAGTTGAAGGTCAGAAAATCTTCCAGGGCTGAGATGACTGATAGCTGGAGTCTGTATCTTTTGGAGTTAGTTCCTAGGATTCTTACACAAACATGCTGTTTATCTACAAGCTACATATTAGTCAGAGTCAGCATGAATGTACAGAAAAAATGTCAAAAGAATGGTGGGGTGGCTTACAATTCCCCACTGTTACATTTTCCCAATGTTATAGGGGGATTTTGATTCACCTTCTGTTGGTAGAATGTGCTCTTTAAAAATGAGCTCTCTGTTTATGATAGCCAATCTGACTGGTGTTAAGTGGTAAAAAAATAAAAAATAAAAAATAAAAAAAATAAAAATGAGCTCTCTTCTAAGACTACTAGGCATAGCTGTTCCTTCAAAAATGTTGAGTGAACCCCTGATTGCACCACTTTTGAACTCCCCTTGATTCAGATTTGATGCACATATTCATATCAACAAAGCTACCGATTCATCCTAGAATTAAATAAAGAGAAACAGACTATTTTCATGTGTTTTTGAATATGTTAATGGTACTGGGGGAGGGAGATGGATATCTTAACAATTTATTTCAAATTCAAAGTCATCTAGAGGGATTTTCTTTTACATTTTTAGATTTTTTCCCCTCGGAGGAGTTTCTCATTCATTATGTAACAGGTAGTTAGGCCAGGTGCAGAGAGTCACTAGGGCAGAGAGCACCAGGTGCCTACCAGCAGACAAAACTGTAAGCTCTTGTATGGCCACTCCTTTAAGCATTAACCCCTAGACGATGACATTTAGGCTTCAGCTGTGTTTCAGCTCTAGGCCCAGAGAAGCAGCAATATCAGATGGAGTGACGGCATGGCTGATGTCAGGACCAATGAATCAGTGAAGACCACTCGTAGGGGACACTCCTGGAAAGTTGATGTTCTATTGGGATTCTCCCCTGAGGCCACCAGGAAGAAGCTTTTGGAACTGGAACCCAGTGCAGCTCTGTCTAGTAAGTATGCCTGAGCCTTTCCCCACCCCCTTCCTTCTCCAGGGTGCTTGCCCCCTCCTCAGTGTGTCTGAGTCTTTCCCCCTCTTCTTCCTTCAACTTGCATTGTCTTTGCCTCTCTCTTTTTCCTAAGCTCCACGGGCCCTTCTTTCGCCTCTGTAACATGTTTCCTGAGCCCATTTCTTCTATGGCTCACTTCTTCTACCTCTGTGACTTTCTAAGCAAACTTTCTCTTATAGTTTGAGTCTTGACTCTGAATCCTTTCCTAGCCAGAACAGAAGTACCAAGGTTGCTAAACCAAGGCCCTGTCTGACCTTTTTTTCATTATTCATTAGAGTGTAGAAAGGTTGAGTTAGATCTAGCCCATATTCTGTTTAAATCATATCACCAGGTGAACTGCGGAGTCCCTTGTTTTCACAGCTGACTAGGGTCATTATCCAGTGTAGACCCTCTGGTACTAATGAATTACCTCACTGTGAGAGCTACCTATGGAAGTTCTGCAGCAAATAAGGTAAAAGACATTTTTATGCTTTTAACCCTTATTATATAAATAATATAAATTATAACACAAATGCTACATCCAACCAACACCAAGTACAACAAGACAAAAGGTATAGAATGCATAGCATTTGGATTCAAACACGCCATATCTTTTGAGTGGACCTAGCTCTACCTCATTCTTTAAACACCAGGTCTCAGAGTTTAAGTACGATGTCACTGTGAGAGCCCAGAGAACTGACTCGCTGTACTCCTCTTTTACACTACCCTGCACTCCAGTACAGTCCACAAACAACTCAAGAAGTGAATGTCTTGTCTATTTATATCTAGACAATCTCATTGCAGAGTAAGAATGAAAACAATTTACACCAGAGGAACTGCCATTCAGCTACCCACGGAAGTTTGCAAAAACTTGCAAAATAAAACATGCTTTATTTTCCTGGTATGCTGAAGCGGAAACCTTGAAGGTACTGTGCTGAGGAAAGTCAAATATATATGTATACATAAATTTCATATATAGATATATTTATATATACACATAGGCACACATACAGACATTAAAATAAAATAACAAATCAGGCTTCTTGATGCTCTCTAACTATGAAATAATGTGTCATTAAGGCTAATGTGTAAATGTTCAGCTGAAGCCTGTTTCTGGGGTCCCCTGCGAATGGGCCCATGCCAGCCGCACTGAAGTGTGGGCCGTTGCTTTGCCCACGCTGCTTTGGGGCAGCACAGAGCAAGTCCCCTTCTCTCCCATAGTAGGAGGGGCTTGCGATGCCACTGTGGCACATGTTTCCAATTAATCTCCTGCTAGGCTCTCTGATTGAATTACACAATCACCGAAATGTTTTAAAGCCTTAACTAATTTGAAGCTTAGCCATAGGTTAAACAGTGTTGGACCCTCAAACATAAAATATATGTTTAACATAAACAATTCATTTCACAGATACAAACAAGACAAATGGGCGCTATAATGAAGGGACATAAATGCCTTTGTTTTATTTTGCCCTTATACCCAAAACATTATAGTGCCTATTTGTTAATCCCAAAAATAAGGTACAAGGAGAGATTTCCATTTATTACAGTATAGACAAACAATCTGAATAATTCAGGCTGTGTTTACAGAGCACAAGTGAAGTTCAGATTTCATAAATATTCATGATTAGTGTGGGTAAGCAGTCCAGATAATTCAGAAACCACCCTATCCCTGAACAATTCAATCTGCTAGTGTAGAGGGAACCAATTTACCAGATAATTATGACATCTCCACTTTGCCACTAAGTAGAAAACCAAAGAAGAGAATCTCCTTCTTATTGTTTTTAACTTTATTTCAGTTTGTTGTTTCAATTTGGCTGCGTAGAGATTATGTGGATTTGGTTATAGAAGGATATTATTCAGCCTCCCCAGACCCTTGGCCTGTATTTGAAACGTGGTGTTTGTCATTTACTCCATTTTCTGATTCTCACTTTCTCACTTTCTCACAGGCAGCATACGAGGCAGCCCAGCACTTAGCTCTTAGCTCCCTGTGATTGCATCTAGTTAGGTCACATTGCACTTGGTGAAAATGTTACTCAAAAAGCAATGACACTCTCTACTTTGGGAAATGAATGGTTTTCTTTACAAGGACATGCCAGGAACATAGGTCTGCTTGCAATTGTAAGCACAGTTGGGAAGGGACAAGAGAATGACACCTAGTGTAACCAAATGCAGATCCAGCTGCCTGCTGCTTTGAAAGCCAGATGCCGGCCATCTGGAAAATGGGAGACTCTTGTCTCAAAGGCCATGTCCCTGGGAAAATGAGCAAGTCATGTCTCAAAGCTCATTTCTCCCATTTGAGTGGAGTCTGAGGTTTTTACAAGGAGGGAGGGGAACAGAACAAAGACATCAAGGGAAGAGGTTGAAAAGTTCTCTATGTTCCGCCGACGAGCACAGTCCATTTCAGGAAGACAAGTGATGGTGCAGGGGGCATCATCTTGGCTTTACACAATCCTGGCTGCATGGTTGAAGGTCAGCAAATTTCCTGGAGTTGATGCCTGAAGGTCAGAGTCTGTATGTTTTGAAGTCCTAGGATTCATATGTGGTTTGTGTACAAGCTACACATTAGTCAGTCAGCACTTGCAGAAACAATGCCAAAAGAATGGTATGGTGGGTTAGAACTCCCCACTGTTAAAATTTTCCAGTTATGTTAAGATTTAGGCATTTTTTTCAAAAATCCTATTCTTCTACTGATCTCCATTGCTTCTTTTAATAAATGTCTTTAGTAGCTAGAAAACAGCCATACAAGGAAAGAGACCAATGAGAAATTATTGGTGGGAAACACTCAGCAGAAAGGAAATTTGTTGACATGGTAATGAAAAATAAGAGCTACGAATGCAGTTCTCATATTCAAACCTTGTGTTACATTTTGAACATATCAATCAATGAGCACTGAGCTCAGATGGAAAACTTGACATTCTACAAAGCCTCAATTTGATGGTGCTTTTCCTTAAAGCCTTGTGGGGTTCACTGTTTGAACTAGTATTTATTGAGATCCCGTTGCCACAACAGGACAAATGTAGACAGTGTGATACTTTACGGTGGGTCAGGGCTTTCAAAGGGCTCCCAACCTACTGAGGCAGCAGAGCCGACAGATGTGCAGGCCTTCCTTCTTCCCCGGTCTGTTTGCACACCTGAGTCACGGAACTCTGCCACGTCCTCCCGGCAGCACATCTGTGTGCTAAGCACTAAGTAAGCCTTCAATACCTGTTTCATTGCCTGAAGAAATTCCACTTGTTTGTCTGGGCTTCACCTCTTAAGCCATCAGAACAGGGCTCTCTAAAAGATTTATAAGAAGGACATCTATTTTACTTCACACAATTCAGAATTATTGTTTGAAGCTGGAAGTGAAAAGAGCAAGAATGAGCAAGGGGAAGGCAACTAGAAAAATAAACGAAAGCCGTAAAGCCTTGCACCTGGGAGACTTTCGCAAACACATGGAAGGCCCCTTGAGGTCAGAGACAATTTCTTATTTGTATTTGCCATTTCTGCACCTAGTATAGGGAGGTGCCCATCTTTCCTTTTACTGCCTTTCTCTCTCATCCCTCAGGGTAGAGATGTTGCTCATGTATTTAGTCTGAGTTTACAGCATGATGGGGCCATATTGATCAGCAGATGTGACCACTGATCATACTCATTTGTAGGAGAGGAAGCTAAATGGACCAAGAAGAGTGAGCTCTCACAGAAAAGCCAGAAGGGAGCAGTCAATGGCTTGAAGCTCGGGAGGTAAATGTTTCAAATGACAGCAAGCAGTATGTTCACACTGACTGGATACGGAACTCTGGCCAGGTCCATAGAATCACTGATGGAAATGCATCCAGACTATATAGATTCTCTATTATAATAGGGAAAGATCAACTTGGAAAATAATATTTCACTCTTGGATTTGTTGCGAGTTTACTTATGAATGTCAGAAACAAATGCTTCACTAATGTTTTAATTCATTAATTTAAAAAAAGTCTATTGAAAAGATGCTCAATATCGCTAGCTATCAGAGAGATGCAAATTAAAACCACAATGAGATACCACTTTACACCAGTCAGAATGGCTATCATAAACAAAGAAACAAACAACAAGTGCTGGAGAGGTTGTGGGGAAAAGGGGACCCTAGTTCACTGTTGGTGGGATTGCAGACTGGTACAACTACTATGGAAAGCAGTATGGAATTTTCTAAGAAAACTAAAAATGGACGTGCCTTTTGACCCAGCAATTCCACTGCTAGGAGTATATCCTAAGAACCCTGAAACACCAATCCAAAAGAACCTATGCACCCCAATGTTCATAGCAGCACAATTTACAATAGCCAAGAGTTGGAAGCAACCTAGATGCCCATTGGTCAATGACTGGATCAAAAAACTATGGTACACTTACACAATGGAATTCTATGCTGCAGAAAGGAAGAAGGAGCTCCTATCCTTTGCAACATCATGGATGGAACTGGAAAGCATTATGCTGAGCGAAATAAGCCAGGCAGTGAAAGACAAATACCATATGATCTCACCTTTAACAGAGATCTAAACAACAAAGCAAACAAGCAAGCCAAATGTGACCAAAGACACTGAAATACGGAACAGGCTGACAGGGACCAGAGGGGAGAGGGGAGAGAATCACAGGGGAAAGGGGGATGGACTCACATGACCAAGTATAAAGGACACATGGACAATAACTAAGGTGGGGGGTGGAAATGAGAGGGAGGCGGGGAGCACTGGGGGTGGCAGGGCTGGGAATATAAGACAGAAAACTGTACTTGAACAGAATTAAATAATAAATAAATAAATAACAAAAATAAAAAACCATCTATTGAGAGCCGATTTCACCCATTTGTTCTTTCCCTTGTATGTTCTGCCTGCGTTGTCACACTCTGTAGAGACATCAAGCTAGACTCGGTAGCTGCCCTCAGACAGAGCTGGCTCATGGGGCCCTGCCTGTGCCATCACTCAATCCTTCACATCCAAAAGCAGCCCACACTCGCTTTAACGTTCAGTTGTCACTGTCTGAAATTTTGTGTAGTTTTCAAATAAGGAGCCTCACATTTTCATTTCCTGCTGGGCCCCACAAATTAGAACCGGTCTTGCTGTCAGAGTCAGCATGAGGAGATTCAAGGAACATTGTCAGAAGGTCAAGAAACCACAGTTCAAACACTCTTTAAACAGCCAATGAATAGTAAAGATATAGACAATTACATTCTTGAATCTCAGTATTTAGAAACTGGTATACCCTCCATCTAGCCAGGGATCAGGTAAGCAGGCTATGAGGCGTGAGAACCAGGAGGTCAGCACAAAAGAGACTGACCTAAGGGGAAGGCCAGACTGCCAAATATGAGCAAAGATCAAATTTTAATCTTTAAAGTTAATATGGAAAATAACAAGAATCCATGTTAAGAAGGCATGGCCTCTGAAGCAGTTCCTGGTCCCCATTTTTATTTGTTTTTCATTTATTTTTAAATTTTATTATGTAAAATTCCACACCATAAATATATAAAAATAGTAACATGATAAATCTCCCCCTACTTCTTATCCAACGTTAGTAGTTATCAACATTTTGTCAATTTTGTTTCATTCACCCTGCCATTGTTTGTTGATGTGTTTTATTCCAAATCCCTACTATTTTACCCATAAATACTTCAACAGTGAAGTCTAAAAGGTAGTTACTCTTATCAATATAACTTCAATGACTTTGTCATACCTAACAAAATCAACAATATTTTTTGAAAGAATATAATGCTCAGCTCATGTTCAGATTGCTCAAAGATACTTCTTTTCTATTTACTCTGCTCAAACTAGGATCCCTACAAGGCTTGCATTTGTTTGGTGTTATGGTAGAAGTTTCTTTTCACCCATCATATGTCCTCCTCTCTCCATTTTTTCATGCTATTTTTTCTTTTTTTATTTTATTGATTATGCTATTACACTTATCCAAATTTTTCCCCTTTGCCCTCCTCCACCCAGCACCCCTCACTTCCTCCACCAATCCTCCCACCATTGTTCATGTCCATGTGTCATATATGTAAGTTCTTTGGCAACTTCATTGCCTATACTTGATCTTAAAATCCCCCATCCATTTGTACTTCTTAATCCCTTCGCCTTTCCTCAGTCTCCCAGAACCCTCCTTTCAACTGGCCATCATCCAATGTTCTCCATATCTATGATTCTGTCTCTGTCCTTCTTCTTTGATTAGTTTGTTTTTTAGATGCAATCATTGATAGTTTTGTACTATTGCCATTTTAATTGTTCATAGTTTTGATCTTCTTCTTCTTGAATAAATCCCTTTAACATTTCATATAATAATGATATGGTGATGATGAACTCCTTTAGCTTTTTCTTATTTGGGAAACACTTCATCTGGCTTTCAATTCTAAATGATAGCTTTGCTGAATAGAGTAACCTAGGTTGTAAGTCCTTGGTTTCCATCACTTTGTTTTTTTTTTGTTTTTTTTTTAAGATTTTATTTATTTATTTATCTTTAGAGGGGAAGGAGAGAGGGAGAGAAACATCAATGTATGGTTGCCTGTTGTGAGTCCCCTGCTGGTAGTTGGCTGCAAGGAACCAGCATGCAACCCAGGCATGTGCCCTGACTGGGAATCGAACCGCGATCGTCTGGTTCGCAGGCCCGCGCTCAATCCACTGAGCTACGCCAGCCAGGGCTGGTTTCCATCACTTTGAATACTTCATCCCAGTCCCTTCTGGCCTGCAAAGTTTCTATTGGGAAATTAGCTGACAGTCTTATGGGAACAGCTTTGTAGTTAACTATCTGCTTTCCTCTTGCTGCTTTTTATATTCTCTCTTTACCTTTAACCTTTAGCATTTTAATTATGATATGTCTTGGTGTGGCCCTTTTTGTGTCCTTTTTGTTTGGGATTCTCTGTGCTTCCTGGATTTGTATGTCTACTTCCTTGATCAAATTATGGAAGTTTTTTTTTATTATTTTTTCAAATAGGTTTCCAATTTCTTGTTCTTTCTTTTCATCTGGCATCCTTATGATGCAAATGTTGGAACACTTACAGTTGTCTCAGAGGTTCCTCATACTATGTTTGATATTGTTTATTCCTTTCAATTCTTGCTGTACTGACTAGATGTCTTTTTCTTCCTTATGTTCCAAATCATTGATTAATTTTTGGCTTCATCCACTTCACTGTTGATTCCCCATAAATTGTTCATTTCAACTAGTGTCTCCTTCATTTCTGATTGGATCATTTTATGCTGTTGAAGTACCCACTGAGTTCCTTGAGCATCCTTATAACCAGTGTTTTGACAGACACTGCATCTGATAGATTGCTTATCCCCATTTTGTTTAGTTCTTTTTCTGGAGTTTTGTTCTGTTCTTTCTTTTGGGCCATATTTCTTTGTCTCCTCATTTTGGCAGCCTTCTTGTATTTGTTTCTATATATTACATAGAGCTGTTTTGATCCTGTGTCTTGGTAGCATGGCCTAACATAGTAGGTGTCCTGTAATATAGTAGGTGTTCCCTCTCCCCTAAGCTAGGTACCCTAGGTGCACTCTTCATGTGGGCTGAGTGCTCCCTCCTCTGGTACTTGAGTCTTGATTGCTGTCAGCTTATCAATGGGAGAGATTCACTCAGGCCAAACAACTAGTAGGACTGGCTATGACCCCAGGCCAGCAACTACTGCCCTTTATGGCTTGTGGAGGTGGTTGGGTGGTTGTGATCCAATGTGGCCTGCAACTGTCTATTGGGTCCACCCACAGGCTCTAGGATTTTTTGGGTGGTGCAAGCCAAGGTCAGCTACCACATGTGCTCTGTCTGGGGCCCCTTGGCATAAGCTATAAAGTGATCTGAAGATGGCTGTTGCTAGGGCTGGGCCTAGGGTCAGTCAGCAAGTGGTATGGATCTGGACTGAGCTATTTATTTGAGTGAATTTAGGAAGATCTTAAGCCTATGCCTCACCCAGCCATTCATATGGGAAAGCCACTGTTACCAGCTTGGATGGGTCCATAAGTTGGATGGGACAGAGAGCCTTAGGTAATCATCAGGGTCAGGTTAATGATATGAGCCAGGTTGATGGAGACTCAGATATGGTGTTACAGCACTGTAGCTCTGTCAGCAGGAGCAGGCTCACGAAAGGAGCAATGACCTCTGTCTGCAGTTCTTTCCAAGAGGAAGCTGTCTTCCAGTTCTGGTCCTGAAGGCAGACACATCAGTTCCTCCTGTATGACACTGGTGCCCTTCAAGGTGCTGCCCTGGTGCTGGAGCCCAGAGAGAGTGAATCTGAATAAGTCCATGTGCAGAGCCCTCCAAGAGTAAATGCCTTAGAATCCAGCAGTTTCTTCTGATGTCCCAACCCCCAGTGGTTTTTATAGCCAGAGTACAGGGATGTATCTTCCTGGTGCTGGAAGCCTGGGCTGGGTGGTCTGTTGTGGAGCTGGGATCTCCCCCTCCCGAGACATCCCTCCATTTTATATCCATCACACAGTGGGTTGGGGATGAGCCCATTCCACGTCTCCGTGTCTCCACCCCTCCACCCCCCTACCCTTCCGGATGAATGTGAATCTTTAATTCCTTAGTTGTCAGACCTCCATGCAGCTGGATTTTGTGTTGATTCTGAATGATACTTTTTCTGTAGTTCAACTACAATTCTGCTGTGGTTGTGTCCTCACACACGTTTACCTATGTTTACCATGTTTACCTATGCCTCCATCTTGACAGGAAATGGGTGCCAAAATCCATTTTTTCATGCCTTTGATTTGTCAAATTATTTGCCTTATAAAACTACCCACATTTAGAATTTGACTGATATATCTTCATGGGCCTCTGTGCTATGTTTTTCTATCTGTAGAATTTTTGTGTTAACTAGTTTTAGATTTAGTGGGTAGATTAGATTTAGTTTAATATTTTGGCAAGAAAACTGTGTGAGTGGTGTTGTATATTTCCTTTACATCATATGAGAAATCATTATGTCAGCAATGTCTGGCTATCCCACATTAAACTGAGTTGAATGTTGCCAGCCTAGTCCATCCATTTCAAAGTTACTCAGTGACCTTTCAAATAAGAGTTTTATCAACCATTGGTTATTACTAATGATACATTATTGCGTTAGAAGTTGCAAAATGGTACAAGTATCTCATTCTTTCTGCTGTTATGAGCTAGAATTCTTCAATGTGGAAGAATTTTCTTTTTTAAAAATATTTTATTTATTTACTTTTAGAGGGAGGGGACGGGAAGGAGAAAGAGTGGGAGAGAAACATCAATGTGCGGTTGCCTCTCATGTGTCCCCTACTGGGGACCTGGCCTGCAACCCAGGCATGTGCCCTGACTGGGAATCGAACCAGCAACCCTTTGCTTCACAGGCCTGTGCTCAATCCACTGAGCCACACTAGCCAGGGCTGGAAGAATTTTCTTTCATCATTTTTTTGTTTATCAAACAATTTATAGAGAAATGCTGTTTTAACTTTATACATGCTGTTTTTTAATTTTGTAAAGGCTGCTTTTCTCTGTCTTCTGACTTTAAGAGCTTTTTAAATAATAAATTGGTACCTTAGCAACCTCTAGTGGTGATCAATAAGGGTTTTATTTTTTTTATTTAGTTTAAAAACCCATGGAATTTAAAAATATTTGACATTTTTAAATCTGTGGCAGCGATATCTTTTGATGCTCTAGTTGTCTAAATGTGATTGGTGGGAGCAGCTCAGACAGGTCCCTGCTCTGCTTCCACCTGCCTCCGTGAGTCTGGTATCTTCCTTCCTCTCTGACTAACAAAATGTTCCAGATTCACTGGGGGTCTTTTCTTCCTTAGACCTCAAACCAGCTATTCCTCCAAGAATCTTTCATTATTTTTACGGAAAATAGTACTTAAAGATGATGGTCTATGCTACTCTTTGGAATTTTCCTTCCCTTTTAGTAGAAGTCAATGCTGGCAGAATGGTTTCGGGCCCTCCCGACCTAAGAATATGGTTTCCTCTGAGCTGAGAATATCCAGGAAGTTTGGGACAATTGTCTTAGGCATTTTAAAGTCAATTAAAAAATAGGATTTTGTCTGTACAATTAATATATTACTTGTTCCATTTTCTGGAGTTATTCTATGTACTGAACAAGAGGGGTAAGACTAGGGAAATATTTTTCCCCCATCTTGTTTTAATATTTTGTTTCTGTAGATTCTTTATAATAAACCTAATGATAAAGTGATTTTTATCCTAAATCAGAGTTTCCCCATAAATAAACATTAATATCATTTATTTTTATCTCTGATCATTTTTTACCACAATAAATAGTATTATAGTAGAAACTTAGATTCTTGAGGCAAGAGTCGATCAATGAATAAATAGTTATTTATGAAATAATTTTTGGTTATTATTCTTCACACTCATCATTGTGGCTGAAGAAAGTGCTTGAAAATCCTTTGATTGTAGTGGATCAAAGTCCATGGCCAATATGCTGGTAGATGCTTGCCACAGCCGTTTCAAGTGCTGACACGTTGCTCCGTTCTCTTTCCAATCTGCTAGAGCATTTGCTCTGTCCAGGGCACCTCGGGACAGCAGGGAAAGTCCTGTCAACTGAAACAAAGAGCCAAAGTCCTTTCCTTTCCCTTCCCCTTATTTCTAAGTACAGATGGATGCGTGTGGTATGAAAAACACTAGCATGCAAGTTGTAAACAACCAGTAAAGGCTGTATAGTGGCCACAAACTTCCCTTCTGTCACAGAATGGCACAACGGGTGACACAGTTGCCTGACCCATGTGCCTATGAAGTTCAAATGACTGGAACGGCAATATACATACAACTGCATGTGTACAACTTTATCACCTCTTAAGATGTAAGGTTCACAGATGTTTCTTTCGAATTAAATATATATTTTTTAATTGCTTTAAATTATTTTTCAGTGTGCTTAAACTTTTACTTTTTGGCTTAAGGCCTAACATCCCTAGTATTTCTCTATATAACCACAAAAATTCCTAGGATTACATAGTATTCGATATTCTTCTGAGTCTTTCTTCATTAGCATATGGATATCACATTATAACATTATGTGTCAATCATATACCTGATTTTATTCCACGATACTAGATTTTCTTTTTCTTTGTTGTATTTTAAGTCTCCAGTCTTGTTCAATAAAATAACCTTTATAATCTTATTCATTTTTAAGCACAATTCTATAGGGCTACATTATTGCATTTAAGTAAATTAGATTTATATTTTTATATTTTTTCAAAGAAAAAGAAGAAAACCATTGTTAAATTATTAAATCTTTTGTTAAAATGCTTTAAAATCTGCTGTGGCTTTATTTATCAGATATTTTAATTGAAGTTATTTCTTAGAAAACGAATTCCTTATGAAGAAAACTTTGAATTCTCCTTTTATCTATACATTAAATAGCTTATGCATTTTTTATTTCTCTAATTTTAGATGCCAGTATTTTACCTCTTGGGTACTTTCTATGTAGAAGATAGACTACAAGAACAATGCTTATTCTGCAATTCCTTATATAAAGGTGAGTAACTATTTAAAAATGATTGCAAGCTGATGATCAAAGTCTTATATCAACTGTTGTGCTACAAAGTGAATAATGACATATTTTGGCAGGTCATGCACGGCCAAGTCTCCACAAGCTAAATGATAGGAAAAGAACACAGAGTGCATAATTGCAACATAGCAAGAACTGGTGCATTTTGTAAAACTAGACCCTTAGACAGTGAAAAGTTTGTGTTCCAGCCTAATGGAGAGAACTCACCCTTGGATTCACAAAGTTGACTAAGTACTGAGAGGAGCCAGGAAAAATGGATCTTTTCACCGAGTTCTATTCTTCTCTTATATAGTTCTTCTATTGCTGATATGATAGAAAACAAGACAAAAACACCCTAAGCCAATTTGGAACATTATTTTCATCTATATTTGAACCATACCAAAATTTATTCTGTAGCCTAGCTTACATATAAAATGAAGGGTTATAGTCAACAATATTTTACAACTCCCCTGTTCTCAAAGATGTATTTATTTAGGAAATAAATATCCTTAAACCCAATGAGGGACATATTATTCTTTCCCTTTTATACATGAGAACACAGATTTGGTAGGGCAGTATTCCCGAAGTCACACATCTGATAAATGAATGAGCTACAACTTCATCCCTTGTCCATCTAAACCCAAAGCCCATGTTCTTGACATTGAACTTCACTTTAGGCTCATTGGCATAATTAAGAAAGTAGTTCTTACTTCATTCATGAAATATTTGTTGATATTTTTAACAAAGAAAAAGTTTTCTTTAGTATATTTTAGGGCAGCTCTGTTTTAGTGAGTTTGAAGTACTATGTGAATTTATGGCCTTAGCTCTATGAATAGAAAACTTATTGAATAATAATTGAAACATCTGAATTTAATCCAATTTATCTCCTATAGTCATTCTTATAACATTCTAAAAATATTGGAATATTATTTTATGAACACATCACTGTGTTCCTAGAGTTCAGACTATAGACAGACTAAGACTTGTGAACAGAATGCATGCTTTAGCACCAATATTTATTTATTGAGGCCCCAGGATGTCCTTAGCACACTGGCAGGTGCTGACAGAACATGTAAGACTTATGGGTGTTTGCCATTTAGGAGCTTTTAACCTAATTTAAGAAGACAAAACATACCCATGACACAGTTAAGTAACATGTTGTGGTCACATGAAATTAAGTAAGATGGAGATGAAAGAGACACCCAGAGTTTAGGGGAAGGCTTAGGTCTGAAGTGCTGGCTGGAATGAATAAGACAGAGAAAAATTGTCAGCTGGGACTTTTAGAATAGGAAAGACCAAGATGTGCAAAAGAGATGGAGAAGGAAGATAAAACCCAAAACATGGCCAGCTGCTCATAGAAGAAGTTTGGGTCAACACTTTTATTTTAAAAAGTGACAAGGCAGGAGGCAAGGGGAAGAAGTTGCCTGAAATCAGCCACTGTGGTTGGCTAGTTGCCTGAACTTCGGGGCCTGCTCTCAGCACAGCCGAGTGGGCAGATGAAACCAGGTGTTAACAATAGTCTCCAGTTCATAGCTGGGACAACCATGGGGCATTATGTATGTCCCCTCCAAATGATGACAAAGAGCTTGTCATGAGCTCTTTCTCTAGATTAAAGGGAAGCAAGCACATTTGCACATTTGGAAAGGCAACACAGGTATGGAGGGACCCCAAATTTACACAACAAGTTTACACATTAACTCCTTACCTTAATCCATTTCTGACTCCCAGAAGTATCTCCTGGCAATGAACTTGGCACCACCTTGAGTAGTTTAGATAGAGCTTTCAGTATCTCAATTTCTGAATTGGGTGATGGTGGTGGCGGTAGTAATACAAATGCAGTAATATATAATTTTCATATCACTTTAGTAAAAATATGATATTATTTTTGCAAGCAATGGCATGAAGGTAATGATGCAATTTAATAGAAACTGGCAAGAAATCAAAATTGTAAAAATTAGTTTCCTCATATGTAAAATGAAGTGGTTGGGGAAGGTCCCTTCTGGCTTTATTGAGATGCTCTGATTCTAAGATTCAATTCTGTATATAAACAAGATCATTAATTTGAATTCACAGTTTTTATTTTAAAACATATATTATAGCACATGCATATTTAAGATATTTTTCAGGTTTCTGTAGTTTGTATTATGCTATTTTATTCAGTAACATAACAATTATTGTTATCGCCGAACACTGAATCATTTTAGTTTACCAAATGCCCTGGACTCTTGCGTGACTAAATAAGGTATAAAAACATAAGATAGATTATTATCACCTGTGATTGCTTTGAATGAATGAGCAACTCACCGCACATATTCTTAATCAGAATATAGACTTCACTAAATAGTTTTGACATCTTACCTCACCTTAACACTGTAGATATCCTGAATTAATAAGTGCAGTAAACATGCTCAACCTATTATTTGGGTCAGTTACAAATGTAATGAATATATTGTAAAGGACATTTTAATTTAAGATCTGAGTTCTCATCTGATTGGTATTCTCTTTCTCCTATTTCCTGAAGTAAAAGAGATTTTAAATCTAATTCCTCATACATACTATAATCAGAAGATCAGAATTTAAATATATTATCCAGCATTTACCATAGTAATTTCATTTCTTTCATTCTATTTTTCCATAATGATGCAGAAAGAACATTCAGAAACCAATAAATATGATAAAATATTAATGTTGATAACTTTGTAAAAGAAAACTAAAAATTGTTAGCAAGAGAATAAATGCTTTGCACAATCACTGTTTTAAGCTTTCTTTTCTACCACTTCTCCATATTTCTCACTCTGTTTTAACCACAGTGGATGTTCCTTGTGTACATTTTAAAATTTCTCACCTCCATGATGTTTCATACCTACCTCCCTAAGTCAAGTCTTTCTTCTTGTTCCCATTGTACTTTACTTATATTTCTATGACTGCACTTCCCTTCGACACATTCAAGTTAACTGCGTGGTCTGTGTTTGGCCAGGGAAGAGTCGTAATTAGCATCTCTTAGACGTTGCCCCAGATAACTAGTATGACACTCTATCAT
The DNA here is from genome assembly GCF_014824575.4 of Sturnira hondurensis. Classification (NCBI taxonomy): domain Eukaryota; kingdom Metazoa; phylum Chordata; class Mammalia; order Chiroptera; family Phyllostomidae; genus Sturnira; species Sturnira hondurensis. The sequence goes on from NW_028083443.1 coordinate 2,799,114, forward strand.
TCATTCCTCAATTATTTTAGGGAGCTTCTAAGGTATGTCTTACATGTTATTATGGACATAATCCTTTCAGTTTTTGCATAACTAGATCCACACTACTTTTCGATTTGTTACTCTTAATGACATCCTGTCAAAGTGAATTTACCAAAAATGAAAAAAAATAACGATTTAATGGCTTCCGGGGTTCGATTTCAAATTTCAGTACTCATGGAGGACAGCCATATGCTTTAATATGCCATTCAAGGCTCCCCATTACCGGGCCTGACCTCTGTCTAATTTTCTAACTTTATCTCTGACTGTTGTCCACCTTGAAATTTCCATTCTAGAAATAAATATCTGCTTGTATTTTTTTCCCACACAGCAGATGCTTCCGTCCTTTGGGTCATTATTTACACTGTTTCAAGTGTCTGAAATGCCCTTCCTACATTTCATTATCTGGTTCATTTTCTACCCACTCTTAAAAATTTAGCAAACAGACATGACTGGTGTAGCTCAGTTGGTTGGGCATTATCCTGCAGAGTAAAAAAAAACACCAGTTCAATTCCCAGTCAGGGCACATGCCTGGGTTGTGGGTTTAGTCCCTGGCTGGGGTGCATATGAGAGATTTGAAGATAACTGACTGATGTTTCTCACACCGTTGGTTCTTTCGCCCTCTTTCTCCCTCTCTTCTTCTCTCTCAAAAAACAAATACATAAAATATTTTTTAAAATTTAGCAAACAGATAACCTCCTCCAGGAAGTCTTACCTGACACCCTTGTATGAGTTCAAGGACTCTCCTATGTGCTAAAAAAACTTTAAAATAATAACAACAATAATACAGGCTAACCCTTACTGAACATTCATCTAGTTTTAGACATTGTTCTAAATGCTATATGTAACCATTTATCTAATTTTGTCAATACTCCTATTAGGCTGATATGGACATCATTCCCATTGTACTGATGACAAAACAGAGAAGTCATGTAATTTTTTAAAAAAATCTCACAGCTAATAACGTGAAGGGATCATAGCACCCTATTTTCATCTTTTGAAAATGAGATGGAAAGTGATGACAAAGAGTGCATGTACATTTTCTAGGTCATGTAGCTAATAAAGTGAAGGAATCATAACAACCTATTTTTATCCTTTGAAAATGAAAAGAGAAATGGCCCTCATCACATTTTAATAAAATGATCAATTTTTGTGTCTATTCTCTCTAACATATTCTTCTTTTTCAATGGAACAGTACACTGGTTAGAATTATAATACTGGAATTCAGAAAAAGGCTCCAGGCAGGAAACATAAATTTAAGAATTGTGTATTCTAGTTGGTGACTGATGCTAGGGATTTGTTGAGACCGCCTATGTAGAGCTTTTAGAGTGAAAGGTAAGATTATTGAGGATGACATCTTGGAAATTTAAGAGGAAGCCAGAGAAACAGAAACTAATTACAAGAAAGAATAAAAGTGCAGAGACAGGGTTAGGAATGTGAAGAGATATCACAAGTTCTAGAGGGACAATTACCCTAAACCAAAAACAATCGGCGAAGTAAAAGGCTGCAGAAATGTCAGTAATGCGAAGACTGAAAGACATGATTGAACAGCAGGAGAGACTAAGTGAGTCGTGGATGAACGGAACCAGAAAGTGAAAGCAGCGGACGAATCGTGCATGTCCATGACTGAAATGCACAAGTGAGTAGGAAGGAAGAAAGAATTAAAGGTGAAGGAAAGGGTTAGTTAAATATGATTCTCATGAACAAAGAAGAGAAAGTGAAGAAGAAGACTGGAGGTGGAAGAGAGAGGAAATGTTGACTCATCAAACTTACAAGAGCACAATTGAAGAACCATTCCCTCAGACAAAAAGGATGGAGGAAATTGAGTTCATTCATTTGATTGAACAAATCTCCTCTGTGCCTGGCCCCGTCCCAGGAACTGGTCATCCAGTGACCAAATGAAACAAAAACCCTGCCTTCACAAACTTTACAGTCCAGTCTTGATTCTAGTGGGAGAAAAACACACACACACACACGTAAAATCACATAATAAATTATTATTTCTCATGCTGTGGAGAAAAGTGATGCAGTCAAAGGAGAGAAGGAAAAAAATGGGGATTAGGACTATAATTTTGGAAAAGTTGGTTAGGATAGCCTCCCTCAGGTGGCATTGATGAAACGTCATGAAGGAGAAAAGGAGCTGATTACACGCGTCCCCAGAGCAAGGGCACTCCGGACTTTGGCAAAAGCAATTGTAAAGGCTTTTCGGCCCAAGAGGCAACTAGGGGCTCACTTGCCTCTTTCCAGGCTGTATGGACCCCAGAAGCCTTTCCTAAGCCTCTCTGCGGAACCAGAGTGTCAGCTGACCTGACAGTGGCCCTATTGTACACGAGAGTCTTCAGCTTTCACAGCCTATACTTTGTCTGGTCTCTGGGGAGCCCAGCCTCTGCTTCCAGGAAAGGGAGGGTCTGAGCAAGCTGGCAGCCCTCCTAAGCACAGGGCCTTGGCAGAGCATTTTTGTGCTGTGCAGAGGCAGGAGCTGAAGAGAAATGAGTAGCCGCTGACATGTTTTCTGAGGTCCAGCAGTCCAGTGACAGAGGAACCAACCCTTGGTCTTGATTCTTTAGCTCATTCAAAGGCAAAAGGACACAAAAATCAAAGAAACTGTGACATGAGTCTTGGGTAGTGCTTGCAGTTTGGAGATATTTTCCAAAAGGGACAAGAGAACACTCTGCTACTTTCCTAATTGTGAGAGTATCACGCAGAAGGCCAAAAAAAAATTTAAGTACACATCTAAAGCCACACTATCGTTTTAAGATTAACTGTAGTGGCATGTAACTAATTCATTGGCATTGGGATTCTTCTGTGTCTTCTTCACTGTCAAGTTTGCTTTAGGAAGTGTCAAGGACAATAACACATTTCTGACAACTTGTCAATTTCACATTGTACACTCCATTCAATATCTTAGTGTTTTTGGTAACTTGACCATTTCATATTATATATTTCCTTAATATCTTAGCATTTTCACTTGTATCAGAGAGTTCATAAATTTGTTGACTGAACAGATGCTTGAACCACCAATCCATATTCTTAATTTAAAATAAAATCTTAGATTATTATTTTTAAAAAACGCAGAGCTGGCTGATCAGGATGCAAAAGCTGCACAAATGTAGTACAAGGGTCCTATTTGTGGAATCCTCAGTACGAGATTATGCTCAGTGGAGAGCCACATGCATGTGGGTTTATAGTCCAGACGGTTACTCTGCAAACTGCATGGAAGAAAAGGGACCATTATTTGTCCTGACTAAACAGATGTACAAAAATGATCCTCATTCTTAAAGGAGCCTTTTTAAAAAAAAGAGGTACCTTCTCTCTTTAGGAAGGCTTTTCTGGATCAGGCTCTGGAAGCAGTTTCCTAGTTGAAACTGGACCAGAATACCAACTCCGTATGAAAACGATACTTTCTCTTACAGCCTTATGCCTTTCTGGGAATCTGCTCTCAGACAACTGGGACATGGGGAGGAAAAATGGATCAGAAGAGAATACTGCCCCTTATATAAAATAGGGGTTTCTCCACATTGGCACCTTGCTAGGTATTCAGTACCTGTCATATAGTCTTTTATGTAGTTGAATGTTTAATTGTCAGACAAAAAGTGTTATAGGAATTTTAAGACATCTGAAAATGATGCTTCAATTTCTATTACTTTTTTCTACGGTTCTTAAAAGAGGTAACCTCATACTTTGAGGCTATTACCTGAGCTTCTTCTTGAAAATATGTACATTGTCTTTCTGTCATATTCGATGAAACTCTTTATAAAATTTTCCAAATGTCTCATGTCCACAACATTGTTTGAAATAATATGCTACATCATTTTTAAAAATTCAGTTGAATAAACAACTTGACAGGCAATAATTCATACTTTCTTGGTCATCAGGTAGCTGATTCATTATGAATTGCAGATATGCCCTTTTTCTTATTTAAAAAAGTCAAGATGGAATGCACGGTGGATCTAAAAGAATAGGCATCTGGCACATTTATGATGTGAGGTGGTTTACTACAATATTATCTTTCCATGTGTTGGAAGAGCTGGTGGATAGTTTTAATCTAGAAGTGTGTTGTAATTACAACTGGAGTCTTAAGATACAAACTAAAGAGCACCCATACTCTTAATAGCTCATGATGTTTTACCTTTATTATTGGATATTTGTGAATATTTCAATGTTTATTAAAACAGAAAAAATAACTATTTTAAAACATTTTATTTATTTATTTTAGACAGAGAGAAATGGAGAGAGGAAGAGAGGGAGAGACGAATCGATGTCTGGTTGTCTCTCACGTGCCCTGTACTGGGGACCTGGCCTGCAAGCCAGGCATTTGCCCTGACTGGGAATCGAATGGGCAACCCTCTGGTTTGCAGGCTGGCACTCAATCCACTGAGCCACAACATCCAGGCAAAAATGACTTTAAAAAAAGCACCAGGCTGACCTGGGTGAGAAAGGGAGCCAAACAATGATTGGGGCCCATGTGAGTGAGTGGGGCAGACTGAATCAGGTTTCAGCAGACACAGCGTCCAAGGGAGAGTAAGACAAGCAGAAGAGCAGCTTGGGGTCAAGGGCTCCAGAGGAGGATGACTACATAGAAATGTAAGTCTGCTGAGGTCAGGGTATTGACTACAATCATGAATACTGAAAAACTCAGTTATGAACAACCACACCTAAAACAAAAGCAAACTAAGAGAACAGCTAGATCAGGAGTGGAGCCACAGAAATGGAGATCACATGGAGGGTTAGCAACAGGGGAGTGGGAGGAGGAGAAGGTAGAGAGAATAAGTAGCATAGACGGTAGGTAGAAAATAGCAGGGAGGGCAAGAATAGTAGGGGAAATGTAGAAGCTAAAGAACTTGTGACATGTGGTCATGAACTAAAGGGGGGAATGGGAGAGGGGTGTGCAGGGTGCAGGATAGAGGGGAATGAAGGGGGAAATGGGACAACTGTAATGGCATAATTAATAAAATATATTTTAAATTTTTTTCAAATATTGAAAAATATATATACCCATTGAAGTTAATGGAAGGCAGGTCTCTCATTCTCAAACAGAGGTATTATAATTATGAAAACAAAAAGAAAACTAGGATGGACCTTATATGCACTGGATTAGAAGCAGAAGTACTGGTATGAGTTGATGGTTTTCAAAATATAGAAATACATGTAGAAAAAGCATAAATATAACTATATGTACAAGTACACATACATACATTGTCTGACTCTGTTCACCCTACAAACCAGGGAAAATCCCAGCAAAACTGCAGTGGCCATGAGCGTTCCTGGTGCCTGGATCTTGGTTTCTAAATACCAACTGTCAATAAAGGAACTAGGGATCCTTGAGAAAATTCCTGATTCCAGAGCTGGGTAGGAAATGCAGAAGACGAACCTAACATTTTTGTGTGTGACAAAAAGTAAAGAAGTGATAAAAGAATGATGACGATACATTCAAAGCTTGTAGGAACTTCCACTGGATAAATATGGGACAGTTTTGAGCATCAAAATGAAGAATGATACTAATGTGTTACATCTCATTAAGTAAAATAAATATCCACTATTCCACATAATGTAAATAGATAAACAAAAGAATAAATAAGTTAGGAAGAAAGGAAACTCTTTTCTACAGTAGAGAACCACCGAGACATATGGGAGGAATGATGGAGTTGGGAAGTGACTATTGAACTAAAGCTACTAGGTGAGGCTGGGATGAAGGACTGGATATTTACTCAAATGACCTCCTCACAAAATACTTATCCCTGAGAAAAATAGTAAGTTTTTCAGCAGAGAAACTAGTCAGAGTCTTCCCTACTCAAGAGATCGAAGTTAACATCATCGGTGACAGGACAGGCTGACATTGTGCTTCACCTGATGGGGTTCAGGAAGAACAACACTGACTCACTTCTGTGGTATTCCTTCAAAATGCATGTTTTGAATCTAATCATTAAGACAAGCAGATGAGCCCTGGATGGCTTAGCTCAGTGGATTGAGCACAGGCCTGTGAACCACACAATCACGGGTCGATTCCCAGTCAGGGCACATGCCTGGGTTGCAGGCCAGTTCCTGGTAGGGGACTCACGAGGGGCAACCATACATTGATATTTCTCTCCTTCTCTCCTTCCCTTCCCCTCTAAAGATAAATAAATAAAATCTTAAAAGAAAAAGACAAGCAGAAGAATCCATTGAGAAACATTCTTTCTCCATTATTTCATTTTGATATGTTTCAATATGAATTTTTATAAATGTATTTATCCTTTTTGGGATTCATAACCACTTTTAAGTCTAAAAATTGCTGTCTCATTAATTTTGGAAAATTATTATTATTTGAAATGATTGCCTCTGCTCCATTTTAAAATTTCTTTAGTTTTCTTTTTACATCTTTACTGAGATATAATCTATGTGCAAAGGCATATCCAGAAAGTATACGGCCATGCACTGTGAGAAATAAAGACATCTATTAAAAAAGATACAAGAGCCAAGAAACATTGTACACAGGACAATGCTGTCTCAGTCCCCTTCCAAGGAGGCCCCTTGGAACCTCACACAGTTCTCCCAGCATTCTGACCTTCCTGAGGAAAGTGGTTCATTGGTTGAGGTTTGAATTAAGTCATTAGCAACTGCAGCACGATATTCCTTCTGCTCTGTCTGGTCGCAGAAGCTGCAGAATGAATTTTGCCATAGCTCTTTTCATGCCCAGATCCTGTGTCCAATCTCGGGCACAGTAGTTTTTGGAATCCCCAGACCAGCCTCTAGTTCTCACACCATCGGCCATTGAATTTTGTTGGTTACAGACCATACACATTCAACGTTCTCGGATGTCCTGCTTATTGCAGGCCCTTCAGAATGTGGGTCACTTTCACCAGATTCTCGACCATCTCAGAAGTGTTTCTGCCACACTTTTATTTGTGTTGCCCTCATTGAATCATTCTCAAAAGTCTTCTGAATCATCCCAATAGTTTCCGTGGAGGAATGTTCAAATTTAATGCAAAATTTAATGCATGAAATTTGCTCTGTTCACTCAGTCATTTTGAATGTGACGGCCACACAGTACACACGCTCACTCAGCAGCATCTACTGCCCCCACTGACTAGTACAGTGATGTCATCTGTTCACACATGCACATTCCAGTCACTCTCCTTGGCTGCCAGGTTACATCAATGTCACACAAACCATTCTCATATTAACAATGGCTGGGCTTTTTCTAGGCGGACCTCGTACACCATAGTTTGCCCATTTGGAGTATTCAGTTTGACCTTTTTTTAAGCATATTTGCAGAGTTATACATCCATAAACATAACTAAATTAGAACTTTTCAACACACACAGAATACTTGAACCTGTTAACAGTCACTCCCTATTATTGCTCCTTAGTCTCTTGTAGTCCTAGGGAACCAGTAATTTACTTTTTGTCTCTGTAAATTCTTCTATCCTAAAAATTTTATGTCAATGGTATCACATAATATATGAACCTTTGTGACTGGCTTCTTTTAGCTACTTTAATGTCCACATGGCTGATCAATGTAGTTGCATGTATCAGCGTTTCATTACCAAATACAATTTTATTGCAAAGCTACATCACATTACATTTATCCAATGGTCATTTGATGCACATTCGTGTTGTCTTATTTGGCAACTATGATGAGGTTGTTAACAACATTTGTGCACAAATGTTTCTGTGGGCCCATTTTTTTCCTCCGGTAGATACTGGGTGGGGGGGGGGATGTTGGGTGATATAATAAATCTTGGTCTAACATTTTCAGAAACTTCCAAACTGTTTTCCAAACTTCTGCCTCATCCTTAGTTTTCCTTTCCTTCTGAAACTGTTTAGACTGATGGAAGGTCTCACTTCATCTCCTGTGTCTCTTAACACCTTTTGTAAACTCTTTCCCTTTTTATTTTCCTTCTCTTTAACCCTCTTTAATGCTTTTAGGGTAACTCTTTCAGATATGTCACCCGTTTCTTTTATTCACTCTTAAATAGTGTCTAATTTGATGTCACTCAAGTAAAATTACTGTATTTTTCAACTTCATCACTTCCACTCAAATGGAAGCTTTCTTAGAGCTGCCTAAATGGCCCTGACCAGTGTGGCCCAGGGGGTGGGGCATCCTCCCGGAGAGCACAGGGGAGCTGGGTCGGTGCCCGGTGGGGGCACATGGCTGAGTCGTGTGTTCCACGCTGCCGTCAGGGCACATACAAGAGGCAACAGACCAATGTTTCTTCCCCTCTCTTTCTCCCTGCCTTCCCCGCTCTCTAAAAAATAAATAAAGTCTTTTAAAAAATAAATGAAACTACCTGAATGTTTTTCATAATGTCTTCACCGTATTTGTATCCCCCTTTACATTTTGAAACATGTTAATTTGCTTATTTTATATTTTGAATCTGTTCATTTTTAGATTGACGTAATAATATTCGGATCTGATTCAGCAGTTTCTGGCTTTTATCGACTTACTTACAGTGATGTGTTTCCTAGAGTGTTCTGTAACCTATTGTGAGATCATATTCCTTTGAATTTTATTTATAGGAAATCCTTAAGCCCTATGTTTAAAATTCAGTTCTCCAAAGAGGATTTGTATATGCCAGATGCCTGCCATTTTAAACTTAATTTTCTTTTGGGGAGTTCTCATCCCACAAAAGTAATGTGAAATTTTTGCTACCAACATCAGTATATTTGTATTGCTTTAGTTTTAGGAAATTCTTGGTATTATTGACTTAAATATTTCCCTTTCCTGTTTTTTTCAATGATCTTTTCTGAATTTCTAAGGTTTGAGCCTTTTAACTGTCTCTTACTTGTGTTTTCATTTTTCTCTTATGTTTTACCCAGCATTACTTGTTCTTTTTGTGATTTCATGTTACTTCATTTTAATCTTATAGTCAGATATTTTCAAGTCTATTTATTGAATATTATTTTCAACAGATATGTTATATGTAAATACATATATATGAGCATGCCTACTCTTTCATTGTTCATCAGTCTTGTTTTATGCATATGACTTCTTTATCTCTCTGAATACGTGAAACATACTTATTTAAAGTTCCTTCTCATTGTCCCGTTAATACCATGACCTATGTCCTAGTGATGTCACCTGTTGGGATCTGCATCACTCTTTCACAGTGTCACTCTTCCTGAAATGCTAACTGCTTACTCATTACACACTCGCCTTCTGCCACAGTCTCCTCTGAGCCTCTCGGACGGGCATATGGGGAAACCCTCTGTGTATGGTTGTGACCTTAGCTTATCGACAGGGCTTCATATCTGCCTCCATTTTTTAGGGATAGATTATTCTCAGTTCCTGAGCACGAGTTTCCATGATTGTTTTCAAGTACAGTTGCATATTTATTAATTCAATTTTAAATGCGCATTTTATAACTTGTTGGGGAATAAACTGAATTTACCATATACTCAACATGCCACCTAAACACCAGAAGTTTCAATAAGTGTCAGAGTTTTGGAGCTGAGGATTTTTCAATGAGAACGATAGGATTTCATCTTTAGGAGTCTCGGATCCTAACTATTCTTGAGGGGAATTCCGTTCCCCGCTCGTGTTTTCAATTAGAATGGATTTTCCTCAGACCCTTTTGGCCTCCCTTCATTTACCCTACAACCTCAGGAAGAGTCATGACTTACTGACTAGTAGATTCTGCATTTGTGTGTCCCTTGTATTTGGAAGCAAGTCAACACCAAGAGAAAATGACTTCTCCTCCATCAGCTTATTTATTTTATGGAGTTAGACCTAACCAAGACCTGCTCTGGAAAGATGGGTGCTATTTAGAAACCTCCAAAATATCAACAGGTAACAGCACTTCTCTTTTGGATATCACTAAGAGCACAAATAGAGCAATCAGTTTGGTGCCTTAGATCTAAATACATTAAGCAATCCCTTGAAATAACATCTATCTCTAAGATTGAGCAGCATTCTCAAGAATTAATAATTAGCTTTCACATTGCCCTAATGCATAATTGTGTATCTAGCTCACAAGAAGATAAAACAAAGGCTTGTTTCATAGGTGGAGGAGGCAGATGAATGAATGACTACATGCCCTAGTACAAAAAAACTGAACATCTGAGCTCTAAGATTATATCATTTTTGCCTTAAGAAAATAATGCACTGAAATTTGAATCTTTACCTCAAAAATTAGGATAAACATTATCTGCATTCCTACTCTAGTGTTGGTTGGATTCCACAAATGAAATATATTCTGGGATCTTTGAAAATATACACACATGGGTATGATGATGTTATAGAGTTTATTCAAATTGCATTTTGAGAAAATGCAACAAAATGAAAACTTTATACAAGCTGGTTACTTCATATCACCATTATTTTACCAGATATAACTGAAGAAGAAGCAATAGAATCCAGAAAACTGTCCCTGTGTTTAGACAGTATCGTACTGTCTTTATTCACTGTCAATTCCCCTCACGGGCCCTGTTCCCCACACTGCTGCTGAGCTAAATGGGGAGAAGCCATCCCTATACTCTGCATGGTTCTCTTCAAACAGAAGAACAACATGGGAAGACTAGCCCTTTAAGAATAACAATAAAAAGAGGTTTGTTTCATCATATTAACACACAAAATTCATGGTGACTATATTTATGATACCAATGCTCTGCACAAAGCACATCCTAGACACTTACACACATTTCATTTGCTTCTGGCAACAAAGCCAGGACTGTTCTTTTTTCAGCGGAGACACGAAGATCTGAGGTTCTGAGAAGTTAAGGAACTTTCATAAGGTCACACAGAGATGTCAGTTTGTAAGACAGGCCTGTGGATAACAATGATGTTTTGATTTGGGCAGATATCCAGAAGGGAGCTGAAGTGGACAGTGAAGCAATAATCTCTGCCCTTCTTCCTGGTCCCTTCATTCCCAGGAAAAAGTATGATGTGCAACACCATTTTGGGTCCCTGATAGCCAGATGTTGTTTGTTACCACAGTTAAGTCTTGCTGGCACAGGTGGTTATCAGACAAGAACTAGGAGTGCCTTCTTGGTGGGTGTTAGTATAGCCTTTCCTACTGTGGGAATGTTTTCACCTGAACCCCAAAGAAGGCCCCCCCTGGACTGACTCAGAGCGCCTCCAGGGCACTTTTTTAAAGACGTACACGAATGTCCAAACAGACATCCACAAGTTCTACAGAAGAACATACCCTCCTGAGTTGAGAAATCAGTCCGATTCCCGGGCTTCTTTTCAGATTGGGCAAACACTGAATCTCTGCCTAATTTCTATGAGTCCCCACGGTGCACACCCATGTGGGTGATTAGACGGAAAGAAACACTGTCCGCGATCGGATGCCAGGAGCTCCGTGCTGTTCGAATCATGTTTCTTTCTCACATTCTCTGTACTAAAAACACAGGAAGCATTAATGTTAGTTAATGCCTTCAAACGTGTTTAAATTATTCAGCTATTTCAGGACAAATACATAATTCTGTTATGAAAATGATCGACTTTGGGGGGAAACACTGGGTAATGAGAAAAATCCTGGGAAAACATGATTCAGAGAAATCTATTTAGGTTTAAAGGAAAGAAAACGTTAGATCCTCCCTCCGTAACCCCTTCCCGCCCCCTACCCCCCCAAGAAAGAAAGCGAGGTAACTGCGGTGTGCAGACCTCCTCATTTTCTCTGTAGCAGCAAGCACTGCAGCGAGCTGGAAACCTCATATTCACAAGGCAAACAAAGCATCATTTTTTAATGACTCTTCTGAATACATTTTTGCAGCAGCTTCCCTAGACCTGCTTGTCATAATGGTTTCTTCAAACGCTTTTTAAAGCCTGTGATGTTCAAGGCCTTAGCCTTCCCCCTCTCTGGCTTGTTTTTTTATGTGTCACAGTTGTCAACTAAAATAGAGCACCTCGCCTTTGTTTCAAGATGGTACCTGATCAATATCATCAATCCGTCTCACTCCCTCTCCCTCTCTCTCTCTCTCTCCCTTTCTCTCATGCACTCTCTCTCTCTCTCTCTACAGCTGTATCCATTTCCTCCTGGCAAAAAGGGACTTTATGAATAAATGATACTGAAATGCTGAGGGTTCAGATACTAAATAATGAATTTCACCACCAAAAACACAACAACTTCTCCAATCATAAAATACCGCTCCTTCCATATTGATTGTGCTTTGGCAACTAGATGCAGTGCTAGACTTCACTCTGCAAGGTGTTTAAAAAGAAAAACAGGTTTACTCAGGATTTATCATGTATGGAAAAATGTAATCTCTAAATAGGCTGTCTGCTAATGTCTGGCATAATGTTTCTTCATAATGGTTAACCCTTTTTCAGGGAGTGGAATAATGCAAACAGTGCCTCTCTCTAGATGGGAACTTTGCTTCATGGGACATTACAGTAAGTGTGTCATCTGTTCTGTGCTGTTGTGCGGGTACTAGCGTATAATGATAATGCAAATCTCCTTTTATTTTTTATTTTTTGAATACCTGCTACGTGCAGGGAATAGAGCGTCCTGCAGCAGGACAGGGAGTCGGCTACCCGCAGTGCCTGCTCTTTCTCATGGTGCTGGGTGTTGGGTGCGCGGCTCACTCACTGTTGCATGTAGTGGGTCAGGGCTTGGGAGCATTTGTTGTCTGCTCGAATGTGACTTGCTTTCCTATTTCCCTCCTGAATGGTCTCTGCTGGCATATTTCTGATGTGCAAAGAATGCCAGTATCTGCTCTCTGAGAGATGGCTGGGGTCAGAGAGGGTAGATTCTTGGCATGTGATTGGCAAAGGCTGCCTTCTCTCAAGTTGTAGGCTAACTTTTTTGACTGAAATGTTCTTTGTCTGCCTATAAATCTGCTTTACTGCCTCTTAATGTCAGAGAAGTTTCATTTTTAATTAGGGAGAATCGAGTAGACTTTGTTTTATGGAGAGCGCTCTGCATTCCAACTACATGATATTTTGATATATACTTTGTGTAGTACAGGTTCTGAGATGATGTCAGTCATATGAAAAGGAGCAAAGTAAGTTTTGAGCATTGTCTATGCTGTGTTTGTGTCATGAAATTTCAGTTAAGCTGGATTGTTATAAGGATTTTAATGTCGAAAAGTGCAAATGTAGTTTTTTTCTTTCTTTTTTGTACATTCATCTGCTTGGAAAATCAACAACTCTGTTTGTCTTTTTCGATTGTCAGGGGGCAGTAACAAATGTTTGTTTGTTTACCTGTATGCTAAATATGTACGCTAAACTAGAGCACACATTTCCATTTTAATTTTTTTGAGTTAATTTAAGGAAAAAATGTAGGCATTAATTTAGAGCTACTACTGATGCAATGAAATGGAGGAATATATTTGAGCTATTAGCCATTTCAATCTCCTGCCCACAAATAATTAATGAGTTTCTATTAAAGATTGACAAGCTAGCAGAGTGCAATGCATTTTTACTAGAAAATGCAGCATGGGCAGCGAATATGCATTATTCCTTTTATTCTATAGCTTCACATTAATAGTTCTGAAATTAAGCTTTATGTTTCGATAGCCCTATTGATTAGCATTTAGCTGGAGATGTCCATGTGCCTGTTCCCGGTTCCCTGCCTCTCTATAATAATAATTTGAAATCCCTTGGCCATTATTCACAGCCTGTTTTCATGTTAGTATTTCAAATACATGAGGTTTTCATTTGCCTCCTTAGGATTAGGAAAGGATTTAATGCTATGTTGAAAAACCTTAACTTGCCTTCCTGACAATTAGGGCGCCAGGTAATGTCACCCAGGGACTCATCAGGACTTATGGCTGGAAGAGGTCCTCCTCAGGGTCCCGGCTCTGAAAGTCAGTTTCAGTTGTCAGTGTCAATGACGGGTGTGTCTTGCTTTGTAAACTGTGCCCGATGTATCTTGGGCATAGACTTGCTCTAAAAGAATACACAGAGATCAGATATGTATTCTTTATATACTTTATTTGTTGAAAGAAAAAATATGTAATAGACTTTAAACTACTTTCAGGATGTGTTTGATTATCCATGTGGGTCTGCTACCATCAGGCAGTCTACTGTACAATTTCATTTGATAAGATATGACTTTTTTAGTGTCATTTTTAACTGCCTTCCCCCTTGCTTTTTGATTCTGCTTTTTGTCTACTTTTGAAAGCGACATTATCAGCAACATCCCTCTGAGAACTGATGAAAAACATTGCTTCTTCATGGGATAGAAAATGGTCACACTGTTTCAAATAACAGCTTTTCTTAACTAAATTTGCAGTAAATTTATTCTTTTAGCTTATCGTTGGTATTTGCTGAACCTGCCTATAAAATACTGCAGGAGTTCCACACTTACAGATTCCCCACAAAGAAATTGGAAACACATTTAATTTGCACTCATTCACTTGGGCTGGCCCATCATAGCCAACTGGTAAAAATGGGGCAATTGGCGTGATTTTTTCACTAAGTGTGGTTCTTCAGTAATATCCTGGTAGACACCTCATTTCACCTAGGGCAGTCCTCTGTTGTGTTTGTCCTCTTAGGGACTCATAGATAATGCCATGGAGTGTGCTGGCTCATACACTCATTGTAATGCAATGGCAGATTCGCTAACAGGCATAGTTTTTGTAGCCTGACTACATAATGAGGGCTCAAAAGCAAATCAAAAGTTTCTAGACCCCACATTATGGCTGCTTGTATCTGGATACAATATTTTTCAGGGACTGAAAGCTGTATTTTGTGATGTATGACCTTCTTACTTGAATCATTATGTCCCTTGATTGCTGGGGCCACTGTGGAAAACCAAAATCAATCTGACACTCACCTTTAATGGAAATTAACAATGCACCAAGCCCTTAAAAAATCATGGCAATCCCAGAGGCATTTGGGTTTTATTTTTGTACATAGTGATATATAGTTTATGGCAAATGATATCAACAGCAAGCATAATATTTTGGGTGCATATGATTTTCTTTAGTATTTATGAATTTTTTTTGTAGAAGAATAAATAGGTGAGAATAGTTCACCACCATATGATTTGATTTATCCTTAGGCATTGCCTGAGGTTACTAGAACATCCCTAGTTTTCAGAATTGAAAAGTGAAATGCACAACAATGAAGATTTTATTAAAATGTATGTTAACCCATTATGGTATGTTCATTTTCAATTCTTTGTAAGAAAGCATGATGTATCATTTTGTGTGTGTCATTCTTTTAAAAAAAGATGAGTCAAGTAAAGGAGCAAATGTAATGGGGGAGTTTTATGGGAAACATTATACAAATGGCAGTGCGTGTGATTCTCATTATTAAAATAATTTGTCATTGTATGAAAAAAAGGTATAAATTTCAAGAAAGAGTCTTCTGCAGTTATCTGCCCCTTTTTAATGACAGTGGCTTTTGTGCAGAAAGACAGACATGTTCTCAGGCAAAGCTTATTTCGGGCCAGAATTTCTGAAAGCCCTATTAATGTTTCATGCTAATCAAGGAGAGTGGGAAATAAAGCTGACAGGTGCTTTCTACTCTGCTTATTCCTGTCTTCCTGCATTAGACACTACTAGCTAAAAAAAGGGGGCCAATGGGGTTCCTTTCCAATGCATAGAGTAAGAAGGGCAAAAATAAAATAAACCTTGGCTCAAGTTTCCTGTTGTGTTCCATCTTGGATGTGCTGATAACATTCTTGGTCATATGAGTGCATTGATTATTAATAAGTCTCTTTTACTCTAAACTGTTACCTCAAAGAAGATGTGCCATTTGGATTCAGCATTCCAGTACAGTGAGCCATTCTGTCTGTGAATCTATAAAAGTTCCATCCTGACTTTCCATGTTAACACATTGTACCTACAAGTGATTTGAGCTTTTTGCCTGTATCTGGTATCTTTAACGGAAATGCAATTGGTGGATGTGGTAAATTCAGTCATCACCATGTTATCTAAGGACATAATATAGATTTGAATAGATATCTTTTCTCTTCCTTCACTAGAACCCTTACACATAACCACACTTTTCAAAGCTCAGTGCCAGAATGAATACTTTCCATCACATAGAGTCCAAGAAAAGATAATACAGTGGTTATACATTACTTTTGGTTTTTGTACAATTTTTGTATTAATGTGTACATAAGATCTCTTATTAAATTAAAACAAGTCTTACTCCTATAGAAAACTTTGATTTATCCTAATGACTATATGCTTAAAATATCTTAGCATGATTAATTTTTCCACATCTTTTATTCACAGAAAAACTTTTTTTTTCTTAAAATGCATTTAGACATGCCAAGAACTATTACCTTCAAGTTTAAGTACTGAGAGCCTGACATTTTCTGGCACCTGGTGTCTATCTGAGGAAGGTGAAAGGTGACATACAGCATCTTTGGGATAGAATAAAATATTACTGGACAAAGTTTTCAAGCAGCGAGGGGGCGGTCACAGGAATAGGCTGACAGAGAATAAACTACAGCTATTCATAACTGAGAAAAGTAGAAATACTTATTTTTATCCATACCTGAAGATGGAAGCTCTTTCATGCTCAGAGGCCCAACAAAAATGAAAGTTTTTTTAAGTTTCAAAGTGACATAAAGACCTATGACACGTATGTAAACAAAACCAAAGTAATTATTTTAGATGATGAAACCTATTGCACACCAAAAGAGAAGATTTTTTAACTTTATTTTCTTGTCCCTCAGTGAGAAATACTTTCTGGCCATGTCTGTTTGCCCAGGCGAGAGCAGAGTATGGAACTTCAAGTGTGTGATGCCCAGTAAACGAAAGTCAGTCTCCTTAGTCTCATTGGGCAATAGCAGGCCTTAGCGAGATTTTGCATACTCTTATTTTAAGAAAACAATTTCATAGAAAAAGCTTAAAACTCTAAAATCAATGGAAATATATCTTAATGAACTAGTATTGCCACTCCAATAATTTATTGAATGATATTGTTCTTAAGTTGGGGAAGATGGAAGCTATAGACCTTTCTTGAAAAACTCACATGCACTAAAAATTCTGCATATACTACAGGGGGGTCCACAGATAACTTAAAACCTATCTTATAAGGGTCCAAAGGCTACAGGTCAAAACCCCTACATTTGGGCCCAAACTCACCTTTATTATTTTTTTCCTTATGCTCAAGACGAGTAAGAGCCTAAGCAATGTTTTGCTAGATCCCTCTCTCTTTGCTCATACTTGGTCACTTCGTCATGGTTTTTCCTTCTAAAGGTGGCAGACAAGCGTGTCATTTCCTCCCAAAGAAGAGGACCCTCATACAAACCACACAGTAGTTTATTTCTATGAGGAACAATCCAAAAAAAGAGGAAAAGAAAGAAAGAACTGGATATTCGAAACTGAAGGTGTAACTTCTTTGTTTCTGAAATGGAGACTGCGTGTCTTAGAACTCTAGTCCATTTTTATGTTCGAACCATGTAGAACCCCATCTTCTTGAGATTACTGTAAGAGGATGTATCCTTGGCTAGCCTTTCTACAAGGGCAGGGGGCACTACACAAAAGTGCTTTGAATGAGGAAACTGTCAATATCTGAAACAACTTGTAGTAGATTCATCGCAGGTCATTACCGTAATAAAAAATAAGGAGGATATAAAGAGATATTTGGCTACAGATATTTTGCTATGAAACAGATATTTTGTTTTGCTGCTGAGCCATATCGACTTTGTAAAATGTTGACACAATTTTGCCACTTCTCTTGAGACTGTTGGTTTCATTTTCACATCGATTTCCTCGTCTTTGCTCAGTCTAGTGCCTGCCACATAGCAGATAAGTGACAAAAAAATCGGGGAATGAATGAATGAATAAAGAGTGATTCCATAATTTAAGAGGCCATCTCAGTGGATGATGAAAACTTATCCACCCATGTAACAAAATAAAGATATCTAAATAGACCTTCGAAAGTTATCATAAACCAATACTTGTTTGCTTTAGGCTGCTATAAATTTTTGAAACATCTAAACAGCCCTGGCTTTTACTTCTCTTCTTCCCTCCTTCAGTGTCTTCCTTTAAGTTTCCAAATGTTCAATTCCTCCCTCATCATAGGCTGACAGTTAATGAGATGTACATAGCTATTTTTATTATATTTTGTTGATTATGCTGTTAGAGTTGTCCTGATTTTTTCCCTTTTGCCTCACTTCCACTCAATACCCCCCACTTCCTCAGACAATACCCCCACCGTTGTTCATGTCCATGCATCATGCGTGTGAGTTCTTTGGCTATTCCATTTCCTACACTGTGCTTTGCATCCCCATGGCTATCCTGTAATTACATGTTTGTACTTCTTAATCCCCTCACCTCTTCACCCATTTCCCCACACCTCCCTCCCATCTGGCAACCAACCAAAAGCTCTCTGTATCCATGATTCTGTCTCTGTTCTTCTTTGCTTAGTTTGGTTTTTTAGATTCAATTGTTGACAGATTTGTATTTTTGCCATTTTGTTTTTAGTTTTGATCTTCTTTTTCTTAAATTAGTTCCTTTAACATTTCATGTAATAATGATTTGGTAATAATAAACTCCTTTAGTTTTTTCTTGTCTGGGAAGCTCTTTATCTGCCCTTCAATTCTAAATAATAGCTTTGCTGGGTAGAGCAATCTTGGCTTGTTCCTGACTTTGCTCCCTGTTTGTCATGATTTTGAATATTTTTTGCTGTTCCCTTTTAACCTGCAAAGTTTCTATTGAGAAATCAGCTGACAGTCTTATGGGGACCCCCCTGTAGGTAATTCACTGCTTTTCTCTTAATGCTTTTAAGATTCTCTCTTTATCTTTAACCTTTGGCATTTTAATTATGATGTGTCTTAAAGTGGGCCTCTTTGCATCCATCTTGTTTGGAACTTTCTGTACTCCCTGGACTTGCATGTCTATTTCCTTCACCAAATTAGGGAAGTTTTCTTTCATTATTTTTTTCTAGTAGATTTCCAGTTTCTTACTCTTTCTCTTCTCCTTCTGGCAACCCTGTGATGTGAATGTTGGACCTTTTGAAGTTGTCCCAAAAGCTGCTTATACTATCCTCATTTTTTTCATTTTGCTGTTCTGATTGATTGTTGTTTTGCTTCTTTATGTTCTAAATCACTGATTTGATTCTCAGCTTCACCCACTCAATTGTTGTTTCCCTGTAAAGTGTTCTTTATTTCAATTATTGAATGCTTCATTTCTGACTGGATCTTTTTTATGCTGCTGAGATCCTCACTAAGTTCCTTGAGCATCCTTACAACCAGTGTTTTGAACTCTGCATCTGATAGATTGCTTATCTCCACTTCACTTAGCTTTTTTTCTGAAGTTTTGATGTGTTCTTTCATTCAGGCCATATTTCTTTATCTCCTCATTTTGGCAGCCTCCCTGTATTTGTTTCTATGTATTTGACTCCGTGTCTTAGTAGTGTGGTGTAATGTAGAGCTGTTTTGACTCCGTGTCTTAGTAGTGTGGTGTAATGTAGTAGGTATCCTGTAGGGTCCAGTGGTACAGCCTCCACTATCACCCAAGCTGGGAAATTGAGGTATGCCCTTCATGTGGGCTGAGTACACCCTTCTTTGTAGTTGAGCCTTGGTTGCTGTTGTAAGGTCAATGGGAGGAACTTACCCAGGCCAGTCAGCTACAAAGATTGGCTATGACCAATCTCTGCCACCAATCTCTGCCCTCCTTGGAGGATCAGCTATTCAGGGGCAAGGTGGTGGTACTCCATCGTGGTCTGTATCTGTCCACTGGGAATGCTGGCCCTGCAATTTCCCAGGTGGTGCAGTCCAAGTTCAGCCCCAACTTTGTTTTACCTGATACCACCCTGCCTGAGCTACGACGATGCAATCTGAGATGGTTGCTGCTTGTGCTGGGCTTGGAGATTCCCAGACAAATCCAAGCAGCAAATCTAGGCTGGCTTCTGGTGATGCCAGGTCTGGGGCTCACTGAACCAGGTGTTGCTTGTTTGATAAGATTTAGGAAGTTGTGAAGCATGAGCCAAGACCAGCCAGTCAGTAGAAAAGCAGCTTGGGTGGGCCCATAAGTTGGGTGGGGCAGAGTTTCTGGGGATTGCCAAGATGGATCAAACAGTGTTAGCCAGGTTGGTAGAGTCTCAAATATGGCACCAAGCTGCCAGCTTCTGGATGGATGGGGTTTCTTTAATTCTATAGTTGTCAGACTTCCATTCAACTCTATTTCTGATGGTTCTAAGTGATGATTGTTCTATATTTTAGTTGTAATTTTGATGTGCTAGTGTGAAGAGTGATCCATGTCTGCCTACACTGTCATCTTGACCAGTAGTCTCATGGATTTTTTAGCCCTGGTGTAACTTTACTGGCAATTGGTTCTAGTCAAATGATTTTGCAATCCTAATCTCAAACAACACTTGAATGGTCCAGGTAGATATTCCCTTTCCTAATAGTTTCTAGAAATATACAGCAATTAACTTTTTTGTTTTATTGCATATAACTAAATATATAATTCTTACTCACTATCATGTATTGAATCTATATTACATTTTATAATTCTAAAATTGATGTGTCTTGACCCAAATATGTAACTGGAACCAGCCTTTATACATTGGTATTGCAATTAAAAAATAGCTTTAATCAGTTATATTTAACCTGATTTTCCCCCTCTATTCTGGACTATCCTCAATAGTATCCCTATTATCATGGAGGACAGAAACCATCTTACAATAGTCTGGCATCTCCATTTAAATCCGGAATAGAGGTTTTGTCTTTTTTCCATTCATAGAAACATAAAGATGTCTAAATACCTTGAAATTAAATCATTTTTAAAAGGACAAAGTAAAGTTATAGAAATTACATGAATTTTATTTAAAATTTGATACTTAGCAGCTAATTACTAAAATGGTTCATATTGCAAAAATACAGTCAAGTTCCATTGGATGAGCCTTATCAATATTTCTAAGGCTTTTATGGTAAAGAAATTATTTTTCTCTGTCTTCTCTTAACAAATGTAAAAGAAGTACATTCTCTCTGGAAGTCTACATTTAAAGCCCTATTTTTTGAAAGGTGGGAAGGAAAGACAGTTAATTTTAGCAGTTCCACCCCTATTGCCTATCTGTCATTTTTTGGAGAAGAAAAGCCATTTCTGGAGCTTTTACTGTCATTTCTAAACCAACTAAACAGTCTCCTAGCAGCCACACTATCCCCTGATAAGTACATGTAGATACATAAAGACAAGCACTAGGATGGCAATGACACACCCCAGGAACAATTTCCATGTAGCTTCCCAAAATGAGGGGGAAAGTGCCTCAATACAGTTGTCAGGTACATATCAGAAGATATAATTGCATTCTGGGAGGCTCCAGGCAAATCCAGAAGCAACGACAAGCATGTTTATGATCAAGAATCAGTTCCCAGCAGGTACAAGCTCCATCACTGTTCTATCTCCCGGCACAGGCCCTCTCTAAGTGACCTGCCTGGTGAGAGATCCCTCCCTTAATTACCAGCATGCCTGGCGATACAATCTGCCTTGCCCTGGGCCTCAGTCCACGTGACTAGGAGAAGGACTACAGAGTCCCATAAACTGCCACTAAGAGAGGTCCCCCTCTCTAAACTAACCTCTGTAGCATGCTCTGCTCTGGCAGAACTGTAATCACCATGAGGGCCGTTTAGGTACTGGAACTAGGAGCAGGCTCTAAAACAGCTGGTCAGTTGCATTAGTTGGTTTGATGTCCCGCGCTCCCTTCTCCCACTCACAGGGTGAAAACGCCTGTGGTGGGAAGGAGAGCGGAGCTGAACTGACAAAGAAGGTCTGTACCCATTTTCATGTTCACCTATACTGGTCAGATTCATACTGACTATAATGGATTAGCCACTATAGTGGCTATAATGGATTAGCTTTTCCCCACCAAGTAATCAAGATATTTGATATTCATAGTTGAAAGGAGATCAGAGTAATACAATAGAAAATGTAATAACCAACACACTAGAAAGAAGGTAAACCTGGAAAGTAATCTTAAGATGTCTATTTAAGGCACTTGAAACTGGGAAACTGTTTAAGTTATGGTAATAAATCATTAATGAATGAGCAGTAAAACACTGTTAAATCATTAATTAACCATGTATTAACAGTAGAAAATATTAGTAATTCATTCTTAAGGCACCTAGTGATAGCTACAATATTAAGTGCTCGTGGATACATGTAATTAATTAAGTATTTAACTTACTTTCTAATTAAGTTTTAATGTAGTTGTAATTAAATTATTAGAATTTTGCATCTATTAACCACCTAAATGGCAGGGTAGTTTACATGATGATTTTGACCTTACCTTGCTGTCTTCACGTTTTGTTTATTGTTAGAATGCTATTATATGCAAATGTAAGTTTATTTAAATAGTAAAATATTCCCCAAACTCTCTCTGATAACTCATTCATTTTTATGCATACATAAAGCCCTTTTTTAAATTTTCAAATGAGTAAAAAGATCTTTAATCTAGAATTGGCTTTGATTTTATTGAAGACAACTGTAGCATCTCCAGATGATCAGTTTTTCTAAAATAATTGCCATGTAAACATTATTCCCCCTGAAATATAAAAGATACTTGGTTGGGGCTTTTGCATGTTTTACCTGAAGCTTCCAGCTAATACTTTGCTTTGTCTCTTTTACAAGTGACTAGTTCAAGCATTTTGTACTATAATGGAAAAATATATTAAAATAAAGATACAATGTCTAATTCTCATTGATAAAAAAATTATATCCTGAGAAGTTAAACCTCATCTCATCTACCATTGCAATAAAATTCCTTCAAAAGAGATTATTTGAGTTCACTAGAAATATATCCAGAATAAATAATATATTATTGCATAAACTAAGAGAGGAAGAGTAAGTTGTGGGCTTAATATTATTTTCTTCTTCTGGTTAATATTATAACAATGATTCTTAATAATTATATTTGTAGAAAACAAAACATATCAAATTGGTTATATGTTAGAAATGTGAGACAATGACTTCCTACTATGTAAGCCATACACCCAAGTGTACATTTTGATAAAATATAGTATTATCATCCAGAACCAAAAGTTTACAGGAAATAAATATTTGGGTTGAAATAAATATTTGGATATGCTTACAGTCAGTACTCTTGACTTAGGGGACCCTACGTCAGTTCTAAAGGGGGAATAAACAGGAATAGAAGCAAATCTGAGATACTTCAGGTTAATCATCAGGTGTTTAAAGGTATTGAAAGTGAAGGACTGTATTTACAGAGCCATCAATTCCCATCACAAAGAGGTGGCCCTGTGGCCTTTGTCACACTTGTCAGTCAATTCCTACCATTACCCAATCAAGTGGTAAGCAGGGCAACGCAGACCAGAGGGTAAAACACTGAGCAAATGGCTTTGTCTCTCCTAACAAGACTGCAGTGGGCTTAGCCACTACCAAGTACGAACTCCACCTTTTTTCCCACAGGCAAAACATTTTGGAACTGTCATAAAGACAATGCTACTGTTGGGGTGTCAAAAATTCCTTTACCCTTCTTGGAAATTAAGTTTTCTATATGTACAAGCATAAATTAATGTAATAAAAGCTCTTCTGAGGAAGATGTTGGTGAGGGAGACAAATTGCTTGTAATAATTGAGATGGTTCATTGTGGTGTTAAGGCGAGTGTCTGGCTACCACATAAACAAAGCTGTTTCTCAGTAAGCTAAATTACTGTTCATGGTTTCAGAGAAAAATCACTGTGGCCCAGCGGTGCCATGGTATAATATAGTGAAGTGCCTCTGCTTCCATGGAGTGAGAGCTCTTCCTGCAATATGTCTTTTCCAAGCAGGGTGTACTTTTTCTACTAGTGATTTGAACCAGATCAATAATGGTGGAAGTATGGTGTTAATGAGGCCAAAGTTACAGCTACAATTCCTGTACAGGCCAATTAGTTTCTTATAAAGAAAAGAAGAACTATTGCTACACAACTGAGAGTACTTTGTCCTTGAAGAGACCTGTCATTGACCTTAAGCAGAGTGAGGTTGTTGAATGCCAAGTGGAAGAGCCTCCATTGCTAGGCATGGGCTCCCGTCGCAGCAGCAGGCTCAGTCTCTCCTAATCTGAGATCTTGAATAGTGACTGAGTTCTTTCCCAAAATAAGAGGTTAACCTAACAAGTCAACTTGACTAAGCATCCATCCGGTGATCCAGACTTTGTGTCAGGGTAATCAGACAACAGGGAGTTCTGTAGCATATTGCAAGTATTCAATGACTTACATACTTTTTAGGAATACTGATCCAACAGAACGAACACACAAGAAAGGTGTTGCTTTAGCTGTCAAGTCATTGGAAAATAATGGAGTTAGAATTCGTAGTACAGACCTTTCATGTTGCACTAAACTAGGCTCCTTAGAGCCCAAGTCACTGTTGTTTTCATCATAGAAACTTCAGAGCTTACCGAAGTGCTTACCACCCTGTAGGTCAGCAATTTTCTATCCTTTTCATCTCAGGGCACACATACACTACTCAAATTCTGTGGCACACCAGAAAATGTATTATACTTTTGGCCCGACAAAAAGAAAATAGGTATAATTTTGATTCATTCACGCTGGATAAGCTATTGTTGTATTGGCTGTTGTCATTTTTTTTTAAATTTAACAATCTAAGAGAAAAGAGGTCAGGGCCCCTGACTAAATAATCAGGTACTGCATGTTTTAAAAATTCTTGTGGCACACCGGTTGAAAATTGCTGCCTAGGTAAGCACATATGACACGTATGTAAGATGGAGTTTTTCTAATAGTCACATATAAAAAAGGAACAGGTGAAATTGGTGACATTTTACTAAACACAATAGGCCAAAAATAATACCATTTCAACATATAAACAACTTTAAAATAAAATTTAAATTACTGAGAAATCTGGTGGGTTTTTTTTTCAAGTTATAGCACATCTCAGTTTGGACTGGGCACGACTGAAATGCCCAAGAGTCATGTGGCTACAGATCAGCACAGCTTTAGATGTTCAATTCCTGCAGGTGATAAGAATTCGTGAACGAAGGTGTATATGAATGAATGAATGAGTGGTATGTGAATGAATGAATACTGAAATAGATATAAAAAATAAACACTTTGAGTTTATTGCATATATGGAGATTATAATCCATCAAGGTCTTCATTAAAAATGTCTGTTGGATAGATGGGTTGTTGAAGAGTGGATATGTCAAATTTTAAATAACCTTTTCAAAATTTTACAGCACCTTTTACTTGGATTATTAGCTAATCAAAATTTTTTTCACCAACTATTTGCATGTAGATTCCATAATGTTTATTAACTATAAATGTGAAAATATGTTGCCATAATAAAATTCTTCATAAGCTTTTGGGAAACCAACTGGCTTGCCAAGGCTTGTTATTTATTATAATCTCAAAATAATTCTAGCAACATTTTCTATTGCAAGAGGAAAATACAATTTAGGGC
Organism: Sturnira hondurensis; assembly: GCF_014824575.4. Taxonomy (NCBI): domain Eukaryota; kingdom Metazoa; phylum Chordata; class Mammalia; order Chiroptera; family Phyllostomidae; genus Sturnira; species Sturnira hondurensis. The sequence goes on from NW_028083443.1 coordinate 2,824,388, forward strand.
AATTTATTCCAGAGCAATTGTGCAGTTTGTTGCTTTGGTCTGAGTGTAACTTCAGGTCTGTAACTTCTGTGTTCTGTGTTCCCATCCTGTGGTGAAGACCTTATAGCTGGAAGTGGTTAAGGTCAAATACCTATAGCCAAGTAGAGAACTTTATGTCATATTTTTCTTTCCTAGTTAAAAATGAGAGATTTATAAAGGAGTGAGATGTTATAAAGAGTAAAGGTAAAGACATCTTTAATAATAAGTTATGTTATAAAGTATGTTCTATGCAATATAAAATTGCATAACAGGTAGAATTCTATGAAATATTTCTAAAAGCAGTACATAAAAACACTTCAGGAATTGAAGGAGAGAAATTACTTTTTATTGAAAGAATATTTTCATATTTAAAAAACACATTTTTTTACTAGTCCAGAAAACATTCCTCCTAAAACGAAGTGATGTTAATCCCTTTACAGGTGGACGTAAGTAGGAAAGAGTCTTTCGTATAATATCAGTGTAAAGGTACTGAGCCAGCACAGGTCAATCATTTTATTTATAATCCAAATGTATGTGAATGACCTAAATAGCCTGTTGTCTTTCCACCTTCTATTTTAGTCTCTAAGTATCATCATAAATATTAAAGTGGAAAACCCAGGACCTAGAGAACCAGCAGCTACACTTAAGCCATTATTTCCCTATCATTTTATTTATCCACGACACTCTCCAGTAACTGTCAGAACTTTAAAAGGATAAATTTTAAAATTAAGCATTTGTGGATTAAATAAACATGTATTAAGTCTGAATAAATGGATTGAAGGCCTTTCTGCTTAAATCTAACACTTTTATTTCCAGTTAGTTTGCTGAATTAAGCCTACAGCCAGTGGTTTGTTTCTTAAAGTCATGAACAGCCTTCCTCAAACACAGCCAGCCATTTTAGCCCTGGCCCGATGGCTCACTTGTTTGGGGTGTGGTTCTGTCCACCAAAAGTTTGCTGGTTTGATTTCCAGACAGGGCACATACCTAGAACTCTATGAAAATTTTACAGCACGTTTTACTTGGATTATTAGCTAATCAAAAATTCTTTTCATCCCTGTTGGGGTCAGGTGAGAGAGGCAATGATGTTTCTCTCTCTTTCTCTCCCTTCCTCTCTTTTTAAAGTCAATAAACATATTCTAGAGTGAGGATTTTTTTTAAAAAGCAGCTATTTAACTCATATTAATTTATATTTAGTACCCCTTAGCTTAAGACAGAGTCCAGGCTAACCGTATTTCCCAAAGTAAAGAGAATAGTTCTTTTATTTTCAGAGTTGGAGGAATTTTTGTGATTTTTTTCTCCTTTCCAATACACAAGTCATCTTTTGTAGTAAAGCATACTTGTCAACACACATGTCAGCCAACTTTAAAAAGAATAGTCTGAGGGAAAAAATGAAAAGTAAATTATTTAAGTGGAGTTGTAGAGGAGGCTTGAAAGAATTCTGTGTGGAAGGTTTCTTTGCTTCTCTCTGCCAATGGAAGGGAGACTTCGGATCTCTCACTAGTGAGCTTCTTCCATAACGAGGGCTGACAGCTCACATTGAAAATTCTGTTTTCTTCTTTCCCAGGAAAGCAAGTCAAAGTTAAGCCAACAAACTGTTGTTGGCAAGTGCCTTACTTTTGTTTCCTCTTCTTTAAATTAGCCCTTTGAGTATTTGAGTTTTATACAGTATTTGTCAATGAGTTTCCAGGATTTTGGACCACAGATTTGAGTAGGTACTAAACGCTTTTTTTTTTTAAGTAGAGATCCTTTATGATGAAAAGAGAGTTTACATAAGCATTTGGGATGAAGAGAGACAACTGAAGTAGCATTATGTGAAGGAAACTAAACTAAAAAAAAAACAACCCATTGTTAAAATACCATTACAGTTTTGAGCTACGGTTGGATTTGGCAATGACCACTGTTTTAGGGTGGTCTGGGCCATTCAAATTGTCCATGAAATCTATTATGGATGCTTGAATTTCATTAACTTTAGTACTGTAATAATTATGGGGAATGCAAGAATGGGTCTCATACAGTGGTTTGCTCCTGTGTAGAAATTAACACAAGTGTTCATGTCTTTATTTATTTTACTTTTCAAAGCTATCCCATCCATGTGTGGTTTGGTGTCACTTTGATAAACTTTTCCAAAGTATTTACAGGGGGCAAAGATGTACTTCATTCCAAGGAGTACCACACATGGCTTAGTTTATGATTACAAAACTAAAAACCTAACTAAATGGATGGACATATGAGGAGGAAAGGTGATATTCTTCATAATAGTAGGAAAACTGATTATTATACATAAGCATTCACCTTACATTTAGGAAAGTTCTTTGTATGTTAAATATAGAACTTTAATTTTCTGACCATCTATAATCCTTTAGCTTTGGGGGAATGTTTTATTCGTCATTCTACTGTGTTACAGGCAATTTTATAAAATATTAAATCACTACCAATTACATTATAAATGGGGGAATGACTAGTTGTATCTACAGAGTATAGAAGGAACAAACAGGCATGAGAGATGGGTAAACACATGAAACACCTACCTGTATATTTTGTTTGTTTAGTATCCATATTTCTCTATGTTTACCATGTATACATATAATGGTGTTGTTCCACTCACTGACTTATCTGTAGATAATACGGTATTTGCAAGACCAGTTCATTAAGGTTAATTTGTTCAAAAAATATTAGAACCATTAATTTCTAGGTTATAGCTAATGGCTGTTCTCAGCCAGTGTCTTGCTTCATCGTTAGTGTCACTGAGATTATAACTCACACCCAACTGTTTTTACACTATCTAATAGAATCAATTGATGTGGTGGTTGACAAGATGCTGTTTTGCATTTTGTCATCACACTAATGCACATGGCTTAAAGGCACTGGCATCCATAATGTGGGGCAGTTTTCTAGGAGACTAGAATAGGCTGAAGCTGCAAGGGCCATTTTCATAAAATATTAATGAAATTGAAAAATACACTGGGGTTGAAGGCTTGTCTGCTAAATGTAAGGTAAAATCTATTCTGTTCTGCTTTCTGATGACTGTAATTAGCAGCCCTAATTAAAAATTCAAACCTTGTGTATATTTGAAAGCATGAATCTTAGCTCGCATAGTGTTTATTTCCTTTACAAAGTATTTTATTTTGCCGCACTAATTGAACAGGATCCTTCCTAGTTTGACAGCCGCAGCTGGTTGGAGGCAGCTTCTGGACCCAGTCTCTCAAGACTACTTCCTTTTGTAAGCAATAAAACATCTTTAAAAAACATGTATATGCTCTCTATGAGCCATTAACTCTGCACCACCCAGCACCAGGCGGGTCCTCTCCTCACACATTGTTTTTTTCTTCACTTAAATGTGACCTCTTTGAAGAAGCTGCTTTTTTCTGATCTTCAATATTTAATGTGAATTTACTTACATTAAATGACCACCTTACGAAAGAAGCGAAGGCCTACTTCTGACATTATTTATGAACAGCATACGCTGTGCAAAAATATGAGAGGAATTGCCTGGGAATACCTATTAGTTCCGGCAGAAACATCTACTTTTTATCACTGTTTTCTAAAGTTGTTTTGAAATCTGTGGTCAAGGTGTTGATGCCCCACCCGGGAGCGCGGGAGAGCAACTGGAGTACAGACTGATGAGCACTGTGTTACCTGGAGAGAAACCAGGCAGAGAGCAGGGCCAGAGCCGGGAAACAAGGGTGAGCCAGAACCTCCACAGCTCAGACTCGTGCCCGAATTATTGCTTTGAATAACAACAAAAACCAGCTTTGTTTCAAATGGGGCCCATCAACCATTGACAAAAAGGGAAAAGGAAAAGATATTTGAATTGTGTTCAAAATAATTTGGGGAAAGTAGCAGCAGTCTTTCCTTGACTCTGCCGATCCTTTTATCTCTGGATCTCAATCTCCTCAGATGTAAAGTGGGAGTAATTCTAACTGCTCTCCTTACATGTTCTATCGGCCTGAGAGGGTTCTTCTGAAGACCCAGGAGATTGGCTTTGTGGAGTGCTTCGACGATTCTAAAGTGAGTAGGAGCCATGGGGATGCATTAGAAGTCTGTTCATGGTCCACGAGCGACTCAAACTAGAAACAGAAAATAAAAGGAAACTGGTGATCAATACTATCAGAATTATACGTAAAAGTTTGTGCGACCTGATTTACAAAACTCATTTACTAAATGTGCTCTGGGGATTTGAAGGAAATGTCCAGAGAATCCCCAGAGCACATTAGGAAAGAAATAAGTCCTTCCCTGTTGTAGTTTTATGAAGTTTTGACCTAATTTTCCTGGACACTTCATTTCCCAAATGTTGCTCCATTTCCCAAATGTTGCTGGAATTTGGTTCCCTTTTTCTTAACTCTAGTTAAGCTCCTTCCCACTGACAAAGTAGGACTTTGATACAAGAAGGAGGGAGAGGAGGAAAAGGTAATTTTTGGAACAGAGGCAACCTGAGAAAATGAAGAGGGACTCACTCTTTTGATTCTCTCTTCATATAATTAGATCCTCACCTATTTCTAAATAAGAATTAAGAGTCCTATCCAAAGTCCTGATTATAGGCCTTGATCAGGTAGGGGAGGAACTGCACTGTGAGGGCTGTGCTCAGTACAATGAATATTACATTGTATTGAGATATTATAATTTCTTACCCACTGATCTATGGCTTTAAATGATTAAATGAATAAATAAGCAGCTATGTCTGATGGTAAAAGGTTAACAGCACCATTAAAAGCCAATATTTTCAATATTAGCAATTAAACAAGTTATTTCATACAACTACAGACTATTTAGTTTATAGGATCATGTAGTCCTTGCTCCAGGCATGGGATCTATCGTCCTCACATACAGAGATTTCTCACCAAAAGAAATGAAAGTTTTTCTGGAGTAAAGAGTATTGAATATAAGGCTATTAAGAGGATATGAGGCCTGCTAATATTTGGATTATTGATTTCTCTGGCATATAAGTATTACAATCCACCCTTCCACAAAAGACACATTTACTTAATCTATCAAATAGTGAGCTGCTTTCGATTCTATCTGAGAGGGGAGGGAAGAATTGATAATTTTGTATCATGGGAGAGAATCCAACTCAATGACTTGATGGACTACTAGAGTATGCGGAGGGCCGTGTGTGTTAGAAAAGTGGGAGGTGATGGACGGAGGAGCAGCTACACTTCTGGGCTGGAGCAAAGCTTCAGCAGAGCACACTCCAGCCCAGGAGGGGTGGTCCTGGAACGTTACGGCCATGAAAAGACGTAAGACAGATCTCAAAGGCAGATTGTCACAAGTCCATGTGTTACCCTTCCTTAGGGAACTCAAGGGGTGCTCAGCCTCTTCACTGTTGAATAGAGCCAGGCAGCAACCGTAAACTTTAGTAGGTACCAGGGCCTGAGGACATGCTCCTGTCCTCTCTGTGCCCAGGGGACCTGCAATACCACCTTCCTAAGCACATAGGGAAACATGGTCGCTCTCTCTTATTCCCACGTCTGCCCTTCAACCATTCTATAGGCCCAGCCATAAAAATCAACCTCCATCTCTGATTTCCCACTGCAGCCGCAAGGCCTCATCCTAGCTGTTTCTCCTTCCTCTAAGGAGCATTCCTATCTAACTAACACTGGCCTTAGAAATCCTTCTCAGAACTGTTCTGAGTTGCAGCTACCTAGTTCACCTCGAGCCCCACCCCGTCCCCCAGCCCAAGCAACCGTGTTGTCAGGCAGCTAACATGCGGTGACCGCTGGTTTGCTTCTCTGAGCACAGAAGGCTCAGGTTCTGGGAGATCAGAAAAAGGGTCTCTCCTCCCTCCCACTCTTTCTGTCGAGCAGGACTCTAGAGGGACCATGCTAAGAATTGTAGCAAAAGTTGAATAGAAACAAAAAAACAGTCCACTACAGAAGTGGAGGGACTTTTGTTCATTTGGAGGTGGGAAAGTGGGGAGTCTTGACTAATGGCCTCCCATCAGGCCTCCGGGTTCCTGGAGAAGGTCAATGCCGATCCTAGACACAACTGCAAATCCTGCCCACATCCTCCTCTGAGGCTTTGCACAGCCTACTCCAGCCCTCACAGTGCAGTTCCTCCCCTACCTGATCAAAGCCTATAATCAGGTTGCCTTTGGATAGGACTCTTAATTCTTATTTAGAAATGGGTGAGGATCTAATTACATGAAGAGAGAATCAAAAGAGTGAGTCCCTCTTCATTATCTCAGGTTGCCTCTGTTCCAAAAATTACCTTCTCCTCCTCTCCCTCCTTCTTTCATCAAAATTCCTACTTTCTCAGTGGGAAGGAGCTCAACCAGAGTTAAGAAAAAGGGAACCAAACTGACTGAACCATCTCCCCCAAGAAGGTAAACAACCTTTTCTGACTGTTGGTAATTTAACAGAGGCATCTCCGGGAGAGGAGTGGTTGTAAGTCACTGGGTTGTCCCCCATTTCATTGCTGGGGGAATTGACCTGACCACTGGCTTTGCCTCTAGGAATCTGGATGGAATCAGAAAACAGGGCTGGTCCTGGAGGCCAAAGTTCTAAAGCTCCTGACTGAACTCCGTTCACAGCTGATTGATCTCCACGGATGACCTATCTATTCTGTGTGGTTATGTGATCTGGTAGCAGGACTCATGATAGTGTAATAGGGAAGAGAACAACTGGTGTTGAGTTGGGCTACGCAGACTGAGAATGTCTTTTTGGTGTCTAGATCTGTATTTGGGGGTTGCCAGTGTAAATTCATTGGGAGAGAAAAGTGCTTATACTCTACCTTTAAAAGTCATTCTGCAGGCCGCTAATGCATTTTCAAAAGTACACTGAGGGTGGTGGTTCAGAACCTTTAAAAAAAGAATAGAGACCGCAGTGCCCTGCCCAACCCCTATGAAAGCTCTAGAAAGATCTTGAACAATAAAAAATCCACTTCTTGGGTTATCTTGCTTTTCTGTTTATCTTCCTCATTTCAGCTTAACTCTTATGAGCCCTTTGGCTGTTGCCTGTTCCACTTACTCTCTGAGCCAGGAACAGGGTGTGTTTTACCTCGGCAAGTCCCCCTGCCTACACAGGGATGAAGAACAAGTAGGACTAGGCAGGACCTCAAATGAGAGATGCGTACTAACTACAATTTACCAGCTTATTATTGTCATAGTATTTATTCTCAATATAAGATATTTCTTTTGAGATGCCCAAAGTACTTTTCCATACACTAAATAAATGGTTAACCCTCAGAACCCTGCTATGAGAGAAGCAGATTTGCAAAGACGATGGGAGGAGAAAACGAAATTCCACATGCGGAAGATAACAATTCATCACACAAGGTGAAGAGCACAATTGCTGGCTGTAAAGGTGTGGAGAGCCATCAACAGGTGAATTGACTCCCTTTGAATTATGCCTTCTTTCTTCCTCCCTACCGCCTCTCCCACGAACTTACGTTATCCAAAGCACTTCTCGTATCAATTAGGTTGCCCATCATTGCACAGGTAGGAGAATATGCTCTATGACAAACATAATGCATTTCCTAAACTTTACCATTGGCCTAATGTTATTGACGTGACCATACTGTACAGAGTTTTGCTCATATTAATTGCACTGGCATAAAGGTAGCATGGGGCCATCACTGAAAACTAGACTGTCAGAGTTCAAGGTTTTCCTCGTGGTTCATTTCTTGACCATACAATCTAAGTTATTCTGCCTGTTATTCCTTCTCATAGTATCCTGCAATTTTCCTTCAATTAAACTTCCAACATTTTACATCACTATACTTATCATGTGTATGTGTTTAATGCATGATTTCCCTAATAGACTGGAAGTTCCATCTGGCCAGAGCTCTGGCTGCTTCTCTAAACACCTGGGTGTCCAGCCTGCAGCCCTCAAGCCACATGTGTCCCAGGATGGCTGTGAATGCAGCCCAACACAAATCGTCAATCTACTTAAAACAGTATGAGATTGTTTTGTAGGATTACATGTCACTATGCATTTAATGTGTGGCCCAAGACAACTCTTCTTCCTCCAATGTGGCCCAGAGACACCAAAAGGTTGGACATCACTTGGTATATTGTTGTACACTCAACATTGTTGGTTTAATAAACAAGTAAATGAATGAATAGAAAACATAGATTTGGGATTAAGATAGATCTACATTTGACTTCAAATTTATCTTCTTCCAAACTATATTACTTTGAGAAAGTAATTTAATCTCTGAAACTCACTTTCCTCATCTATAAAACAGAACTGATAATATGTACCTTACAGGACCTTTATGATGATTTAATAGGTAACATATGACACATTTTAATCACTCGGGAAATGTTAGTAATCTCTAAATTAAGATTTGATTTCCAAAATTTGCAGATTAAAGAAAGTGTTATCCATCAAAATGCCTTAAATAATTGTGTAGAAGTTACAACCATTTCAAATGCAATATTAATGTAGACTTGAACTTATAGCTCGTTCATTTTTAGGTCCCACACAACAGTAGAAATGGGGACTTAAATAGAGAATGGGCTCCAAAAATGTGTACTGAGTGAATTAACTAATTTTACAAATATGGAAACTAAGCCCAGAGGATAGCAGACACTTTCCTGATACCTCACAAACAGTGTAAGGACCAGAAGAGGAATTTTATATTCTGATCCTCCATCTAATGATCCTATTACTGGAACATTGCCTGCTTTTAATTATAGATCAGATTTCACATTTAATAACATTAAGAGTAATTCATTTGAGTACATGACTCAACTGTCACTTAGGATACCAAGACTTTCTTTTTTGATATTTTAGTACAGAGTATGGGCTTTAGAAAAAATTCTCAGTGGTACCTCAAATTTTAGTTGTTTCCAATCTGATCATGGAAAATCATTTCACTGAGCCTCAGTTTCCTGTTACATAAAGTATGGATAATACAGTTTGCATATATATATATATATATATGTAATAATTACAAAGGAAAATGTTTGTAATGTGCATAACAGTTTCTGGCACCTGGGAATATTCAACAGTACAAGTGACAGTGTGGGGTGGAGCGGTGCTAGTAGGGACAATAATGGTGGTTATTTTTACGTCTTATATTTACTGAGTGTTTTCTTCCTTTATGCACAAACAATAATACTTTAAAAACAATCAGTCATTTTCATTTTTGTTTTTTTTCTCCTATAAGACTGGCATATCTTGCATTTTTGTCATATGCTTGATCAATTCTGTTTTGCTTATAAAATTATAACAATTTTGATACTTCTAGAATTCTGACTTGTTCTTAAAATATATGCAGTTATGAATTGATTGCATTCATTAATATGCAGAACGAAGTCTGTCTCACAAGGATTGTCCTCACAAATAGTGCGACCAGTTTAGTCCAGTCTGTCCCCTGCATTCCCATTGCTCTGATACATTCGTTGATGGAACTCTTTGTGACAGTTTGAATCAATGATAGACTCTCCTAAACATTCCACTTCTTAGCATGAAGTTAGGATTTGCTGAGTTTAAGAAGACAGAACTATAGTTTTAGTGATTTTTTTAAACCATAGTTTCTTTTGTTATCTGACATTTGTTCAGTAGTTTTAAATTCATTGATTACTTGGTGCAAAGGAATATATTTGCAAAATAACAAGTATCACCTTCTTTGGGAAATTGCAGTGAATTTATGAATATTTCAGGTTGGAAACTACATACTTTAAGGGACTCCACAAGGATTCTTTCAAATTCAAGCGAATTCACTGGTGAGGAAAGATTTTGTTTACGAAACATGAATAGAACGTATACAGCTTTTCTAGACGCAAACGGGCAGATCTACTAAGCAAATCTGGAAGTACAGCAGCGTGCCCTGGACAAGAGTTTGCCAGCTGGCTCTGGGTTTGAATCTTTGCTTTGCTCCTTATCAGTTGCCAGGTTTGGAGCAAACCTTTTTAATTACCTGGGCTTCGATTAGTATTTTAAAAAATTATCTAGAGGTAAGCTAACCGAGAAAGTAAAGAAATCAGCTAGTTTTAATGAGTACAAAATGGTTGACCTACATATTTTTTAAGATTTTATTTATTTATCTTTAGAGAGGAAGGGAAGGAGAGAAGGAAAGAAATATCAATGTATGTTGCCTCTTGTGAGTCCCCTGCTGGGAACTGGCCTGCAACCCAGGCATGTGCCCTGACTGGGAATCGAACCACGATCCTGTGGTTCGTAGGTCTGCACTCAATCCACTGAGCCACACCAGCCAGGGCTGACCTACATATTTTTAACACTCCAAAGCTCTGCTCTTTTGTCTCTAATACATCCTTTCTGCCTAACTCCACAATGGACTTAATCTACAAACAAATTAAGTTAAAATCTATCTCACAAACATTGTAAGTATAAACTTGTATGTTTGTATATACATGTATATGTACATATATGTACATCTGTATATGTGCATTATATTTATCATCTGAGTTGTTTAAACTTTCCACCAAGAGTTATTGAATGTCCCTAGTTAGCTATCTAGGTAGTTCTTATTTTCCAAATGTTTCCAAATTGGATTTAGACAAGATTGTATGAGGCATCCGGGATTAATGTGTTGGATACCCTAGGTGTCCTTCTGCTTCTGACCTTTCAGCTCAAGTAATTTATGTGCTCTTTTGTCAGCCAAAGCTAGTTAAGTATTTGGTGTCTAGGTGTACTAATGAATGCTTTGCCTTAAAATCCAGTTCCATGATTTATTTAAATGTTGAAGGGTTTTGAAATTTCTTTTCAAACTATTTTATTATTGTTAATAATTTAATAAATTCAACTTTCACTTTTTGCATTAAAAATAACTTTCCCTAAATCTTTATTATACAAAATAGCTGCAGTATTAGAATAACATATTTGTTACCTTAAAAAATTAAATATTCTCAACCAGTCGTTGTGGAGTGTTACATTTGAATGTTTTGATTCAAAATATTCTCTCTTTCACTAATAGTCATTGAAATATATTAGCATTTACTTCATTAGCTATAAGTAGAACTATATCATTTCATGAAATAATTAATTTTGAATATGAATAAGTTTCTGACTTTGTTTCAGCACATAAGTCCTACTACTAATTGAGATTTTAACAAACAATTGAAATAACCCACAATGACATTTCTAAACAGATGATGTAGAACAGATATTTTAGATGCAGAGGTTTTTAGGTCAGTCAACTTAAAAAGGGGAGAAAGCACTCTGTACTAGACAATATAAAGAATATCAGTGAAGGGGATGAACTCACATGAACAAGTATAAAGGACACGTGGACAATAACTAAGGTGGGGGGGTGGAAATGGGAGGGAGTTGAGGAGCACTGGGGGTGCAGGGCTGGGAATATAAGACAGAAAACTGTACTTGAACAAGAATTAAGTAAAAATTAAAATTAAAAAAAGAATATCAGTGAGTTTGGAGAGACTGCTATCCATGCGTTAATGACACATGCTGTTTATGTTATTCTAGTCAAGCTGAGCTTAAACCTTTTTTTTTTGATTCACTCTGCCTCTCAGTTTCTCCTTGGATCTCTCGTAGATAAACTTTGTAGCCATGTTCCTCATATTGTGTGTTAGGGTATCCACCTGTCTAGCACTTTACTGACTGCATTCCCTAAAAGTGAACACAAAGTGTCACTGTGACTACATGCTAATATTCTAAAACTCAGGAAAAAACTTTGCCCAAACTCGAAATTCACTTACGACTGGCAAATAGGTGTTTTATTTGAATGCCATATGATTAATTACCTTTAAGTTAATTTGGACAAGAATTGGATTTTAATTCTTTTTATTTTTTATCTCTTGGTTTTTTGATACTATGCTAGCACTTTTTTCTTTTTTGATACACAAGAAGAAAAACAAAAGAAGAGGGATCGTGAGCACTTTGGTTTTCAGGTCTCATGACATGTGAGATAGTGTGCATTGAAGAAAGAAATTGATCTGTGGAAGCTGATAATGACTTCAGTGTATGCATCTCTGGTCCACAGTGCACTGTGTACTTTATTCCTGTGCTAGGAAAAGATGTTCTGCTCAGAGCAGAAACACAACACACATTCCTACACGTACACGAAAGGCAAATATCCATGTTGATTTATAACTGAATCTTTGAAAACCTATCATCCTTTTCTTAAAACTACAGTCTACATGGCTTTGAATGTCAGCTGCTGCTGAATGTCTTCTCCAGTAGGGAACAGGAAGATTCGCCTCTGTGTTACTTTCTCTATCTCAATATTACTATCTTTCTCCATGTTGTGGGCATATAGATTTCTGAAATGAATACCTGTCAATCATGATATCCTCTATTGCAGGATTGCATCTTACTGACGCAACAATTATTTTACCATGTATGAGTATTTGTTCACTCAAAGACATAAAGCCTAATGTTAAGTTCTATATTGATGTAGAAAAATTGTGAAGATGAAATAATAGGCTTGTATTTTGAGATACACTCTGAGGCGTGTATTGCTTGAAACCGTAGTTCTGTCCATACTGTCCTTCATTATTTCTTCATGTATCCATGTATTGTAGTTTTCCTTTACATTAATGCCCTTAGATAGTTCTGTCCGGCCTGTCACTACCATTTTCTAAATGTATTAACTTCTCGTGACTGTTTGAATGAGGTGTATTTTGGATCCACATTGAGGTCTTAGGTGACCAAGGCAGGTTAACATGTTGGGCGCATCCGTGCCTGCCAGTCATCCTGTGTTTTTGCAGAAAAGACACTGATGAATAAAGCATTTAATGAAACGTCCTTCATCTCTACCTTCAAACCATTTACCTTTGGTTTATTTATTTTTTAAATGGTCATATGTAAAGAATAGTGTGAAAATTATTTATAAACAATGAACTAGTTTAAAAAATAACTGTTAGTCATGATTCCCAGATTTTAATGTAATAACATCGAAAAAAGCAGATAACATTTTTAGCACAGTATGTCAGAGATGCTCAGTTTGGTCCCGAGCCTTAGTTCAAGAATCTGTACAGAGAGCTAGTTTTACCCTCTTGAAACTGATAGGAGTATCCTGTTTGTTTTTTGCTCGTTGTTTTTTCCCTTTTTTCTTTTGTTTAGAGAAAAAGGAAGAAAGGGAGAAAGAGAAGGAGAGAAACATCAGTGGATTGCCTCTTGAATGCGCCCGTCCAGGGACCAAACCTGCAACCCAGGCATGTGCCCTAACTGGGAATGAAAACGATGACCTTTCAGTTTTCGGGACAACACCCAGTGAACTGAGCCACACCAGTCAGGGCTGTTTTTGTTTTTTACTAGGCTTAGATTATCAGAGGATTTGTAAACACCTGATGGCTATTGTTTTAGCTATGAATTTCTGATGTCTGAATATATGGTAATAGAATGTCATACAAATTTAGGTACCTTATTTTGGAATTTGGAACTTTGGTTTTTGAGAAGGAACGTATGTAGCCCCATTTTTTTTCTACAAGCAATAACTATTTTTATGTGTAGGACGTTTTGCTAGTGCCTACAAGTACAAAAAGTCAAGGTACTGGGCCCTCCTAAGATCATAGATGTGCAAGAAGCAGCAAATACCTAGGAAAATGCTATAGCTACTGTGGTAGAAGCTACAGTTGGAGAGTGGGAATATGAGTTGTATCCAACATGCCTTAAATGCCTCCTCTGAGTCTTTTAACCTTGTCTGTTCCCTAAACCTTGGACAGTCGCTTGCTTCAGTTTACATCAAGGCCACAGACCTCCTGTGGGCTCACAGATTCTGGTGCCTGAGGTAGTTTAACTACATGTCTGGAGCCGTTAGCTCCTCAAAACCATTGTGGACTAGACGAATCACCACATCCAGGAATTTCCCAAGGGGCAAAGTGATGCAGTCCAAAAATGTGGGAAGTTGACACCTCATGCAGCACACAGACCAGTGGGAGACAGGATCAGGATAATACAGTAGATACATTCCTTCTCCTGGACTCTTCCATACATCCTGTTCGAAAACATCCTGAAGCAGGGTCTGGCACATCCCCTTGTAAGGCCTGCCATCCTTCCCTGACTTATTTCCTTTTTCCTTGTACTCTGGCAGCCTTGGGATTTTATTTCCCTGTAAAGCATTGATGACTTAGCCTCCCCTTAGCCTCTGCTATGCAGGGAGCTTATGCTAAAACAGTGGTCAATTTGATTTACGTGAGTGTGGGTCGGGGGAGTGCAGGAGGGGTGCAAAGTATTGATCAACCAAGATTGCAGAGGGAGGTGAGGTCTACTTAAAATATGCTATGAGCTTTTTTATACTTGTCTAAGCTCTCAGAAGTCTGTGACGCATTATAAATGACCACTTTGATCAGGAGAGACAGAAAATCTGAAAGACAGAAAATAATACAAGTCAATTAGTTTTATCACTCCAGAGATATCACTCCACACTGAGCCCAATAACATCTAAAATTCCACCTAGAGCCCTGGCTGATGTGGCTCAGTGGAGCAAGCGCCAGCCTGAGGACTGAAAGGTCGCCGGTTTGATTCCCAATCGGGGCACATGCCCAGGTTGCAGGCCAGGTCCCCAGTTAAGGGGTGTGTGACCGATCAATGTTTCTCTTGCACATCGATGTTTCTCTCCCTCTCTTTCTCCCTCCTTTCCCCTCCCTCTAAAAAATAAATAAATAAAATTCTCACCAAGAAGCACAGATAAGCATCTTCAACCTCTTGGCCTGTATGATTTATCACCTTTTGAGAATACTATCAATGTCAATTTTTCCTCAAATTCTGTAGCTTAATTTTTAATTGAGATTATTTCTCTAGGAATACATTCAGAGTCTACTGACTGATATAATTTAGTTAATTGTGGAAAAGCAATGTGGATATTTATAAAGATGTCCATATCTCGAACCATCTGGCCTTTCAATGTCAAACTTTGCCCTCAAAATCCCTCCTGAGCTTCTGAATTTTCACAGTACATCCAAATTACCCACAAGAGATTTCAAGTTTCTTTTTCCTCCTCGCTCTTATATTCTGAGTATCATGTTTGCTTTCATTGCTTCAGTTCTCTTGTTCATCTTGGAGCAGCCTCTCTATTCTCTGCCACCAACGCCAGTCCTTCGCCTGAGTCAACAGTCCCTCCTTCCTTAAGAAAGAATACACAGCAAGCAAAAAATGCTTCACCCCCTGTAGTAAACCTCCCTACATCAAACCCAGCACAAATAAGACTTCCATCTGCCCAAAGAGAACATGACAATGACCTCCACTCCGGCATTCTTTTAAGAATACACCCATTCCACAGTGAGAATTTGGTCTGGCTCCAAACCAGAATTAAGAATTTAGAAGTCTGGAGTGTTCTCATTTAGAATTTTGAATTTTGTTCTTCTAAAGAACAAAATTTAGAATTTTGTTCTTTAGAAGACAAAAGAACAAAAAGATCTCATTTCTAGAAGAGCAAAATAAATTCAAAGATCAAAGGAGCAACTCCTTTGTTCTTCCAAGTGTAATCTTTGTCCCAGTTTAGGGCAGCCATGTCATGTACGTTACGTTACGTTGCCAGGACGCTTTTGAGATGGAAAAGAGCTTGAGAGAGTAGGTATGAACCTAAACTGTTTCAAGAGCACAATGACTGTTTTTAGCAATCTACAAATAATGTTACCAGCCTTTGTTTGAATGATAAAAGCTCAAGGAATCACTCCTTGACATCTTGTGTTTTGTTTTGTTTTTCAGATGCCCAATTGAAGGGCCACTAAGTTTCAGATGATTTTTTTTAAAAAGGACATGCAGGAGAAATCTGAGCATGTTGGTTAATAGTGACACACTATTTTTGTCATGTCCTGACTCTGCTAGCTTATGGGCAGGTCCTTTAACTTCTCTGAGCCTCAGTTTTCTCCTCTGTAAAATGAGAATGAGTATAATGCCCACCTCATAGTTTCGTGAGGATTAAACAGCCCAAGTACCTAAAACTGCTTCTTGTATGTAGCACTGTACGAGTGTTAGCAATTATTATTATTGCTATTCATGTCACTAGTATTACCCAGCTTAAAATGGGACACAGAGAAGGGACCCATCCAATGGCTCTGGATACAAAGATTTCCATAGGGGCAACTGATGAATCTGTGACTTTCTTCTGCCCACAATATAAAGAATATCAAACGCTATTTTCTGAGTCTCGTACAATATCTAAGAGCAAAAGAAAAAGAACAAGAAGGCGTGTGCAAGTTGAAGAGAGACTTGCTTTTCTCTTTCTTAAGGCATATTTCCTCCCTCTCTTTTAACTTTGGTCAGAGAAGGAGATGGAAGGTGTCTGATTTTTTCCTCACATGGCATTTATAGGGGAATTCCAGAAAACAGTTTGAACAGAGAAAGAGAGGCTGTGAATCCAAACGAAGAGAAATTGAAGCCCAGAGGAGAAAATGAGATACAAAGGTTCACGGAGAAGTGAAAAAAAAATCCACCTATGAAAGCTACTCTCCTCCTGTTACAATCAAGCAGGCATTTCTTTGCTGCTATCAATGCTCTGATTCCTCTCTTGCTGGGCAGTTAAGTGGGCTCGGATGTGGGGGATTTCTTCTGATCTTAGCCCATATTTTCTGGCTGCAGTGAGCTGTCAGCCCTGCCAAGAAAACCAATCCCTTCACATTTCACAAGGCTGACCTTGTGAGGTCACCACCGTCTGTCCAGGGGGGAGGTGGCCCTCTGAGCTCTGAGAGGGCCTGGGCCTACTGGCAGTCAAAAACCAACTACAAAAGACACTCTCAAAAGCCCACGTGTCTCTCAAGCCAGCAGGAATACCAAACCCTCTTGCCTATGGGAGTCCAAGCCTATTTTTACTATCATAACTGACATGAGTTCAGGAGAAATAGAAGACAGCTGTGTGATTATCAGGAACAATTCATAGCCATGAAAATGTGGGATGCAGAGTAACTGCCTTAGACGACTTCAGTGATTCGGAGAAGAACCCAAACTTCTCATTTCTCTCCGTTGTTTACAAGCCACTTTCCATTATGCTGGGTTTATTAATTTTCACAACCAAAATTACCATAGAATTTTTTTCTTTAACCATATCCCGTGGTTCCAAGGGAAAGAGAATTAAAGATTTCCCTACTCCCTAAATAAGTATTCATTTTCAGGAAAGGGGATATATTAATTAACCCATGTTACCCCCAATAAATCCAATAAAAACGTTAAAAAGCCAGAGAGTAAAAAGCCAGAAAGTTTCACACTCCAGGCCATGGGTCAGCAGTACACTCCAGCCTTCTATGCCAGGAGTAGACTTCTGTTCTTCGGGATCGAGCGATGTCTTGTTGATTGATTAGGTATCAGTATGTTTACTGAAAAGTTTTTGAAGGAATTAGAGTAAAACTGCAGCCCAGCGAATGCAGATGGTTATATCCTATAAAAGATAACATTTGAATTTTAAAAGTCGTTCAATTTAGTGCCAAATAAAGAGCACTCTTTTTATATGACAGCTGAAGCATGGCTCGTAGGTGTCCGACAGGAGGCCCAGTCTTTGGCTTGCTCCTCCCCACCCACGGGAGGGGACAGGAGCTCAGGTCTCAGCTCCCTCAGACCTCCGGGGGACAACAACAAGACAAAGGTGTTTTGAGTTCCTCACTAGTGCTCTTTTTATGGCACCAGGATGCTGACCTAATAATAAAAGGCCATTTAAAGTTTTTTAAAATAATGCATGAAAAACCAAATACATTTACATCCTTACTATATTAAAAGCAGTAAATTAGCTTACGAGGGAATATACAACCAACTACAAGGACTGAGTGGAAAAGGGAGAACATAGATTGGATGATGAACTATACGGCCCCACTGGGATTCCTCCACTTGTTCCTGGGCCCAGCCCTCTAGCTGCTCCAGGCTCCACCCCCATGCTAACCTTCTGGGCCTGAGAGGTGGCACATGCCCTGGAACTGTTTTCTTCCCCTCTTTGCCCTTAGCCAAACCACCACCCCTCAGGACTCTGCTTCTACCTGGAAAAACGCATTCCAGGTGCCTTAAAAAGTTTCCACTAAGATGAAGGTTCAAGTATTTTATTTTTTTAATGCAAATTAATTGTATTTAATAATATCACTGTATTTGGAAAATGTTAATATTTTTGTTCATTACAACCGACCCTTTTGAACATTTGAAATACATCGCCGGGCATTAAAAATCTGTGGTTCAACACGCACGTGAGTTTTGTTTGGACTTCAAGGCTGCCCCTGCCGGAGCAGAGTGCGTTGGACCATCTCTAGGACTCATTTGGTAACATAGAGCTGCTGCTAAGGAGACTAATAAACTTTAAAGTCAAAAACCCTAGAAGGAAGTAAGGAACGAGACCTTGAATCCAGGCGTATTTTCCCCTCTCTGTTGTTATACAAATTGAAACTTGGAATGAACAATGCAAGTTTGTGGATTTCACATTTCTGTGAGGGACCTAAACTATCAGGGTTAAACCTATAACACAGCGATTGTTCAGCGTCCTACACACACACAGAACTACATGTATGTAGATTACATGTAGTAGGGGTAGGGAAGTGAGAGGATCAAGGAAAAGATGGCAGGGCTGGCCCCTGGGAAGAAGGGATGCAGTGGCATGTTCCCATGTGAAGGGCAGAATTCATCATAAAGGCTTCTCAGTAACATGAATTACCTTCCAGCTAATTTTCTTTGAAAAGTAATAAAAGTCCTAGATCTGATCCAAGAGGTACAGAAAGATTGCCATGGCAATAATGCAACATTAGTCATGAATGAGATAGGCTAACTTTTCAAAAACACAATTTGCCACTTTGAAAGGTTCAAAGGCTGCCAATGTTGTTTGTCTGCTAATGCTCATTGCATTCATAATGTATAGTAAGTAGGAGCAATTGTCTCTTAATGCTGTAATGAAATGTTCACAACTTCAAAGTAAATACACTCCAAAAAGAAATACTATAGTCTTGCTTGTGAGCTGTACTTTTTATAATGGATACCATAATGAAAAATTCCATATTAAATTTATTGTGGCTTTTAATAAACTGGCCCTCCAAAATGTGAAAATCCTGTATTGGTATGCTGGGATCCCATGGCTGGGAAAGAGAGGGAGCACATATTTAATTCTGAAAGATAAGACAAATTAGTCCATTTTTTATTTTTAAATGTGCTTATTTCAACATTTATAAGAGTAGCCAGATAAACCTGCCAACATCTGTTCCTCTTACACAAAGAACTGGCTCTGGTAAAATCTTGGTCATATCATTATAAGATCTTGGCATGAGTGTGAAGAAATCCAAAGTAGAATGATGGCAAACTTGACATTAAATCTCCACTAACACTGATATGCCTGAAATCTGTAGAACATTAAGTGTGCGTATAATCCTGAACATTTGACAGCTTTTACATTATATTCCAGGCAAAGGTGACCTGCTCCTCCTCTGCTGTTGACAGTGCAGCTGAAATGGCCCTCCAATAAATGAGGCAGGATTATCTAGCCAAGACAGCAAACAACAGCTTCTAATATGCACCGGGAAATTTCCATAGCCCATCGGATCTTTGCCATCAATGACACATGGATCATGCCCGAGTATAAAGCATACATTTCCCTCGATGCTTTATAAGTTTTAAAGGACAAGAATATGCAAAGCTGACTTCAGATTTAAAGACCAACTCTGTGCTCCTCACTTAGAAGTAGAGCTCCTGGGAAGGAAGCTCTGAGAAACTTTCAGTGTTGTGTGAGTGTGTGTCATCTCTTTTAGTTGTTTTTGAATGATCCGATGATTTTAATGAGACCCTCCCGTTTAAAGATCATAGACAAACACAAGGAATACACTAGATAGGAGTAGCAAGAAAATAGTGTAAGTAAACAAGTGCAAGGAGCTTTATGTGAATTGATAAAAAATTGTGTAGAACTTGTACAAATGTTGAAGAAACTGTACTGATGCACCCCCTAAAGAATGCTGCTTTTGCCTCTAGATTTATGGGAAAATCATTGAAGAAAAGCTTGGGTGCCTGCTGTCAATTCATCGCCTCCAAGTCACCTGTTGTAAATTTAGTTTATAAGAGTGTAATTAGATGCCACATGGCCAGATTTTCTCAATGCTCTTTCTCTGACGGGGGGCTTGACAAGTTGAATGCCACAGAATATCAATACCGATCTTTTACAGCCTTTTGCCAGAGCAGCCTCGGGATATGTGGAGCTGGCCTGGTAACTGCATTAGAGAATTGAGTTTGTTCTTTTCCAAAAGACAAATACTCTATTTTTCAAAAGACTTACAAGGAAAAATAGCGGCATTAAATACTAGAGTATAACACCAGACCAAACTTGTTAATAATAGGAGTAACCTGACATTGTCAAAGATACGGGAACTTTAAACTCAAAAAAATAAAGGTACCTAAGAAAGCAAACTCGGAACACATTAGGGACAGCACGCTTAGAGAAATGGCAATGGTGGGGAAAACTGAGGCTTCGAACAGTGAAATCTAACATATAACAACAACAATAAAATAAATGCAGGTGTGTTTGTAGCTTCTTAGATGACTAAGAATATAAATGGAGTTTTCTGAAACATTGTAGAATGCAGCTGAGCCCAGAAATAAAAATTGCAAAGGTAGCTGCCAGCAAAAGAGAAAAAAGCATTAACTGCTTAGATTGAAAAACATTCAAAAATAATAGTAAGCTTTCATTGAGAAAGATCTTAGTTAACACTTGAAGGCTATTTTACTTGCTTATTTTTAGTGAAAACTCTAATTTTGATGCATACGCACACACAGAAAAAGGGCTGCCCCCAAAGTATCCAGCCACATAATATGAATAATAGAGATCTTTACTGAAGAAGGTACGAGATACCAGAAACATTGTACACAGGGCAATAACACTTCAGTCCCCTTCAAAGTAGGCACCTTGGGACCTCACACAGTTCTCCCAGTTGCTATCAGCTGCCCAGTTGTATGTTCTTGAATCTCATCAACTATCTGAAATCTCTTCCCTCTCAAAGGTGATTTTAGTTCTGGAAAAGCCAGAAGTCACAGGGTACAAAATCTGGGTTGTAGGGGATCTGAGTCACCTGGGTGATTTGGTGTTTCACCAAAAATTTCTGCATGAGACGATGCATGAGTGGGCCGTTGTCATGATGAAGTTGCCCATAGCTGCGGCCTACTGAATCATCCCAATAGTTTCCTTAAAAGAATGTTCCAGGTTAAAAGAATGTTCCAGCTTAACACAGAATTCGATGCAGATTTGTTGCTCTACTCACTCAGTCATTTTGAATGAAATGGCTACACAGTACGCATGCTCACTAAATGATATTTACTGCCCCCGTGTCTGGTACAGTGAAGTCATCATTGTTCACACATGCACATTCCAGTCTACTCTCCTCGGCTGCCAGGTTACATCAGTGTCACTCAAGCTGTTCTCATTATAAAAGGTCCAATGGCTGGATCTTTTCTGGACAGACCTTAATATATACACACATTGGAGGGGGAGAGAGGTAATAGGGGAAAGAAGGGGCAAGTCAAGGAACATGAATAGATGACTCATGGGCACAGATAACAGAGTGAGGATTGTGGTGGCAGGAGGTGGGGGGTGGGGCAGGGGAGAACAATGGGGAAAAGGCAAGACAACTGGAACTGAACAACAATGAAAAAATGTAATTAAGTTAAATTTTTAAAAAGGTCAATTAAATCATCTCACCTCTTCATTGTAACTCTTCTCATTCTACCAAGAGTCAATTCCAATCTTTTACCTTGACCTATATAAATGAACTGTGCTTTCCTTTTCTATTTAAAAAAAAATCTTGTTATATATATTGTTAAACCTGGTCATAATTACAATACTAGACTTAAGAAGCACTTTACAAATTGTGAATAATATTTAGGAAGTTAGTGCAAAGGACATTTATAAAAAGGTACAGAAGCATATAATTTCTGAATGAATCCTGTTCTATGTCAAATTGAATAGATTTATCATTATGGAAATCACATAAAAATCTGAAGTTGTTATGGATGTGATTGGAATTTTAAGAACTGTAGGTGCTTCGTGGCTCTTTGAAATCCATACATTTCTAATTCCCTTGCTAACTTCTACTTCCTCCAATGTTCCTCAGCACTATNAAACCTGGTCATAATTACAATACTAGACTTAAGAAGCACTTTACAAATTGTGAATAATATTTAGGAAGTTAGTGCAAAGGACATTTATAAAAAGGTACAGAAGCATATAATTTCTGAATGAATCCTGTTCTATGTCAAATTGAATAGATTTATCATTATGGAAATCACATAAAAATCTGAAGTTGTTATGGATGTGATTAGAATTTTAAGAACTGTAGGTGCTTCGTGGCTCTTTGGAACCCATACATTTCTAATTCCCTTGCTGACTTCTACTTCCTCCAATGTTCCCCAGCACTCGTGAGTTGGCCATTCCCTGGCTACATACGGGGCAGGATTCAGGAGGGACATAACTCCAGGTGGCACTGAGATCCTCCTGTAGCAATTGTATCCACAGTTTGCATACATCAGCTGCTTGGTGCCTGTGGATGGGGTCTTTGCAATACTTTGTTCTTGTGAAAGTGACCAAGTAATAACAGTCTGTAAGAAACGTCTATATCCATGACCTCACAGTGTGGAGACTCTGCTCAAATCTACTTGTGTTCTAATTTTTTATGAGCATCAGCTAGATTGTTGATTATGTGAATGCTTTTACATAAGAGCTATTTGAAAAGTGAAGGTATCCCTAAGGTATCTACTGTGCCGTACCATAGGGAATCATTCTCTTTAGTGGAATATATTGTGTTGTCCCACTAAGAAATAATAGAACATGAAAATACTAATAAAAATCAGAACAATTATTTATTATGTGCTCACTATTTCCCGAGGGCTGAACCGGGCAGGTGATGTGCACCTCATGTATATTTCTAATATTACGGTTTAACAAAGTGAATAAACTTGCCCACAGTCTTAGCAATTGCAATATAAAGTCATAGAAAAAAAGTCCTGGTAGAAAATTTAAGTATTGTCTATCACAAACCATGTACAAATATTATTTTTAAATTTAAAAGTATAAGAAATCAACAGATGAAGAATATATTTATTTAACTAGAAAATCATGTGGCCATGTAATTTTAAATATATTGTTCTCCTTTAAGTATGCATACTCTATGATGTATGACAAGATTGAAAAAAGAAAATATATTATTTAAGTCACGAAAGTGAAAAATAGATACAAATTTCTCAGTACTAATTGTCATGACCCTATTTAAAGTTCTCTTTGTTTACTCAGGCAGTAACTATGAAACAGAAACCCGCAGTGCCAGTCTCCTGATAGGTAACACCCAGACTATCTCTACTGTCCCAGATTTACTTGGCTCTTCCACCAAATACACTTTACTAACTACTCACACGTACATTGTCCTATTGATAGTATAGATGTAACTATAGATATGACCAGTTATTTTTTAGGCTAAATTTTATCAGATTAATAAAGCATCTTGAGTGCACATTTTTATTGCTATTATATATGCACATGCAAATATATGCAGATTTACTGATAAATATACACAGATATACACATATATGCCCATTTATTCTTTGCTATGAAAAATTACTTAAAGGACAAATACTCTTACTGTGGCTTTATATCCATTTTTAGTAGGATTTAGGTCAAGTTTAATACAATTACATAATTTCTAATATGGTTTTAGAATTTCATTTTCTTTGTGAAAGTGCAAAATATGTTCTGCAACTTTGTAAAATTGATATCACATTAAATGAAATAAAACTATGGGAACAAAACAAAAAATAATACATGCATTGTTTAAAAATTCAAGTAATGTTTCAAGATTTATTGTAAATAAAATAGCCATTCCCCTCCTCCCTTCAATGATCTATGAAAAAGAGTGTCATTTTCAACTCCTTTACTTGTTTTTTCTGATATTTATCCTTATATTTCTAAATACTTATAAAGTCACCACTCAGTTTTTTAAGTTTAGGAATTGTCTCTCTTTTTCTTGCTATAAAAGGTGAAAATATCAGCCCTGGATTTTGAGGCTCAGTTGGTTGGAGCATCGTGCCATAACTGAAAGGTTGCGGGTTCAATTCCTGGTCAGGGCAGGTACCTAGGTTGAAGGTCCAATCCCTAGTCTGGGTGCAGGTGCCTACGGCCTGCCATCTGGACAATCCCTAGTCTGTGTGCATATGGGAGACAATTGATATTCCTCTCTCTTCTTTCCTGTCTCTCTAAAAAGCAATGAAAAAAATGTCCTCAGATGAAGCTAAAAAATTTTTTTAAGATGAAAATTTCACTACTTACCTTGTCTCAATTTTTCAATCAAACTCTTATCACAGGTTCTATATTGAGTATTTATATGATCACAAAAACAAGAAAACTACTCAAAGTTGTGTATATTTCTGGTCTTCTACATGTTTTTTGTAAAAGTAATACAGGCCTTGTCTTTTTTGTTTAGTTTTGTATGTCCTCTAAGGAATCTCCTAATTTCCTCTGTAGAACTACAAAACTCTTTTAAATATAATCACACACATCTATCACCCTCTATCGCTTCCGTTGGTTCTTGGAGTTTCCCCCGCTGGGTACGATGCTGTGAGTGTACTGCGCGTTGCTCTCTAAGAACATGGTTGGGCTATCCTTCAGGGACTTCCCTTTAGCACCATCGTAGGACAGGGCTGTCAAACTCATTTTCACCGGGGGCCACATCAGCTTCACGGTTGCCTTCAAAGAACCAAAATAATTTTAGGACTGTATAAATGTAACTGCCCTTTAACTGTTAAGGAGTTGAAATTACATTCGGCCCTTTGAAAGCAACCACGAGGCTGATGTGGCCCCCAGTGAATATGAGTTTGACACCCCTAGAACCTAGGCAATCCCTGTGCCCTTCTCCCATATGAAGCTCTTTATTCCTGGACTCCATTACTTCTTTTTTAAAATTGTATTTTATTAATTATGCTATTACAGTTGTCCCAGTTTTCCCCTCTGCACCCTCATTACTTCCTGTTTCATGCTTCACGCTGTCACTTAGAGGCATACATCATGCTGTAGCTTCTAGAGAAAGAATTCAGGGGCATTTTTTAAGACATGGAGGGTCTCAAAATCCTTTATTTTACCTGCATAATTCATTTTCAATTCACTTGATATACAGTTCTAGGGTAGAAATATAATTGCCCTTACAGTCTTGAAGGTATTGAATTATTTTCTCCTAATTTTCAATGTTTCCATTTATTAACTTTATGATTATTTCTTCTCTGGATCCTTTGTACTATATGATGGATCTGGAAGCTTTCAGATTTAGGCATTCTTTATAAAATGGTTATTGAGAGCCTTTTTTGTGTCAGGCACTGATATGAGCAAGCGAGGCTGCTGTAGTGAAAAACAAACACAAAAACAAAAATCTACCTTTACGTGGCTTACATTAGAGTAAGGGAGATAAAAAATGAACAAGATAAATGAGTTAAAGGCATATTGTATTAGGGGATGATAAGTACTAAGGACAGAGAAAAAGGCAAGGAAGAGGATACAAAATTTAATTTCAAACAGGTGGACCATAAAATACCTCGCAGCAAAGGCGACTTCTCAGTTTAGAACTAAAGGGAGCGAGGAATAGAACCACGTGGTTACTTGGGGAAAATACTCTAGGCAGAAAAAATAGCAGGTGCAGATACCTGAGGTGAGAGCGGCCTGGAGTGACTGCCCTGGGCTCATCGTGGCTGCAGCAGGAGAGGGAGGCTCAGAGAGGTAGGAGGGGCATTCAGGGAAGTAAATGGACAAACTGTAACGTATAGTTTTATCTGAGTAAATGGAAAACAATTAGGATAGTGTTTTGAGTACAATAGGGACATAACCTAACTTTGGGTTTAACAGGATCGCTTTGGTGATTCTAGGTTTGTTTGTTTGTTTGTTTTATTTTCAGTGGGAAGGTACGTTTATTTTTTTTTAATTTTTTAATTTTAATTGTTGACAAGTACACTTTTCTGTCTTTTACTCCCATCCCAGCCCACCCACCCAGCCCTCCTTCTTCTCTCCCATTTCCACCCCCCTAGTTTTTGTCCATGTGTCTTTTATACTTGTTCCTGCAAACCCTAGCCCTTCTCCCCTGAAATTCCCTCCCCTAGCCCCTAGAGAACGGTCAGACTGTTCTCTATTTCAGTGTCTTTGATTATATTTTGCTTGCTTCTTTTGTCGTTTAGGTTCCTGTTAAAGGTGAGATCATATGGTATTTGTCTTTCACCGCCTGGCTTATTTCACTCAGCATAATGCTTTCCAATTCCATCCATGATGTGGCAAAGGGTAGGAGATCTTTCTTTCTGCATAGAATTCCATTGTGTATATGCACCATAGCTTTTTGATCCATTCATTTACCGATGGGTACCTAGGTTGCTTCCAACTCTTGGCTATTGTAAATTGTGCTGCTATGAACATTGGGGTGCGTAGGTTCTTTTGGACTGGTGTTTCAGGGTTCTTAGGATATAATCCCAGCAGTGGAATTATAGTTCACTAAAAAAGGCAGAGCCATTTTTAGTTTTCTGAGAAATTCTACACTGTTTTC
This sequence comes from Sturnira hondurensis, assembly GCF_014824575.4. Classification (NCBI taxonomy): domain Eukaryota; kingdom Metazoa; phylum Chordata; class Mammalia; order Chiroptera; family Phyllostomidae; genus Sturnira; species Sturnira hondurensis. Next base: position 2,850,774 of record NW_028083443.1, read on the forward strand.
CATAATGGTTGTACCAGTCTGCAATCCCACCAACAGTGGACCAGGGTCCCCTTTTCCCACAACCTCTCCAACATTTGTTGTTTGCTGCTTTGTTTATGATGGCCATTCTGGCCGGTGTGAAGTGGTAGCTCATTGTGGTTTTAATTTGCATCTCTCTGATAGCTAGTGATATTGAGCATTTTTTCATGTGTCTCTGGATCCTCTGTATGTCCTCCATGGAGAAGTGCTTGTTCAAGTCCTTTGCCCATTTTTTAATTGGGTTGCTTGTCTTCTTAGAGCAGAGTCGTGTAAGTTCTTTATATATTTTGGAGATTAAACCCTTGTCTGAGGTATCAGTAGCAAATATGTTTTCCCATATGATTGGTTCTCTTTTTATTTTAATACTATTTTATTTAGCCATGCAGAAGCTTTTTATTTTGATGAGATCCCATTTGTTTATTCTTTCCTTTTTGCCTCTTGCTCTAGGAGACATATCAGTAAAAATGTTGCTGCATGAAATATCTGAGATTTTCCTGCCTATGTTCTCCTCTAGTACTGTAATGGTGTTATGGCTTATATTTAAGTCTTTTATCCACCTTGAATTTATTTTTGTGTATGGTGTAAGTTGGTGCTTGAGTTTCATTTTTTTGCATGTAGCTGTCCAATTCTCCTAACACCATTTGCTGAAGAGGCTATTTTTACTCCACTTTATGTTGCTGCCCCCTTTGTCAAATATTAACTCTCCGTAGAGACTTGGGTTTATTTCTGGGCTCTCTGTTCTGTTCCACTGATCCATTTGTCTGTTTTTATGCCAGTATCAGGTTGTTTTGATTACAGTGGTCTTTTAATAGAGTTTGATATCAGGTATTGTGATCCTTCCTCCTTTGCTCTTCTTTTGCAACATTGCTATTTGGGGTTGTTTATGGTTCCATATAAATTTTTGAAGTGTTTGTTCTATGTCTGTGAAATATGCCATTGGTACTTTAATAGGTATTCCATTGAATCTGTAAATTGCTTTGGGTAGTATGGACATTTTGATGATGTTAATTCTTCTGATCCGTGAACACAGTATATGTTTCCATTTGTTTGTGTCTTCCTTGATTTCTTTCTTCAGTGTTGTGTAGTTTTCTGCATATAGGTCTTCTACCTCCTTGGTTAGGTTTATTCCTAGGTATTTTATTTTTCCTTTTGCTATATCAAATGAATTTTTTTTCTTGATTTCTGCTTCTGTTGTTTCATTGTTTTAAAGGGAAGGAGGAGTGGGGGGATTGCTGTGGTGAGGAGGCAAGGCAAGAGACTATTGAAATAGTCCAGGTGAGATATGGAGGTGGCTTGGAACCAGGTGGTGGCAGTGGAAAGTAGTGAGGGGTCTTCAGACTGTGGATACAATTTTCAAAGTAGACCCAACACCATTAGATGACAGATGGGCTGTGAGGTGCAAAGAGGAATGTTAAATGTTTGCACCAATATATTCGGCCTGAACAATGAAAAGATGGTGTTGGATTAAGTAAGATTGGGAAGATTAAGGGATTTCATTGTAAATGTAATAGGAAGCCTTTCAAGAATTTTATTTAGAGAAATGGCATGATGCAGTGTGTTTTACAGCTCTCTCTGCTGTTGTATGGTGAATAAACTAAGGTCAGCAGGGCCAGCAGTGAAGCTAGAGGCCAGTTAGAAATTCATTGATGTAGGCTGAGCCAGCATCCCTAGTGACCGGGTCCAGCTGACGGCCGCAGAGATGGAGCAATATGGAGACGTTCATGGTGTGAACCCTTAGGTTGGACCAACAGAACTTGCCAATCGGTCGAAAGTGAAGAGTCTGGGAATCTTGGAAAGAAAAGAAAATTTTATTTCTTTGTTTTTAGTTTGAGCAAATCATGCTGGTAGAGGAGAAAAATAAAAAGGACATGTCCATTTATGAAATACTACATATGAACTTCCTTTTAGACATTCACATGGACAAGTAAAATAGGTAGCTGGACATATGAGACTGGAGCTCAGGGGAGTGGGTAGATTTGGAGTAGTGAACTCTCTTTTTTTATTACGAAACGTTAATTCTCCCTTCCTAATGTTCCTCTAATTTTATTTTGAGTATTACTCCTTCCCTCTTATTGTCATTTTAGTGGGATGGTGAACATAAGTGGTCTGTAATACAAAAGTGCCTCATCCTTTACCTCACCAAACTTCACAACCAAGCAGTACCTCCAGTGATGATGTGCTAGTAAATATTGAACCACATGCTCTCTGGAGGAAAAAAAAAGAAAAGTAAAACACCCCATTTGCCAATTCCAATTGTGTAATTGCTCCCGTCATAGCCAGTTTAGGCTACTAACATGACAGTACTGAACACAGAGTTGGGAAGAGATACACAGAAGCATACACTGTATAGTACTTGCACCTACGGACACAATAGACATAAATAACCTCAAGAGCATGAAGGAAAGAGGTGGCATTCTAGCTCTTCAATTTGGGGGCTCAGAAGTGATATGTCCCATTTCATTTATTTTCTCATTCTTTAGGTGGAACTAATCACCCCCACCCTGGCTAATTGCAAGGGGGCAGCTGGTAGATTCTTTCCATGGGTTTGAGGAGAGAACTATGGAATGTGAGATGACACTAATGGCCTGAGTTCTTTTTAAAAAACTGTTGCATTCTTCTTTTTTTAAAATGTATTTTATTTTTATGCTATTACAGTTGTCCCATTGTTTTCTCCCCTTTGCTCCCCTCTACCCAGCCCCGCCTCTCCCTCCAGCATTCCTCTCCCCTTTACTTCATGTCCACAGGTCCTACAAAGAAGTTCTTTGGCTTCTTCATTTCCTATACTATTCTTAACCTCCCCTTGTCTATTTTCTACCTACCATTTATTCTTCTTATTCCCTGTACCTTTTCCCCCGTTCTATTCCCTCCTCCCCACTGATAACCCTCCATGTGATAACCCTCCATTTTTGTGATCCTGTTCTAGTTGTTTGCTTAGTTTGTTTTGTTTTTATTTTAGGTTCAGGTGTTGATAGGTGTGAGTTTGTTGTAATTTTACTGTTCATAGTTTTGACCATCTTCTTTTTCTTAGTAATTCCCTTTAATATTTTATATAATAAGGCTTTTGTGATGACAAACTCCTTTAACTTAACCTTATCTGGACAGCACTTTATCTGCCCTTTCATTACAAATGAGAGCTTTGCTGGATAGAGCAATCTTGGATGTAGGTGCTTGTTTTTCATGACTTCGAATACTTCTTTCCAAGCCCTTCTTGCCTACAAGGTTTCTTTTGAGAAATCAGCTGATAGTCTTATGGGAACTCCTTTGTAGGTAACTGTCTCCTTTTCTCTTGCTGCTTTGAAGGTTCTCTCCCTGTCTTTCATGGTAGGTAATGTGATTATGGTGTACTGTGGTGTGTGCTTCCTTGGGTCCAACTTCCTTGGGACTCTCTGAGCTTCCCGGACTTCCCGGAAGTCTATTTCCTTTGCCAGATTAGGGAAGTTCTTCATTATTTTTTCAAATAAGCTTTCAATTTCTTGCTCTTCTTCTTCTCCTTCTGGCACCCCTATGATTCAGATATTGGAACATTTAAAGTTGTCCTGGAGGTTCCTAAACCTCCCCCTGATTTTTTTTTTTTTAATTCTTGTTTTTTCATTCTGATCTGGTTGAATGTTGATTTCTTCCTTCTGGTCTAAGTCATTGGTTTGAGTCTACTTTCCTTCCCTTCACTGTTGGTTCCCTATATACTTTCCTTTATATTACTTTTCATAGCCTTCACTTCTTCATCTATTTTGTGACCATATGCAACTAATTCTGTGAGCATCCTGATTACCAGTGTTTTGAACTCTCCATCTGATAGGTTGACTATCTCTTTATCGCTCAGTTCTATTTTTGGAATTTTAATCTGTCCTCTCATTTGGGCCATATTTTTTTGTCTTGGTGGGCCTGTTAAGTAGTAAGGGGTGGAGCCTTAGGTATTCGCCAGGGTGGGGCAACCCACATCACTGTGATGTGGCTCTCTATGTGGGGGAGGGGTCAGAGAGGGAACAATGCCTCTTGCTCAGCTCTCAGCTGGCTTTCAGTCATTTCCTCTGCTACCCACAAGCATCTTGGGCCCTTCTGGTGCTGATTTCCCAGGTGGTTGGGTTTGTGTATGTTGTAGAACCCTGTGGGTCTCTCTAATGAGCTCTTCTGTGATGCTGAGAGTTTCCCCCACTGTTGCAACCCCCACAGAATTTTACAGCCAAAGATTTTAAGGCTTTATTTCCCCACACTGAAACCCTGGGATGCACAGTGTGTCTTGCTCCACAGATGTTCCTCCTGGTTTATCTGTGGGTGAAAGTGGGAGTGCCTCATCTGCCAGCTTCCACCTCACCTTCCTGGTCCTCTAGCTGCTGCCTTGCCTCCTGTCCTCTCTGCTCTAGCTGCCCACCTCCACCCACGCTACCTGTCTGAACAAATGTTTCTTCTTTAACTTCTTGGTTGTCAGACTTCCATACAATTTGATTTTCTAGAAGTTCTGAATAATTTTTGTTTTTAAATTTGTTGTCGTTCTCCTTTTGGCCATAAGAGGAGGCAAAGTGTATCTACCTATACCTCTCCATCTTGGCTGGAAGTCCGCATTTTCTGATTACATCAGAAAAGCCATTTTAGAGTAGATTTTCTTTAAGGTCTTTTTAAATAAGGAGAATCTATCCCTGAAGGAATTTTCCAGAAGGAGACAAAAGATCAGAAAGAACAGTCATTTGAAAAGGAAGCAATTTATTTCCCTTTAGTGTACACAATATAATACCTTCAAAATGCAAGTACGTAATGCTTTAAACTGAGAGGCTTTCTCAGTGATATAACAACCCCCCACCCCCACAACCCACCACCACCAGTGTCTCAACACAGAAAAACTTCATTCTGAATTCATCTAACAATGCAGGTGTTATTGGTCAGGAGGCAGATTTCCCCCACAAATAAATTTAGACCCCGGGCTCCTCAATTTGGGGGACTCCATCACTCCCCCTAGGATGAGGTCTTTTAAGTCTAGAGGAAAAAGGGGAGAGGACAGAAGTCAGGCTCACACTTTAACAGCCTTGTCCAAAAGAAACACACATTATTTCCATGGAAAGGTTGAGAATTAATCCCATGGCTCCATCTAGATACAAAGGGGTCTGGGAAATGTAGTTTCTAGCTAGGCAGCCACTTTTCAGGAAAGACTTAATCCTGCAGAAGAAAAAAGCATGAATGTTTGGTAAATTGTTAGGCATCTCTGCACAACAACCAAAATACAAACTTACATAAGTTTGTATTTGATATGAAATATCAAATAGTGACTATATTGGCAATTCATAATTAACACTCAAAATATAATAGGATTTTATCTTTGATGGAAACCAAATCCTTGAGGCCTTACCTTCTAAGGGAGGATGACATATATGACAGAGGTTGTTTACCAAGGCAGGCTGAGTGGTGGGAGGAGAGGATGCAGCACTACTTGCTGTCTGGGTGACACTCTTTGTAATTGTGTTCAGACCATTGAACCCTTGCTAGACTTTTGTGGGACCACACAACGTTACCCTCCAGTGTCTTTCAAAACTGTTTTCTTCTTCAATTATGATGTAATCTGTAAATAATATACAATAGGACACATAGCAATTAATAATTCCCATGTATTGCAGAGAACATAGCAATTAATAATTCCCATGTATTTGATGTATTATTAGTAATTCTTTAACTTTTTTAAACTGTACTGAATGTAAGCAAATGAAATATTTCCTCCCACTTTTGTACTAACCAAAAAATTATAAGATGTTCCTCAGTTTCATGTGGCAATTCACATGTGAAATCATTGAAAACAGGATACGTGGGCTTATCCAACTCTTCACTTCAAGTTCCTGGTATACAGAAAGCCCTCATGGATGTTTGTTAAAGTAAATTGAGTTAATTCTTATGAAAATCTTCTTGAATTGTAGAGAGATGTAGGAAGTGGGTGAGGTTACCATAGAGATGTATGTGAGATTTTTTTTTTCTAATTCAATATTTTTATTAATGTGTTGGGGGAAGATGCATATCTCAGAACATATTCATAAAATTTTAAGATGATCCTAGCTTGGGGGCAGTATCAAACACCAGGGATACCAGAGACATAATCCAAAGAAGTTAGAACTATCTACATGAAAAGGAACTTGGCCTTCAAAAATGTAAATGACTGGATGTGGGAGAAATGGTATGAATTCTTTCCAGGCAGGGGAATAAAAGAAATCGGTCTAATGGTGATAATAATTTGCAAATTAGATCTGTGTTTAATGTGATACAGTTGTGGACAGAACCATAGCTCTTTTTGGCCTAAATTTAGGGAGGTTCATGTAATAAGTGAGGTTATTTAGGGAGGTTCATGTAATAAGTGAGCGAGAAAATTAGTTGTCTTTCTCTGCGTAATGGTAAAGATTTCTAAACTTATAGTGTCCTAATTTCATCCAATATTACTAGAAAAAAGAGCTAAAGTATGAATTTAGAAACCACAAATATGAATAGAAACAAGACCAGTTACTAATAATGTTTTTTATAGGTTGAGTAAATTACTACCAGCTCCGTTAGGTACTTTACTGGCACACATGCCGTGAGTAGGATCCACTGTACTGCCTATATAATCTGATTTGGTTTTCAGAACCACCTTTCGGTAGCTATTTCCTCCTATTCTACTCAAGAAGAGAAGAAGCTCAAAGAATTCAAGTGATTTGTTTGTCAGTCTGGCTTGTCACTCAAAGCGACCCTGCTTCCAGATTCCATTCTTAGATGAGAACAAAGAAAATAATAATGTACTATTTAGCTATGAATGTTACAAAAAAATTCTTCTTTAACCAGTATGAGTTGAGAGTTTATGAGAGGAACTGTGTCATGCAACAGCATTGTATGTTTCTCTATGATAAGCACTTGTTCTAGACACAGAAACCTTTTCCCCTTGGACCCCACTGCTGAGATGGGTTTTAAGAGCATTCACCCCATTCAGCCTGTTTCCCACATCCAATGCCCCTCTACCTACGTGCCATTTGCTGGGATGGGAGGGACCCAACACAGAATGCAGGCTTCAGCATTAAACTGACAGTGGTTTCTTCGATGTCCCTCCACTTCTCAGCTGTATGACCATGCACAGACAGGTTGATCTATCTCTTTGGGGCCATTTTCTGCAATAAAATAGTGCTAATGGCACCTATCTCTTCGAGTGACTAGTGCAAGTGAAATGAGACAACGAATGGGACCCAGTGAGTGATCAGAAACGGGCGTTATTATTATTGACTGAGTGATGGTGTTACACACGCTGCCACAGGCTGACATCAGTGACATCACTTGGAAACCAGACTCAGAGGTTCGTAGACAGGATCGAACAACGGTAGGCATCCCTCCACTTGTGTAGCCTGCGATGTCAGACTGAGTTTTCTCTTTTTCTCCTTGTAACCTCTCCTCCATTGTGTTCTAACCTCTTCCCTCTCGTATTTTAAAACTATTGGCATACGGGCCCTGGCTGGTGTAGCTCAGTGGATTGAGCATGGGCCTGCGAACCACACGATCGTGGTTTGATTCCCAGTCAGGGCACATGCCTGGGTTGCAGGCCAGTTCCCAGCAGCGGACTCACGAGAAGCAACCATACATTGATATTTCTCTCCTTCTCTCCTTCCCTTCCCCTCTAAAGATAAATAAATAAAATTTTAAAAAAACTATTGGCATATGAGTTTACCCATTGATTCACACCTCTTATTCATGAAGGTAAGGAAAAATGCCTATTCAACTTTTATACCATATCAACTTCTGTACCACAACATCCTTATTAGTATCGAAAATTTAAAAACTACTTGATATCTATAATTGACAAATTTCTTTAGGTAACTACCCAAAGAACCTCTCAATTTCTAAAAAAAAAAAAAAAAAAAAACAACCACCACCAATGAGGCACATATATAATCATTGATTTTATATTTATGCTTCAAATTTAAGAAGCAAGGCGCTGATTGAGATACCGATACTTTGATTATTTTAATTCAGAATAAAATCTTGAATGCTTTAATAAAGAATGCATATATAAGGGGAAGAAAAGTTTAACAGCTATTGAATTTTTTTAAGCCTTAGGCAAAATTCACATACAGACCAAAGGAGTTTTCTCCTTTGAAAGGGATAATAAGGTAAAAATAAATAAATGAGGTGGAGGGAGGGCATCTGAGAATCACTGGTAAATTGGGAAGCTATGTAAAAGTCTACTTTCTTGTAAGAGAATGTCAAAATATATAACATCAAATACATGTATGAAATCAGTATATAACCGAAATGCACAGGACGCTTAAAATCTTTATTTGCTTCACAAATGTTTCTATTGCATTGCTCTTTTCATATTTTCTGCAATACAATGAGTCTCTGTCATATGTCAGTATCTAACAATATGAGAGGAGAGAAATAAAGTTTATAGCAAGTCATGAGCATAATGTACAGCCATGTGAGAATGCACACACACAGTGCAGGACAAAAGTAAGTATACAGTTGTGAGTACGTAAAGTGCAGAGTTTAATCTTGTATCATTATTTATTAATTATTGTATTATTTGCCATATGAACAACTGTAAACCTACTTTTGCCATATCCTGCATAAACACCCCACACAGGATTGAATGCTTACTTTAGGAGAAACTGTTAACCCTTTATTTTGATATAGTTGATTGGACTAGTCTTTCCATTATCACATTGAAAGGCACTGCATGATATAATAATTACTAATGTAAAAAATAAAAAGTCATGCCCTGGCTGGTGTAGCTCAGTAGATTGAGTGCTGGCTTGTGAACCAAAGGATTGCAGTTTGATTCCCAGTCAGGGCTCATGCCTGGGTTGCAGGCCAGTTCCCAGCAGGGGACTCACGAGAGGCAACCATGCATTGATATTTCTCTCCCTCTCTCCTTCCCTTCCCCCTCTGTCTAAAAATAAATTAATTAAAAAAATAAAATAAAAAGTCATGATATGTGACTATGGTAATCATCAGAACGTTTCAGAGAGGTGCACAGTGCTGTATGCAGGTGGTATTTTATCGAGCTGTATACTTGAAACCTGTATGGTTCTATTAACCAATGTCACCCCAACAAATTCAATTTTAAAAAAAGTTCTGGTCAAAGGTTAGAAAACAAGGTGATTCCAAGAGCCATCTATTAATTTTAGCACACACTGATGGGCACAGGTGATGAGGAATTTGAATTTGTGATATTTATCTTTGTTTCCTGTACAGCACCTAGTAGGATGCCTTGGACATAGAAAGTTCACAATGAGTTTTCAATGCAAGCACAGTAGAATTACAATGAGCTGTGCGGATTGAAGTGGGGAAACCCAATTTATTCCAGTGTTCTGGGCATATCACTAAACCTGCTGAGCTGTCCATTTTGGAACAGTTTTGATTTAGTGAACTAGTTTAGTATCAGTGGAGTGACATCTTAGTGCCAGAACTGAAGTTCTTGCTTCTTGCTTTGCTGTTGACCTATTGCTCATTACATAAATTTACCACAGAAAATGTATGTCAACCTTTCAAAAAGCGAAGTCATTTTTTCCCAAAATGTGTGGTTGGGAAAATGTGAAAATAGTTTGATGTCTCATTATGATTCAGAACCATTGTCATTAAGTGAAGAAGAAAAACATACTGAACAGAAGGAATCTGCGGTTTATACAGATGAATGGAGAGTTGGAAGTGCTCTGCAGGCTCAGGGAACTGGGAGAAAATCCTAGTCACTCTGTCCTTGATTCTGTGCCCATGTAGGTCTCTGACCACTATCCAAATCTACAGCGTTCAGACTGTTCTGCAGGCTGTATATAGAAAAGGGAGTTTTCTCCACCGTACCTAACTCATAGTTAGGTGTTGGATATAATAAGGTTCACAGTGGTTTTTTGAATGCAAGAGCAATACCAACCAAACCCTGGAGTAGCTGAGATCTGTAGCACGATTTATCACAGCCCTTGCATTTTTTCTTCAGATCCTCATAGTAACTGCCTGAGCAAAGAAGAGAGGGGATTATGCTCCGTTTTTGCTGGGGCTTGTCCAAGATCACAGACTCTGAGTTCCCTTTGTTTTTCTGCCTCCTGGTTAAGTTGCATTCTCACTGTATTTCACACTGACTCTCTCAGATAGAACTTACCGCCTCACCAAGGGCTTTCCTGAAAAATATCCATCTTCCTGGATTCTACCTGCATACAGCCCTGCACATAGCTGCCTCATTTCATGCTAAACTCTCAGGAATCTACCTGGACCTGCTTATTTCTGAATATCTTCTAGCCTTTCGCTTGTCTAGTATGAATGGGTTCCAGTATGTCTAGTATGTCTTAGGTTCCAGCCTGTGTAGTCTTGAACACTGAACCTGATTTATTCAGAGGACTTGAAAACAATCTGCTTTTCTGTAGACTGAAGTATGCATGCTACCATCCTGCTGTGAAAAACAGGTGGCCAGGACCTCTGGGAAGTTACACATGTTTCTTAGTCAGTTCATCCTGCTCTTGAGAAACAGGGCATTTGGCAAAACACAAAGCTTCAGGGCATGAGGTTCCCCAGAGGGATATAGGTGATGGGACTCACACAAGGTTCTGGGGGACTCACTGTCTTAAATAAAGAAGTGATAGTCTCCCTTTTATTTAGCCACACCTTCCTGAATATTTCCTAAGTACCACATTTTAAACCAGAGAATGTATAGGGAGAATTATTCCTCCAGAAGAACTGAAAATTTTCCAGAGCCTGAAAACACAAAGAGAATAAGTTGGTTAGTTATAGTAGACCTCATGAACAAACTTGTGAACTCTAGCTTCGAGGTATGAGAATTTGTGTTTCGTCCTCTTTTGTGTTGTTTGCTGGCAGACATACTGTGGCTGAGCCCTAGGCTCTGAGCATGAACAAAGAAAAGTCAGAACCCTGCACGAAATGCCTGCATGCATTGCAACAAAGAAATGCAAACTTACCACTGTTTCTTCCCTGCCAACATGGCCGTTCCTAACTCTCTTTGGAGAGTCAATAGAGAATATGACCAGTATAAACACTCCGGATTTGCAACAATGCCTTAGGTACTTAACATCATAATGACAGTGAGATAATAAAATTAAGAATTTAAGACTTGTAAATAATTTTTTTGCAATTTTAGAGGAACTGTATATGACAATATCTGAATTCTAATAAACAGTTGTTGATTGAATTAATACACTTGTTTCTAAGAGGCTAAAACAAATGAAATGGCCTGGCTGGTATGGCTCAGTGGATTGAGCACTAGCTTGCGAGCTGAAAGGTCGCTGGTTCGATTCCAGTCAAGGCACATGCCTGGGTCGTAGGCCAGGCCCCTGTTGGGGTGCATGCTAGAAAAAACAAATTGATGTTTCCTGTCACACATAGATGTGTGAGAGAAAACATCCCCCTCTCTAAAAATAATAAATAAATAAACAAATATATATGTATAGAACAAATGGAAGAAAAGCGTCCTCTGAATACTATGTTATTCTCAGGGACTATCCATGGGACAGAATCCTAAAAACAAAGGTACCAAGTTAGCAAAAAAGACAACACTTCCATGGACTAGAGCAGAGAAATGCTGACAAACCAAGAAGGTAAACAAACAAAAACACGAAGGGTGGTTGGTGGACTGATGATAAAACTAGAGGTGGGAGAATTGTGTACGTTCCGAAGATGATCCAGGATAAATCCTGAATTCTGGAATGTGATGAGTGCCTGTAACACTGGCTTATGGGTTTTTTTTTTCTAAACCAGAAATGGAGTTGTAAATAAGCTTACTGTTTCTCAATATAATTAGACCCAGCAAAAAACACCCAGCTTTACTTACTTAGTATCATCATAGGATGCTCTGTGAATCTCCATAGTCTTCCAGCTAGAAGGCCATTACCAGTCCACTGAATAATCCAATACAGCCTTTCAGTTTCTGGGATGGTCGGGGGTAGGAAGGGGCATAACGAAACAGTCCAGGAACTTTTAAAACAGAGCAGAGCAAATGCACACTTTAATAAGATCAGAGATATGCTAAGGCCTCCCTTACTGGCCTGCTCGAGTCTTCCTGCCTTTGTTCATTTCACACATATACGACATATTTTAATGACAAGCAAAAGTACAAAGTGTTGCCTTAGTTTTTATTTCTTAATCAGATAATAACAGATTTTACATTTACCATGTAGGAAGCCACTTACATAGTGGTAATCATGGTAATGATTCTCTTTTAGAGAAAGAAAAATTATAAATTGAATCTTATATAAATTTCCGTTTTATATATTACATCTGTGTTCATTTTGCAAAAATATCAGTTTATGGGTAGGTGGATGGAAAAATGAACAGAAGTTATATGGATATATTCAAGTAAAGTAACATATAATATATCCAAATCTATAGGAAATTCTTCACAAGTTTTCACTAAATTTTCTAATTTTATTCTCTTAGTATCATTCTAAGAGATATATACATTTATCTGTAAGTATTATTATATTGTCATTGTCACCTAAGACCCATTTTTGTTGTAAAAAGTCGTGTAGTACACCAGGTTCATTAAGAGGTATTTTTGCTTGAAGAAAAGAAGGAAAGAAAAGTTGCTTTTTTTTTCATTGGAAACCTAGCACATACCACAAATACAGTTATAAATAAGCTAAATAATTTGTCCAATAATACATTCTATAACATTTTCCAGAGAGGCATCTTTTTTTTCAGAAATTGAAAGAAGCAGGAAAGTTATAGCAGTGAGATTCAAAATTTAGGGCTGCATTATTCATTCCTATTCTATACTATCGAATTCTTCAAGGCCAGAATCGACAGTATATAGTGAAAGTGAACAAGAAGACAGTGAAGGAGAAGAACCAAGGAGAGCAGTAGTAGTTGAAGAAATGGCAAAAGGAAAGGGGGGAAGCAAATGAAGAGGGGAAGAGAAAGAGGAAGAGAGAAACAAGAAGAGAAAGAGAAAGATAGGGAAAGAGACATTCAAAAGTTAAATTAAAAGGTCATTATGTAAATTTTTAGTATTTTGTTTCAGGTCTCTGAAAATAAAAATATTGAATATTTAGAAATATTTACTCTTGTCCACTTACTTCAACTCTCAAGTAATAGTAATATATTTTTAAAATACTCTCACAAATGTAAGAGGGTCATTTATGAAAAACAAACTGCTGTACTTGTTTTTAATTCACTTTATTTGCATACAAAATATCAGAATTGAAGTTACCACATTTTACAAATGGGGGAAACATTGAAATATTTGTCTCCAGAAGAATGCTTCTAAAATTAATAATAACCTACAACTGACTTTCTATTTCCCTAATTTAGTGTTACGAGCAGATATTTTCACAAATCTGCATTTTACATTAAACCCAAAAGGACTTGTGCATTCATTTCAGAATAGTTTATCATTGTGAGGTGCTAACTGATCTCCCTTAAATCTGCCCTTCAAGTCTGCAATGACCTTTCTGACAGAAGAGTTGAGCACTTTTATCAGCAGAGGCCAAGGTTGTGTTCACTTTTCAGACCACCACCGTCTTACTTCAAGTAAACTCCTTGAGACCGAGGAGGACTTAGTGCCCTCTCAGATCAGCCTCACATTCAGCATCCTTCATCCAGCATTTGCAATAACACTGTCAGGAATAAAGAACTCACTCAAGTAGGGCTTTCATTATTACAAAGCTCTTTCATAAGTTGAACTGAACTGTATCTTCCTATAATCATATACCACGGGTTCTACTTGTAACCTTTGAAGCAACACAAAATAAACTTGATCTTTTTCCAAGCAAACTCTCTAACTCAGAGTATTGAAACAATTATAATATACTAATATATCTCCTTTACAAGTTAAATGTTAATTCTTCTTAACACAGCTTGGCCACTCATTCTCAACATGCATTGCAATAGCTCCCTATATTTCTCTAAAGGTGAAGCACAGAGAAATAAAAATAATAGCAAATAACCCGTTATGGCACAGAGGAAGGTATTGTTCCTCCCTTCTCAGGTCTGAATTTTACACTTTTATCAGCAGAGGCTAAGGTTAAGTTCACTTTTCAGTGGCTTTGTCTCTGGTTATCTCATATCAAAATCCCTTCTTTATCTTTTTTGAAATTATTTTTTAGCCCTCCCCAGGGATTTCTAAAATTGATTTCAGAGAGAGAAGAAGGGAGAGGGCGAGGGAGGGAGAGGGGGAGAAAGAGAGAGAGAGATATCAATGTGAGAGAGACACATACATCAGTTGCCTCCTTTATGCCTCCCTACGGGGGCCTGAACAAACCCACAGCCTAGGTGTGTGCCCTGACCAGGGATGGAACCCACAGCCTTGTGGTGTGTGGGACAATGCTCCAAAGAACCGAACCATCTGGCCAGGGCATCTCTTTTTTATCTTTTTAACATAAACATTTTAGGTCAGGTCTCTCTCAAATCTCTTTATAATTTCTTTTTCAATATAAATTAAAAAGTTAATTCTTGCTATTTTTTAAAAATTTAGGGTCAGAGTGAAGAATATTAAGATCTCCTTTGCTAACAGCAAATTTAGATTTAGGTTTCTGTCACCTAAGATTTTTATAAACATCTTTCCCATATTTTCATTCAAGTTGTTTTCATTCAATTATGTATAAGTTGCTTTGTTGCAAAATAACTTGAGTATAGTCATAAACAATACAAAATGATATTAAAAATGAAATCAGATTGAAGGTAGAATTAATCAGTGAATCAAGGCAAAGTTAGTAATTGCATGTACATCACATGGTACTTCATACCAATAGAATAAAACAAAAGGTCAAAAGTAAAATATATGTCTCTAAATTCAATGTAATATTACAAAACCTGGAAATACAGTTCTTCCAGATTCTGAGACCTAATAGTAATTTTTTCATATAACTCGTATGTTCAAAAGCATGCCACTGGAAATCTCCCTGAAGTTTTTCATCAGTCTATTAGTCATCAAATTGTTCAGGTTACATCAATGTATACCCACTCTTCTTTAGAGAAGACATCACTAATTTTGTGACATCACTCATTCATAAGCATTTATTACAATGCTTAAGCATTGGTTTTTTCAAAAAAATTATATCAGGTGCTAAACACATAATTCATTTTCATTCACATATGTATTTAATGTTCATTTCTGCAAAGGAAATTATCCCAAAATTTAGTGGCATAAAAACAACAAAAACTTATTATCTCAGAATCTCATAGATTCTGTGGACCAGGAACTTAGAAGTGGCTCTAGCTGGATGGTTCTGGCTCTGCGTCTTTTATGAGGGTGTAAAAGACACCTTTTACACTAGACATATTTTATTCAGGATGTTCACTGTGAATGTGTTTATCTCAAGACTTAACTGGGACTCTAAGATCTGTTTCTAAGATGTCTCATTCAATGTCTAATAAGTTCACGCTGGATTTTCCTTGCCAAAGTCTGTTTTTGTTTTGTTTTGTTTTGGTTTTTGCCCTGAAAGCTTCTCCACAAAGCCTTAATACATGGCAGTTGGTTGCCCCCATGGAAAATGATACAAGAGAGAGAGAGAAAGCAAGCAGGAAGATACCATGTCTTTTATGACCTCATCTCCTAATTGAAGCACTCTTACTTCTTGATTTTTTTCTATTCTTTAAGACAAAGTCATTCACTGAACAAACTAGGTGGAAGAAAACTATTTCAACCTAATGAAGGCCATTTATAAAATGCCCACAGCTAATGTCATACTCAGTGGTAAAAGACTGAAAACTTTTCAGATCAGGAACAAGACAAAGATGCTTAGTCTTGCCATTTCTATTCAACACGGTGTTGAAAGTCCTAGCCAGAGCAATTATAAAATTAAAAAAATGAAACACATCGAATTGTGTAGGAAGAAGCAAAATTATCTCTGCTTTCAGATGGGAAGATCTTATATGTAGAAAACCCCAAAGAGTTCAAACACACATAAAAAAACCTACTAGAACTAATAAATTACTTAAGCAAATTTTCAAAATACAAAAGCAACACACAAAAAACCTGTTTGCTTTCTATATACTAAATGAACAATTCAAAAAGAAAATTAAGAAAAAAATTCATCTATAATGGCATCCAACAGAATAAAATACTTGGAAATAAACCTAAACTAGGAAGCAAAAGACTTATCCCCTGAAAACTAAAAACATTGCTCAAAGAAATTAAAGAAGACTCAAAAACTGGAAAGACATTTAATGCTCATAAATTGAAAGACAATACTTTTAAGCTGTGCATACTACTCAAAGCAATCTGCAGATTCAATGAAATCTCTCAAAATCCTAAAATTTTTAGAGAGATAAAAAGTAACCATCCAAAATTTTTGTGGAAACTTAGGGTACCCCAAATATCCAAAATAATTTAGATAAGAAACAGAGGCTTCATACTTATTGATTTTGAACATATTACAAAGCTACAGTAATCAAAACAGTGTGGTACTGGCATTTAATAAAAAAGACAGCTAGACTAGAGGACCCTAGATAAACCTCATATATATGGTCAAATGAGCTTTGACAAGGGTTTCCAAGACCACTCAACAGGGAAAGGATGGTCTTTGCAACAAATTGCGTTGGGAAAATTGGATATCCACAAGGAAATGATAGAAGATGGATCTATATCTCACCACACAAACAAAAATTAACTCCAAATGGAATAAAATCCTAAATGTAACATCCAAAACCACATAGGATCTAGAAGAAAACATCGAGGAGAAATCTTTACCAATCATAGTGATTGAACTTGGCAATGATTTATTAGATACGACACTAAAAGTATAGGCAAGAGAAACAAAAATAGTCAAATGTGGCTACATCAAACTTAAGAGTGTTATTGCATCCAAGGACAAAATCAACAGATTGAAAAGTCAATCTAAATAATTGAAGAAAATATTTGCAAATCATATATCCAATAAAATACTTTCAAATCAAACCAGAATACATAAACACCTAAACTCAAAAACAACAAAAAGTATCAAATAGCTAGATTAAAACATAGATGGACTTTAATAGATTTTTCTCCAAAGGTGATACACAAATGGCCAATGAGCATATGAAAAGATGTTCAACATTGCTAATTATCATAGAAATGCAAATCAAAACCACAAAGAGATATCTTATCACTTCACACTGATTAGGATGGCTACCATCAAAAATCAATTATGTTGGTGAGGATGTTGAGAAATTGGAACCCTTGTGCACTGTTGGTGGGATTACGAATTTATTCAGCTGCTATGGAAAAGAGTGTGGAAGCTCCTCAAAAAATTAAAAATAGAAGTACCATATGATCCAGCAATTCCAAGTGTATATGGTATACCACATAATATATGTGGGATACTATATGACCCAGCAAGCCAGGGATACATGTCTCTGGGTATAAATCCAGAAACATTGAATGCGAGGCCTTGAAGAGAAATTTGCATACCCATGTTTGTAGCAGTACTGTTAACAATAGCCAGGATGTGGAAACACCCCAAATGTCCATCAACTAATAAATGGGTAAACAGAAGGTGGTATATACACACAGGGCAATATTATTCAGCCTTAAAAAAGAAGGAATCCTGTTATGCACTACAGCATAAATGAACCTAGAGGACACTATGTTAAGTTAAATAAGTCAGTCACCAAAAGAAAATACTGTATGACTTCACTCACCTGGGGTGTCTGGAGTAGTCAAATTCATAGAAATGGGAAGCAGAATGGTGATTACGTGGGGCTGGGGGAGGAGGAGGAGGAGGGCTGTTTAATGGGTATAAAATTTTAGTTTGAAAATTGAAAAAGTTCTGAACATCTGCTTCACAGCAGTGTGAGTACACTCTGGGCTGTCCACTCAAAGATGATTAAGATGGTAAATTGCATATTGTGTGTTTTTCAAATCACAATTTAAAAAAATGAAGTAAGTGACTCCAGCTCCCACTCAACTATCTGCCTTTTAAAAGGTAAAGAATTTGTAGACTGTTTTCAAACCAGTAAAACGTGTTTATTTATTTGTTTTTTTGCTTTGTCTTTCAGAAATATTTCCAAGTAAGCTAACCCTACTTAAAACTGGCAGGCAAAAAAAAAAAAAAAAGAGTTTGAAATTCATTATCTCACTCTTTTCAAATTAAATTTGATTTCAAAATAATTGAGTTAATTTAAAAAGCATCTTTTTCTAGTTAACAAAAGTAAAATTTGTGTTAAGTTTTACATGCTTTCACTGAACTTAAAAAGAAGACAATAAGAAACTGCTTTTTAACCCAATAGATCAATTGATGATCCCCCACTGGATGGTGGGAGACAGAATGGTCATGAGATCAGAGGGGCTGGCCCTGGAGGCAGTTGGACAATGTGTATGCAAGCCAAGGGGATAGCTTAGCGTGGTGGCAGTCAGGAGATCCGGATGTAAAGCAGACAGACAATAGGTTAAGGAGGGAAACAAGGAAGCCATATGCAATCTTTAGGTTAACTGCCTTGGTCTTGCTCTATTTGACTGACTCCCTATCACATGTTTCTACATCCAACCAAGCTCTGACTCTCCTCTTTCATTCATCCAGCAAGTTTTTGTTGAGTTCCTGGTTTGTTCTAGGCATTGTGTTAGACCCTCTGGATTCAATGGTAAACCAAACAGACTCAGTCCCTCAAGTAGCTTACAGTTTTGTGGAAGGTGCAGAAAAACGATCAGGTGTTTAGTACTGTGAAAAATTAGATACAGGGTACTATGTGGTATATAACAAAAAGAATACTTAAAAATGGAGACAATTGAACTTCAACAACAATAAAAAGAGAGAAAAAATAATCTTAAAAAAAGACTAATGACAAAGGAGGACCCAAGTTAAAGACAACATGATTCTTCCATGCCATTAGAATATGACATTTTTCCCTTTTCTGGCTGTCCTTTATTTTATTTTGTTTTTTAATTCAGTCTTGCAATAAATAAAGATTTCATGCTTTAAAAAAAGAATACTTCCTTAGAAGGATGTAGAAGGCATCTTAAAGGAATCAGCCAATTCGGCCCTGATAGAGCACTCAAGGATATTTAAGGTCCTTCTTTTTTCGTTCCAAATCATAATGTTCTCTAAGAAGCTTATGAATTTCCTATGTCTTTGACTTTTCAACACTGGAGTGCTCAGGGGTTCTCTTCTTTACCTAGACTTTCTCCTTGCTGATCTTATTTATTCTTGAGACTAAATATCATCCAAATATTGATATCTCCTAAATTAGTATTTCTTTCCAGAAATTTAGACTTGTATATCCAGCTGCTTACCTGACATCTCCACTTGGTATCTAGTAGTCCTTTGAAAATTTTAACATGTCCCAAGCTGAGATCCTCAAATGTTCCCCTTCCTCAATCTTATCCATCTCAGTAAACAGAAATTTCATTCTTGTAGTTAGTCATGCCAAAAATATTGAAATCATTTTGGCTCCTATCTCTCACACCTGGCCTGCTAATAAATACTGCCGATCTCCCATTAATATTTACCCTACCTGTGTCCACGCCCTGAATCCCAGCACCATCATCTCTCACTTGCATTATGGCACTAGTCTCCTAATTGGCCCTGTTTCCTACACTCCAACCCAGCATAGCAGCCAAGATCCTCCTAAAATAGCATGCCATTCCCCTGTTTAAAATGTCTAGTGCTTTTATGTTTTACTCAATATAAAAGGTAAAGTCTTTAACATGACCTGCAATTTCATTCATAATCTCGTATCTTCTTTGCCCCACTTCCTCTCTCACGTCCTCTCCTACAGGGGTTTGTGTATGCTTGTCTATGTCCCTAGTGGGCACAGTGGTGCCTGGCACACAATACATGGGCAATTTGTTGAGTGACCTCTCTCCTTTCCCACTTGTGTGGCAGACAATATCCTTCTCTGCAAGCCAACTCCTATGTGACCTGACCCACTCCTGGCCAGTCTTGCTTAGAATACTGCTCTCCTAAGCATCTCTTTTTTTTTAATCTACATTGTGTCCTATCTGTGATTCTGTGACCCTAACTCTGCTCAAGTTTTTCCATCCTAATGTCAATGGACAAGCAAATGAAATCTTTTTCTCTCAGTTACTCTTTTAAGCAATCTATTCTTTCTCCTCTCCTTGGAGTCATAGCCAAACCACCCAATAGATTTTTTTAAGGAAGAAGGAAATCTACATCCCATGTCCCTATTTTCTACTCAGTCATTGTTCTCTTATAGTTTAGCTCCTGTCATTATCATGCTACTAAAATTACTCTCTAAGGGTCACCACGATGTGCCAAATCCAATAGCCTTTTTCATAGTTTTTAATTTTCTGCTTTTCCAGAATGGGACGTTACTTTCAGTAATCTTGAGTATGTTGAATGTCTAAAATTTTTTCAAAAATAATTAACAATAGCCCACTTTTATTTTGTAAAGTAAAGTATACCACGGGACTCCTTTAAGAGATCATTCTTCCTTGGTTTCTGTGTAGCGTCTCTGTTCTTCTAGCCCTCTTATCTACTCTGCTCTGCACCCTCTGAATCCCTCTTGTTTTATTTCTCATACATACAGATGTTGCCCAAGCATCTGCTTTTGGTCTTGTCATTTTTTATACATTCTTCCTTGATAATCCTATACTCAAGAACTCTACTTTCAAATCTGACCTCTTTCCCAAATCCTTGGCATCCATTTCTAACTGCCTCTGCATCTCTCTTTGGACATTCCACTGGCACCTCAAAGTCAAATATTTTCACAACTGATTTCATTAGTTTTCTCCCAATCTGTTCTCTCTCTCTGTTTCCTAATCTCAGGATTAGTGTTGATTCTTCCGTGCTTGCCCATCTGGGGCCCGCATCGCCTATTCTACCTTTATCATGTTGCTCACAACTGCCACCTATTCTCTACACACTCTGCCATTGCTCTAGTTCTGATCTCTATTCCGCCTCTGGCAAGATTGGAAAGTCTTTCTGATCAGCCTTCTGTCTGTCTTTCTCCCAACTCATTTTATATACTTTTCTCAGACCAGTTTTCCTAAAACAAAGGTCTAGTCATGGCAATGCTTGGCTTAACACCTTATTACTAACAATGCATTGCCAACAGATTCAAGTCTGTCTGCAGGCGTTCAAGATCTTCTTAATTTAGACCTTGTATACTTACCGGGAAAGAAGCTGTTGTCCAAGGGCAGATCAAGAACTATAGTATTCTCAAAACAGCAGGCTACTTATTAAGCTTACTGCTATTGTATAATTCTCTGGATGGTAAAGGAATACTCCATTTCTTTAGGTCACATCAGTTATTTACCTCCATCCTCCTAAGAACTTCCAGCTGTAATCAGATGACAGGTTCTATTTCTCTGGTTTATTTTGAAGCTTCATGAGGCAGCATTAACATCCCCCTGGGGCCTGGTAGGCTAATTGAAAGACCTTCAATTTTATCTTTATCATAAGATTAACCTCTGAATATCCACTTTTATATGGGTCAGGGGCAGAGAAAGTACCCATTTTTACATGTACTTTCAACCACCACCTTATAAACTTGATTGGAAATACAAGGTATTATGGGCTCTAAAAAAATATATATATATAGACAGTGGTCCCTGAATAACATCATATAACAATTTATTGGAATGAGTTTTTGATGATCTTTAATGAATAATGTCTATAACTAATGAATGATGTCACAAGTAGCAGACCATCAGCTTTACCCCTTCACTGCGATCCCTTTAAGCTGTCAAAGTCTCTTAACACGACTTTCCACTGATATCTCTAATACCAAAGTATGTGGGTTTGGAATTTTAAAAATTCACATTAGTTTCTACCCACAGCTATGATTTTCAGTTAGAGGTATAGAGTGTGGTTGGGAAAAGAGGGATTGGAGAAAAAAGAGTAGTAGATAGATAGAAAAGTGGTAAAAGAAAAGACAAAGTCACCTATTTTAAAATTCCTGAAATATTAAACAGTGAGAAAACTTTACATATTGCATCTGGTTATGCAAGGTCTTGGCCTCCAAGAAACATTTTTTCTGATTTAAAAAGGCAAGTACAAGTATAAAATACAAATAGAGATTTATATTCATTTATAACTTGGTCATGAGTGGATAAACTGAGAGGCAAGCAATGGAATTAGTACGTGTTAACACTGGCAAAGGAGCAAGAGGAGGCCTGTATAAAAAATAGAAAGAGATGTATTGGGTTGGCCAAAAAGCCCATTTAGTGTTTTCTGTAAAATAAGAGACATTCTTCATTTTTTACCAATAATTGTATTGATTTAGGTATTTTGAGTATGTCAGCTATCTCCCGCAGTTGGCTTCTAGTGGGTAAAGGCCAGGAATGCTGCTAAACATCTTCCAATGCATAAGTCACAGCGAGGAATTACTTGGCCACAACGTCAATAGTGCCAAGAAACTTAGTGACAACTTTTGACATGTTTGATTAGTCACAGCACCTTCTCCACACACTGTACAAATCTATTTTAGCTTTTCAGCTGCATTTTTACATTTCATGAAGTCATAAAGCATTATACACCAAAATGTTGCATATCTTCCTCCATCTTCAATATAAAAACAACTGCACAAAAATTCATCAGTTTTGCTAAGTTTTTTCTTAATCCATGCTGCTGTGATAGCTGTCACAATATCATCTAACAAAATTGTTTCGAATTTAGGTGAAGACAACTAAGCACTACTAGAGCCTTCGTACAGAAAAAACGAAATGACCTTTTTGACCAACCCTTAATGTCCTCACCTTAGGACAATAAGACACTGTCTTTGGATTTCATTCATTTTACATTAATGAAAAAAGGCAGACTTAAGGGCTATTGACAAAACCAATGGTTCTCTTGCAATGGTTCCCAATATTCTGAAACAGAGAAAGAGATCATCTGATTCACATATTTTGGGTTACCGGGCCCCTCTGAATATCCTCCTTCTCCAGATGAGAATATGGAAAATCTTGACAGATTTATATAGATACTATCAACAAATACCTGTTGGTAGTTCTGACGAAGGCTCTCTTCTAGACCAAATTTAGCCAAGCTCCTCTGAGGCCTCTTCGTGACTGGGCCTTGACCGTGGCCCTAGTCCCGAATGAGCCTGCATAGCCCAGTTTTAGCAAGAATGCCGGTAAGTCAGCGTATTAAGATCTACACAAATTTCTCATCCCCTGCCTTCTGATCATCCTGGTGTGCCTTCAGTAAGAATCTCGTTAAGTAGCTTTAGCCAGAACCGTCTCTGCTCTCAATATCTCCTCTTAGTAATTTCCCTCCCACTGAACCCCTCACTTGCCTCCTGGACTATAAATTCCCAATAATTCTTGCTGCATTTGAAAGTGGCTCCCACTTTACACTGAAGTCTCCTCTCCTCTGTTGTAAAAGTTCTTGAGTAAAACCTGTCCTTATTGCTTTAAACTGGTTCTTTGTAACAGTTCCCACTTCTTGGGTACAACATCTCCTGGCGCTTGCAATGACTTCAAGTTTATGAAATCTAAAAAATAAATATCTAATTGGGATTGATTGTAGTTCAATTTCATTTTTTGTTTCATCAGAAACAAAAAATATGCCACATAAGTGGCATTAAGAGACTGTCAAAAAAATTACATGAGTGCTTTAAATTTGGGATCAGTGGTTTGTGTGACAAGAATATAAAACACTAAGCTGAACACATTTATTAAATCTTATGAGCAGTTCAATGCCCTCTGTTAAAAAGAATATCTGAATATACTGAGTAGAGTTTGGCTGTTACTAGATTTGACTTTATGAAGTGAAAGAACAAGAAGGGAAGGCTGGGAAATTGAATTGGGAAACAGACTAAATTTTGTCCTCAGGACTTGCATGATGGACTTTACAGCAGAAAGAAAATGAATGGCCTCAATATAGGAGGCTCCGTAGCTCCTTTTACATGCGGTGATAGAAAAGCTGCTGCCTCCACATTTTCTACTCCTTTTCTTCAGCATAATGTGGGGTAGAGGGTCAGGGGACACACTTGTGGCCTCTAATGGCCAGATAATGGACCACAATAAAAGTTATGTGTCCCCAGCTGAAGGTGAAGACATATAATGGTTGACAGGATCCATTATCTAACTATTAGAACCTAGAGCAAAAGGAGACAATTATTAAATCACAGAAAAAAAATTACTTTTGCTTATGTGTCATACATTTTTCTACAAGTACCATTTTTTATCTCACAATGATAATAGCAGTAGTAATCACAACTAAAGTTCATTGAGCACTAGAATATGCAAATTGCCTTGGTAGAGAGCATGACTTTGTAGAATCAGACTCCCCAGTTTCAAACCCTTGCTGCAGTACCTCTTGGAGAAAGTTGGGCTTTTCATGTCTCAGTTTTCTGATATGTGAAATGAGGACAATATCAGCACATGTATCATACAGACACCAAGTATGGCATACATTAAGTGTGTGATAAATGCCAGACATGTTTAGTGCTGGGGCTGTGATATTGCCCTTGTTGACATGAATGTACAGTAGATATATTCAGATCCCTTATTTGCTCTACTTGGTAAATTAAGAAACATAGAGGATAAGGTGAGATCTTTTATTTCTAGATTTGTAAGTAGATTTTAAAGAGTTCATTGAGCCCTTGAAAGAAACTGAAAAATATTTTGTCCGTGTGTACTTTGGCAGGTAAGAAGCTGCATGGTTTTCAGCGGGCTCTCAAAATAGCCCATGGCCTCAAAATTCTAAGACTCCCTGACACACTACATTTCATGTACCACTTCCCTGCCTATGAAGTGCTAGAGGGGGATGAAAAGGCAAATGCATTTTAAAATCATCTCTTTTTGAATTGTCTTTTTAAAGATTATAGAAAATCAAATAATAAAGAGCAGTAACAGATACCTGGTCTGTCTGCTGAGTGCCAAAATAGGCACATGCATACCCCATACGGTGGTCCGTTTTTCATCTCTTCCTTGATATAAACCTCTTTTTTGAGACTTTTGAAGGAGACAAAACAATTCCGTTTCAAAAGTGAGAAACTACGGTTTTCATGGCTTGATAATCATTCCTTAACAATTAACAAACATCTTTAACCATTTCATTTGGCTTTTTGGAAGCCCTGAAATTTGACTTGAGATTCCCATGAACATAATGGTATCATGCTATGAATATTCCCTGTTTTTTCATAATGCCCTTCAAAAAGCATCTACTCCAATCCCCTTTTCCCTGTCGGTGTGAGTGTTGCCTGTGCAGGATCAGTCTCTGTTCAACTCACGTGGGACCGTTGGAGCTAGTCAAACACTCAGTTTTTTGATGCCAGAGAAAAACTCTACAATTATTATAGCTACAGTTTAAAAATAAAATATCATTTGTTTGCACAGAAAAGAATTGCAGCACAATAGTTAAGAACACATAGTCTAAGATGGACTAAAAGGGCTCCGATCCCAACTCTGTCATTACTAGCCGTGTAACCATGGACACTTTAATTTACCTCTCTCTGCATGAGCTTTTTAATCAGTAAAATGGAGGTAATATATGCCTTACGGAATTGTTGTGTCATGACTAAATTTGTTAACACACACACACACACAGGGATAGGCAAAAGTAGGTATACTGTTGTGAGCACACAAAAATCTATTCTTTTATTTTCCATATGAACAACTGTAAACCTACTTTTGCCCACCCTGTATGTATATATGCGTGAATATATATGTATGTGTGTATATACATAATTTATATTCCAACAGAATAGTGCTGGAATATAAACTATGTAAGTATTAGCTATTAATGTATCATTATGTAATCCATTTCTTGAGGCGTAGAAAGAAAAGATCCAAGTGCTAACGTTATTTTTGACCCTGCTGAATCACCTTTAAATTTAGAAAAACCATTAACTCCGTGAGATCCATTTTTCTTACCTTCATGAGAAGATAATCCCCAGGCTCATAATGGTGTATGAAATCAGGAATGTTCTAGTGTTTTGTACATTGTTGGGCCCTGGACATATATCAAGCTTAAACATATTGATTCAAGTCCATCTACAAAATTTGTTGTGTGTTCTGAAAGCATTTTATGATTAATTACAAGTAACTAGAGAAGCAAAATGCTTAATACAGAAACTAGAGGAATTTGTAAACCTTATTTGTGCGCACATGCTGTAAGAAGAAAATGTAGCAAATAGATATTTCCTGAGAGGCCTTCTTATTAATCTCTGTTAAGAACCTGTTTAGCTGTAAATTTTCTTAGTGTCTTGTTTAGTTTTGCTTTGCTTTTAAGGGAACCAGAATTCTGGGTCAAGAAAAGAACTGACCCCATTATTGACTCCTTCACATTCGGAGAAGCTGAGGGGAGGTTATTGAATATTAATGGATTTTTGCTTCACAGCATTTCTTTTACGAAATTCCAGGCTTCTTTTGCTAGCTTTTAAACATTTTTGTCTAACATTTTACCGTTTTAATTTTGAAGCATTGGAACAGTTAGATGATTCTCACATTGGTTTGATTACTCTTATATTTTATCCCTGTTTGCCAAAAATTGAAGATTTACAAAATCAATGTGTGTGAACGAGCGCTTGCTTAAGCTTTTTCTATTTCTGTCACTTGTCATAATGAGCTGGAAATGCGTTTGTAGCCTCACTGAATAACCTTACTTTATTCAGGATCTCTAGGGCCCCTGAAAAGACATTCAGGTTGTTTATACCTTCACTTTGATTGTTAGGAAAAGGAATTCAGAAGCTACCATTTGTTTTCAGGCCTCTACCGGTTATCTCTGGCTGCAGAGCAAACCAGCCCAAGACTGAGAGGCTTAAAGCAATGTGCTTTATTATCGTCACTCTTGTATGGGCTGACTAGGCAATTCCTCTGCTGGCAGTGCCTGGGCTTATGCATAAGGTTGCCTTCAGCTGACAGGTCAGGTGGGATGGCTGGGTGGCTGGGCCTCTCTTTCCATGTTGCCTTTCTTGCCCGGGTTCTCCACATAGTGGTCCCTGAGCAGCATCCCAAAAAGGAAATGGAAGCTATGGGGGCCTTGGTTCTGGAACTCACACAATGTCATTTTTCCCTCATTCTATTTGCCAGTGTGCCACAAATAATGTCAGCCCAAGACGCATGGGTAATGAAAACAAATTCTACCTCTCTCTGAGAGAAACTGCAAGGAATTTATGGCAATATTTAATCTACTAAAATGTCTAGGTGTTTATTTTTTAGCCAAGTGTCTCTGTGTTAGAGTGTTGACAGACACTGTCATCAGTTACAGCAGTTAACTTAGCAGTTAACTGATGGAGAAACCCATAACAAAAGCCAATGAAATTCTAACCCAGAGGCAACAGTCCATCCTTTCTTGTGTGGGGTT
The DNA here is from genome assembly GCF_014824575.4 of Sturnira hondurensis. Lineage (NCBI taxonomy): Eukaryota > Metazoa > Chordata > Mammalia > Chiroptera > Phyllostomidae > Sturnira > Sturnira hondurensis. The sequence continues at coordinate 2,877,911 of NW_028083443.1, forward strand.
GCCCCATGTTGTTTAATTACTCAATATATATTAATTAGGCAGCTATTCAACTACGTGCTAGTCCTGTGCTAAGTTGCTTACCTTACACTAGAGACTTCACAAGATTGTTGATACTCACTCTGGATTTAGCTATGCCTTTTGGGAAAGTGATCATGTCACATTTTCAGGACCTTACAGAAAATCAACATCGTCAGCGCCAAACAATATTAAGCACCTACTGTGTGAAAAAATAATTATATGTCTGAGGATTTTCATATGGTTTAAGCCAAGATTCCTGCTTACAAGCTTAAATCTTACTTCAACAGAATTCATAACCTACCAATAATAAATAACAATAAACCTCTCAATTTAACATACACTTATTGAATGCATCTTAGAGACCTAGGCTCTCTATATATATTAGGCACACATGGTAGGCATTGTGAATGCAAATGTAAGTCTGACAGGAACACTGGCTACATGGGTTAGAGTATAGGAAGTGAAAGCAGACTATAAACAAGTAAAAAATTTAATATAAGCAAGTAAAATATTAATAAAACAGAATAAATTAATACTATTAGTGCTCTGTCAGAAAACTAAACCGGGGAACTACAGGAGGTGTATATCTTCTTGGGGGTTAAGGATCAAGATTTTCTTTAAAGAAGTGAAGCTTGAGTTAAGCCTTGAAAAGTGGGCGAATGGCCTTTGGCTGACCAGTAAAGGCCACGAAGACCAGGAAGGTGAAGCAGCATAGACAAAGGCAAACCATGGGACACAATGGACCTCATGAGGATGAATCAAACTAGAACTCTCAAAAACATTGCCTGCTTCTGATTCGATCATGAACGTAAAGATATATCTTTCAGCTAAATTTCTCCATGTAAAGCCAACAATAGGAAAGCAATCAATAATAGTGGCTCACTATCTCTCTGTTTATACATTTACATTATCAGTTAAACAGTATTATATCCTGACAAGGACCAATTATTATATTCTGGGTAGGCATTCCATCTATTTTTAGCATCGATATCTAATTCCTGGCACCATGATAAATCCATTACATTTGATTAATTCTCAGTGTTTGACATTAATCTTCCTGGTAGCTTTTCATTAGATCAATCAGGGAAGCTTTATAGAGTCTATACTCTCTGCTCAGCAGCATAGGACTGGGGAAACTGTGTTGGGGAAATGGCGTTGGGGAAAGTGTTGGGGAGGATAAAGCATTTTCCTTCTACATCAAAAGAAGAGATGCAGATAAGTAAACAAACACCCACCATGTATCATCTATTCATTGAGTACCTGCTCTGGTGTGGGCTATAAGAATACAAAAATAAATAATACCACTTTCTCAATATCTATAGTTGGGTGGATAAAGAATTAATTATAAACACCATGTTTGACACTTTACATAATGAGTTCTTTTAAGTCTCCTAGAAGTTCTTTGCATTAGGGGTCATTACCTCTATGGCAGAGTGGGAACTAGAGGCTCCAGGGACTTGGGAAAAGCCACACCAGGAACACAGACTGAGTTAGCGTTACGTATGAGCAAGTCCAAACTCTGTGGGCTTCCCTTAAAACATTGGACCTTAGCGAGGTCCAATGTGTCGAGTCATAATAAAAATATACCACCGCCAATAATAATAATTAAAATATAATGAGTTTTCTCTTAGTGTTGCCCTTCTTTTACTTACTTCTCCTCACATACCCTTTATAGCTGGGCTGCTTGAAAATACAGTTCATGTTGTCAAATAATTTACCTCCCATTCGCATTTTGGCCACTCTACTGTCCAGAGGTTTGAAGCACCCCCAACACACACATGCATGCATGCAAATTTGTTGGCCCTGACTCAGTAAAAAATAATCTTTCTTACGTAAAGGTGACCTTGTGGTCATCAGTGAAATACACTGATATTATTAACGGAGGCAGTATAGTATGCTTAAAAAATTGTGTTTCAGTATCAGCTCTCTGTGAGTTTAAATCCCAGCAGCATTTAGATTTGTGGTTGTCTTTGACCAGTATGCCAGTTTCTTAGGCTCCTTGGACCTTAATTTATTCGTATACAAAGCAGGAATGATAATGCCTACCATTTGGGGATGTTGAAAGATAATAATTTGTTTTGAGTATGGTAACAAAACACCTAACACTTTTCAGGCACTCATTAGATATAATTGTTGTTATCTATCATCATCATTGTTATCAAAATCTCTACTGCACTTGATAAAGTTGACAGCTTCTTTCCCCTTTAAAATTCTTTCTTTCCTAGGGTTTATTCAGGAGACATCTTTCTACACAATGTTTTCCTTTGTTTTTCTCCTTCTTCTACTGCTCATCCTTTAAATCCTAAAGTCCCCCAGTGTTCTGTTCTAGGACCACTTCTCTTATTATTCCAGATATTTATCATTGGACATGGCTACCCTTCCTACGGTTTCAGGTTCTTTAATCTATGAATCCCACCCAGACTTCTGAGCCCAAGGTATATGTATCCAAACATCTACTAAACATTGCCAAGGTAATGTTCTATAGATCACTCAAATTCATCAGGCCCAAAATTGAATGACAAATCATTTCCTCCCTCCTCTCCCCAAACTCTCTCTCTCCTGTATTCCAGATCATCAGTGAAAGGTCCTATCACCTATTCAGTTCCTGAGACCAGAAATATGTGTATTGTCCTAATTACCAGCCCCCAGTTCAACTAGTGATTAAGCGTTATTGATTAGTCTTCCTTAAAGCTCTTCCCTTCTCTTCTCTGTTCGTACTGGTATTGTGCTGGCTCAGACCCACATCATCGTTTCTATCTCCTTTCAAATGGTTTTTCTGCTCCAGGGAAACAACTCCTCCCATCATTCCTCCTACTTTCTAATACCAGAACAACCTTTGTAATATGTCCAGAGTACACTTTTTATTGTTTGAAATATATGTAATGTGATACAACAACAAAGTGAATAACACGTACTCTCTCTCTCCCCCTTCCCCTCCTATTTCCCTCCCTCCCCCTCTCTCTAAATTTTTAAAATTAATACACATATATATCCTTGGGTGAGGATTTAAGAAAAAAGAAGGGTATCCATGTTCATTCAGGTTGTCACAAATGACAGGATTTTCTTCCCTTCTTAAGGCTCGAATATATATCTCATATTTGAGATATTTAGAATTTAAAGAGAATCTGAATATAGAAACTTTGTAGAATTTCACGATGTTTTCCTTAATCTTGACATTTATCTCGTCTACCCCTAATCCGAATATTCATTAATGAAGAACTCGATTTTGTAGTCACCAAAACAATCCTCTGCCTTTTTTACACACATTGTATTGATTTATGTAGCATTTAAGTAACAGGTAATTTACGTGACATTGACAAGTATGACCACATGAACAGATGTGGGAACACACATCTGACTTTTCGAAGCTTGTCCCACAACTAGTAGGTGCGGCAGAAACAGGCAGAGGGAGTAGCTTGCAGACCGAGCATTACACAGGCAGCAGCTACCAGCCAGGACGTATCTCCCTGCCAGATGGAAAGTGGGGTGAGGTTAGTCACTGTGGTGACTGATTAAAGAGCAGTAAAGAGGACTTCTACATCCAAACGTCCGTGACTTTGGTCAGGTTATTTCACTCTCATGCCTCCCTGTCTTCATGTTTAAAATGAAAATGGAATTAGCATCTATCCTAGTGGGTATCTGTGAAAACTAAATAAGCAATACGTGGAAAATACTTTAAACAGGTGTGGTGCATAATGAGTACTCAAAACTTAAAAAGAATAAAAGTAAAAATAAAGTAAGATAAAATAAAATGCTATTATTTATGAAAGTTTGAAGTTATCTTATGTCTTAATATATTATCACTTTTGTTTTTACTGCTGTTGTTGCTGCCATTGTTAGGTGAGTATAGCTAACATTTATCGAACACTTATTATATGACCAGCACCATGACAATGCATTACATGCATTATGTCACTTCATAGCTTGACTAAGGTCACCTAAGTATTAAGTAGTAGAGCTGCAAGACATTCAATGATTTTTGATTCCAGAATTTCTACTATTTTTCAGTTGGTTTGTTTACAGAATTTCTTTCTGAAAAAAGAAAATATTTTCCAAAAAAGAATTTGAAATTTGGCTAACAAGGATGCACTGAATACAATAACATTACATATATTAGGAATGAAAACTTATGCTACCAATAAAAACTAAACTCTTCTTAACACCGTTAAATAAGCTTAGGGAGTTTTCTGTGTGCCAACAATTCTCAAACCTAGTGGCAACTAAAGTAAGTTTCTACTATATCACTAGAAATAATATTTCATTAAAAAAGTTTGAAATTCAAAGGTGTTCTTTTTCTTTTGTCAGGAAGCTAAACTTACTACTCACTCTCGTAGGCCACCGGCTATTTAAAAAAAAGCAAAAAATTCCATGAACATAAGTAACTGTCAGAATAAGGTATCAAGCAAATCAGAACTGCAGTTTATCAATGGGCATATTTCTCATGTCATAGAGGTTAATCAGAGGAAGCTCTTTGGCCATCACGCTCGTGTTTTCTGATCTCTTATCCAAAGATGACTGTTTCCTGCCTTTTTAGACACCACTAGTCTGGGCACCGAATCAATATGGAAATTAAACTGGCAATCCAGAACACATTGATTTATGAGGTTGCATTTTCCTTTACATTTCATATTTTTTGAGTGTTCATAAATTAAACACAAAATCAATTTAAATTAAAAGTTAAGAGGCAGTAGCCCTCAGGTAGGTGTTCAATGGTTTTTTACTTTCATGAAATATATAAGAAATACTAAACTTTATATGGGTGTGATTATTATTTAATATTTCCTACACACTAACAAGGTACCATCAATTTCTGTTTACTCAAGACCCAATTACCCAGTTTTTAAATTATGTAGGCTGCTCAATTCTGCGATTAAACCTTTGGCCATTTATTTTATTCTAAACTTTGGCTTTTTGAGAGAAAAAAAAATGTCAGGGGAAAAGTTCCATTGTACTTGGAAGCTTTATTAAAACTTAGAAACAAGCCCCATATTGAGAAGTTATTCGTTTGCAATTAGTCAGGCTTTACAAGTCATACATTTGCATGACAATGACTAAGGGAATGTTTATTTAGCAACATTGTGAGAAAGACTATGTGCATCATGCCCACCATTATTTTATTTGCATTATATATTCATGAGTTCAATCAACCCGCATTCACCCTATGTCTAATATGCACACCATAGTAAAAATAAAGTGAAGAAAAAACAGACATAGGTGAGCCTGCCTTCATGGAGTCTGCATTCTAGAGAGAGAAACAGCCATTAAGCAATGGATTATTTCACTGAAATTAAACAGGAAAACCTCAGTACTTATTGTGCGTTAGCCACGATGCTGAGAGTTCTCCTTGCACTCGCTTCTGCCACCCTCCTCCCAAACTCATAAGATAAACACAGCGAGGACGTGGTACTGCCAGGGCTGGGTTCTGGGCAGTGGGGCACCAAGGCATGGGTGCTGGGCAGTTCAGCTGGCTGCCTCTCCAGTGAGAAGTGTGTGATAAAGAGGATGGACTTGCTCCTAGGACAGGGCACATGTGCTGTCTTGGAAATCGAGCCTAATTTTTTTCCAAGGAAATTACCATTTAAATGAGATCTAAAGGCTGGTGGGAATGAAGCAGGCATTGCTGTGGGCGGGAGAGGGTACGCTGATTTAGGTAGAAAAGCCAGACTGCAAAAGGGCTGAAATGTGAGCAGTGAGGGCCGAAGAGGAACCAGGGGAAATTCAGAGCAGCTGAAGACCAGAGGTCGGGCCGTGGAGCAGTATAGCAAGCTGGAGGACAGCCCAGAGAAACCTCTCTGAATCGGGCAGCCTCTGATTTCATTATCCATGTATTTAGACTTCTCTTTACATCAGTGGATCTCAGTTTTGGCTGCAATTAGAACCCCCTGGGGAGCTTTTTACAACCCTTCACCCCAGATCAATGACACCTGAATCTCTGGGGGAGCGACCCGATAGCTTCTCAGGTTCCCCAGATGTTTCATTGTACCGCCAAGATTGAGAACCTCTGTGTTAGATGGCCATCAGACCAGTGTCTAAATGAGTTAAAGCCTCTAGAACAAAATTATGAACAATATTTTTATGATGGTCAAGTGCAGTTTTGAATTTTGACTATGCGTCATTTGCTGAGGTGAAATGGAGTGGTGTCTGAAGGAGGCCAACAGGGTTGCATAAATCCTCAAGCAAAAGAAACGTTCGGCCCTTAGCTTTAGAGCAACCGGATGCAGGGTGCACATTGTCTGTACTGCTGACCTCATGTCAGAAATGTTGAACTGGACAACGGGAGAGAAGAGCAGCCAAAGTACTGGGATAAAGTACACTTTTGGTCTAGGGACCTCCCTTCCCAACGGGGTGCCTCCCACCCCTCTGTGTTGAGGGGTACAGTTTTGGGGGCAGGGCGGAAACAGAGCAAGGACCTGAGTTTAACCAGGAAGCGTATGTTCCTTGGGCACCACTGAAAAGAACTGAGAGAGCAGGTGACCTGCCCACAACTTTGCCCCGAGGGACAATCCCAGGGGCGGTGGCTGAGTCTGCTGGAGATGTGAGACACCATCCCAAAATTTTCAGGGAGCTTTTGAGATAGAACCAAATTAAGCTATTCAGCATTTATAAGAACTAAAAAGATGACTATATCCCCCAAATAAATGAGATGTTTGTTTTATAACATAAGATGAATCTTAAGGGTATTCTGAGTGTACTGAACTGCAAGAATCTGGATGTTTATTAAAACTGAACTCTTTTCCCTTCCTTTTCCTCTTCCTCCTCCTCCTCCTACTTCTCTCTGTCTCTCTCTCTCTCTCTGCCACTTGGTAATTAGAAGGTAGAATAAAGGTCAAGGGTCTGAAGGCTTGGAGTGGAGCCTAGTGGGAGTGGAACAGGATAAAGTGGAGAGTGAGGTTTGTCAATAAGCATTAGAGGTAACGAAAGCAAAAGAGATGATGATCGATAAATGGGGAGATGGACATAGAGATAAAAGAAATATATCATCTTGCCAGCTACAACTATCGTTTTTACTTTGTCTGCAAATGCTATTATTACCTTTTTGTGTTTTGTAGTGGGTGACTAATCATGGAATGATGGGATAAATATAGGACACACACATAATTATGTGCCCACAACTGACTGGAAAAAATATGTCCCAGTGTTAGTAGGGATGAACTCTGGGCAGGTGGCATCACTGGGCCACTCTAAGGCTACAAACAGTGAGCACGTTTTAAGTTCTGTTCCAGGCAAATCCTGGTCCCTTTGCTAACATTATCTATTTAATCCTCAGTTTGGGGGTATGTATGGGGATATTTCTCAGAACTGGTGATAGTTACTTAAACTATTTTGAATAACACTAAGATGAATCTATTATTGAGGTGATAACTACAATTACAATCCTTTTAAATTCAGACATAAACAGAAACCACAATGACAATAATAGTTGGTAAACATTTACTGTGTACTGAACTGTGCTAGGTATTTTAGAAGTATTTAACTCATTAAATCTTAAAACAGTTCAGTGAGGTGACTACTACGATAATCTCTATTTCACAAGTGGGAAACTACGTCAGGGGAAGTGTGGCTGCAGCGACTCTGAACTTCAGGGGAGAGGAGGGCAGAATGTACTGCCTCAGAAACAGAGATTCGCTCTCTGTCCTGGGTGACAAGGGCTTCTGGGGTTTTCCAAACATTTAAGCACGCAAAATATTCTATAGTCTCTCAAATATTACTCTCTTATTTCTAGAGAAGAGGTTAAAACCCAGTATTATGCAACTGTGGCTAGGTCTATATAATGAGGTTCCAAATATTTTATCAATTGCTACACAAATATCAATCAAAGAAGAAAAAGCCAATATATACATTTGATTGTAGAGATGCCTGGAATAGCTTCACTAACAGCAGAATATTGTCATTTTAATGTGATAGTCTTTATGATCCAGCTCCCAATTCTAACTGCAGGCGCCCATGAGAAGTCCTTGAGTGGGCCGGGCGGGGGGGGGGGTGGCGGCGGGGTGACTAAAACTGAATTTCAAGTGGAACAGAGGACCACGTGCTGAGGAGAATGTTTCTAAAAGGGATGTTGACAAAAATATATCCACAGATTAAATCTGAGGAACTCAAATGCTCACCCAGATTTTCAATGTTTTTAGAGCCCAATATGAGTGATTGATGATGGATTGTCAGTATCTCAGTGTTTATCAAGTATGTAAGTCCTCATCAAGTGTATTTTCATTGAAGTTCATTACAAAAGCTTCTTGGACCGCAGTGACTTTGATTGTTATCTCAGCTAGAAAAATAAAAGCTATATACTCATAACAAAGAAAGAATATATGCTCTTAACTCTTCTTCATGTATACCCAAAATGTAGCTGCTTCTTTTGAGACATAAAAAGTCTCTCCCTGCCTGGCTGGTTTAGCTCAGTGGATTGAACGCAGGCCTGCGGTTTGATTCCCAGTCAGGGCACACGCCTGGGTTGCAGGCCAGTTCCCAGCAGGGAACTCAGGAGAAGCAACCATACATTGATATTTCTCTCCTTCTCCTTCCCTTCCCCTCTAAAGATAAATAAATAAAATCTTTTAAAAAGTCTCAAAAGGATAAAACTGCAATCTCCAATTCTCAAATTAACACAGTTTTTTTGAAGTGATTCATCACTGAGCAATGAAGCTCTTTCTGAATTTTTAGTACTTTCATTTTTTCTTGACTTAATCCCAGAGCCTGGAAAGAGGACAAGGAACTATGTTTTCTTCTTTTTTACTGTCTTTATTTATTAAAGTTACACACATGCAAACACCAGGAGACCATTCAGATCACACTCCCCCACCCAGTATAGTTTGATATTTAATTTTTAAAACTATATTTTATGATTATGCTATTACAGTTGTCCCACTTGGTAATTATAAGGTAGAATAAAGGTCAAGGGTCTGAAGGCTTGGAGTGGAGCCTAGTGGGAGTGGAACAGGACTTCACTTTATTCCCCTCTGTGCTGCACCCCACTCCCGCCACCATTCCCCCACCTTAGTTGATGTCTATGGGTCACACATATAAGTTCTTTGGCTTCTCCATTTTCCATACAATTCTTTATCTTCCCCTGTCTATTTTGTTTGTACAATGTATGCTTCTTATTCCCTGTACCTTTTCCCCCATTCTACCTCTCTCCCTCCCCATTGATAACCCTCCATGTGATCTCTATTTCTGTGATTCTGTTCCTGTTCTAGTTGTTTGCTTAGTTTGTTTTGTTTTTGTTTTAGGTTCAGGTGTTGGTAGTTGTGAGTTTGTTGTAACTTTACTGTTCATAGTTTTGACCATCTTCTTTTTCTTGGTAAGTCCATTTAACATTTCACATAATAAGGGCTTGGTAATGATGAACTCCTTGAAGTTTACTTTATCTGGGAAGCATTTTATCTGCCCTTCTATTCTAAATGAGAGCTTTGTTGGTTAGCGTAAGCTTGGATGTAGGTCCTTGCCTTTCATGACCTGGAATACCTCTTGCCAGCCGCTTCTTGCCTGCAAGGTTTCTTTTGAGAAATCAGCTGATAATCTTATGGAAACTCCTTTGTAGGTAACTGTCTCCTTTTCTCTTGCTGCTTTGAAGATTCTCTCCTTATCTTTCATCTTGGGTAATGTAATTATGATGTGCCTTGGTGTATACTTAGTTGGGTCTAATTACCTTGGGACTCTCTGACCTTCCTGGACTTCCTAGAAGTCTATTTCCTTTGTCAGATTAGGGAAGTTCTTCATTATTTTTTCAAATAAGCTTTTAATTTCTTGCTCTTCCTCTTCTCCTTCTGGCACCCCTACAATTCGGATGTTGGAACATTTAAAGTTGTCCTGGAGGTTCCTAAACCTCTCCTTGTTTTTTTGAATTCTTGTTTCTTCATTCTGTTCTGGTTGAATGTTGCTTTTTTCCTTCTGCTCCAAACCATTGATTTGAGTCCTGGTTTCCTTCCCTTCACTGTTGGTTTCTGGTACATTTTTCTTTATTTTGCTTTTTAGAGCCTTGACTTTTTCCTCTGTTTTGTAACCATATGCAACCAATTCTGTGAGCATCCTGATTACCAATATTTTGAACTGTACATCTGATAAGTTGGCTATCTCTTCATCACTCAGTTGTATTTTTTCTGGAGCTTTGATCTGTTCTTTCATTTAGGCCATATTTTTTTTGTCTTGGCCACCCTATTACATTGTAGGGGGTGGAGCCTTAGGTATTTACTAGGGTGGGGCAACCCAGGTCCCTGAGTTGTGGTGCTGTGTGTGGGGGAGGGGTCTGAAAGGGAACAGTGCTGCTTGCCCAGCTCTCTTTTGGCTATTAGTCACTTCCTCTGCTACCCACAAACAAATTGGGCCCTTCTGGTGCTGATTCCCAGGTGAGTGGTTTTGTGCACGTTCTAGGACCTTGTGAGTCTCTCCAACAAACTCTCTTGTGAAGCTAGGAGATTCTCCCACCACCCCAATCCCCCACAGCTTTTTTCAGTCAGAGGTTTTGAGGCTTTCTTTCTCCACACTGGAACCATGGATTGCATGGTCTGTCTTGCTCCCCAGTTGTTCCTCCCAGTTTATGCATATGCAAATGTGGAACTGCCCACTTCTCCGCCGCTGCCTCGCTGTGAGTCCTCTCCACCCCAGCTGCTTGTCTCCGCCCTTTCTACGGGTCTGGATGAATGTTTCTTCTTTAACTCCTTGGTTTTAGACTTCCATGCAGTTCGATTTTCTGGCAGTTCTGATTATTTGTGTTCTTAAATGTGTTGTTGTTCTTCTTTTGGTTGCATGAAGAGGCAAAGTGTATCTACCTGCTTCCCCAGCTTGGCCGAAGTCTTCGCCATTTGGTCTAAACTTTAATTTAAAAACACAAGGAATGCATATGTGTCTCAAGTGTTAAAATTAGGTGATGTGGTATTTGAAAATCAGACTTGTACTTTAGAAAGCCAGGTATATTAAAATGTTATTGCTTTACCTAGGGGTAAGCCAATGGGGGAGAGAAGTGCTCTTAACAGAATTTTTAAACAGTGGATTTTTGTTAGGAAATTTAATACATTTTGAAATATATCAGAAAAACTCTGGGAAAAGTACCTCATCAAAAATCCATGGGCATCGCCTTGTTAGAACTCCATGCTACTGACAGAACAAAGTAAAATTACATGTTTGCGCAACACTTTCTTTACCCTAAGCCAACACTGTGTTTTCATCTCTGAAAAACACATGTGATTCATCTCATAATTGCTCTTTGTATCCTACATAATTTTTTATTTTGTCTTTAAGGCTATTTTGCTGTTCNTTGTTCCTCCCAGTTTATGCATATGCAAATGTGGAACTGCCCACTTCACCGCAGCTGCCTCCCTGTGAGTCCTCTCCACCCCAGCTGCTTGTCTCCGCCCTTCCTACAGGTCTGGATGAATGTTTCTTCTTTAACTCCTTGGTTTTAGACTTCCATGCAGTTCAATTTTCTGGCAGTTCTGATTATTTTTGTTCTTAAATGTGTTGTTGTTCTTCTTTTGGTTGCATGAGGAGGCAAAGTGTATCTACCTGCTTCCCCAGCTTGGCCGAAGTCTTCGCCATTTGGTCTAAACTTTAATTTAAAAACACAAGGAATGCATATGTGTCTCAAGTTTTAAAGTTAGATGCTGTGGTATTTGAAAATCAGACTTGTACTTTAGAAAGCCAGGTATATTAAAATGTTAGTGCTTTACCTAGGGGTAAGCCAATGGGGGAGAGACATGCTCTTAACAGAATTTTTAAACAGATGGATTTTTGTTAGGAAATTTAATACATTTTGAAATATATCAGAAAAACTCTGGGAAAAGTACCTCATCAAAAATCCATGGGCATCGCCTTGTTAGAATTCCATGCTACTGACAGAACAAGGTAAAATCACATGTTTGAGCAACACTTTCTTTACCCTAAGCCAACACTGTGTTTTCATCTCTGAAAAAAACGTGATTCATCTCATAATTGCTCTTTGTATCCTACATAATTTTTTATTTTGTCTTTAAGGCTATTTTGCTGTTCATTAAATCAGAGGCCACCTGTCATTATCTTTTACTTTACCTAGACATCCTACTAATAGAATTGTTCTATCACCATTTAATATTTTTGCCATTGTTTGTTTTTCATTACTTTGATTATCAGCACTATTAAGGGTACCTCCATTTTCCCCCTTTGTCCACCTCCATCCAACTCCCACCCACCCCCACCTGGCCATCACCACACTGCTGTCTGTGACCATGGGTCATGCATATATGTTCTTTGGCTAATCCCTTCCCTTTCTTTCATTCAGTTCCCCTTCCCCTCACCCCTATGACAGCTGTCTGTATATTCCATGTGTCCATGCGTCTTTTTCCTATTTTGTTCATTGGTTTATTCTGTTCATTAGATGCCATATATAAGTGAGATCATATGGTATTTTTCTTTCTCTGACTGGCTTTTGTCATTTAGAATAATAATCTCCAGGTCCATCCTTGCTGTTTCTAAAGGTTAAAGTTCCTTCTTTTTATGGCCAGGTAGTATTCCGTCCTGTAACTGTATCACAGCTTTTTTATCCACTCATCTACAGAGAAGCTCTTGAGCTGTTTCCAGATTTTGGTTAATGTAAATAACACTGGTATGAACATAGGGGCTTATATATTTTTTCTAATTAGTGTTTCTAGGTTCCTTGGCTATATTCCTAAAAGTGTAATCACTGGGTCCTAAGGCAGATCCATTTTTAATTTTGTGAAAAAACTCCACACTGCTTTCCACAGAGGTTGCACCAGTCTGCATTCCCACCAAGAATACACTAGGGTTCCCTTTTCTCCACATCCTTGCCAATACTTGTTTGTTGATTTGTTGATGGTAGCCATTCTGGCAGGTGTGAGGTGATATCTGATTGTGGTTTTAATTTGCATCTCTCTGATGATTAGTGATATTGAGCATTTTTTCACATGTCTATTGGTCATCTGTATGTTTTCTGTGAAGAAGCATCTGTTACTTAGGAGAGACCTGAGTCAGGAGGGCCCCCCCCCAGCTTGTCCCTTGGTCCTGGCCTGCTCAGAAAAGATGGATTCAAAAGAGAGAAAAACACATATAGTAGAAATGAGGTGGTAAGTTTATTTATGAAATACATAAGAGCACAAAGCTGCAAGCAAACGCCCAGCTAGTCTGAAAGCCCCACGTATGAAAGAAATAAAGTTGTTAGTACATTTGTTCTATACACTTGAGCCGAGGCTACAAGTGGGTATCCAACTAATCCAAGTGCTCTGTTGGGGTTCAGAAGTTATAGACTTCAGTCAGTTTCTAGATACCCCTTCCACTCCCCCTTTTAAACCTTGAGAATAATGTATAGCCACAAACGCTTTCTTTCTCAGCTAGTAAAGACTCTTTGGTCTCAGTTAATGAAATTACTACAGAGGCTCCCTTTCTCAATACACAGAGTTTCAAGGACTCCCTTCCTCCTGCACTATCTTTGCTTGTGATTTTTGGAATGCCCAGCAATCTTATCAGACCAGGCTCAGGACCGCTGAATCAACAGGTAAGCCATGTCCCCCTCCTCCTCCCTGCCTTGGTTTACTACCTATCCTAACTTACCTATCTATTAAGGTCCTTGGCCCAGTTTTTAATTGGATTGTTTGTCTTCCTGGTGTTGAATTGCATAAATTCTTTATATATTTTGGGAATTAACCCGTTATCAGATAGATGTATTATTCTCAAATATGGTCTCTTCTACAGTGGGTTCCTTTTCATTCTGTTGATGGTTTCTTTTGCTGTGTGCAGAAGTTTTTTAGTTTGATATAGTCCCATTTTTCCCCTTTATTTCCCTTGCTTGAGGAGACATATCAGCAAAAAAAAATGGTGTTGGGAAAATTGGACAGGTACAAGCAAATAAATAAATAAATAAATGAAGCTAGACCACCAAGTTACACCAGACACAAGGATAAACTCAAAATGGATAAAAAGACTTACATATAAGTCACAAAACCAGAAAATTCCTAGAAGAAAACATAGGCAGTGAAGTCTCAGACATCACCATTTAATTTTTCTAAAACCAATTGACTGACTAAATGAAACAGCCTAGTTGCGTGCAGAACAATTAACTAGAGGTTTGTATCTGTGAGTCACGTGTTTGTAATTATTTGGCCCTGCAAATTTGGAGCTGTGGGTAAAAGGAGGCAGAGATTATCTAGTCCAACCTCTTCACTTTGTTATCAGACACATGAGGTTCACCACTTGCATGCTTCCTTCAAGACCCAGACATGGTGGTCGCAAGGTAGTTTTATTTACCTGGGCCAGTAAACAAGCCGGGGACTCATATCCATGACTCCGTCTCTGGGAGTGCAGGCTTCGCCACTGCTTGTATACACGATTTGGTCAATTATACATTGATTTCTCTTTGCAGTTAGCTATATTTATCTGGCTGAGTTCCTGTCAAACATATCCTTTTTATAGCTGGTCTGCAAAAACACTGTGCTATGTTTTAACATTTAGCAAGAATAACGTTCAGTAAGAATGGTCCAGACCTTGAGACCCCTGTCCTAACAACTCTGCATTAGAAACGTGAAGCTAAATGAAGCTAAGTGACTTTCTGTGGTAGGCAGAATTCAAAGATTTCTCTCTTCCCTGGTGTACACATCCTGTATAATCCTCAGGGCTGTGAATGTAATGGATTTTACTTTTATGATTAACCTCTGTTATTAGCCCAGTTGGCCTTAAAATAGAGATTATTTGGGTATGTGTGAGCTAATCACACAAGCCCTTTAAAAGCAGAGAGTTTTCTTCCACTATTTGGAAAAAAGTAGAGAAAGAGAGAGATTTGAAAGACAGGAGGGACTGAACGCACTATTGCTGGCTAGCAAAGGGAGGGATCCACATGGTCAGAGATGTGAGCAGCCTCTAGGGCCTGGGAGCAGCCCCTGGCTGGAAGCCAGCAAGGGAAGAGGAATCTCAATCTTACAGCTGAAAGGAAATGTATTCTGCCTACAACCAATGAACTCGGAAAAGAACCCTAAGCCACAGAGGAAAACTGTCACCATGAATGACCCCTTGATTTCAGCCTAGTGAGACCTTGAGCAGTTCAGACTATGCCTAGATTTCTGACCTGCAATGCTGTGAGCTAAGAAGTGGGTGTTGTTTTATTTTTAGATTTTATTTTTAGAGAGAGGGGAAGGGAAGAAGGAAGAGAAGGAGAGAAACATTAATGTGTGTTGCCTCTCACATGCCCCCAACTGTGGACCTGGCCTGCAACTCAAGCAAGTACCCTGACTGGGAATCAAACCAATGACCCTTTGGTCTGCAGGACATTCAGTCCGCTGAGCTATACCAGTCAAGGCAGAAATGGGTGTTGTTTTAAACTGCTGAATTTGTGTTATTGTGTTACTCAGTAGCAGAAAACTAATACATTTGTTTAAGATCTTATTGTTAATGAGTGACAGCCCATGGCTTCCTGAGACTCAGAACAAAGTCTTTTTTTTTTTGAGTCTTTAAGATTTTCTTTTTAATTTTTTTTATTGTAAAAAAAGGGTTTTTTTTTACCTCTCATTAGACACAGGGATGATCACTAGGGACAATGGTTTAAGAACGAATTCTATCAACCAGCACCAAGGTATAGCTGCCCCTTGGGTTAAAAATAGCCACATAGTATCTCCTAATTTATAAGAGGATATGAAAAAGTAACATTTGTGATTGGTAAAACAAATTCTGATTAAAAGAAAACTCTTTCATGGGAAACAGAATATCTCTTCTATCAAGTTACATGACTAGAAGCAAAAAGGAAGCTGCTCCAACTTTTCGGCGCTCTCAAATTGAGTGGTGATAACTAGAAACTAAGAATATAAACTGAACATTATCTTCTAAGAACATCATCACCTATTAAGACTTCAGGAGGATGTTTGTCAAGTGCAAATTATCTCATTATAGTGTCTCATTATATTGAAATTATTCTGAAGGGAAACATTTTGATTTCCCCTTTTAAGTATTTTTTATTGATTATGCTATGACAGTTTTCCCCCTTTATTCCCCCTCCACCCTGCCCCCCAAACCCTCCCCCATTCCCCCTGCTTAGTTCATGTCCATGGGTTATACACATAAGTTANATCTCCTAATTTATAAGAGGATATGAAAAAGTAACATTTGTGATTGGTAAAACAAATTCTGATTAAAAGAAAACTCTTTCATGGGAAACAGAATATCTCTTCTATCAAGTTACATGACTAGAAGCAAAAAGGAAGCTGCTCCAACTTTTCGGCGCTCTCAAATTGAGTGGTGATAACTAGAAACTAAGAATATAAACTGAACATTATCTTCTAAGAACATCATCACCTATTAAGACTTCAGGAGGATGTTTGTCAAGTGCAAATTTTCTCATTATAGTGTCTCATTATATTGAAATTATTCTGAAGGGAAACATTTTGATTTCCTTTTTTAAGTATTTTTTTTGATTATGCTATGACAGTTTTCTGCCTTTATTCCCCCTCCACCCTGCCCCCCAAACCCTCCCTCATTCCCCCTGCTTAGTTCATGTCCATGGGTTATACACATAAGTTATTTGAGACCTCTGCTTCCTATACCATTTTTATCTCTTCCCATCTATTTTACACCTACCAATTATGCTTCTTCTTCCCTGTGCCTTTTCTCCACTATTCCTCTCTTCCCCTTTCCCACTGAACTCTCTCCATGTGATGTCCATTTCTCTGAGTCTGTTCCTGTTCTTGTTGTTTGCTTAGTTTTTGTTTTCATTGTTTTTCTTTCCTTGTAGGTTGATGTGTTAATAGTTGTGATTTTGTTGTCATTTTACTCTTCATATTTTTTTATCTTCTTTTTCTTGATAAGTCCCTTGAATTTTTCATATAGTAATGGCTTGCTGATTGATTTCAAATTCAAACTAAACCCAAGGCCATTAGCCATTCACCCAGTTACAGAAGTTCTTTGACTTTGTCTTACTCCTAAAATCAAATCAGAAATTACTTGTTCAACGTGCAAAGGGACTAACCAAGTACTTATATCTTCCTTAGTGGATCATGTATGCATTGATTTCCAATATCAATCAGGAATCACGTCTGCATCCGTTTCCAATATCAATTAGGCACAATTTCCCTACATCAGACAGTGAGAAAAATCCTGCAGATTCTACACAGGCACTGTAACCACTGTGACTTTGCTGATGAGGGAGATAGTGGCTTGGTCTTTCTTGCAGAGTGCCATCTCTATTAGTCTTTGCAAACTGCAGCCGTTGAAGTCTTTAACCAGCCATTACTAATAAGCATATGTTAATTGTAGCAGAGATCATAAGCAGGTCAATTAGGAGCCAAAGACTGGAACCGAAGGAAACATTCAGCTGCAGGGAAAATCCAGGGCAGGTGTCGGCCAGCGTGGTTTGTCCTGGCAGGAGCTCTGACCGTCTTGGGCAAGAGCTCATTTAACGTTTTGATTTGCTGAATTTGCATTTCAAATTTTCATTCCTAATAGACAATATAGTCAGTCTTTGTTAATGAGGACTCTGATTACATGTGCCATTATAATTGGGAATTAGCAGACCAGCCTTGTTTTGGAGATTAAACCCAAAGCAAATTGGATTAAATTCGGTGTGACGGAAACCTCCTCTCTCTCTCTTTGTTTTTTTGTCTTGAATGAAAGGTGAGAAAAAAATCCATTTGTTCCAGGCATATGGCTCATAACTTTATTATAATTTTACAACTTTGATTATTATTAACATCAAAAGACAGTCTTCTTTGGCAGGGCTAATTTATTGTATTTAAAATATGGGCTCATTGAATTTTCCTTCATAAACTGAGCAGATTTGTGAGCAGATCATTCAATATTCAGAATTAACTGTAGACTCATAAGAAGTGGTAGACTTGCTATATTCTTATACAGGTCCCACCTAAAAAACCAATGGAGGAGCGATACTCCAGAATGAGATTGAGATCATTTTCTGCAACCTGTCTTCACAACAGTATTACTGGGAATCATTGCATGGCAATTCTACAGGTCTGTGGAATTCATTCACATTATCTAATGTGCTAAGATTAAATAAGAAATTTTACATGAAGGTTAACAATTTACTAGAACACATTTTATCATAACAATTACAATGCCATTTTTTTATATTGTAAGCCAAAGCTATCCTAACCCTCTGTAAGCGGCATATAGCTTAGGGTTATGTGGTCTTTCTTTATTCTCTTGGGTCATTTAATATTGTAATCCAGTTACACTCCAAAATTTTCATTATTAAGCTTAAGACCAATTCTTCAAAAAACCACCACTAATCCCAAATCATTGGAAGGCATGCTTATTAATTCCCAGGAGCCTCAGCTAGATGTTTGTTTGGTTATAGGCCACCTTAATTACAGAACAAAAGATCTTCACAAGATGAAGAGAAATTCAAATATTTTCTGAGTGAATATTGGCTTTTGAAGCCCCATAAATGACAGTAGACCCACATCCTGACACTGAGGTACACTTTTTCAGCTATAAAAGGTTAATATGGAAGGAAATGAAAGAAAGGGAACTTTTTACACAGGGGTATGGTTTTCCCTCAATTGCACTGTGTTTACAGAGGGGAGCAGTCTTGGTAGAAAGTAGCTATGCAAATAAAAGTTAAGGTTTTATTGCCATGCCATTATTCAGAGATCTTTTGCAATGGGAGCAAAAGAAAGTGGTAAAATTTTTAGGAATGTGAATTTGATTTTAGAAGGATCGGCAATTATTTCT
The DNA here is from genome assembly GCF_014824575.4 of Sturnira hondurensis. NCBI lineage: Eukaryota > Metazoa > Chordata > Mammalia > Chiroptera > Phyllostomidae > Sturnira > Sturnira hondurensis. The sequence goes on from NW_028083443.1 coordinate 2,896,583, forward strand.
TCAGGGAGGCTTGGTAATTCTTTAATCGCTCGATTTCTTTCTGTGTCACTTAGGTGGCTGTCTGAGTTGATGACATGGGAGAGCAACAGAAGTTGCTGAGATACAGGTTTGGCTTCTGAATAAATGAGCTGCTTCGCTTGTGCACAAGCTCCATTCTGAATGAAAAATGACTGGTTTCAGTTAAACTAATAGAGAATTGCAATTTAAAGCATACGAGTTCCGATTTTTAACAAAGAATATAGAGCACTCGATTCTAAATGATCCTACATAGGATAATACAATTTGAAATTTGATTCCTTGAGTCCCACAAGAGTGGACAGCATTTTTCTTTAACGTCAATGCCTGACACATGAATAGGTTAAGAATCTTACAGTGCTTTGGCGCTATCATAACAGCAATAAATTGTCACTGTCAAAGTTTATTGTTACTGACTCACAAGTTCCCTTTGTCAGGTACCAGAGGAGGCTGTTTTAGTTATGTGTTTAAGATGAATAGTTTCACTTATTTATTTAATCACATATTTAAGTTTTAATAATAGTTAACATTATAGTGAAGTTAATAACTTTTTAGCATTGAAGAGGTCGATGTTTTAAAAGGTTCAGTGGTAACCGAAAAGGGGTAGTTCGCTTCTCCTTCATCCTCAGTAAATGCTCTAAAGTAATGATATCTGGAAAATGACACTGGTTTTAAATCTTGGTGATTTCATACGGACAGTCTAGTAAATACACTCTGACGTGCATGAGAATTATCAGTTACTTTTTTATTTTTCATATCTTGAGACTATTTTATTTTGACAAATAGCTTTCTAGTTTTTATAAAGCAAACAAACAAAAATCATTGTAAATTGAAGCAAATTGAAGTAATAGAAAAGTTCAGTAAGACTAATATTTAAAATCTCATTTTCTTAAGTTTCTTCCAAAGTAACTAAAAGTTAGTTTCATGGCATTAGCGTTTTGGTGAATTACTTACAAAGCACTGTTTTCTCTAAGTATGTATATATGTGTAAAAATATATGTTTATATATTTTACAGAGGGAATCATAATATTGTATACATTACTCCCTAATTTGACTTTTTATCCATATATTTCATGGAAGTTCTATGTCAAAAATGAATGCCTACAGTATAGAAGGAGGTGGACCATTTACTCACACTGAAGGCTATCGTCTATTAGTGTAGCATGATGTCAACTTGGTGAAATGAATCTAGCCTTTTATAGATGGTGTAGGATGGAGTGGACTGGAAAGGGATGAGAAATGTCAAATGCACTCATTGCGTGCACAATGTTAAGAGTTTTCTATAAAATGTACTTCACGTGTATATGTTTGCTTAGTGCAATTATGCACTAAATCACAAAGTAAAATATATTTTATACTATGCAGTGCAGAAAAAAACCCTTTGGAGGCCACATCCAAATATGGGGGGGTCAGAAACTTGTACAAACCAAGTGTCTACACGTTCAATGATGCAGAGATGGTTTTTGCAGGAGCAGGGACCCACTTGTTTCATTTTTCCTCTCTTCCAATCACATCCACAGCTTCTTCCATAACTACTGCCAATGTCTGCCTTACTCTGTCACTGTTATTGATGAGAATGCGTCGTGTCCCTCGGTGTATTTTGGTAGACCAAACAAGAAATAAAGGCTGTATCATAAAGGATTAACTTAGCAGGTGTAGGCATTGCCCCATTTTAAAGCCTGTTACTTCACAACAGGCTCTTGATGGACTCCTAGCATATAACCTCTGAGCCCACGGGATTTCCTGCCTGATAGGAATGCCTTTCTATACCTGAGACCCCGGGCCATGCCAGCTAGCTCATGCTAACAGCCATTGTATTGATAGTGCTTTTTGGTGGCTGTCTGTCTGTGTTATGCCTGAAACTTTGGGCCAAGCTGTATCGGTTTGACCTCTGTGGAACTGCACTAAGGTTAGTCACTAAGGTTAGTCGTTTGGGTGATCCATGTGACTGACCCCCCCATAAAAATACTGGATACGGAGGCTTGGGTGAGCTTCCCTGAGGTGGCAACACTTCACAAATGTTGTCACATATAATTGCTGGGAGATTAAAGATTGTCTATGTGACTCTACAGGGAGGGGGCAATGGGAAGTTTGTGCCTGGTTTCTCCTGAACCACACTCCATGCTCCTTCTCCTTTGCTGATTTTAAGCTGCATCCTGCTGCCGTAATAAACAGGAAGTGTGAGTAGAAGAGGTCTTCTGAGTTCAATGAGTCCCAGTAAGTCACCGAACCTAAGGGCCATCCTGAGAACTCCCAATTTACAAAAAGGTGGTCAAGCTCACCATTTTAAATGGCCATAAAGTGTCCCATTAGATAGACATGCTATAAATTACTTTATAAATCTGTTATCAATAAGCATTTATTTTCCAGATTTTTTAATTTTATATTTACTCTTGCATGTGCAGCTTTTTAAACTTACTGAAGTTGTTATTCTTACCGTATCTTTACAGATGTAAAAAGCATAGATGTGTTTCATTTTTACTTGCGTTTCCTTAATTATAATGGGACTGATTATCTAGTTGTGTTACTGGATCTTTGCATCCCTTTCAGAATTACCTATTCTGTGTGGGTTGCCCATTTTTCCACTAGAGTACCCAGACTTTTATATTGATTAGAACTGTTTATTTTGACTAAATAAAGGAGATTAGTGAATAAATTAGAATTATGAAATATTTTTAAAGAAATGAAGTTACATCACTCCTGGTGTTCAACAGAAGTTGACCTAAATGCTTCTGAAGTGTTGCAAGTAGGGCTCTTGTCAAGTCTCTGTTGGAGAACAGAGAACTCATTGTCTTATGTGTATATAACTGTTTGTTTTGGAAGTGGCTAAAACCGTGCCTGGTCGTTTTATTAAACTGTTATTTTGCTTAGCAATTTTTTTCTCATTCTGAGGTATTGCCAGATAAAAGTTAGCCCAAATTTGTTCATTGAAACTTTAAGAGTAGTCAAATTTAACCATAAAGTGGCAAAAAAGAAAGGTTATACAATTGCTATATACAATTTTATTAAAACAAAATGACAGGCTGCATATATCATCGCTGTATGGTTAACAATGAACCAGCACTTCCTACTCATTCCCAATTAAAAAGCAGCTTTATCGTTGTCAAACGCATTGCCATTAGGTTCACCGAGAGAAGCCCACCTAACCTGAGGCACCCTCACTGTGATTGCCTAACACGTCCATCCAATTCAATTTTTTTCTAATACATTTCCATCACAATTGGCCAGTTAGAAACAACAGACAGGCAGGAGAGAAAGAAAGGAAGATAAATCTTCCAGTAGTGAGTTGAGTACTTGGGAAGATAGAAAAATATTTAAGAACTCTAGGTCATGGTTAATGCTAGAGAAACAGGTGAATGAAGTGTCTTTCAGCATTTTTGAGACATATTTTCTCCCTTAGGAAGTATATTACTCTCTAGGGAGAGGCATAATACAATTATGCCTTGTATTACTTCTGAAACTGGGGGATTCTTTTATCAGTTGGATCAAATTGCTGCTAATATTAAGTTTTATTGTTGTTATTGCTATTTCTATTATAAATATTAGTATGGGATTATTTTCATGTTTGAAGTATTTTCACATATACTTTTTCATTGTTAAGTGGTCAATGAATTAGTCTTCCAAAATGCTTACCAAAATGCTTCCAAAAGACTCACTGAAAAAGTGTAGAATTTACAGAAAAAGTTTTAAAAGAAAGTTAAAAGCACACAATACTGCTGTAAATATGCTATTTCTTTCTTCCTATGTGTATTAGTTAATAAATAAGGCTCTTTTGTACATATAATTTATATATTGTTTTCACATTAACATAGCAAATTAGAAGTTTTTGTAACATTTTATTTAATTTACCATAATTTAACTATAGTCATGTTGTTGGACACTTTTCTTGGTTATAAATAATCCTATAAATAGGATCCCTCTGTATTATTTTTTCTTACTATTTTGTCTTATTTACTTAGAATATTCTATTTACTTAGAATATTTTTCTAAAGTTCATTTTAGAAAATAAAATTATTACATGGGAAGTACAACCACTTTTTAAACATTTGATATATTTTATCAAATTTTTCCTTCAGAAAGATTGTACCAGTTCATATTCTCACCAGACAAGAATGTTCTCATTAAATAACTGCTAATAGAATTTGTAAAAATTATATCTCTGAGAAATTTTTTATCTTTCTTTATACACTTTAAAATATTATTATTTATATTTGTATTTTGTGAACATTATCATATCTTTTTCCATTGACTTGTTAGAGTCTAAGCATTTTAATGAACTTCTCTATCAATACTCTGCATATTACTGATATTAATCTTTTGTAAGATCTGCTATCAATATTTTTTCAGTTTGCTTTTTATTATATACAGTAGATAATACTTTTAAAGTAGAGACTTTAAATAGAATCAAACCTACACATCTCTTTCATTGTGGTTTCTTCCATTAGTTTTTTTTTTTTAATTTAAGCTAAAAAGTCATAAAGATCTATAAGCTTACTCAACAAATTTATAGAGGTCACAATGGCTCACAAATGTGATGACAGCTTCAGAATCAAACAGATCTTAACAGGCTGCAGTAACGGTCTAAAATCCAGTAGGATAAAATTTACTGGGAATGAATGCAAGATTCTGCACTGAGGATCCAAAACACCTCCGCTACAGATGTGGAATGTAGGGAACAGTGTCACAGCGAAGTCACAGCAGTGGCTTGACTTCTGTGACACTGGTGTCCACCCCCTCTGCCTTGTTGAAGGACAATCCTCAATATGAGATAACGGTGTCATACAACTCCCTTTAAACTTTACCAAATTGGGTCTCCACTGCAGGAGTCAAATATTAGAAATAAAGGAGATGACAATTTCACTTTAGACTTTCTGTTTGTTTGTTTTTTTAACTTTGGAAATAACACTTAGACCAAGGCTTTCAATCCCAGAGACTTCCTTTACTAGAGATTTGACAAACTGGAGCTCATTAGGAAGAGTTTAAACAAGAAGTGGGTGGGCTTAAAGTCAGGCCAGTAAAGTCTGCCTCAGCTTGGCCTGTGTGGGTTCCTGAATTCATGTTGGAAGGATTTCACGACACGAGTCCAGGTGATTTTGATAGTATGTTTATTAAAGCCGGGGACAAAAACAAAGGAAGGACTAAGGGTAGAAGAAGGAACAGGAGAGCGCCTAGGCGGTGCTCTGCTTTGGCTCCTAGAAATGTTATGGGAAAGAAGTGAGCCAAAGTGGGGCTGCGGTTAGCTCACTGGAAAGTCAGAGAAAGGGGGGTTTTGGAGATGAGATCAAGGGGTAACCCAGGTCAAGCTGCCACTGCCCAATGCTCCCCTGGCTTCAAGTCTCATGGGGACCCTTAGAGTTTAGGAGGAAGTAAAAGTTCATGTCCAGAAGGGGCATGGGCATGCTCTAAAGTAAACCAGCTCTGAGTCTTTGTCTTGGGGGCTTTTTTTTTTTTTTTCTGCAGGTGAGTATCTTAGGGGAGGGTTACAGCAGAATGTTCATCAGCCTTCCAGGTGCATCTTTAATACGCTGATGCATCAAAATGAGCACATAGAGGGGCTTGGGCATATTCTTTGGTGTGATATACTGTTTTACTTTTATCTTGGGTCTGTCTGATTTTTAATGGGGTTTTGTAATTTGTTCCCCGGACTTCATCTGTCCTTGGGTGCAGCTGGCACAAATGCCATTAATTGTTTCTCTGTTTCTCTGTTTCTGAGACCAGGATGATTTAAGCTATGTATCCTCTGGTTAGGGAGGAGAGGTATAAACCATTGTCCTTGGCTGGGGACAATAAGGTCTTGTGACACAGCAGCTGGCTGTTTAGTTGTTCAAATTGTTGGGCTCGTTTAATTTTCGTGTCTTCGTTTTCCCATTTCACTTGTCCAGGAATTTTCTTAGCTTCTTACTATCCTGTCACAAAATGATAGGATACTTACGCTTTGTCTTCTTCAATTTGTGAGCAGTTCCTGAGTTGTTCTTTGTTTTTCAAGACCTTCAAACTTTTCATGTACCTGTTGGCCGTTTGTATGCTGTCTGTGGGAAAATGTCTATATAGGTCCTTTGCCCATCTGTGGTTGGATAGTTTGGGTTTTCGCTACTGAGTGCTCTGTGTTTCTCATGTGTTTTGGATACTNGGCTTTCAATCCCAGAGACTTCCTTTACTAGAGATTTGACAAACTGGAGCTCATTAGGAAGAGTTTAAACAAGAAGTGGGTGGGCTTAAAGTCAGGCCAGTAAAAGAATTGTTACCTGACAGGGACCAGCCAGAAGCAAGTCTGCCTCAACTCGGCCTGTGTGGGTTCCCGAATTCATGTAGGAAGGATTTCACGACACGAGTCCAGGTGATTTTGATAGTATGTTTATTAAAGCCGGGGACAAAAACAAAGGAAGGACTAAGGGTAGAAGAAGTAACAGGAGAGCACCTAGGCGGTGCTCTGCTTTGGCTCCTAGAAATGTTATGGGAAAGAAGTGAGCCAAAGTGGGGCTGCGGTTAGCTCACTGGAAAGTCAGAGAAAGGGGGGTTTTGGAGATGAGATCAAGGGGTAACCCAGGTCAAGCTGCCACTGCCCACTGCTCCCCTGGCTTCAAGTCTCATGGGGACCCTTAGAGTTTAGGAGGAAGTAAAAGTTCATGTCCAGAAGGGGCACGGGCATGCTCTAAAGTAAACCAGCTCTGAGTCTTTGTCTTGGGGGCTTTTTATTTTTTTTTCTGCAGGTGCATATCTTAGGGGAGGGTTACAGCAGAATGTTCATCAGCCTTCCAGGTGCATCTTTAATACGCTGATGCATCAAAATGAGCACATAGAGGGGCTTAGGCATATTCTTTGGTGTGATATACTGTTTTGCTTTTATCTTGGGTATGTCTGATTTTTAATGGGGTTTTGTAATTTGTTCCCCAGACTTCATCTGTCCTTGGGTGCAGCTGGCACAAATGCCATTAATTGTTTCTCTGTTTCTCTGTTTCTGAGACCAGGATGATTTAAGCTATGTATCCTCTGGCTAGGGAGGAGAGGTATAAACCATTGTCCTTGGCTGGGGACAATAAGGTCTTGTGACACAGCAGCTGGCTGTTTAGTTGTTCAAATTGTTGGGCTCGTTTAATTTTTGTGTCTTGGTTTTCCCATTTCACTTGTCCAGGAATTTTCTTAGCTTCTTCCTATCCTGTCACAAAATGATAGGATACTTACGCTTTGTCTTCTTCAATCTGTGAGCAGTTCCTGAGTTGTTCTTTTAAGACCTTCAAACTTTTCATGTACCTGTTGGCCGTTTGTATGCTGTCTGTGGGAAAATGTCTATATAGGTCCTTTGCCCATCTGTGATCGAATAGTTTGAGTTTTCACTACTGAGTGCTCTGTGTTTCTCATGTGTTTTGGATACTAACCCATTTCATAGGTTGTCTCTTCATTTGGTTGATGGTTTCTTTCGCTGCGCGGGAGCTTTGATGTAGTTCCACTTGTTTATTTTTGCTTTTGTTGTCTTTGCTTTTGGTGTCAAATAAAAATAAATCAGTGTCAGGACTAATGTTAAGTAGTTTACCCTCTAGAAGTTTTATGGTTTCAGGTTTTACAGTTAAGTCTTTAATACACTTCAGCTGACTTTTTATGTGTGGTTTATAATAAGAATCTAGTTCCATTCTTTTGCTTGTGTCTGTCTAGTTTTCTCAGCACCATTCATCGAAAAGAGTATCCTTTTCTTATTGTATATTAGAGACTAACTTAAATGTTCTCACAAAAAGAAGATAAATATGTGAGGTAATCTATGTGTTAATTAACTCAATGGGGGAAGTCATTTTACAGTGTATACATATATCAAATCATCACATCGTATGCTGTAAATAGCTTGCCATTTAATTTGTCAGTTATACCTCTATAAGGCTAAGAAATAAGAAAAACTTTTGTAGAATATTTTTTTGTATTCTACAGATATTTTTGTAGAGTATTCCTCAGTTTGGGCTTGTCTAAAGTTTCCTCCTGATTAAATTTAGGTTGTGCATTTTTAGCAAGAACTCCACAGAAGTGATGTCGCCCCCTTCCCAATTCATCATATCAGGAGGTCCATGGTATCAATGTGCTGTAGTGCTGGGAAGGTTAAGTTCACTTACATGTTGAAGGTGGTGTCTGCCAGGTCTCTCCACTGTGAAGTTGCTACTTTTCCTTTTGCAGTTAGTAAATACTGTGTAGAGATATGCTAAGAGTATGTAAATATTGACACACTCATCATATTTTCACCCACTAACTTTAACAACTATTAGTGCTTTCTGCTTACAGAAATTAGTATGATGCGTCTGTCTAATTTCTATGATTAATCTATTCACAACGTTCCTCCCACATTTATTAATGAAGATGCTACTGTAAGGAAAAGTTTTGCTCTCCCCTACATAAACATTGGTTCAATATCTTTTGTCTTAAGAGAGAATTCATGGATATGTATTTTACCATGGGAATTACATTATATTGACTCCAGTGTTCTTTCAACATCCTTTCAACATGTATTTATCAATTTTGAGCACTTTACTTGCTTTACTTCTGGCACCATAAGACATTTCAAACCTTATCTGTCATATTTTTGTGGTAGAATCAGCCATTTCTCAAAAACAATTGGTCTCTTTTTCTGGAGTATGTCAATAAGAAACAAGATCTGGGTGCTAAGTGTGTTACTTGACACTGAGGTATCACTTCTTCTAGGTCCTCTTAGCAGAAAGTATTTAGAAATATAACTCTATCTGCCCACGATATGTATTGTACATACACACTCATATCAATTTCTGCATGTGCACATGTTTTCAAAACCATGACTTCATACACATATTTCTGTTTCCCATCCAACACTGCAGGGCTGATTCTAGCCTTGTCCCTCCCCTTACTTGCAATGTCTGCTCTGACCCTGAGAAGTTTTCACCAGCCACAGTATATTTATATATTTATTTAATCTCAGATTATACATAGTTTCAGAATCACTAACTCATATTCATGTAAAAGCAAATATAACTAGTGTGCAATTTTTGTATGTAGTTCAAGTCTTTTGCCTCAGCCTATTTAATCAAACTATTGTTTTCTCAACTGACTTAAATCAGTTCTTTTATTTATTAACCCCTTTAGTGTGATTTTATTATTTGTCATACAGTTAGGTTAGTTTGTCACTGTGTAGATTATATTTTAGGCTCCTCCCATTGCCTAGTGACTTTTAAGTTTTTATGCAGGTGAAGCATACATCCCCAAACCATTTTTCTGCATCTTGATTGAAAAGAAATGTAACCATGGAGTTCGACTAGTATTTATATGGGGTTATTTTTCACATTTTGATAGATTTGGAGTTTGTTCTCTCATATGGTCTGAGGAATGAATCTAATTTTATTTCTAAATGGCAACTCTGTGCCATTTTTTTAAAAGTTGTCTTTCCTCAAGTCATTTGAGCTACTACCTTTTTACTACATACTAAACTTACTTGTATCTTTGGGTCTACTTCTAGGTTTTTGTTCTATTGAGCTCTCTTTTCAAGTACCAGTACAATAGTCTTTTAATTACAAAGGCTTTCATAGTATGTTTTAATGTCTGTCACTTTTTCCTTGATGTTTTCTGAGCAGTATTCCATGTTTGTCATTTCATATGAACTTTTGTTGCAGACCGCTCTGCCTGGTTCTAGGAATTATCTCAACCCCTTGTGGCTAAGGGTGAGGGACAACCTTTGGAATGTGAGCTGCAGGCGACAAAGCTTGTCTCTGGTAGCAAACGCTGCCTTGATTTCCTCTCCTTGGCCCCCAAAGCTTGGTGGGAAGTCAGTGATGGGTAAGAGCCTTCACAGCGGGGAGCAACCTAAACCAGACTCAATTACTTGGGAGGCCTTCATGGAAGGACTCGCTGGGCAGCCGCAACAAAGAGAGAGCAATAGACTCTCACCCCCTGGCTTTGACAAAGCCCAAGTCCCCATGTTCTCTGGGAGAAGCACTTTCTGGCTCTAATCCCCTTAAGCCTGAATACCTGAGGGGGAGGGGTGCAGCTCCTTGCCTTGCTAGAGCGTGTCCTGGGGAGGAATCTGACATCACAAAGACTTATTGATAAACCTGTAAAATCTGCTCTGCTAAGAGTTTTTTCATTCATGTGTTAAGGGTTTGAGCAGGAAACCCTAAAACTCTGTTCCTGACAGACTCTGACTCATAGTAAACCCTCAGATTTCTTTGAAATGTTATCTACTGTTTGATCCTTGCCACCCTGTATTCCTGTGTATTAGAACCCAATAAAAGGCCCTGGAGGAGGTGGCTTGAGGCCTTTTTATCCTCAGAGAAACTGGCCACTACTGGCCTTTTTCCCCTGAGAAACTGGCCACTACTCATGGCCTTTTTCCTCCCTAAGCAGACCACATCATGTCTCAGTCATGTTCACTTTCATCCGTGGCACTCGGGGGGACTTGTGAGGAAAGTCACTCCCACAGACTTTAGTGTCAACTTCTTTAAAGTCCATTTTAAAAAGCACCAACATAGAATTTTTCCTATTTTTATTTTATTTTTCTTTATTTTTAAATATGTTTTATTGATTTTGCTATTACAGTTGTCCCAGTTTTCCCCTCTTTGCCCCTTTCTACCTGGTACCCTCTTCTCCCTCCAACAATCTGCCCCTTTAATTCATATCCATGGGTCATGCATATAAGTTCTTTAGCTACTCCATTTCCTATACTCCTCCATTTCCCATCCCCCTGTCTGTTCTGTACCTACCAATTGGTACTTCTTAATCCCTGCACCTTTTCTCCCATTCTTTCACTTCCCCCTCCTAGCTGATAACCCTCTAAATGATCTCCATACTGTGATTCTGTTCCTATTCTGCTTGTTTGCTTAGTCTGTTTTCTTAGATTCAATTGTTGACTGTTGTGAATTTATTGTCATTTTAATGTCCATAGATTTTATCTTCTTTTCCTTAAATAAGTCCCTGAAACATTTCATGTAATAATGGCTTGGTGATAGTGAACTCCTTTAGTTTTACCTTGTCTGGGAAACACTTTATCTGCTCTTCAATTCTAAATGATGCCTTTGCTGGAGAGAGTAATCTACATTTTAGGTCCTACCTTTTCATCATTTTGGATACTTCCTGCTAGACCCTTCTCGCCTGCAAAGTTTCTTCTGACAAATCAGCTGTCAGTCTTATGGGAACTCCTTTATAGGTAACTATCTGCTTTTTTCTTGCTGCTTTTAAGAATCTCTCTTTATCTTTAACCTTTGGCATTTTCATTATCATGTGTCTGGGTGTGGCCCTCTTTGTGTCCATCTTGTTTGGGACTCTCTGTGCTTCCTGAACTAGTATGTCTATTTCCTTCACCAACTTAGGGAAGATTTCTTTTATTATTTTTTCAAATAAGCATTCAATTTCATGCTCTTTCTCTTCTCTTTCTGTCACCTCTATCATTTGAATGTTGTTATGTTTGAAGTTGTCCCAAAGGCTCCTTAGCCTATCCTTGTTATTTTGGATTCTTCTTTAACTTCTTGCTTTTCTGATTGAATGTCTTTTTCCTCCTTATGTTCCAAATCATTGATTTGATTCTTGGCTTCATTCACTCCACTGTTGGTTCCTTGTAATTCTTTTCTTTATTTCATTTAGTGTAACCTTCATTGCTGCCTGGGCCTTTTTTATGCTGTTGAAGGATCCAATGATTTCCTTGAGCATCCTAGTAACCAGTGTTTTGAACTCTGTATCTGATAGATTTCTTATCTCCCTTTTGTTTAGTTCTTTTTCTGGAGTTTTGTTCTGTTCTTTCATTTGGGCCATATTTCTTTATTTCTTCATTTTTGCAGCCTTCCTATGTTTGTTTCTGTGCATTAGTTAAAGCTGCTTTGACTCCCTGTGTTAGTTGTATGGCCTATTATAGAAAAGCACACTGGTAAGTTGGATGGGGTGAAGGCTTAAGTAATCTCCTGGGTGGGGCAACCCGTGTGAACCAAGTTGATGGAGTCTCTGATAGGGTGTTGCTGCTCTGTGGCTCTGTGTGGGTGAAGGCTCAGAAAGTGGACAATGCTGCTGCTTGGCCTCTGAAGTTTTGTCTGGATGGAAGCTATCCCCTGGCATTCTCCTTCATACCAGATACTTCAGTTTCACCCTGTACACCACTGATGCCCTTCTAGCTGTTGCCCCCATACGGGAGCCCAGAGGGAGCAAGTCTGCCTAAGTCCCAAGTCTGTGGCAGGTCCTTTAAGAGGACACTCCTGAGAATCCCACAATTTCTTCCACTGCCTTGACCCTCACTGCTTTTTAAGGTAGAAGCTATGGGGACTTATCTTCCTGTCACTGGAATCTTGGGTTGAGTGGTATGGTGTGGGACTAGGATCCCTTGCTCCTGAGGTACCCCTCCCATTTTTTACCCACCATACGTGGATGTGGGACTGCCTGTTCCACCTCTCCACATCTCCATATCTCTCCCCCTCCCACCGATCTGGATGAATGTGACTTCTTTCATTCTTTAGTTGTTGGGAGGTCCATAGAGCTTGATTTTATGACTATTCTGGGTGACAGTTGTTCCATAGTCTAGCTGTAATTTTTGCTGTAGTTGTGCAAGGAAGCAAGCTGTGTTTACCCATGCCTTCATCTTGACCAGAAGTCCCCAACATAGAATTTTAACTTAAACATAAAGTCTATTGAGAATTTTAATTGAAGTATGAAATCTATTGAGAGACAAAGTTTAGCTCAAAAATTTTATTAGTCAGATTCGTCCAAAGACAGAACTTTTGACATTCCTATTGGTAGAAATGTTCAAACATTGATAGGCTGGACGGGTGCTTTTCAAACTTTAATGTGCCTATGAACTACTGGATGATTTTGCTTTATTAATCACCTGAGGGTATAGTTTGATGTATTTGCCATGGCAGAGGTGGAAGAAGTCATCCTCACTGGAACTCCTGGGCACAGTCCACCCAAAGCTCCACAATTAGTACTGGGAGCAAAGTCAATATAGCACAAATATTAACAAATATAAGCACACATATTGTTAAGCCTACTTTATGTAATTGTTTCTTATTCAAGTAGATAATAGAATAATATGAATTATCTCATAAATAACTTTCTCCTTTATTTGAAACCTATCACACCTTAAATCCTATAGGAAAAGCAAAGGACTTGAAGAAAACCATTGGATAGAAAGTATGGCGATAAAGCACATGAACTTTGGTATCAGAAAACTGGTTTTAAATCCAGGTTTTGCTACTTTGGGCAACACTGGGCAATTTCCTTAACCTACCCAAACTCTAGTGCATTCATCTACCAAATGAGGATCACCATAGATCTACTTTCTGAGGCTATTTGGAGGATTAAGTGAGATAACGTCTGGAACGCACTTAGCAGAATACTCCATAAGTGGTTGCTATTATTGCTGAAAGTTCATGCTCATTTAGAGACAGGCCAGTCGCACAGAGCATTCCCCTTCAGGTTTCTCCTCAGGCCTGTTTGACAAGGTCCTATTAGCTATGAAAGATTCAGCTTTATTGCCCTCCCAGGAAGCCCTGATTGACCAGCCATAGGCTCTATCAAAATCAGAGGGGCTGGTGGTTTACACTGCAAATCCCCAGACACAGATATCCGATACAGCAAACCTTTGAAAGGCAAAAGCTTTGCTTAGTGCATTTAGATCCTTATCATCCTTGCTTTAACATATGGCAAGTGGAATCTATCACTTATTCTAGACTTTTATTAAGGAGATTTTTAAGCAGGACAAAAATTTTTTAAAATAATTTTCAAATGCTGGGCATACCAAAATATTCATGAGCTAGTTAAGAACATTATTTTTAAAGGGTCTTGCATATCATAGCTTTGTATTATTTCATTAAATTATTCTAGCTTCCACTTTCTATTTTAGGAACTGTATACACGGTTCATATTAGTTTCAAAGGAAATACACAAACAAACATCTAGCTTCTTATGGAAGGTAGACAAGGAGTAACAAGCACACATGCACACATACACCCAAGACAGACAACTGAATTCTACATAACACGATTGCTGAGGTTTATCTCCACAGCAGAAGTAATAGGAATAGAGTGCAGGTTTAATGAAGGTTTATGAAAAAAATGAATAGAAGAATTAGTTACCAAATTGGGTAGATATATGAGTGGAAGCATGAAAACTTGCACTTAGATGTGAGTGTATGACCATATGCCACATGTGTGCATTTTCAAAGATCTCTTTAATTATCAGAGATCTGATTCATTGTTTTGAAATCATTAGATAAAACTTCCTTCCCCTTAACATAAATACCATTGCTGTTCTAAGCAGACAGGGATTCATAAAGGTTTCTACCAGCTATTTCTTCTTCCTACAGGGGTAGCAGATGTACACAAGGAATCGGTTACTTAATCCCCCTAATCACCCACTTCTTCCCTCCCTCTTCATTCTTTGCTTGGAAACTTCAACATTCCCCAGTGTGCTAATAGCTGACCCTGGAAACTGGCAGAAACCAAAACCTTCTCTTGAAAGCAGCAGGCTCCATATGGTTGCTTCAAGCATGGAGGGTGACCCTGCCAAGTCCCCTGCAAAGGGATTTTGCAGAGCAGAGAGACAAACGTGTCTCTTTAAATGTGAGTCATTGAGCCAGAGAGAAGAGGCCGCCTTACTGATAAAAGGCAGTTAAAGTACTTTTCAGCCTCTGATCTGCAACCTATAGGAAGTTTTGTACAATGGCGGCTCAATGCCAGGCATTAAAAATAAATGTAATCATCACATGATTAGCTCTAAAAGTCTCCCCTCAAAAAATGATAGAGCTGTCAGTTACAATCGAGCATCCATATGCATATCTGAAAGCAGCCAGACCAAGAATAACTTTGAGTAGATGAAACCAACACTATTCTACATGTGTGTGAGGGTAACAGAGGCTATGACATAGCATATGAAGTCAATGGTGGAGTTGTTATTATTTATACATGAGTAAAGATTACAAATGCAAGCCCCAGCTCAGATCTCTCACCCCCTGGATCTGTGAAACCTGTCACTCAGTCTCCTGCGGTGTGTCTTCCTGTCTCTGAGCCATTGGACCACCTGCTGCCAAGACTCTCATCTACTGCATCGCCCGAAGGCCTCGATGATAACAGCATTGATTCCAATGTACATCTAATTACTTCTCATAATCTATTCATTTCACAATAGTGCAGTGAAACATCTGTCACATCATAAACTCTTTAGTAGCCTTATCAAACCACCAAAACACTCTCTGCTGCCAGTTGGCAGCTTCCTCGGTTTCCCATTTATTAATATGATGCAAACATTTCTAGTCCTTTTTGCAGCTTCAGATGAATTTCCCCCATGACCAGTGAAGAAGAACTGGGCAAACTGCAGTTTAAATGTCTGTATATTACCTAGTGAGGGACAAATCTGGATGGCACACAGAAATCAGTTAAAATAGCACTGTTTCCTTGGAGAGATCATCTCTAACTAAAGTTCTTTCAATCATAATGGTGAAAAACAGGCCTCCTTCCTTGGCATCCGTGTGTCTGATTAATTTACTAAAATAAGCCACGAGACATTATTGTCCATAAATAGGATATTGCATGGGAAGGCCTTTACCTTCATATGTTTTACTTTACCTTTGGGGTAATTATATTCTTTCCTTTTTCTCCTCTTTTTAATTTTCTCTTCACCCTTTTTCTTCCTCCCAATTCCCTTTGTCTCTAATAAAAAACCTAGTAAAGAGACCCATCACGTCATAGTTGATTACCAAATGTTGCCTACTATTCAGCGATAAAGTCTACACAATGTTCTGGCACAATCCTGATACAGCATCTTCTGCCGAAGATATTGATCACCAGGTACTGATTGCTGGTGAACTTACTTCTGTGCATCCTTTGAGACACAGTTGAACATTACCTGCTTAAGCAACTCTCCCAGGGAAAATTATTCAGCCCTCTCTTTACACGCTCAAACAAGCTTGACATCTCTACTTACGCACTTAACGTGATGATTGAGAATCTTCAGTGTGCATATCTGCCCTTTTCTAGATGACAGATCCCTCAAGGGTAAAGATGATGACTTTTTTCAGGTTTGTATCCCTGGAAACTTTGTGGGTGCCTGGTACCCCAGGCAAAGTCAAATAGAGGTAGAAGGTTTTCTAGCTTACTTACAAGAATTGAAAAACTGCAGAGATTCGAGAGCTAGTTTACATTTATTTTGGACAATATCAATATTATTCTCTATATTCCACTCTAGTAAGAATAGCCAATGCTTATATAAGCCAGGCACCATTCTAAGTACTTCATGTAAATCAGATCATTTAATCCTCACAACAATCCTATGAGAAAGGTACTATTATGACCCACATCTTAGAGTAAAGGAATTGAGATGCAGGGAGTCTAAGCAGCTTGCCCAAGTTCACACAGCTGGGAAATGATGGAGTTTAGTAGTCTGCTCCAGAGTCCCTGACCTTAACGCCTACACTGTATGGCCTCTTCGGTAGCTAAACTGTCCTATTAACTGCAGATGGTTCTCACATCAACTGACCGATAATCCTTTTTTTGAGCAATTCTAAATGGTCCATAGAGAAAGAAGGCCTATTTCCCAAGCTGTCCATGTGGTGTATATTACATATATGTGCTCCTCTTTATTCACATGGTACTTTGCCAACTGAATTCAGCACTGCTTTTGATATTACAACAAGAGGGACCATTTCCCATGTCTGTAGAGAGAACTCAAGCTTTCTTCCACATTTCTCGCATAGACTTCAGGAAACCATATTAACTTTAATAAAAAATACTCTTAAAAAGTATTTTGTGACTATACATAAATGCCAGAATATTCTGTAGATGTATTCCTAGAATCCACCAGAATATAAATTTATTTCCTACAGAACATTAGATAGCCACAGGATAACTACTTATGACCATTATTATCCTAGGCTGTATCTAGTGCTAATGACCCAGAGATGCCAAGTTCTGTATCATATTACAGATCCCCTAAGATTACAACTCCCTGAGTCCCCAAGGGTGAAGGCTAAAGAGAAATCAACTGTTTCAATTATCTCTCTATACGATACATATCAAAATTTTTAGAAATCATGCAGTTAACAGGCTATATCAGCATTTTAGTATATTCCAACATAGTATATCACCCTGTGAACTATAACCTGGCCTACTTCAAAAATCATAAATCCGGGAAGGACCAGGTCTGAGCATGGCAGCAGAGTTGAATGGAAGCTTGCTCTCCAAGCACATCAGAAGATAAATGCCAGTGTCCTGAACTTAGCATCCATTTGTAGTACGTAAAGGGGCTCAACTTCTTTTTGCAAGAGAAATATATGCAGGAATTTAGCTAGTGACAGAAGAAAGGCTGTGTGTACCAGTGATTCAGAGTTAGGATCTGGCCTAAGATAAACCTGGGTTCAAAACTCTGTTCTTCCTCTTCATTAGTGGATGGGTGACCTTTGGTATTCTGCCTCCATCAATCCAACATCTTCACCTGCCTAATGAGCATGATAACGGTACCCATCTCAAAGGACTAATGGGAAGAAAACACATGTTACGTGCTTAGCACAGTAGCAGCTGCTCTAGCTGAAGAGCAGGTGATCTAGTGCCGTTACCACTGCAGGCACAGACCCATACCGTTCCACTCTTCATCCCCATGTCAAAGAGATAAGGCAAAGGAGGGGGAAGAGTTCAAAATCAGTACTATAATTTATCTTATTTCATGACTTTTAAAACTAAAATAAAGTCTTGAGGTATTTTATATTTTACTGGGATCTTTCAAAGCACCTTTAATCAAAAAAGCTCTACTTTTAAAATTACTGGCTGGCTCTCTGAGCCCAGTATGGCTCAGAATGGCAGCCGATTGATGTTTCTCACTTTGGTGTTTCTCTTTCTCTGAAATCAGTAAATGTATTTAAGAAAAAAAAATTTTAAATACTGGCTGAAAAAGAAAGACACCTCTGTGAGACATCCACAACATTACCGAATTTGATTCAACTGCTTATGTGTTAACTGATTTCAAAGGACAACTTCTTGAAATGGAAGACATAAAATAATGAGTGATAGATATGCTCTAAGTAAACAGTCCAGTTAAGGACAGAAATTTTCCCCTTATGAAGCATTTAGAAAGCAACACAATGCAGCACAGCAGTGAGGTGCGACGCCGTGGGCAGTGCAAGTTCAGGAGGGGGGGCTGCCCTGAGCAGCACAGTCAGAGAAGGTCCCTCGGAGCGAGTGAGAGGAAGCTCCACTTCAGAAGATGGGCAAGATGCAGACACAGAGCTGAGTGGTGGGAAGCCGTTCCAAGAGAACAAGAGACCTTTCGACTCCTACAGCTCTCTGATTAGTGTAGCTGGCTTATTCAAAACAAAGAGTGCCAAGTCTCACGTGGTTGTCCATTCTCGCCTATTCATTCTTGCCAATTCTTCATGTACAAATTCAAGGTGGATTTGAATTAGGGGAATGGGAGAAAGTAATACAGAGAAGATCTCCAGAAGCCAGTATTTCCCAATTCTGAGCTCCTCGTGGCCCAGATAATAAAATTTGATTGCATAAGCTTTTGCCAATAGTCCATAAAAGGACTTCTTTCTGAAAGCTCATCTTACCGTGAAGTCTTTCTGGTTGTGTAGAATCTGGCACACACACACACACACACAAACAGAACAAAACAAAACAAAACAAAAAAAACCCTTTTCTCCTGTCAAGTGGCCCTTGGTTTATAAACATTTGGAAAAGTGACAAAATAATTCAGTTCTCCAGTTCTGGCAAATTAAACTTTTATTTGGAAGTTCAGAATAATATAGAATCCAGACCTTCATGCACCTTTGGTATCAGCAAACCTATTATATAAATTGGCATGAGTCATTTCACTCTTAAATGGCCCCCATTTTTCCATACCTTAGTATGATATGATTTTCCAAGTACACACTAGTTACATGAAGACACAGAAAATGACTAGCTCATTGGTGAGTAAAAATAAGGGGACTCCGTGATAGTTTTTTTTTAATAGTTAACTAGATCGCTCACATGTCTGCCTCCTTAAAACATTTTTTTTTGTTAGCTCAGTTTGTGGGAGGGTTAGAGAAGAGAAAGCATTTGTGAGACCCTAGTATCATGGTCTCTCAATGTGGCACCAAGAAATTGCAATTTGGGGCTCCTGGCTTCTCATAAGAAGGCTTCCACTCCATCCTGTTGCTCAGCTTTGAGGCCATGAGAATGCTATTTTTCTTGACTCCTCTTCTGTGGCTGATTCCTCTTTTCCTATCTCTGTGGCTGCCACCTCACCCCTGTAGATAGTTTCTGACAGGCAGCCTCAGGTCACTAGCCTCCTTCGTCCTGTACACTCGGAAATGCCATTCCTGGTGACAGACTTCCTTAAGATAATTCCAGAGAGTGGAATAAGATTCCAGGGACCCCTCCAGCCACAAGCCGTCCTCTTTTTCAATGGGAATAGCAGGAGGTGAGGACATAAATCCGCCACAGACAGAGCTATGACTCAGGTAGACTTGGACCAAAAATTTTTTTAAAAAATTTGGGAAACTTAGGTTCTAACAGAAAAACATCCAGGAAAACAAGTTACGATGAAAAGGAAAAAGAGTATGCATACAAGAATTTAAGGAAAGGGGAGTGTATTGGTCCAAGTGAAGAAAAAAGGGAAGTAGACCTGGTCAGGATGGGAAAATATGGATCTCAATGAACTCTGATCACTTCTAACACTTCTTCTTTACAGCCTCAACATGGAAGCATAGGTAACATCTCAGCCCTACCCCCACGCCAGATCATGGCCCCTGCCTGCCTCATAATCCCCTTCTGCCCAGACTATGCCTTGACTCTGTCCCACTCTCCGATCCATTTCTCAGTAGGAACAGTAATTTGACCTGGACCATGTACAGATAGGGCTGTGATAAATGGAAGTGATATTGGAAATGATGGGAAAAGACTTCCCAGGCAGAAAGTACAGTGTGAGCAATGCCATGGAGATGCTGGTGAAAGACATGATGCAGTAACTACCCTGTACCTCTCATCCATTTACGCAGTGAACATACACCCACCTCTGAGTCAGAGCCTGCACTGTGCACAGAGAAATAAAGCAAATCCAGCTTGGTCTCTGTACCAATTCTTTCCAACCTCAATAAAATCAGGGTGTGTGGTAGGGATTAGAACCAGATTCCAAATGGCCATGAGTGCCAAGCAAGAAACCTGAGTTTTTGTCTGTTTTCTGTAACCATGTTCCATTCCCTGGTGTGAGGAAAGGCATTATCAAACCCATGTTTTGAGAAAGTAATTCTGGCAAAAATGCAAAGCAAAAGAATTTTTGAAAAACTGGTGAGTGCAATAACCTAGGGTCTTCCTAGTCCTATTGAACTTATAGAGTCCCAATGGCCAATAGCTAGTAAAGACAAATTAAGCTTTATTGAATGCCGGAATAGCTCAGCCCAAGTCTTTACCATATCAGGCATACATTCAGAAGACTTGTCCCTTCCTGTCTCACATCATCATACTTTGTGACCTCAATGCCCAATGGTAAGCACCTAGGGAGACAAGAAGCAATTTCTGAGTTAGTATACCATCAAATCGATGGTAAGTCTGGACTATGGTGACCAGGGCAGGACTGATGGGCTAGAGAAACTAACCAGCCACTGATTCTGCTGGGTCTGGGCCACCAGAAGGATGGGTAGGGTGGCTCTCAGGGGGTCTCTCTGGAGCCAACACGTCAGCGCCAAAACTGGCCTTCTACGTGTCCTTAGGGTACATTCTCTTCCTCTCCGGAGCCGTTGTTGATTTAAATGTATGTAGCCTTCAACTCGAGCTGTTTGGGTCTAGTTCTCTACCCAGGAAAAGTGGGAACATCTCCACTTTTCTTTATAGTCTATCATATTGTTATAATAGTCACATATCGTCCTTTAGCACCGTCATGAAGCGTTCGCCTCACTCATCCCTTTTCTGGAGATAATAACCCCAGCGCTTATTGCTCTTCCCCATCAGCACTATTTAAAATCTTAACACCAGCCTTCTTATTTCATCTCCAAATGTTGACTTCTGCAGCCTCTTCATCCTCTCTTAGAAACGTATGTGTCACCTTCAGGTGGTCCCCTTGATTAGAATCGGGAAGTCGGTTTTAATCTTGAATCTGCTACAAACTGTTGAAGGGAGAAGGCAAACTATTTAAACACCGTGTTGCAATTTTTCTAGTAATAAAATGAGGGAGAGAAAATATCCTGCCTCACAAGAGGACTGTGAAGATTACATATAATATATGTGAAAGTATTTCCAAAAGTAGAATATGCTTAGCAAATACAGTGCGCTTAATAGAATAATAATCACATTAATATAGTAATTATCAGAAAGAGATTTCAGCCATAATTTTACTCTTCCTTCTAGAAGTTATCACTCCAACTTCCTACCAACCAGAATCTGGCAATAATAAAAAGAGATTCTTCATCCTTTTATGCTTTGAACAAAATATTTGGTTAACCACTACCACGTGCCAACCTTGTTCTGGACACTGGAGATATTTCAGCTCTTACAGCTTGGGAAATGGTTGCATGATGATAAGTTAAATACATTGTGATCATGATTGTTGTTTTAATCATCAGGTCAATTATTTTATGTTACAAAGTAAAAAGATATTAACTCAGAGCATGGTGAAATATATTGTCACCATTTGAACACTTTTGCATAGGAAATCTCCATTTCACCCATGCCAATTTCAGAAGAAATCATTTTTGTCTTATCTATAGACTATAATGCATACACTTTGTTGAATGTTCATCTTTTCTATACTTCATTCAGGGTTGAAAAGAGGGCAATGGAGAGGAGGGGAGAGGTGGCAAGAAGGGGAGAAAAGAAAGTGAACATTTATCAAATGGCAAAATTGTCCTAATGCCTTTACACCCAGAATCTAATATATGCCCCTCAAATCTCACCTTAGAATGCACTGGATCCAACTATTTCCTTTGCCCCAAGGCCTATGGTGGACCAATGAGAGTGAGTGGTCCTTTCTTGTTCTGTAACTTTAAAACACACCTTGACATGACAATCCCATTGAATCCAGTGGAGGGAGAATTCCATAATATAAAGCTGACACTAGACATGAATTCCCCAGTGGACTTGAGAGACCTAGAGTGATGGCATTAGAGATGGAATGTAATGGGCTAATTGGGGATGTATTTTGGTGGTAGAAGGTAAGACTTGCTGATAGGTGGGATGCTAAGGGAGAGAAAGGAAGTAATTGAGGATGACAATAGCCCTAGTAAGCATATGATGGGAAGGTACAGACGGAGCAGAACCATACCTTAGGCAAAGCACATTCCTGGGAGGAGGACTTTTTCCTCTGGGCTTATACAGCACGGAGTTCATTATTCAGAGATGGCACTTACCCTGTGGTGAGTCGATAATACCTGTCTCTCCCACTGGAATGAAAGTTCCCAGAAAATAAGGACCATGTCTTATTTGTTTTCCTATAATAATTGGGTTCATGAGTCAATGAGTAAATGAATGAATAAAGCAAAAATGTACCCCCATCTCCCAGATAAGTGTGTGTTTCTTCTTTCTTCAGGTAATTACATAAGTAAATGATAAATAAGCAAAATTTTTTTGCTCCTGTGGGATATAGAGTGATGTATACCTTTTGCTTACCTGGGAAGTTTCAAATATGGCTTGCTCCCAGATATGAAGAGGAAAAGAAGGTGGCCACAGAAAACTGTGTTCTTCTTATCACTTGCTTTCTCACAACTCTCCAGATAAGAAGAAGTCTTTGATCAGCTTATACCTTCAATAGTGTTTTGCTTTTGTTTGGAAATCCAGGCAACAGAGATCTGCTAACTGTCATTACTATATGGAAAGAGTGTGTGCAAAGCATTTAGTACAGATCTGGCTTATAGTCGATGTATAATAAATAGGAACTATATATTTTCATTTAAAGAATGATTATCGTTGCCCTGGCAGGTATGGCTCAGTAGACTGAGCACTGGCCTGTGAACCAAAGGGTCACTGGTTCGATTCCCAGTCAGGGCACATGCCTGGGTTGCAGGCCAGGTCCCCAGTAGGGGGCATGTGAGAGGCAACCACACATTGCTATTTCTCTTCTGCCCTTTCTCCCTCCCTTACCTTCTCTCTAAGAATAAATAAACAAAATCTTTTAAAAGATAAAGAATGATCATCATTAGCCCTAATTCAATACTGCTTTATAATTTTCACATTTTAAAGGTGTTAGTTCTTTTTTCTAAAACACTATTAAGACAAAACTTTCTTTGTATGACTCTTGTATGATTTAAAATGTAGGCCAGGGAGCATAGCCAGAGAGGATGGAACCAGAGGGTTATCACAAACCTAGGAAATGAGTCATTCTTTTCCCTTCACTGAGCACTCACTCACCACACATCACATGCTCTGCTCTGTTACAAGGTAGATGAGTGTGACACACTTCTTGCCCTCAAGAATCTCCCAGTCTTGGAAGATAAGTAGAAATGTAACCAAATAAGTACAATACAAACTGACACTAACACATATGCCAGAATACAATTCAAGAAAGACTACGGTCACTTATGTCTTATAGTGGATGGTGGAGGAGAAAAGACCGGTACAGGCTACACAAAGAAAGTGAAACTTGAGAAGGATTTTGAAATATGACCAAGGGGTCAAGTCCATACTTGACAGTCTGGGCAGTCTGGCCAGAAGGAAGTGGCATATGTCACCAATTTATCTGAGAGACACTTAGACCAGTGTTCCCACAGACTATAATAATGTGAGTTCCTTTATGATCAAGATATAATTTGATTTCCAGTCAGTAATGCATATTAGAGTAATAGATGAGCTTTTACTAAAATACGTTCGACAGAGTACTCCTTATGATGGATTTTATGAGATGTTATAGGAAAACAAATTCCCTGGTCAAAAACTTTTGGTAAACACTAGACTTAATAAAATTAAACAATTTTCTTAAATACAGTACCACTTAAAGCTCTTAATAGGTTGACAGGCTGTATAACCAGCTCAGAGAAAGAAGCAGTAAGCAGTGTCTCCACACAGATTTGACCACAGAATTCTTTTCCCCGCTGATCTTCCAGGAATAATGTTCTGAAGACTTTTAAAAGACAACAGAACCAAGCAAGTTGCTCACTTATGATTGAAATTAATTTAGCATCTTTCAGTCTCAGTGTGGCCATCTGAGAGGTGGATCTGGCGGTACTTTCTTTCAGTTTTCTTTGCACCGTTTCCATCACTGTCGTTTGCTCTGTGAATAAAGAGATGTGGCGAGGAAAGAAGCCAGGTGGCACTTCCTCCCAGACGAGCAGTGCGCCAGTACACTCGAGTCCTAGTGTGCCTATGTACACTAGTTTGTGAGGACTGTCACAACCAAGTACCACACGCTGGGGGACTTAAGCAACAGAAATGTGTTTTCTTACTGTTCTGGAGGATAGACGTCCAAGATCAAGGTATTGGCGTGGTTCCTTTCTTTGAGGGCCTCTCCCATTGGCTTATAGATAGCTACCTTCCCCCTGTGTCTTGGCCCTCCCTGTGCACGTGGGTGCCCTAATCTCTTCTTATAAGGACACCACTCGTATTGAAGTAGGGCCCATCCCCACCCCAAAGACCTCACCTCCACTCAGTCTGTCATATTCGCAGTCGTATGCTGAGGTACTGGGGTTTTACGTCAACGTACGCGTTTCAGGGGGTGGTGGAATGCAGTGAAGCCTATGACACTCTGGTTCACCAGTGTGCGGAACTCTAAACTCAAGATCTCCAGTTACTCAAAGTTGATACTAATGTGTTTGATTAAATGCTAATCAAATGTACATAGGATTATAAAATAAAAAGAAAGCTATAACCATTTTATTCAACCAGTATTGAGTTCCATTTTATACCATATCCCCTAGGCCAGGCACAGGGATATAAAGTTCTTGCCCCCACAAAGCTTACTGTCAAACCCCTGGAAAATGCTCATGGGAAGTTAAGGGACTGTGGGGAATCAGGGCAGAGTTATGTTAGTAGCTGGTGAGTGCTGAAGAGCTATTATTTTATCTCTTCTATGAACATCAATTAGCAGGACCATGTACCCTCTCCACTGAGGATTTCAGAGACGTAGTTCCACGTCCACATTCATTTTTTCTGGGATTCACACCTGTATCTGTCTTTCAATTAACCTACTGTTCCTCAGCAAGCCTACATTTCAGACCTGAATATACTTCTAATCACTTGCATAGGGCTAAGATATTTCCTGAATTTCACACATCAATGTGCATCTTTTAGGGCAAGATACTTCTAGAAATATCCATTCAACACATTTTTGTTGATTTTTTACTACTAATTCTTAGAAGGTGTCCATTTTCTACAATCTTAAACTATAGATGTGTTCTATTATAGTCACCTACATGCTATTTATAATATTCATTTGTCAAAAAAGTAATTCAGGTGATAGACATTAGGAGTTGAATGATAAAAATCAATTTTGGTTAGTGCTAGTGAACTAATCATCCTAAGATTAATTAGGTTTGCCCTGGCTGGTGTGGCTCAGTGGATTGAGCGCGGGACTGCAAACCAGAGTATTGTGGTTCAGTTCCCAGTCAGGGCACATGCCTGGGTTGCCGGCCGATTCCCAGCGGGGGACGCATGAGAGGCAACAATACATTGATGTTTCTCTCCCTCTCTCCTTCCCTTCCCCTCTAAAGATAAATAAATAAAATCTTTAAAAAAAAGACTAATTAGTTTTTTTTAAAAAGATTTTATTTATTTATTTTTAGAGAAAGAGGAGAAGGGGGGGGAGAAAGAGAGAGAAATAAATATCAATGTGTGGTTGCCTCTTACATGCCCCCAACTGGGGACTTGGCCTACAACCCAGGCATGTGCTCTGACTCAGAATCAAACCCATGACCCTTTGGTTCACAGGCCAGTACTTGATCCACTGAGCCACACCAGCCGGGGCTAATGAGGTTGGTTATTTTTATTTTCACTTTTCTTTTTTAATGGGACCAATGAGTACTCAAAAACCACCTAGTATTTAACTTTTTGGACAATACAGAAAAAAAAATGGAAGCAAAATGGTTACCTTAGCAATAACTAATACAGTGGGTCACATCCTATCCTTCATACCATCAGAGCTCACTATTATTTGGAACTCTCTGTATGCTTGGTACCTGTCGTGCAAGTGTCCATCCTTAATCCTGTACAGTAGAGTGACCAACCGTCCTGCTCTTCCTGGGAATGAGGGCTTCCGTGGGATATGGACTTTCATGGCTAAAGCCGGGAAAGTCCCGGGAAATCTAGGAGGAATGGGTCACTTCCCAGAGGCACAAGTAATTATATGGAATACAAATCCCAAGGACTTAAATTTTTTCCCCAAGTGCCCTCCAGTTCCCACACCCTTTTCTCTTCCTCTTTCCCTTTTCAACCACCATGATGTAACTCAATGACACTTTCTCTGTGAGCTTTTCATTGGCCTCCCCATGCCAATAGCCGTGGGAATTGCCCCTTGAAGGCCACACAGCATTTCATCATACCTCCCGTGACTAATTCTAATGATCTACTTCCTTGGTTCCCCTTCACTGGGCAAGGATTCCAATGGAACTGACCGTAACTTCTTCATAGTACTAGCTTCACTACCTGCCAGTTTCTGACACTTAGTAATCAGCACCCACTTGAATAAATGGATACATAAGAAAACCATTTCCTTAACCCTCTTTGCTTATTAAAATCATATAACCAAGGACTAAAAAGAATTCTATAAATAATCTGGTACAGTTACTCATTGTGATTTGGAGTCAGTAGACCTGGAGTCCAAAGACTTTCCCTTATTGTCTATTCTCCCTGAACAAGTGGCTAAGCGGAGTTGAATCCACTTGCTCATCTGTGCAAGAGACATAATCATTTCTCCTTGAGGTGTTGAGTAGATTAAATAAGGTGGTGTTTGTAAGAGAAAACTTGGAGACTCAAAGGCACACACAAATTTCAGGTATTATTACTATTACCATTACCATTCCTATTACTACTACTTTTTCTATTATTCAGTAAAGGAAAAAATGCTAGTGCAAAAACACTTCTGCAGAATCTCCTCAGTGACCACACATCTTCTGCTTGAATATGATCTTTCCGAGTTAGGAATTTATCCCGTTTCCTTAACTGTTTCTCAGATAACATGATTTCATATTTAATTACCACCCCTTTCCCCCTAAATACTAGCTCGTTTGTTTGAGTCTCTCTGGCCCCAAATTGAGCACAACAGTCCAGATGAGGTCTGAGCAGTAATATCCTCTCCTAGATTCTAGGCTGCATACATCTGCTAATCGGACCTAGGCACATTTTAGCTGTTACAGCATCAGTTGCATTGTAGTACTGGCCCACACTGAACCTAAATCAGAAAATAACATTATTCTGGGTTTTTTTCCTTATTTTTATTTTTTCTGGTTTTCTTTTGTTTTGTTTTGACACTCTATGGCACCCAAAGGAAGATGCCCTTGAGCTGCCTTTTCCCTTCTTGAGAGATTATGGAACTAATGAAGGGGAAAATGTGCAAACAATAAAACAGCAGCACTTTGTCTTTTTTGAGGCCACGAGTAGCAACTGAATAAATATGTATTCTTTGCATTTTCCACTTATGATTGGCAACACCAAGATTCACTCCCACATGCGCTTATTTTAAACGTACAAGTTTATCTGGCTTTCGGTTGGGAACGCTCGCTAATGCTTTGATGCACTGAGACACAGTTATCCCTGGAAGGGCTTGTATTAAGTGGACAGCTAGGGTGTCACAGGCAAGATATTTGCACAGTATATTAATTTAGGGAGGAAAAGGTTTCTGTGTAACTTAACCGGGCTGAACAGCTATTTCCACTTTACCTGAATAAAGTATTTTCATGTTTTACCACACTAGTTTGCAACTGCAAAAGCTTCCCCCAGTTTTTTAGAGTAGCTATGAACTGTCAGGATACATTATTCGGAATGAGGCCTGACAGCTCAAGGCTTGAAAGTAAAATACATTTTATTGTTTAAAAGCATTTCTCCACCACCTCACTTCCATCCCCCCTCTCAGACCCCACCCGTCCCATAGCCCCTCCGAGGCAGTGCTCTCCTGGCTCGGGATGACATGCGCGATATGGTTCAATCTGCACTAAAGAATACTGAGCGAAGGCAAATCTGAAAGGGGAGTTTTCTCTTTTTATTCAAAAGGAATAACGAAAAAGAGCTCAGAGTAGTTTTGTGTGTGTAAGAGAAACAGATCACTTGAGAGATAGTGTGCATGCGGTAGTGATTATAGAAGCAAAAACATTTTTTAAAATTCTCAGTTAATATCCTGAGAAGATTGTTCTGCAGGCACCCTTGGTGTCTGGAATTTCCTTAAAGCCTCGAGCCTGATGGTCCATCAGGAAAGAAAGGACAACGCATTGAAATTATTCTCTTCACGATACTTACGGCATCCTCTTGTCTTTGAAGCAAGGTTGGTCAGAAACACCAAGTTCTGGTGTTTCTGGTCTTTGATGGAATATTGCTTCTCAAAGAAGAGTTTTTCTAGGATCTCTAAAATCCCCTTAAAGTTCATACACACACTTCAGTTCTGCCTTATACTGTCTGAAGACTGATATCCTTATCTAGGGAACACCAGAAGAGGAGTCTTATATTGGTCAATGAGCATTCTTCTGCAGAAACGCACAGCTACCTTTTTCTTGCCGTAGTGTCAACATCATTGAAGAGAGGCAGGCTTCTCTTTGGAGCAAATACTGCTGAAAAGAATGAGCTGGGAAAAAATTAGCTCACAAATGAAACTCTTTTGTTGTTAATGACGTTCTATAATAGAAGCCTAATCTCCTATGTATATTATCATCTGGCAAACTAGTTACACATTTAATAAGATTTTGCTGAATAAATTATAAATGAAATAAACAATTCTGTCACCATGGTGTGCAATGAATACACCACATGCTATATGTAAATATATTAGTCATTTGCCTTTTGTTTATGTGTCACTGAAATTCATTTTGTTTATGGTGTATTTTCTATTCCCTACGGGCTCCAACCAAAGTCGTTTCCACCACACACATATCGGCCTTTAAAGCGAAATTATGTTGTTATTGTCCTTTTCCTGCCCAGTTTTAATAACACCTGCTTTTGTGCCAGTTTCATTTGCTGCTGCAAATTGTAATTCAACAGAGAACAACAACAAAAACAGCGAAAAACCCAACCACCCTAACAGCAAATGCGACTCCAGAAAGGAGCTGTGTGATATATTGACACAATACAGAAAACATATTGAAACAATTTTTATTCTCATTATTTTTTCCCAAAATTAAATATGCCTCATAAAGCAAGTTTACATACTCTGCATGTTTCCCCCCCACACACACCCACTCCCAACTAAACTCACACCCTTGCCTTTTAATAAGATAATTTTTTAAAAACCAGAGCCCATGCTTCAGCCTGACTTTCAAGTGGTGGCATTTTTATTTTAAGCAAAGAAGCATAAATGCATGAAGGATGCAAATGTGGGCTCTTTCAATGGCTCACCACAGCGTGACAGCTGTGGACGGAGCAAGACAAAAGCAGTGATTGCTCCAGGAAAATGATGGCTGAGGCGTCTCCAGCCCAATCAATAATCTGGCATGTTGAGGTCAGTCACTGCATGGCCATGTTCAGTTCGAGCCAGTCAAAGACTATTAGTTTGACACCCAGAGGCTATTTCTTCCTGCAGCGGATGGCGGAGAGAAAGCCTGCCTGTGTCTCTTCAGAACCAAATGGAGAAAGCCTAACTATTTATAACAACAGCAGTGCCGGCACAGGATTTTCACAGAGGTTCCATATTTGTTAGGAATGCTACCCTACCATGTTCTCCAGGCTGAGTAATTTTTCTTCCAAAGTTGTCAGCAAGCTCACTTTTTTATCCATTATTTTAAAAATGGTTTAAGCCCCTACTATGTTCCGGACCCTGTTGTAGAACCTGAGGATAGAAGAAGAATAAGATAAACATATGCTCATAGAGGGGTGAATCTGGAAGTTTCTCCAAAGCTGTAAATGCTCAAATGTTTCCCCTGATCTTGGCATTCTCGTCCTTCTCCATTCCCCCTGCCCCAAATTTCCTACGTTTGGTCTTGACAGATATATCCTGGGACAGAGAGAAGAGTGAGAGCTAAGTTATTGTTTTAGATTATTTATCAGTAATAGTATCCTGATCTGGCCAAGAAGAATGGTTACCAGTGGGTTCCAGAAAATATCTTAATGGTTTATAAACTACTAAGAGGGCAGTAGAATTGACCCAAGCAAAGATATTTCCCACTGATTCACTGGTATCACCTGCGCAGCCCAGTGCCCCTCTATGGGACTCACACATGCTTGCTAACAGGAAACCACTCGCGGGGAGGGGGCTCCACAGGAGTATGTAGAGTAGGGCTCTCACTGTCGGATATTTCACCGTCATGTTTTACTGTTTCTCCTGCCTGGCACGCCATAGAGTGTAATAAATCTCAGTTTGTTTATATTCTGTGTCTTTATTTGCACTTGGGTGATTATATTTGAATTCATGCAAGATCCTTTTTTTTTTAAGAACTCGAGCATAATCTTCTCATTAATCCTGTCCTGTTTGTCTGTTATTAATAGGCCACCGTACAATGTATTCTGCCACGAAACTCCACCAGGCATGACTAATTCAGATAATTAATTTGCTAGAACATTAACACCATCAAATGAGCCTGCTAAACCGGTAAATTTAAAGTAAATTAAACTTAATTTGCAGGTTATTGCAATTAAGTCTGCCTTGTCTTTCTGAGGGATTTCCACGTCCTCAGTATTTAAGAGGCAATCATAATGCATGCAAGTGGGCGGGCTCTTTGGCTAATTAACACGAGAGTCTAATCTGCTTTTCAATTAGGGGGGATGTTTATAATGTGCTGGTGACAGTGTTGCGATTCAGTGCAGCGTAACAGAAGTGCATGGCATAATTATAGCTGAAAAGAAAAGCTCATGCCGGGCCTTTTTAGGGGTTAATGAGACATTGGCAGCTTCCAGCTGAGGAGATCGAGCCAGTTTAGTGCGGCTTCAAGAGGAAACCACCCATAGGGGTTTCCTTTGAAGTGTCAAAAGGTCCCCTTGTTCTGGGTGGCTTATGTTTCATTTGTCTGAGTGGCATATCAAAAATTGATGAGCTGCCAGCAGCAGTCCCGGTGACATTAATTCACCAATTGTGTTTCTAATAGTTTCATCCTTAAATAAATTTGGGTGCTAAGAATGGTAAGGAGAGTCAAGGTTCTGAAAACAATGAGGAGGGCCCGGCTGTCTGGAGGAGTGTATACAGCACCGATAAATGGAGCAGCGGCAAACAGGAAAGACGCACCTGACCTGCTCCGCCCCTGGGTCATTAGCTGGGGGAAGACAAAGACGTATTATGCCTCTGCCTTCCGCTGCACCGCCGTCACTCAGAACACTAATAAAGACGTGGCATTCACTGGCGCTGGGATGAAACTCTAATCGTGCAGGAGAGGAATCTTAGATTAGAACTTCAGAAGAGGCAGCTCCTCTGAAGGTGAGACAGCCCCTCAGAAGCACTCTTAAATAAGCCACCTGTACAGCGGAGTGGAGGCGGAGGGGAAATAGCCCAACGGCGATGTTATAAGATAGCGCCTGTGTTTGTGGTGAGGAAGTAAATATTACCTCCTTCATGTCTGCCAGTAAACACAAAAGCAAGGGGCTTTGAGGCTCAGTTTGAACTGAGTGCGTTGCAGTGTGTTTGTGGAGAAACCCTCTTCCAGTACCGTCATAGATGCTGAACGCACGTGAAGTAATTGTACCTTGTGGTTTTAGATGTTCTGTAGTTCTACAATGAGGAAAAAATTGGGGAATAGCTATTTCTGGAATGAAGACCATACATGATGTGAGCAAACGTTATCAGTGTTGAGATGACCCATGTTGTACTCTCAAAATGTCTAGGTGAGCAAATGGGAAGTAGAGACAGCAAAATCCACGAAAAGTAAAAGTTCTCATCACCAAAGGGTACATTTTTTTAATACCAAATTATATGTGATTGTTATAAAGAACATCCCAAAGATGATTCTTCTTTCGGCCTCCTTGCAACATGCGTGAAATAAGTTACTGCTGGGTAGAAGCTACCATTTCATAGATGTGAATGAACCAGTCAAATAACTTACTCCAGTTACTTGAGGAAAGATTAATTATCCAAAAGAACTGAAAAATCTCCTTAAACTAGTCCTGATGTATCAGCATAGCCAAGAAACTTATGACATATTACAACAGGTGTTGCTGAATAAATTTATCCCTTTGTTTATCTGCCAAGCACATATTATGCCAAACACTGGGCACCGAGGCTAAGGCAATGAACAGCACAGACCACACCCCTCGATTCATAGAGATTACACATAGTAAATAGGAAAACACCAGGCACTAGTAAATGCAATAATGACAGTAAAACAGAACACAGTGACAGAAGATACTCAAGTGCTACTTTAAAACTGCTTGTGAGAAAATCTTTGCAAGGAGGTGACCTTTAAGTTGAGCCCAAAACAATACTGAAAAGTTTTAAGTAGAAAATGATCTGATTTATAGTTTCCAAAGATCATGTTGGCTGCTGCCTGGAAAATAGAAGTCAAAGGGGGTGACATTATAAGGGTGGAAGCAATGAGACCACGTAGGGGACCACCAACGTCCTCCAGAAGCCACACCTTAGTCAGTCCAGCCTTCTGGATTCAAAATACATTTAGGGGTAGATTCAACAAGTCTTGCTGTATACAATATTAACATTTCGAATAAACCTATTAGACAATTACATGGCAGTGTCAAGTTGAAAGTTGGCTATTTGAGTTTGGAGATTAAGGGAGACTCCAGGGCCAAAGATATAAAGAAGAGAGGCGTCATCCTGCAATTGGTATTCAAAAACGTGGACTGGTCAATTACCTCCAGTAGAGAGTATGTGTAGCGTGGAGGAGCCCTGGGATGAAGTTACACAGACAGAGAGCAGCCTGCAAAAGACACTAAGGCGAGAAACAAACACACACACCTGAATATGGAGAAGGTGAGGCTGGAAACACAAAAAAATGGTTTCTAGTAAAAGGGAGTGGTCAGCTGTGTTGAATTCTAATGAGAAGCTGAATAAGATGCAAAGAGACAAAATGCCCATTGGGCTTAGCACCATGGAGGTCGATCGTGACTTTGGCTGGAGCCATTTCAATAATGTGCAAAGCCAGAAGGAAGCCCGGGTGGGGCATTCTCTCCTAAACATGGGGCATGTTTAGGAGAGAATGCGAGATGAGGACGCATAAGCAGGGTCTACAGACAGCTACTCGGAAGTTGGTGAAGGTAAAAAAAGGAATGGAATTGTGGCCAGAGGGAATATGAGAGCCAACAAGATAGTATTAAATAATGGGAGAGTGTGTGCATGTTGCTAACAATGACCCAGATAGGAGAGGAACGTTAACTCCAGAAGAGATGGGGGAAAAGGTACAGGATCCAGTGAACACAAAGTCATGGCCTTTGGGGAGAGTGGAAGCCCTTCAGCTGAAGAAGAGTCAGTGATTGGGTTGTGTCGCCTAGCATAATGTCCTTCTTTTTAAGACTGAATAATAATAGTCTATTATATGTACGCACCACATTTTCTTCATCCATTCATCTGTCAATGGACATTGAGGTTGTTTCAGTGTCTTGACTATTGGGAATAGTGCTGCAATGACCATAGAAGCGCTAATATCTCTTCAAGATCTTGATTTCAGTTAGTTTGGATAAATACCCAGAAGTAGAATTACTGGATCCTTTGGTAGTTCTATACTGAATTTTTTTAGGAACTTCTGTTCTGTTTCCCATACACTTAAAATAGAAGTTGTTATTATACTGAAATGAAAGTATGTAAAGCACTTTAACATTTAAAAATACACCTTAATTTTTGAAATATATGATTTGCTTTTAAGTAGATGTTTACATTGATAGCAACTCATTTGTCCTTTGTTCTGCTCTTACACTAATAAGAACTACAAACTGTTTTCATCCACAAGAGCTCATTGGCTCTTCATTACAGTAAACACAGCATGGCATTATTCACCTGGTTGGTGGATTAATAATAAACTGCATTCAGACTAGTTCAGTGAATTGCTCTCATTCACAACTGTAGAAAAGCAGAGCCAAGATCATAACTGATGATTTCTTACTTCAGATTCTAGATCTTTCTACTCAGCACCATCAACAATTAGATGAAGAGTCTTTGGAATCTGGATGAGTGAGAAATCAGCGATGTTGCAGGCTGCTGTTTTTATGAATCTGACTGACCGCATGCTAATTCCCAATGAGGAGGTGAGAAAGAAGTTATAACAGTATAAAATCAAGAACCTGAATTGCTCTTGTATTCAACAAACTGCCTATGGCAAGTTCTTTGTATGTATCTGTGGGTCATGGTGGCCTAGAATGGAGACTATACTATAATTATTAAGAACCCCAAAGTCTCAGTGCCTTTAAAAAACAGGTTTAATTCTCACTGTGTGGCAGGTTCTGTGATTGACATAATCACTCAGATTATGGGTACCCAGCCCTGGCTGGTGTGGCTCAATGAATTGAATGCTGGCCTGGGAAACAAAGGGTCACCACCAGTTTGATTTCCAATTTAGGGCACTTGCCTGGGTTGCAGGCCAGGTCCCCAGTAGGGGGTGTGCAAAAGAAAACCACACATTGATGTTTCTCTCCCTCTCTTCCTCCCTTCTCCTCTCTAAAAATAAATTAATTAAAGCTTTTTTAAAAAGATTATGGTATCCATACCACAGAAGCAAAAAAAAAAAAAAAGGGACTGGTTAGCCATGACTGGTCTCCTCCCACAAATTCTCCTCTCCCCCAAGTCCCCAGACTGCCTTCGTTGAACCAGTGGTATCCTCACACCTCCAGGCGCCTGGGCTCCAAATCTGGGGCTGCTTTTAATTCTATCTCTATCTCATTCTCTCCAGACCTCGCTAATCATTTAACAAATCCTGTACATTTTTCCTTTCTTCTACTTCTAATTTCAGTGCCTTCATTTGAGGAATAATGTCTTAAGGTCAATACATCTTTTACACGAGGGCTTCTACTACAAACACCATTGAGAAAATAGTTCTTGACGTCATACAAGACCCATGTTTTTGCTTCTGAAGAACACCAGAAGGAGCATCAGAAGGCTTTCAGTTTCTTTTCCATGGTGTTCCCTGTAATATTTTTCACATCATTTAATTTCTTTTCTTAGTATTGAATAAATTTTATTTTATCATTACTTTTAATTAATCTTTATTTAAAAATATTAATGGCCTTGACTGGTAGGAGCATTGTAATGTACAACAAAAAGTTTCAGGTTCTATCCCCAATCAGGGCACATACCTATGTTGTGGGTTTGATTCATGGTCAGGGCTTATACAGGAGGCAAATAATGATAGTTCTACTTCTTTCCAGTTTAGAAGATTTTTTTTCTTGTCTAATTGCAAGATAGGACCTACAAGATAGGACCTCCAATACTATGTTGTATAAAAGTGGTGAAAATTGACATCTTTGTCTCATCCCTGATCTTAAAGAAAATGATTTTAGCTTTTCCCCATTGACTATGGTATTAGCCGTGTTTGCATAAATGGCCTTTATTATATTGAAGTTTGTTCCCTCTATTTTTACTTTGCTGAGAATTCTTATCATTAATGGATGCTGAATTTTTTCAAGTGCTTTTTCTGCTTCTATTGATACGATCATATGATTTTCATCCTTCATGTCGTTTATGTGGTGTATCATGCTCATAAATTTGTGGATATTTTACCAACTTTGCATCTCAGGAATAAATCTCACTTGATTATGTTGTATGACCTTGTTAATGTATTGCTGAATTTGATTTGAATTAATATTTTGTTGAGTATTATTCCAT
The DNA here is from genome assembly GCF_014824575.4 of Sturnira hondurensis. Lineage (NCBI taxonomy): Eukaryota > Metazoa > Chordata > Mammalia > Chiroptera > Phyllostomidae > Sturnira > Sturnira hondurensis. Next base: position 2,932,362 of record NW_028083443.1, read on the forward strand.
CTGTGTTTATCAGGGTTATTGGCCTATAATTATTTTTTTTGTAATGTCTTTGTCTGGTTTTGGAATCAGGGTTGGTGGCCTCATAAAATGAGCTTGGAAGCCTCTTCTCTTTTTTAATTTTTTAGACTAGTTCAAGCAATGTAAGTGGTAATTTATTTTTGAATATTTAGTAAAATTCACCTGTCAAGTTATTGGTCTAGGCCTTCTGTTTCTTGGAAGCTTTATTGATTACTGATTCGATTTTTTTAGTTTTAACTGGGCCATTTGGATTTTCTGTTTCACCCTGATTCACTCTTGGAAGATTTTTTATTCTAAAAATTTACTCCTTTCTTTCAGATTGTGCAGTTTCTTGGCATATAGTTGTTCATATTATTTTCTTATAATCTTGTGTATCTCTGTGGGGTCAGTTGTCATTTCTGCCTTTTCATTTCTGATTTTATTTATTTGGATCCTCTCTCATTTTTTTGATGAGTCTGGTTAAATGTTCATCAATTTTATTTGTACTTTCAAACAAACATATCTTGATTTCATTGATCGTTTATATATTTTTGGATTATTTTTTTATTTCTTTTCTTCTACTTAGTTTGGGTTTTGTTTGTTGTTCTTTTCCTAGTTTATTGAGGTGTAAAGTTAAATAGTTTATTTGAGAGTTTTCTTGTTCCTTCAGGTAGGCCTGTATTGCTATGAATTCCTTTCTAAGCGCCATTTCCACTGAGTTCCATAGATTTTGGGTCATTGGGCTTTTGTCTTCTTTTGTCTAAAGATATGTTTTGATTTCTTTCTTAATCTCATTGTTAACTCATTGATTGTTTAGTAACATGTGTTTGTGGGGGGGTAGTTTTTTTCTTGTAATTAATTCCTAGTTTCATACCACTGAGTTCGGAGAAGATACTTGATATAATTTCAATCTTAAAACTTGTTTTGTGGCCTGACATATGGTTTATTCTAGAAAATGTTCCACATGCACTTGAAAAGCACAGATTCTGCTGCTGTGGTGTGAAATGCTCTGAAGATATAAATGAAGTCCATCTGGTCTCTGTGTTTGTTTGTCTGAATTAGGTGAGTCTGCTATGTCTCCCAGTCTCAGTAGGGGCATCTCATAGACTCGCCTCCTTCAGGGTCCAGTGGCAAGCCCCCTGATGCCCTGTGCTGAGTGCTTCGCCAGTGCCTCCTGTGTATGTGGTGTGCACCCTCCAGTTGTAGAAGAGCCTTGACTACTGCTGGCATCTCAGTGCTGATTGGCTGTCAGGACTGGCCACGACCACAGCACAAAAGCTGTTCTGTCATGCCCTGCAGAACAAGCAGGATTTGCCCCAGTGAACTCTGCTGCTTGCTAGGACCACCTGTGAGTGCTATTTGTAGAGCTACTTAGGTGCTGCTCTGCTGTGGTCTGAAGTCAGCCCCTGGGTGTGTTGGTTATGGGGCTTCTTGGGAGGGGCTCCAGTGAAAGCCATTGACTATGACAAGCCCAGGGCCATCTGATAAAAGCTACAAAGCTATCTGCAGTTGGTAGCTTCTTGCACTGGGCCTGGAGGCAAGTGAGAGGAGCCACACTGCAAACTGAGGTCAGCTGCCACCAATACTGGGCCTGGGGCAGCTCAGCAAAAGGCACAGGGCACCTGGAGGTCTACTACTGTCTGCAGGCTGCCATAAGTCCCAGCTGCTGAAAGATAGTTGGGCTGTTTGCTAGTTGGGTTAAATAGGGTCTCAGGAGTCCCCAGGGCGGGGCAAGTGGTGTTCACTGGGTTAATGCAGATTCTGATTTTGTGCCAGTGCTGAGCCAGAGGCCATCAAGCAAAAGCACAGGGCACACTATGGCCAGTTGCCACCTGCCTGGGCCTGCACACCTTTGAGAGTTTTCAAAGAAAGACTGGGGTGTGGGCCAAGGCTGGCTTCCTGCTGCCAAAATAGCCTCTGGTTGTCCTCAAATTGGGCAGGACAGTGTCTCAGGGAGTCATCAGGGTGGAGCAAGTGGAGATCAGCAGGCAAAGGTAAACTCAGATTGGCTGGGTGGGAGGAAGGCTCCACACAGGGACGATGGTGGCTGTCCCTCCAGCCCTTGCCCTGAAGCTACACAAGTCAGTTTCTCCCTGGTGCCTCCCTGGGCACTGCCCATCTGCCAGAACCGAGGGACAGTTCAAGTGAGCAAGTGAGTCTGTGTGTGGGCCCTTTAAGAAGATATCTGGGTTTCCAGCAGTCTTCATCTCACCTGGACAGCCAGAATCCCCACTGGTTTTCAAAGCCAGATATTAAGGGGGCTCCCCTTCCTGACGCTGGTACTCTGTCTGGACAGCAAACCCTGGTGTAGAGATGGGACAGGTTGCAATTTCTGTAAGCATGAATTTTTATTTCTGTAAAATGAGAATAGTAGAGTTTTTTATGCCATAAGATTGTAGTGAGGATTAAATGTTGTCATATGTGTTAAAGTACTTTGTAAGTTATAAAATCCTATGCACATGGTAGGAATATCAGTATTAATATTCATGTGAACCAGGCAGTAATAACCTCCAAGCAATTAGCAGCTGTTAATTCACTAAATATAACTGTAAAAGGATTTACTTGTCCTAATGAACTATGGAACGGCTTTATTTAAAGGGCAAAGGCAGTTGTTAATTTATTCAAGCATCCATTAAGCACATATTGTACAGTAGTTGCTATTCCAGTTGTAATAGACTATGCAAGCCTAAAAAGGTAGTTTCTATCCTCCTGGGCACAACCAATAATAATCTAAGACAAGAGTATGCTATATGGCAAAAACAGAAAGAGTTAAAATAACGTAAGATATGTAAACAAGAAAGGTTACTTGCAACAAGACACATCAAGGGAGATTTCAGTGAAGCTGGAATTTGAGTATTTGAGCTGGAAACTTTAGGGGTAAACTTTCAGCAAGTGAAGGGTATGGTTGTATATGCAAACATGACCAAATCTGAGTGGAGAGATCCGCTCAGCCTCTTACTAGTGTTGTGACTCTGCATCTTGACTTAACTTCTCCAAACTTATGGGTCTTTGGTGTAGAATCGGAAGTAAAATGTGAAAGCAGAGCTTCTCGGACTGTAACGTGCACCTGCACGTGGAGATCTCATTGCAGCGCAGGTCTGGGACAGCCAGAGATGCTGCCTGTCCCAGGAGCTCCCAGGCAACGCTGATGCAGTTGCTCTGTGGACCACACTCAAGAAGCAGGATGTAAATGTCTTTGCTCAGTGCCTAGAGCATAACAGTGCCTGCTGGATAACTGTGCCTGTTTGTGGAAGTATTCCCAAATCACTGAATGGTAGAAGGCAAAATCCAACACCTAAAACTGTACCACCTGCTCGCCAAAGTTTGCCTGGAATTCCTACCGACTCCTCCCATTACAACATTTCCCAAACCTGAACAAATCATAATTCTTAATAACTACAGAATTAAAGAAAATCAGTCTCTTTTATTTTTTACCTTTAAGGAATCAATCTTTAATGTAGAGTATAAATATGTTTCATATAGCATTCAACACTGTCCCTACTTAAACAAATGTTTGGCTCTTTAATAGTTATAATAATCATTTGAAACTCTGGTTCAAATGATTTGAGAATTTTTAAACGATTTGAGAACAAAGGTACTAACAACGGAAAATATTACTTTGTCAGGCTATAGTCAGTTTTAATTAGGCCATAAAATATTTTCACTCTCATGTAACATTTCTCATTATAATAATTCTCATGAAACAAGTATACTTGAAGCAAGTCTATCTTTCTGTGCTGTTTCTGAACTCTGTACACGTGCTCACTGCTGCAGCTGTTACATAGTTTTATACTGACAAACACTCTCCGACTGAACTCTCAGCTCTTCAGGTACATGGAACATAGGAATAGCCAGCTAATGGATAAGAGATTTCACTTTCCTGGCCAGGTGGCGTCACAGATAAATGTGGACAATTTGGCTGGCATTATTGTGTACTTCAAGCTGAGATTTCATCATATGCTTAAAAATACAGGGGCATACTCAGTATGTTTTATGTTTGAGCAAACGGAAAGCGATTTGGAAAAATAGATGATGTGTAAAAGATGAAATTCTGTGCCTTGAGCAGAATGACTTCAGGAATTCTTGAGGTAATCATGTGTGGTCATATCAGTCAACATGATGAGCGTTTTCACACGGCAGCCCAGAAATACCAGCTACGGCCATGCCTGCATGCAAACTTTGCTGATCCGCTTGGTCTAACATGACAGCCGGAACAGACCTCAGAGCCAGCCTGTGAAGACACAGGGCAAGATCATACACAACTCGTGAGGCTCAACAACTAGTTACCCTTCTCAAGTTACATTTTCCAAACACATACAGCACCTTTCCTGCTGCAGGCTCTACATTAACTTTTAAAACACTGATAATTACCTACAGAGGACCTACTGTGTGCACATGATAATGCTGATGTAGACGATGATGATGATGATGATATTCCTGGAAGACAGAAAGGTATATAGGTTTTCCCCTCTGGTAGTTTATAAACTGGACAATCAAGGAAGTAAATACATAAATATACGTGGAAAGAATCCTCATGCCATTCCTGACAGCAATAACAAACCATCTGTTTGGGCTTTGAGGATGTTTATAATACAGTGTCTTTAGCTTTCTTTTTTTGTGAAATAAACCTTTTAAAACTGAAAGAGAAACGAGCAATTTAAAAGAAAAAAGAAATATGCAATCATCGGTGCATGTTTTACTAGTTTTCTTTATTTAATTTCTGTAAAGCATGGTGCAAGGAATCTTCTGGAATACAAATTACCATCAGTTCTGGCCAACAACGCATGACTCATCTAATTGCAGGCCGGGAAGAGAAGATCGCAGGCTAACGCTCTCACTAGAGCTCTGTACTAAATGATTTGTTCAGGGAGCAATTGATGCCCCTAGAAAACTTTGAAAAATGCTCTAGTTAGAAACAACTTTGTCCATGTCATGTATTTTCTGTTTTTATCTCCATCATTTTTATTCTTTAGGACATTCAGATGAAATTTTCATCTCTTTAGCTTGAGGGTTCATATGCTCCCGCTTATTCCTCACCTGAAGTCGGGAGCTCATTTTGACAGTGTAAGATGCCAAATTGGGCGCCATGGAAATCACTGCGCGGCGCCCCAACCCCCAGCCACTACTTATACGAGAAGAAAGAAAGGGAAAATGAAAGGCCGGTAATTTGTCTTCAGAGCATGAAACCCATTACTTATAAATTATTGTTAATTATATATTGAGATAAATATAGAATCATATTTCTACCAGCCTTGGAAATAGACAAGCTCTTAAAAATTTATTGGTGTCCTTAAGATTTGGATGATATAAAACAATAAATCACTGTGTGTGTCTGCAGCCTTTTGAGGTTCTCAACAAAATCACTCTACAATTGCCAATAAAGAACTTCTAGCTCTGGGTATAGCAGCAGCTCTCTTCAACTTCCTCTTATCTTTCAAGAGGGGAAAAACCATTACTGCAGATAATGCAGAAGAGCTGCTGGTTTGCCACAGCGTGCTCCCCCATTGCTGCGTGGCCCTCGGCCTCACCCAGCACTTGCCAGGTAACTCAGCCTCCCCGAGAACTCAGTGTTCCGTTCCATCTCCAATGCTATCAGTGCTCAGAATGTCATTACCCAGTGCCGTCTAGGAGGGCCAAAAACAACGAGTGGAGTTGAGGTAGGAAAGGAATTTGTATAATGGAATAAACTAGAGGGAATTGATCAGGACGGCAATAGAATCTGAGTTGATTTCATGAGTACATTTGGAATACGTTAACGTAGGTGCCATAAAGATTCTCATTAGCCAATACATACGTGTCATAAAATACTTTTAAAAGGAGTAAGTAATAGAAATTCAATATATGTTGCCCCTTTATTATAGTTTTATTTCATCTTGGCTGGATTTTCTTGGGATCCCAGTATACCAGAGACTTAAGTTATTTCAGTTTTCAGTTTGTTGGCCTTTTTTATTTTCAAGAATGACATAACACCTGTAGCCTGGGTCAATGTATTGGAGGCTCACAAAAGTTTTAAAGCCAAAAAGCATCTCTGTTACAATTTATTTCTTAATTAAATTTATTGGGGTGACATTGGTTAATAACATTACATGAGTTTCAAGTGTACACATCTGTGATACATCACCTGTATTGTGCTGTGTGCTCCCTACCTGAAGTCTAGTCTGCCTCTGTCACCATGTACTTGACCCCCATTACCACTTTCAACCTCCGCCTACCCCCTTCCCCTCTGGTACGGTGGAAAATGTTGTCTGTATTAGTCTGTTTCATTTCTTTGTTTGTTGTTTTCTGTTTTATACCCCACATATGAATGAATCATATATTTCTTGTTCTTTCTGACTTATTCTGCCTAGCATGATATTCTCAAGATCCATCAATGTCACAAATGACAGTATTTCAGCTTTCTTATGGCTGAATAGTAGTACACTGTATATTCGTATGTACCACATCATCTTCACCCTTCATCCACCGAAGGACACTTGGGTTACTTCCATGTCTTGGCCATCGTGAAAAATGCTGCAATAAACATAGGGGTGCATGCATCTTTATGTGTTTTCAATTTGGGGGGGTAAATACTCAGAAGAAGGTTTGCTAGGTCATACAGTAGCTCTGTTCTTGATTTTTTTCTTTCAGTTTTGTATTGGTTTTAGGTATACAGCTTAGTGGTTAGATAATCATATATTAATACTTTACATAGTGTTCCCCTCAATATTTCCAGTAGCCCCTCAAAATTTCCAGTATTGTTCCCTTCAATATTTCCAATATTTAACACTATTAAATCATAGTGTTCCCCTCAATATTTCCAGTATCCCAACTGGCACCATACATACTTATCACAGAATTATTGACTATATTCCCTATGCTATACTTACATCCTAGTGACTTTTTTGTAACAGCAAATATGTGCTTCTTCATTAATTTGTTGAAGAAGCTTCATACCATTTTCCATAGTGGCTGTATCAACTTACATTCCCACCATCAGTGTATGAGGGTTCCTTTTCCTCCAAATCCTCTTCAACACGTTATTCTTTCTCTTACTGATAATGGCCATTCTAACAGGTGTGAGGTGGTGTCTCATTGTGGTTTTGATTCTACAATTCAGTTGTAAAGACGGCCACCTCAAGCATTCTACAAATATATGTATATGAAAAATATCTAGAGAAAAATGAAAGTTATGAAAAACAAAAAAAGTTAAAATCATTTTGAATGGAATCATCTATGTTCCATATTATCCTGTATATAAGGTATAAAACTTTGGTAGTTGAGGAAGATTTAAGGAAATTATCAAATGATTTGTCATCTTGGAGGCAAAATTAATTGTACATTCGTCAGCATCTCCTGCAGGAGACCACTCATCACACAGGTTTTCTTTGTTCATAACTGCACACCAACTTAAGGTCACACCGCACTCTAAGATGCAAATTACATCAACTTCATAGAGTCGTTGCAAGGATTAAAGAAGATGAAGTACATGAAGAATCTAGCACAGGGCCTAACACATAATAACCATTCATTAAATATCACTAACCATTATTATTATTTAAACAGATTAGTCTTTTTTTATCATAGCTATCACAAATGGAAAAAAGCTACACATTCTTGTTGAGGCAATCTTACAGTAGAAACTAAAGGCCACGTTTTTCTCTGATAATACATTACATAATAGTTAAAAATATATTCTACAAAGCTTTTTTGAGTACTTTCTTTGTTGCCCCTGACCAAATTAGGATAAGATAAAGATAAACAAAGATAAATAAAGATAAATAAATCCAATTCCTTGCCTTTTCATGTCTCACAATCAAATTAGAGATCATATAATTAAAACTCAAAGGAATTAACATTATAAGAGAGTTATAGTCAAAGTGCCTTAAAAATACAAAAGAGAGAGCAATCAACTTAGTATGGAAGTCAAAAAAGAAAGAAAAGGTGATTATTTCATTGAGCCCTATTAAGAGAATAAAAACGTGTTAAACAGAAAATGGAGGGGAGGATATTTTAGGCTGGGTAATAATAGCTTATGCAGAGAATCAAAATCATGGGGGAAAATACACTCTGTTAGGGGAAAAGTCTATCTCTGTTTTTTTGTTGGTGTTTGCTATTTGGGGGGTTTTAGAGCCTGCGTTATGACATTAGAGGTACAAGCAAAAGAGGATTAGGAAATGGATGGGTTATGATGTGGTTTAACTGGATGGCCTGCTAAAGAAAATTTAATTTATCTTAAATTAAAATTTTTCATATGAGAGAACTGTAAGATCCGATGTTTTCAAAAGGAAAATGGTGGGCTATGTGAAAGATAAATTTGAAGGAGGCAGGACAAAAAGTAGAAAGATCATTCAAGACAGTGCTTTAATAGACCAATCAAGACAGGATAATAATCTAAGCTAAAACAGTGAGAGCAAGAATAAAGGACATGAAATGTTGGTTGACGAGGAACAAGAGATGAGAGAAAAATACTTTGGGGAACTCAGAGCAATCTAACTGAACAAAGGCGACAGGTCACTGACAGAGATCAGGAATTTTAGAGGGTGTGTTTTAAGGGAAAGTATGTATTACACGGGTTTGGCTAATTGCTGTAAAAAACAACTTCAAAATTTCAAGCTCGCCCAATCAAACTGTGTTATTTGTTTAAACTTAATTACTAAGGATGGGACACCTCTACTCCACAAAGTCACTGAGGGGTTTAAGCCTCTTCCATCTGTGGTCCAGCCATGTCTGGCAGACAGGGAGTAAAGAACGGAAGGTAAATGTAGTTTTATGGACCAAACCTAGTTATGTGTGCACCACTTTAATCAACACTCTACTAACCAAACTCTATCGCTTGGCTATACCTAACTGCACCAAACCCCCCCCCCAAAAAAAAAACCCAAGGCTGGAAATGTGGTCTGGATATATAATGAGGAGAAAGAAAGAAATGAAATCATTTGGTGAGAAACTAACCTGTCTCTCCCATAGGACAAATAAGGAAAGGTGCCCAGAAAGCAGGGGTCTCCAGAATTCAAGAGAAGCCCTAATAGGAGATAGAGATTCAGAAACCATAATCATACAGAAGGAAGAGAGAGTGTGGTCAAGGGATAATATGAACCTGAAGAAAGAAGGTACAAGTACAAAGACAGGTCTACCACACAAAGTAGATATGAAAATTAGGTACAGATTCTGTGGCAGCTGTCTACCCTTGGCTTTCTGAAATGGGGTGCATTCAGGATGGTATGTGGTAGACTACCCTTGCTTTCTGGATCGTGGTCTTTTGGAAAGTGCAGTCATATGATCACATGAGACTGTAGATGCGTGGGTGTTTGTGTTTCTGATCAATTAATCATCTATTTACTTCTACACTTACATGTATTGAATGTCTGGTGTAAAACTATACAAGACACTGAGTATGTCCCAGGAACTTGGAATTTGGCTGTAAGCATAAGCCCGTGTAGACCTAATATTCTTTCAATAGCCTTCAAGGCAAATTGTTCCACCATTTCTATCATTTCCATTTCAAACTTACAAATGAGAAGCACAGGACAAAATGAAAGGGCAGGACTACTGCCCGGCTTACTCTGACCAAGGAGGCTTATGAAAGACCGTCATGTAGGCCACAGACATGAGCAGGTTAAAAACTCCAGCCCTTAAAACAGTACCTGGTGAGGAGAATGCATAAGACCCTCATATAGACAAGTATACTACAAAACAGAAAGCTGAAAGTGCCCCGAAGAAAGATACACAGAAAATGCTTTTGAGTGTCTGGGCGAGAGAGACACCTCTCAGAGGGAGGAAGATGTCCAGCAGGAAAACACTGGTCTTTGCAAAGTGCTTCCAAGGACACGGTGCAGTGACATGCTGGGGCCGATCCTCTGGGGGCAGGAAGGGGTCAGGATAATCCCAACTCTAGGGGCCAGGACAGCCTAAAGCACGCTCAGAAAATAATTTCACTCAAATCTACAGAGGGCGAGGGAGGTAGGCAACCAGTTGCAAAGATCATTTGGGACTAGACACTGGAGGGCTACATTGGACTGAAGAGACAATAGACCAGTGATTTGCAAACTTTTTCATGTCATGGCACACATAATTACTAAGATTCTGCAGCACACCAAAAATAGATATTTTTGCTGGTTTGACCAAAAAATAGGTATAATATTGACTCATTCACACTGGATGGCTATCATTGTTTGCTGTTTTTATTTTTTTATTTGACAATCAAAGGGTCAAAAGGTTAGTGCCCCTAACTAAATAGTCAGGTATTGCATGCTTTAAAAATTCTTGCTGCACACCAGATGAAAACAGCTGCAATCGGCTAAAGAAAAGCAATTTGGAGGCTATTTTAATCACCTCAGAAGAGATAATGTGTGAATTGCACCATTGCCAGTGACCATGAAGCAAAGCAGTAAGTTGCAGGAATTAGAAGCTATAGGACATCACTGTTTCAACAAATGTTTCTTGAGCACCTACTATGTACCAAATACCATTAAATTCTGCGGTCAAAACTCTTCCTTTTTTCATGAATGCTTCAGGAAACAAAAGGGTGTCCAGCTATGCAGACTTCATATACTGTAGTTCTTTCTTCCCTGCATGGCCTTCTTGAAAGTCATTACTATTGTTCAATTCTCTCCACCCCACATGTCATACAGTTGTCTTTTTACCAATTTGTCTGGAATAGCAAGCTGCTTCAATGAGAAGTGAAATAATGTCAAGTACTAGATACACTGAGGTGCCCACAACACAGCTGGGTACTGCCATGTCACACTGTATACATGTTGTCTTGGCCTAACAGACTTTATATTTGCACGAACTGTGAACTGGCAGTTGGTATTTATATACAGCCTGTCCCCCAGGGCTGACCCATGGGCATGCAAGTCTTCCAGGCCTGACAACACTCTATGAATGCTGATTGTGTAATGTGTTTTTATAGAAACAGATCCTAATGTGTGTTTCAAACTTGGAACTATCTATCTATGTACTTCTTCATTTAAAATAAGACACAAAGATGTTTAGCTGTGCAAATAGGAAAGGAGCTTCCAAATAGGTTTCAATTTGGGCCACTCTCCATAAATCTTTTCTGATATCTCTGCTTTCTGTTTTCAAAAAAAAGCTATTGGAGTGCTAGCATATTACAGGTTTTGTTGGTTATTCACCATGTGAAATGAGCATCCCTAAATAAAGCAACTGCCAAATAAATACATTGCAGTTACAAAGAGAATCCACTGTAGACTAAAATCTTAAATCTAATTAAGGAATTTCCAAATGCCTTATCTTTGAAACATACCAGCAAACAACAAAAAATACATTTCAGCTGGGATTTGTGAATTGCTAGCTTTGTACATAAAAGAAACAGCTTGTTCTAAAGCTGGACTTCAGTCAATTACAGAGGCGGAGTCTTTCATAACTCCATCACCATGAGGGAACATTTCTGTGCTAAGACCTTTGGGCAGTAGTGTCTGGGAGCACTTCTCACTGCCATTGAGTTCTTCAGTAAGGGGTTAAATAAATATCATGTACCCTCTGAAGTCATTGTGCTGCTTTTGAGAATTAAAACCTGAAATTAAAATGGTTACTGAAAGTGGCTTCAACATGAATAGCTAGAAAATATAGGTTCAAAAGAAAGTGTATTTTAGCAATAGGTACTCTCCCAGGTCCATGCAAATAGCTTCTTGCTGGGTATACACACTTTCTAAATTTAAGGTGGAAATCAAGCTAAAACTAGCACAACAAAGAAAGCTTGTCTGTGCTGTTATAGACAAGAATTAGGAAATGTATTTCTGCATACCCAAAGAGCAGATTTTTTAACTCATTCTTCCCGTTACTTAAAAAGATATAAAGAGAAAAGAAAATTTTGGAATATTTCCAAATAGTACAAAATGTTCACACCGTGAAAAAAAATGAAAACTATCATCTGCATTACATCACACCTCTTAGGCTTGGATCTCTATGCATGAGGATGACAATTAAACACGGAACTATCTAAATGGGAAAATGTTTATCTAATTACTAATTATTTGATCTGCAAAAGAATGTAAAGCAAACCATTTTACATTAGTAAAGCAAAATATACAAGTATCACTATTTCTCTTTGCAACTGTATTTTTACCACGTAGCCATTATCTTAAAAAGTACAAGAATCTAGGACCTGGTGCCCTATGATTGACTCCTGCAACCATTTTGTGGGGAAAATGGGTTTAGGCCTCTCCAGTGCAGGCGATCATTCCATTCTGCCTTTCACTTTGTGCATAAAATAAAGCCTTCATGCCGGTCAAGGTCATGAAAGATTGTGCTCTGAAAACTTAAACTATTTACAATGATCTTTCTCTTCAGATATACAACTTTAAATTTACTTAAAGAACTATCACTGCAAATTATCTTTTATCATATTATTATTATATTTTGCATTTTCAAACTGCTATACATATGTTATTCTTGACCACTAAAAAATTAGAAAGTTTGTTAATTGCATTTTATAGAACAGTTACCATGGATATATGTCTGCATGCATACATTTTATATATGTTTGTGTGTGTATGCACATACACACATATAATTTATATGCACATCTATATCTCTGAACACACGTAGGTTTACAAATAAACCCACACTCACATGGGTGCTTTGTTCAGTTCATGTGATCAGCAACAAATATGCTAGCTTGGCCTTTTTTCTCTTTTTAAGCAAAGAGCCAGATTTGCCTCTGGCCACACTATGCACTCTGTAGAACATACACCCAACTTCAAAAGGGCCAAGTAAGCGATGAGCTTTTGAAGCCTGGCAGAAGGCATATGTCTACACGCCTTAAGGCACAAGGTCAACCAATACCCTATGGTCACACAGAAGGCACGTCTCTGTGATGAAACCGGCATCAAAAAGTCCCAGCCTACTCAGTCTTGTGTTACTTCCATCCACACGCATGAAAGCTAATTTTTACAGAAAGCGTCATGGTGGCCCCATAAGTCATTAGCTCGCTCAATACCTGTTCATGGGAGAAGCAAATTGTTTACAGAGCTATTTTCTAATCATAGTTCATAGTAGTTACTGGGTGTTTACAATATGCCAGGCCCTTTCATATTTTATATCAATTCCTTATCATCTTTTTGTGTAATATGTGCCATTACTATTCACATTTATTGATTTTATATCTATTTAAACTTTGTCATATCTCTATGAAACCAATGCTTAGAGAGGTGATTTGGCAGGATTGTGCAACCAGTGAATGGCAAAGCGGGGGGTGGGGCCATGGTTTTTGTGTCTCCAAAACTTATGCCTACAATTTTTTAAAATTTAAATGGTTACCATTTATTGAAAACTGGAAATGTACCAAGTGTTGTGCTAATTACTTGGCATATATCTTATCTCTGATACTCATAGCTCACTACAAGGTAGATATTTTCATCGTCCACATTTCACAGATGAGGGAACTGACCCACAGAGCACTTTTACACCCTACATAGTCTGCCCTCTCCCATGGAACTTGTATACATCTCCCTCATCTGAGCTGGAAACCAGAGAGAAAACACATGACAGGACAGAATAAGAACCCAATCCATAAATTTCTGTTGAATCACTGTTCCTCCAGGTCACTTTATTTTCTATGAGAGCTATTGGAAGTCCACATCTAAATAATCTTCAACAAGAGACAGCCCCTCAGTAAGGACTGATGGCGAGATTTCAGCTGCAGATCATCATTCATAATGAACACATGAGTGCACTTCGCAATATAAACCTGCGTGGGTCACAGCACAGCTCACATCCAGCCCGTGCTTCATGTTGTGTGTGGAAACTGTGTAAGTTATCCATTACTGTGACTGAAACCACATACACTGGTGTGCTCCCGTCCCAAGATGACCCCTTAAGGTTCCTCTGCTCTGGTAGGTTCAAGTATCGATATTTAGCACAGTGCATTCAACAATCCTTTGTATCTTCCACTGTCTTCAAAACACAGAGCTTGCACCCTGAACAACACAAACACCCTCTGAAAAGAGTATGCGGGGGACTGTGCTGCTAATGAAGGCAATACTTTCGTGTCTGTGTGATTATGCTGTCCTCCCTCCAAACCCCATTCACCGGAGTCCATCCCCCACCCCACCCCTGCCAAAGCTGCTCAGCCCATCCTGCATACAGCTAGTGGCGCCCACTGTGTTCTCGGCCCTGTCTGCTCAGTGGTGTTCCAGTCACCTGCTGGCTTTCCACCAGACAGTGGAGCTGCAAAGCCAGGTTTTGGAAGGCTGCTGCCCACATTGCCGCAGGCATGGCTCACGCACTCGGCCACGGTGGAGCCCCAGGGCGTTCCCAGAGCTGAGTCTACAGTCAGGCACCCGCACGTCTCCCAGGCTCTAGAGCTGCAGCTGGAGTCTGGCGCTGCACAGCGCATCGCTCCAGAGAGAGAGGAGCCTTGTGCTTAGCAAGACAAATGTCAACACCAGCGCAGTCTGGCTGTGCTTCACCCACTCATCCATGAAATAGGGGTATATCAATTAACCCCATGACATATCGAAGATGGACTCAAAAAAAATTGCCACGTTGAGTGACTACACCTGCCCAGAGGAAGCAACTTGCTGTGATTTGTAACTTGTCCACTGTCTGTTGACTAGGTTTCCAGATTTAGTAAGCTGTTAGTTACTAAGGGCCAGGCCATAAGCACATGCCCTCTCCTGTTGCTTTCACATGTATAACAAGCACCAACACCACACAAAATAAAAGTAATTGTGTTGGACTTTTTCCTTTATTCAGTGGTAACATGTTGACGATCCACTGCAGGAAAGTAAAATGGACTCCTTATTCAAAACAGCAAGGACAAGTTGGTGCTGTGCACGCATGTGTGTGCATGTGTCTGTATTACACTTTACAAAAAGAGGGCAACTGTGTTTTGCAATAAAAATGGATAGCTCTAATAGCATAAACAGTAAAATATTAAAAAAATTTAAAAAATACATTATGAATGTCTACTCACTCTTTCTGTTACAAAAAAAAAAAAAAAAAAAAACAGACAGAAAAAGCCACCGTAAAATAGATAGCCAGAGCGTGGCATCTTGTGTGTTCTTAAGCCGATGACCCCTTGGCTCATGTTGTTTTGGGTGACTAACTTGATTCATTGAACACACATTTACTGGGAACCTATTCTGCCCCTGACTTGCTAGACTCGGGGGGAAAAGAGGGCACATGCATGGTCCCTGTGTGTAAGTACCTCAGAATCGAAGGAGATAGGAGAAATGGAAAAAAATATTAACTTCCATTGCCTGAGAACTCACTGTGTAACAGATATCAAACCTAACAGATTATTTAGTTTAATTCTCACAAACACCTGCAAAAGATAATCTTAGCTTCATTTAAAGGTAGGGAAATGCGTTTGCAATGTTTCTGTAACTCTTGCCCAAGATCACTCAGCTAGAAGGCGGCAGCCCTAGGTTCATCCCCGGATCTGCCCAGCTCAGGGTTCATGCATGCCCTGCTGTCCTAGAAGGGCAGTGGTAGAAGGAATATTACTTGGGAAATAGCCTGATGGTTAGGGTGGTCCCTTCTCAGAATTCCTCTCCTCATCTCACCTTCCATAATTCCAAGGACCCTGCATGGACCAAGCCCTCCCTCCAACACCTCCCAAGAGAAGATTCACATGAGTTTTTCAATGGATAAACTCAAATAAATGATCAGTAGCCTGCCAGCTTCTTATCCCACTGAAAGTAAAGAGAGTAAGTGAAGCCAGCTTATCACAAAGAAGGGAACCTTCATGTAGTATTAACCATCTGGCACACAGTAGGCCAACAATAAACAACTGTTGGTACTGAAAACCAGAATGGGTGGGGTGGGTGTGGTAAAATATATGGAAAACTAGAACCACTCTTTCCCTTCTGCAATAGGCAAGGCAGAGCCCAGGCTACGCAGTGCACCCAATACCTCTGACCCCCCAGCAACAGCACCCAATAGTGGAATTTCAAAGATAGAGTGAAATGAATAAGGTGAGGACACAGGTAGCTTAACACCGGGTTCCTAGCTCACACATACACATGAGGCCAACCCGTCTACTCCAGAGAAGGAGCTCTCTCATCTGGGATCCAACAAGGGTCAAGAAATTGTCATTCCTTTTTCTATTTTACATATTTATTTTTTAAATATTTGGATTCTAGCCTGAGCAGCTACACATATTTCTGCGTAAATCCTTTCTATGCTTAGCACCTGCAAATTAAGCTAATAAAACAAAGAAGTTAACTATTTTTTTTTCGATTTTTAAATATATTTTATTGATTATGCCATTACAGTTATCCCATTTCCCCCCTTTCACTCCCCTCCACCCTGCACACCCTTTCCCCANAAGAAGTTAACTATTTAAAAGAAGGGGAAAAAAGCAAGTTCACCATCATCCTCATTGGACAGCCAGCATATTTCCTTTCTATAGGACCAAACTATATTCACTTATGAACTGGCAATCAGGGATCTAAAATTTTAGCCTATCTTTTAAAAACATCAGAGTAACTAGGGGTACAGGATTTCAGTCAACTTGGTCTCAGTTTTTCTGCCTTTGGAATGCAGAGAAGTGACTTAGGGGCAGGGAATTAACGTGGTCATGATTTTTTTAAAGCATCGAGACAGTTACTTAACAAGCAAAGGATTACAGAAGAAACATGTTGCCCTACAACTATCTTTATTTTAAATATAATGAAAAATAATACAAAATGGCCTTAGGGTTTAATTAGTGACCCAAAAAAGCCATGGTCCAACTATCAATAGGTATCACTCTGCAGTATTTTTCAGATTATTTGAAATGGTGATAGGTCATAAAATAAATTAGTGTTATTTTTATTGTTTTAATGACTGTCATTTTTTAAAGAGAGCTTTATCTGTCTCTGTATTGATATTAAAGGATTTGTCATTTGTTTCAGATGCCATCTTTTCAGGAATGATTATTTGGAAAGTAGAGTGACTCCAGTAATAAAGCTTTTGCCTCATCAGAACTTAATTAACTAATTACCGATAGATGGTGGTAAGGCACATTGCAGACACCAAGAGCTACATAAAAATCTTAATAAAATGAAACTCCAGTGCCCCACAAAATCCATTCCTGAAAACTGGCACATTCTCCCTGCTTACAGACATGAAATAAGTAGAAAAAGCAGACAACAAAGGGGAACGCTCTACACGGTCATGGCCAAGTCTGGATTTCTTTGTCTTCCAAAAATGTAGTCAAAACACTAGCTCTCAATAACGTCCTTTATTGGGAAAACTAAGCTAAGTCATTACTAAATCTCTTAGTCACAGATGACACTTAATACACACCAGTGAAAGGCCATTATTCTGTGTGAAGATGACCTAAAAACACTGAAGGTTGTGAATTGAGATTTGCTTGGCAAAAGACAGTGTCTAAGGGCTGTGCCTACTGAGACTGACAGAAACCTGTAGAAGCCAGAGGCCATAATTTCTGAAGGGACAACTTTCTACTTTTACCAGTAAGTCATACTCCTGTACCTACTGCTTAAAAGAAGAGGCAGCTAAAAAATAGATAGGTGGATAGATAGATAGATATGAAATATATTTATATATAAAAGATTTATATATATATACAAGATACATACATATATATATATATAAGATACATACATATATATATATATATATATATATATATACATGCATATATTTGTGGGGGGTCTCTTTTTTGGTTTGTATTTTAGCACAGCAGGGCTAAAATTAAATATGAAAGCAACCCAGTTAAGACTGTTCAGCTTGTCCTGGCTGGTGTGGCTCAGTGGACTGAATGCTGGCCTGCAAACCGAAGGGTCACTGGTTTGATTCCCAGTCTAGGGCACAGGATTGGGCTGTAGACCAGGTCCTCACTGGGGGCCACATGAGAGGCAACCTCACATTGACGTTTCTTTTTCCCTCTTTTTCTCCCTCCCTTCCCCTCTCTCGAAAAATGAATAAATAAAATCTTTAAAAAAAAAAGACTGTTCAACTTTACTCTGTCTGGTGAATGCTAATTATACAGGGTGGGGCAAAATTAGGTTTACTGTTGTTTGAATGGAAAACCATATAATAATGAATAAATAGTAATACAAGAATAAACTCTGTTTTCAGTGTACTTACAACTGTGAACCTACTCTTGCCCCACCCTGTAGTACATGTGGTTATGACCATGAATACTTGTGATTTATGTGGAATTTTTTCCAGCAGCTCCAAAGAACAAGACACTGTTCCCACTGTCATGTTGACTCCCCGGTTTCTACCTGTTCTATGTAGACCTTCGAAAGTTCTGCCGCGTCTGGCACTTTATGTTGGTGATTTGATTGCTTGATTTGTTCGTCTTGTTCTTTAGTAGTAGTGACAGCTTTTAAATCAAGATCCAGTTTTAAAAGGGGGTAACTAAATGAGCAAGGGAGTCTCCGTGGACAGGAGTTATTCAGGAGCCCAGCATGAAAACTCTCCCTGAGCAGTCCTGCAGCACCAGTCTGGGTAAGCTCTAACGCAGCCTCACACCTTCCTTCACCTAAGCTGAAACCCAATTTATCCCACAAACGGAATGACCTGATGATCCCCAACCGGCACCCGTGAAATGTAAAAAACCTCCAAAAAGTTCTAATTAAAATGCCATCGGATTGGCTGAAATTTGAATCACCGATTGATAGAAGAAATTTGGTGGTACTCAATATTTTTTCCATATGTTTGATTTTATAGTAGAATCCTAAGAAATTATTTTTAGGAGAATACAAAAATATTATAAAAATAAATTCATTGATAAAGCAAATACACCTACAACTTCGAGATTTCCAATTTCCTTTTTATGCCATTTTGCTGTTGATCCAGTTTTACAGGTTCACAAAAGATGGAAGGACTGTGACCTTTCTGTTTTTTCTTGCCTCTTGCTTCTTCACACTTCCTACCACCTCACTCCTTCTAAAGTCTCTTTCATGGCTGACTTGTGTGTTGTTACCACTCTGTCACAGCAGTCCTGCTTTTTTCCCCCTGTGACATATATATTCTTTGTGATGCAAACCTGTTTTGTTGTTCATGAGCAGCACTAGATGTTCTCCCAATTTAGCCATATCCATGGGATTCTGCACCCCCCTCCACCCAGTTCCTTTTTTGTCATGTTTATTTTTGGAAAGCTTTTTTTCAGATTCCACAAAATAATCTATGACCCATGTTACTGTTGACATATGAGGATCTTAAATCGCTCCTTCTTGTCTGTCTTATTTCTGCTTGTACCTGGTACCCACAGCCTTAGGACAATGTTTTGTGTTTCCAGCCATGCAGATGTTTGTAATGAAAGGGAGCCCTTGGGAGCACGAGAGAGAAAACACAGCCGTTCCGCCATAACCGCAGCGACACTGTTAAATAATTTTGAACAAAAAATGAGTGCTGGAGAGCAAATTGAGAGGAGTCAAAGCTAAATGGAGGTGGGGGTAGTAAAGGGTGCAGGGGACCAAGTACAGGGTGACAGAAGATGATTTGACTTCAAGTGGCAGCACAGAGTGTCGAACACAGATCACACATCACAGAAACTTGCACTTGCAACTTACATGATCTTATTAACCAATGTCACGCCAATAAGGTTAATTAAAAAATAAACCAGCAAAACAGAGAGTTCCATTTTATCAGATGACAAACATTTGGATATTTAGGTAAATTTACTCTTCCACATATACTCCTAAAACTCTTTTTTTAAAATATATATTTTATTGATTATACCATTACAGTTGTTCTATTCCCCCCCTTCATTCCCCTCCACCCACACACTCCCTCCCCCACCATTCTCCCCCCCCACTTAGTTTATAACCACGCGTCTCAAGTTCTTTAGATTCTATATTTCCCCCACTATTCTTGCCCTCCCCCTTATCTATTTTCTACCTACTGTCTATGCTATTTTCTGTACCTTCTCCCCCTTCTCCTCCTCCTACTCCCCTGTTGCTAACCCTCCATGTGTTCTTCATTTCTATGGTTCCACTCCTGATCTAACTGTCCTCTAGTTTGCTTTTGTTTTAGGTGTGGTTGCTAAAACTCTTCTTTAAAGTGGTCTATGGTCATGAGTTAGTTTTCTTGAAATTTCTGATTAACAAACACATTTGCTGTTTCTCCTTCATTTGTGATCACAGCAGCAACACAAATTATCTGAGAATGAAATACTGCTCAGACAGAATGAGCATGTGTGAATAAAACCAGCAACTGGGGGGAGAAGGCAGAACACTGTACTTGAACAACAATAAAAAATGTTAAAAATAAAAATAAATAAAACATTAAAAAAACATGCTACTCAGTTACATGTACTGATCCATCAAGTAACAGCACATCACATTTATTAAAAGTTAATGTGTAAATCATTATCAAGTTCTGAACAGTTTTCACATGTTTTAAAGCCCACAAATAACCACTATTTCCAAATAATCATGGAAATCTGGGGAAAATTGGAATTTAAAAGAAATGCTTAAAAATCTAAAATTAAAGTGAAAATGGCTCTTGAAAAACACTCTGTGATGGCCACTGAAATTATTTTAACTAATTAATACCAATCATTCTATGCTCAGTTATATTTGAAGGGTGATATTCTAAGCAGTGTTTTTTGCTAATAGTGCAATAACATTATTTCTTTATGCCTTAAACATACTTATTAAAATTTTGAAAAATCAACACCAATGGTGTCTTTGAGGGATACAAATATACTTTTCGGCATACTTACATTACACGGCCTCAGGAAGAACTTCACTAGTCAACCGCAAACCAGCCAGGGCTCTCAACCATGGAGCAAGCGTGTAACTCTCACCTCCAACACGTGAGTGGTTGCCGGTTTGATGGGCAGAGAAATAAATCACCTGGCTCTTGCACCTGCATGCATGTCAGCCATTAACAAATGATGCGGCGAGAAACAGGACATTCTCAGCTAGTAGCTGGCTTATTTTTGAACAGGTGAGAATAACTTTTGGTGGAAAGAATACCTAAAGTGAAATGTGTAGAACTGACCTTATTCTCAAGGAGCCCGATTTGTGTTTAAGGGACTTTGTGAGTGAATGCGTGTTTCCATTGGCCAGGAGTGATTCCTCACAGACTTACTGTGAGTGATTTTCTCCTGTCAGGAGATCTGAAACCAGTGAAACACAGAGGAAATATGTTTGGGTCCACCAAGAATGCAACTTTCTAACTAGGGTTTTATAAATCTCACTTAAATGAGTAGCACTTAACTTCAGTGAAGAGGTTTATTATTTCCCCCCATATCTCAGAGGTATTACTGGCAAAAAATAAATATAGATTGATGTGTTGGTGTCATCATATACATTGGGAGATAGTTGCCACAAACAAGGTAATGAACGTAGCTATCACCTCACATGGTGAGGTAGTTGCCTTGTGGATGTGTGTAGTGGGAATGCCTTTTAGCAAATTTCAGGTATCAGCTCATTATTGTTGACCATGGTCGCCATGCTAAACTGGAACTCTTCACCCCTAGACCCACACCTCCCCATTCCTCCCTGGCCCCTGGCAAACACCGTTCTTCTCTCTTTGGGTGAGCTTGACTATTAGAAAAAACTTCCGATTCTGTACACCCTAGTTTTGTAAGAAATATATAAGGTAACTTCTTTGTGTCTGGCACTTAATAGATGTCTACTACTGCTGAATTTGTTGAAGGAGTTAAATAATCAATATGGTTGAATAGCATAGAATTTGGTTTATGTCCTAGAATGATACATGAGAAAACGAAAAATGAATAACGAATCAAATTTTCTAGGTTTCAGACATTTATGTCATCTTGAACAATGAGTAGAAACTCAGAAAGGTTAGATAAAATGTGTGCAGTGGGTGCACATATTAGAAATTATAAAATGTGAATAGTTAGATTTATAAAACCAAGTGCTTACAAAACAAATCACACAATTTGATTTGTTAAACTTCAAGTTGCACCTGTTTTTCCAGAAGGTAGCAGGGTTTGTTTGGAAAGTGCACTCTTCTCCTGCCTGAGGTGGGGTGGTATTTTTTGGAGCCACGTGGAGTGATCGTGGCAGCAGCTCTGACCGTGTCTCAGACTTACATCTGAGAATCCAACCACAGTGTAAAACAGACCCTTTCATCTGCTGACGACTGAACCCAACACACATCACTTAAACAGAGCCCCCCGTTCTCCCTAGGCACAATAGAAGGGCCTTGAGCTACTGTTTTTGTAACTTTGGAACTAGGGATCACCCACATTTAGAAATCACGACAGTGGGCCTCACAGAAGCCCCACAGCCATATCTAAAATGCACTACTGAACCCCCAGCATATACACATTTCTGTATAAACTACTGTTCACTGTGATCGAATGACTTCCACGGAAGTAAGACACGGCAAGGGCCAAGCGGGCCGGCTTTAGGTTGAGACTCGCTGAGCTGAGGTCACGTCCCAGTTCTGCCTTTGAGCGAGACACAGAATCTCTTTGACTTGTGTTTCTCACTTGTAGGTGGGGGGTTGTAACTTGATTTCCCTCATTAAGTGGCTTGAAGACTAAATGAAATTGCACATGAAAGGCACGTCCATGACCTGACACATAAGCTTTCGTGGTGATACGCATGAAAGTACCGAAATGTTCTACATCGTTTATCTTCATCTAAATTTACAGTCACAGAGGTAAAGCTAAAATAAAGTTTTCTGAAAACAGTCATTTTGTAATGACATATAATTCAATGTAATAATAGTCCTTTATCAAAAAGAATAATACCACCCGTCAAACTAAGGAAACCGTGGAGGTGATATTACACTATTTACAGTAGGTACACAAAGGGCTCATATTTTAATTCAAAAGCTTCTTAGCATTTTTTATGTTAAAAAATGTCCCGAAGACCATGTATTAAAAAGTCCATTTTAAATGTGTTTCAGTAAATAACCAGGCAAGCCAAAATTCTGATGATTGATTGTAATCATTGATTGCAGCCGGCCAACTTCACCTCTCTTAATTATAAACTACGATTCCAGTTGCGTGCTTTCCTAGCCAAGGTTTACAAAAGCTGAGAGAACCGCGCTGCTCGGTCTCTGATCGTAGCAGCGGTGCCGCTTTTCCGGATCCTATCAGGCTGGGCTTAGACGATAATTACTTGGGAAGTGTTTGATCTCAACGGTGAATACATGATTAGTTTTTCATGAAATCAGTCAACCACACCGAACAGCACTACTCATGTGAAACCTTGTTGATTTAGCTGTTAAAAAGCACATATTTCCCTCAGATATGGGACATCGGTCTTTGGGGAAAAGAGGGCGGAAAAAGGGCAAGTTTATGGGTAATGATATTGCAGAGGCAGATATTTAAGATTTGCTAAATTTCTTCTCAATTATACTCACCTCTTACCTACTACGTGACTGCAGATTCTATCTTGGCTGAGGAATATAGTCTTTCTTAAAAAAAAAAAAAAAAACAGAAAGGTTTCATGGAATCTTTGTTATCTCTCAACCCCTTAGAGGGTTTTGCCCTGATGAATAATATTTTATATGTGAAATGTTTATGTGATTTTTCACGGAGTGATAACCTCGCTACCGCTTAACTTTGATGCATTGCGATCACTGGTTTTCCTCACTAAAGTGCTTTTACAAACCCCTCCCATAAATTGACTTAAGAGTTAGAAATGGAGCATTCGACACAACTTGGATGCTCAATGGAAAAATGTCTAGGAGAGTATTTTATGTTTGTTTTGCAAATATATATATATCTGCTTTTCCTAAAAGGCCTGGGGTTGAGGGTGTTTTGTTTCTTTGTTGATTTGTATCTGTGTGTATGTGTGTGTTTATCTATGATATAGGCTGTTTCTCTAAGAGTCAATGTAACTTTCATTTTCTTATATATCAAGTGATCTAATACTCAGAAATTAGATAAAAGGATTCAATTGTCAGTCTTTACACAGTGTGCATTTGTTTAAAAAGGTAGAAGTACTGCATGCCGGGGGGCCGGGAAAGAAAGGGTCCTGCTGGGTGTCTTATTTGGTTGGAGTGCTGTCCCACACACCAAAAGGTCAGGGCACGTAGCTAGGTTTCAGGTTCGATCCCCAGTGAGGACGTGTGCAGGAAACAACTGATCTGTTTCTTGCTCACATCGATGTCTCTCTCTCTCTCTCTCTCCCCCTCCCCAAAATCAATAAACATATCTTTGGGTGCAGATTAAAAAAAGAAAATAAATTTTGTTCATTTTTTTTGTATACCTGACATTTTTGAATGAAGAATCCTAAAATAAAGAATTCTCTAGATTATTTTTAATGAAAAGATACTTTATAAAAAAGGGTTCCTACCTTCAACTTCATTCCTATCATTTAAAAAATCACTTTGAAGGAAAAGCATACATACATTCCCACTTCAATTCGATTATCTTTCAAAAATGACTTCGACGCATCAATATATTGACGAATACCCTTTAAAAAAAACTAGGCCTAGTTCTTCCTTTGTGGGTACAAGGAGGTGGAGATTTAGAAAGCTTATCTGAATATTTTGAGTATTTCAGAATCTAAACCCTATCTTTAATGGAATGAATGAGACTCTGGGATATTTCGGACTGTGGTTTCACCACCTTGGCACTGTCGGTATGTTGGACCGGGTCATGACAATGTGTTGGTGTGTGGCCTGGCTGGTGCACTGTGGCCGAGGCAGCCCCTCCCTTGGTGTCCACCACACGCCAGGGGAACCGCCCACCCCGGGGGCTGCACCATCAATAACGTCTCCAGACTTTGCCGAATGCCCTCTGGGGGCAAAATTGCCCCTCGTTGAGCGCTACTATTTTAAGCAAGACTTTGGGAAGGATGGGCCTAAGTTATCCAAGTAATTGTCTTTATTTTCCCCACAGATAAGAATCTGGTTCTATTATTGGAGGGGTGTGTGTTAATGAGACTTATTTATCAGGCTATGAATAATGTGAAAATACCAACCCCTAGTTACTACCATGGCCTTCCTTCACTTTTAAGGATAGTTCTAAAGCTTACACTCAGCATTTTGAATAAAAAGAAGTAGAAAGAATACATTCAAAAAGTGTAAGTCTGGGGTGGCTCAGTAGGTTGAACACCAGCCTGCAAACCTAAGGTCACCAGGTCAATTTGTAGTCAGGGGACATGCCTGGGTTCTGGGCCAAGGGACCAGGTCCCCAGTTGGGGGCCTGCAAGAGACAGCCAATCGATGTTTCTCTCCCTTCCCTTCTCTCTAAAAACAAATATATAAAATCTTTTTTTAAAAAAGTATATAAGACTTCAAAAAGCAGATAGTTTATTTTGACAATAGGTCTCGAATAAATTTGATAAGTTCTAACATTATGATGAGCTCATTTTATTCATATGAATGGTCTAAACATATCCTTATTGCACTAGGAAAAGATATGCTGTCTTTACAATGCTGTGAATATTACTAAATGGATACAACGAACGAAACCTTGGTGTTGTTGTGGGAAGATTCTCCCAGTGCTATAAGATTTTCATCGACTCCCCACTTAACTATTATCTCATTATTCTGTTCCAAAAGAAGAACAGTGAGGCTGACCATAAAAATAAATAAAAATAAAAAATCGTAGTGTAGTACACTTTCTGTCACTTGGAACCAATGAATGCATTTCAGTATTGACTAGCAAGTGCACTAGCAATGACACAAATGCCACTAATTTGGAGTCATAAATTTCAGGAATGGCAGGCTCATATTAGCGTAATAAGCTCAGACACTTGTTTCACATTAAGAAAACATATAACCAGCAGTAGGCCATCAGAGATACCTGTTTTGTTTTGTCTTTTCTTCCAGCAGTGCCACATGGCTTTAAAAAGGAATCCACAATACTTACTGTATTTAAGTCCAAAAGAAACCTGAAATGCAACTGTGGCAAATCAGTTCATACTATTGCCAAAATTACGGCTTGGTTACCAATGCAATTATTTATTTCTATTGAAAATTATGTTGCTGTCATTGTTTTAAAAATATGTTTAAAAGTCTACTTACAATTTTTCAAATCAGTCTTTTGTTTGGTTTAAAGAATGTTTTAATAGTAGCTAAAGTAGCTAACACTCATTGGCTTCTCACAATGAGCTTTTACAATGTGTCCAGCAGTGCTGTGCATTCTTTGCAGGTATCACTTCATTTAAACTTTAAAACAACTCCATGAGGTACATACCATCATTACCCTCTTGCAGCTGAAGAACACTTCCCTTGGTCTAGTAGCTAGAAACACAGCTGGAATTTGAGGGGGGAAAAAAGATGAAAAAATGCAGTCTCCCTTCAGAATTTATTCCACTAGCCTAGATGTCTGTTTATGTTTATACTAGTAGACACATATTATCTTGTTCTTTATGGTCTTTAAAATAGGTTGTGTACAATGGCAACTTAAGTCATTTCTTTGGTGAAGTGAGACCCAGAGAGACCAACTATCTAAGGTCTAATAACTGGAAAAAAATTAGTTGATTCTGAACACAATCTACAACCTTTAACATGTAACTAGGATGCCACTTTCACACCATTTGCACAAGCACGTGTTTGCAGCATTCTTCCGAGTGGCTATAATGATTTTGTCCTAATTTCCACCTCGCCACACTTTGCCCTTGTGACTGAGAAGACACATTTGTGAGCTGGATCCCGTAAGAGGCGGTGGCCTGGGGACACAGCAAAGCCGACTGGCTTGCAGCAACACTTCTTGGCTTTGGTGGCCATGTCAGCTGAACTAACTGTCTATTTTAGCACCTTTTAGCTAAAGTAAAAAGAATGGCACAGAAGCCCAGTATGCCTTCTTGTGGAGGGTGATGTTTCTTTCTTGGTCACTAATCACAAATTATAACAGAATTCTAATTTCAGCTGAATTCTTAGGAAACAACTCTAAGTCTTAGTGAATTACCATCATTCCACTGGCATCAAGGGGAAAAGGATAAAAGCCAAGAAATCTTCTAATATCACCAGTGGCCCAGGAACAAACAACAGCAAAACTAGCAGTCTGAGAGCCCACCCCTGCGTCACAGGGTGTCACTGCTGGGCGAAATGCTCCTTTGCATCACACATATAGAAAACACTTGCAGACAAAACTGTACTTCTTAGTTTGCCTCATATTTACAGTCAAGTGCTTTGGAATGATGGGTGGGTTCATAGCCGAAGGTAAGCAGGCAGCAGCGTGGCACGCCATGACTGGGGGCGGTGGGCTGGGCCTGCAGCTCCTTTTGCCAGGAGACACTTTCCCTCTGGCGTGTTGGATCATTTCTGCATAAGGAGTTGCCTTGGGTGGTCGGCTAATAGGAATAACACCAGGGGTCCCGTGACAGTGTGCGTATAAGTGACTAGCGATGGATTTATTAATAGAAACAACGAGGAGGGCAACTCAGCCCCAGTAGGTCAGGGCGGCAGAAGAAAAATCATGTTGGCAATTATTTGGGGTCTCCAATCGAGCCCAAGTAAAGGAAGCCTTGTGTTTGAATGAGTGAAAATGAGGACGTCGGTATCCATGAGGCCACCCAGAGTAAAGCCACAATTCTAGAGAAATTTAAAATGCTTATAGCCCTAGGGAATGAACACAGACCTCTGAACCAAGTACAGGCAGGGGATATAAAAATTGCTTAACTGCCCAAAAAGAAAAAAAAAACATAAAATTTACATTAAGCATCCTTCCGAGCAAGGTATGTATGATTGAGCTAAGATGCCACTTCTGGCTATTAAGGAAATAGAACCTAAAATTACAGCCCATAAATATTCAGTTTTTACAAAACACAGAACGGATGGGAAGGACTTTATGCAAGTTATGTGAGGAGAGCACAGACAGGATGAGTAGGTCCGAGGGAAATACGAAGCAGACAACTAGCTTTTCTAAAAGGATGAAAAATAGTCAGTGACCAGAGAGAATGTTGTCATTTACTATCAGCCATTTACTAAACTCCAACTGAATCTAGTTAGAGTTTTACTAAAATTTCCCCAATTTGAAATCCACAGAAACAAAACAGGGTATGAGTTAACCAAGTTACAGATTCCCCTTTTCTATTTAAAGAACAGCATAGTAATCTCCTTGAATTACATTTTATTTATTTATTTATTTTAAAGATTTTTATTTATTTGTCTTTAGAGAGGAAGGAAAGGAGAAAAGGAGAGAAATATCAATGTATGGTTGCCTCTCGTGAGTCCCCTGCTGGGAACTGGCCTGCAACCCAGGCATGTAGCCTGACTGGGAATCGAACCGCGATCGTGTGGGTGTGGTTGGCAGGCCCACACTCAATCCACTGAGCTACACCAGCCAGGCCTTGAATTACATTTTATTTAAAATGAACTAATTTTGAAGAAATGAGGTTTTAACGTGTTATTTTACCAAGTAATCAACCCCCCCCCCAAGATAATTTATCCAGCTCCACTTATTTATTTTTGAGCTTCCTACTAGGTGCCCAGAATGTCAGTTGATGTCTCTGCACAGGGTCAGTGGATGTCGTGGGCCCGCCTCGCTTCCCAAATGAAAGGCTCTTCTCTGCAAACAGCACAAAGGATTACGTAGTTCTTTTTTGATGACTCAGTTCTGGCCATTTCATGCGGTTCCTTAACTCTTGGTTCCCATGGACAACTTCACAGGTTTCAGAGAGTACTAGAAAGGTCATTGTGCCCTCATGCCCGCCCATGTTCAAGGTGCAGGGGCAGGGCTCCACCGTTTGGGTTTCCAGCTTTGGTGGGAATGTTAGCGATGCGGTTCTAACCTTCAGCCCCGAAGCTTTCGTCAACATGGCGCCCAATCTAAGCTCTACTCCCAGAAAAGCTCAATCTCATTATCCACCAGTTCTTTCCCATGTAACTGCTTCCTAGGTTACTCTGCCTAGTGTCCCTTCGGTCTACAGGAACCGTCTTTTCTTTCATTCTGAGGTTGTTCTATTTATTGCCCTTATTGAAGGCCCTGTGATAGGTTTGGGAAGCAAACAAAGATACAGAATGATGGTCTCTGCCCTTGAGACTCTGGTCATCTAGTGGAACAAACAGGCAAACTTTAAACTACAGGAGTGGGGGTCGGGAAAATTGTTCCAAAGTCAGACCCTAGGTTCACCATCTTGATTATTTATTCTCTAAGTCTTGATCCTTATTACAACTTAGAAGGTTGCATTGGATCAATGCCTTTTGGGATTTCGTATAGGAATGAAATTCTCTGTCCGTGAATTCTTACTGGGGATACCAGTACTTAATTTTATAAGATGAGTTTTAATAAAAAATAATATGAAGAAGTAATTAAAAGGTTTCTTTGAGCAGAAATTGGGGAGGGGACCCAAAGTGCTACTTACTTGACACCCAGCAAATACCACTTTACCCAGCCCCACCCCACCGTATGTCTTCCAAGAAGGCTCCACTCCTCTGGGCCCCTGTTTATTTCCTTCTAGTTCCCAACCACAACTTCCTTAAATAGCCAACCCCATTCATAAAATAACTACATGGGAAGATAAACTGTGAGAGAAGACTATCAGAGAGAGTACAGGACAATGTATGTTTGAAGAAATGGCACAGAAAATGAGAACTGTGAGTTCAGAGTACAGACAGTCACCCTGGGCCAGAGCAGTCTGTTAGGGCCTCACACAGGGGGAGGGGCTTTGAAGGAGGCATAGACAGGAAATCCTTGACTTTTCAGCAGCTTTTCAAGGAAGAGCACAAAGACCCCAAGACTGGAATTAAACAGACATGATGAGGGATGGTAATGCAAACATAATTACCGAGAGCTTCTGATGGCCAGGGAGCCTGTGCACCCAGACATGACCGCGGTCCTCACAGCAGTGCAATGAGGTAGGTGCTGTTTACTGGATGGGAGAACTGAGGCCCAGAGAGCTCAGAAGTCGTACAGCTAGTAATGAGCGGCTTCTCATTTGCCTCGGCCTGACTGTGGATGGTTCTGCTGTTACACTGCGTTTGTATGTGAGAGTATCCGGAAATGAAGTGTGAAGCCTCGCTGGGGTCAGAGTGGAGAAGGACACACCACTCTCCAGGCTAGGGAGCTCGCCTTCTGTCCTCTAGGTAACCAGGGGGCATTGGGGTTGTGTGGAGAGTGAAGTGGCATTGATCAAAGTGTGTGCTTTGGGATGATTTTGTTTCTGTTTTCGTGGATTGGTCTTATTAGGATACATGTACTATGACCAGGAGTGCTATCAATTATAGTGCGTTTATTAAAATTTAATTCACACTGAGGTTATCTATTGTATATTACCAAACACAAGTGATTGAATCAGAACAAAATCAAAAGAAATTTCCATATTGTTCATGTTTACTCTTCCTTTAGGGGAAGTGCCAAACACATGAGAGTTTTAAGGTTAACCTGCTATTGAAAGGTATTAAGGTAGAATTGTTGATGTGCCCTGTATTTTCTTTAAAAAGAGAAACTAATTTTTAGAGCAGTTTTAGGGTCACATCAAAATTGAGAGGAAGTGGTCAAAAGGTACATTCTTCCATTTATAAAATAAATAAGTCCTGGGGATATCATGTACAGCATAGTGGCTCTAGTTAATAATACTGTATTACATATTTGGGAGTTGCTAAGAAACTATATCTTCAAATTTCTCATCCCAAGAAAAAAATTTAACTATGTGAGGTGATGCATGTAAACTAACTTTACTGTGATGATCATTTCAAAATATATACATATATTGAATCATTATGTTCTATACCTGAAACTAATATAATGTTATATATTAATGATAATTCAATAAAAATGGAGAAGAAACAGGGATTTCTCATATACCCCCAACCCCACACATGCATGGCCCTCATTGTCAACGGCCCCCACTGGAAAAGCACACTTGTTACATACAGTTCATGAACCTAGACTGATGTGTCCTATATTTTCTGTCAATTGATGGCATCATTTGCTATTTGCTTCCTAAGTCAAAAAGATAGTTGTAGTAAGCCAATTATTATTTAAAATCTGTAGCCTATTTTATGTAGATGAAGACCTTTGTACAATTGTAATAATTATTCATATGTGCTATAATTTTAGGGAACTGGAAACTGTACACCATGTTCAAACTAGTAGGGAGTTAAGGGAAATAGAAAGTTCTGAGATTTCACTTCAGACTTTTCCTTCTACAGTCTCCAAAAATACTGTCAAACATATTAAACCACATAGCCACTGAAATGTGTACACACAAGCCTTCCAGACATCAGTGATACAATGCTTTTAGACAAGCTTTGTTAGGCGCTTGTTCTGAGTTTTCTTGGCACTTTTAACAAGTAACTGGCTCCAACACTGTCACTTTCCCTAGAATGAGAGTCAACCCTACTTGAGTCTATATCATGATCCAAGCCTTGTTCATTCATTTACTCATTCATTCATTTGAAAGATATTTACTGAGAACTTAACTGATGCTAGACCACTGTTAGGAGTGTGCAAAGTGCTGGGTGTGCATCACTGGACAAGACAGGCAAGTACCTTGGTCACTGGGACTCTGACCTAATAAAGGGGGCAGGTCTGCTGCCTTTGTGTCTGAACCAAGCATTATTTTTCTTACCAGTGAAGGCATTACCTACCAGGGCTTTTCAAATATATGAGGTGATATTATATATTTTATGATGGTGGAAATGATGGAAGAAATGATGGAAACAAGGTGAGAGTAACTGTATGTGTAGATGCCTTAGGTTAGGTGAAAAGAGAAGGAAACAGAGTACACGTGTGTTTATGCGGCTCTAAAACTTACATTTTTCCTACCTCACTATGTCAGTATCTTTTAAGAGTTCAGCCTTTGAGACTTTATAAAATATATAGATAGATAGGTACATCTTCTAAATATATACATTTATCTTTTAAATATATGTATATATACTCATCTCCTAAAATATATATGTATTCACTCCCTTTGGCATTTGATGTACCTATATATGTACATATATAGATGTAGATATATGCACACACATGTAGGTGTATTTACAGTTACTCATATATACATGTATTAGTATAAAATCGTTTAGCATCTCATTCAAAAAAGATGCAGGCATTTGGGACATACCAAGAGGGCCCTGGTGGAGACCGTGGGGATGGGGAGACACAGTCAGGAGAGAGCAGAGAAAGCCCTGAAGTAAAGGTGAAAGAGTAGATGGCAAACCCTCCCCCGTGTGGAGAAGTTCACCAAAGAGAGACCCACAGGCTGTGGTAATATGTTTTCAACCTAAGTTTAAGTCCTTTCAAAACATTTGGAGCTCTTACCACCTCAGAAAGACATGTGTTGGCAAATTAGGCATAAATGGTTTCAATGCAACGAAAGTAATTTTAAACATACAGCTGTTGAATAGATTAATACATTATTTCATTATTTATGTGTTAGATATTTATATCTAACACATAAATTGTATATAACATACTCGTTTGAGTTTATACATAATCATATGAATATATTTGCTTTTTTAAAGTCATCAAAATTCTACAGTTGTGTGTATCTTACCAAGAAGTGAAATTTTAAGAAAATTCTTCATTTTCCAGGTAATAAAGGGCAGTGCTGATCCAGGTCCCTTGATACCAACACAGCTTTTTGCGAGATTAAATGGGATTACCATCAATAGGCCCAAAGGGTGTTTGGTTTGAATTAAAATATAGAAACCTTATTAACAAAATTTACATTCCTGCCTTAACCTTAATCTAATTTTCCTGGTATCATGGCCTCTAATAGCGAGCGATTCTCCAGAATGGCACCTGCCGTATTACCATCCTTGTCATCCTAATCAGAAGCCCCTGATCACTCCAGAGGAAAAACAGATGCATGAATTTTAAACTGGTCATCTCATTCACATTTTTAAAAACATATTACAAGCCAATATTTTATTCATGAAAACATTAAATATGATATCACCAGCAAAACATTTTCTGGTACCTTGAAATTTATTCTAAAATGGAGTTCTCTTTTGCTCTCTGCTGCACTGCTATTCTTGAGCTGACTGTCTGCTTCCTATTTCCCAAGGCCAGCAGCTCCACTCTCTAACGGGGACAATGTACCTGGACCCTCTGCAGACCAGGGCTTAACCCCTAAATAACTGCATTAACTGGCAGTCAGTTTTGTAGAGAAAGCAGAGGGGCCTTGTAGTTTTATCTCCTCCCACAGGGAATTACTTTCACTGTCCTTTATAGGAATAGGGACAGAAAGGGCGAGGCCCTAAAGTAAAATATGGAAATAAATTATTTTAAGACATTCTCAATGACCCATGCTTAAGCAGCTCCTGAACACTCACCATTCATACTTAAATGATCAAAAATTAAGTAACTCAAGTCAGGGAGAGAGGCCATATCCTACAGTCCAACACGCTCACCTGCACGTATTAAATACTGCAGAACAATATGGTGGTGGTCACGGTCTCAAAGTTAACGACCATATCCAATTTGCAATCAAATAAAATTGCTGCATATTCCAGTTCAGAAAATGTTCTAATACAGAATGACTTTTAAGTTTCACAAATTTATCCATCTGGAATTTTCTACAGTAGCAACCTATTTCAGCTTTTAGAGCTAAGAAAAACAATACAAAGACATTATCCTTAGTGTGTTCATTCTCTAGGAAAATGAACAGTTTTATTTATTCTATTCTTTAATTTATGGTAGACACAGACAATTCACCGTGTTTATTTTTTTCAAGTATGTGAAACTGGAAATATATATACAAGGTCTGTCTGGAAAAAGTCCAGCTATTGTCCAGCTATTCTCCTCCAGCTATAAGGAGAATGATTTGCACAACAATGGTGTAACTTGGCAGCCAAGGAGAGTGGACTGGAATGCACATGTGTGAACTATGACAACTTCACTGTACTAGTCAGCAGGAGCAGTAGATATCATTGGGTGAGCATGTGTACTGTGTGGCTGTCGCATTCAAAATGACTGAGCGAGTAGAGCAATGAATCTGCATCAAATTTTTCATTAAGCTTGAACATTCCTCCATGGAAACTATTCAGATGATTCAGAAGGCTTTCAGGGACAATGCAACGAGTGCATCAAAAATTAAAATGTGGCACCAATGCTTCAAAGATGATTGAGAATCTGTTGAAAGTGATCCACGTTCTGGAAGGCCTGCAACAACACCTGAGGATGTTGAGAGTATATGGGCTACAATCAACAAAAATCAGCCACTGACAGTGTGAGAACTAGAAGCTGATCTGGGGATTCCCAAAACTGCTTTGCCTGAGATTTTGACACAGGATCTTGGCATGAAATGTGTCGTGGCAAAATTAATTCTACATCTTCCACTACCAGAGCAGAAGGAACATTGTGCTGCCGTTGCTAATGACTTGATTCAAACAGCTACCAATAAACCAACAAGTTCATTTCCTCAACAAGGTCATAACCAGAGATGAATCATGAGTTTCCGGCTATGATCCAGAAACAAAGGCCCAGTCATCCTAATGGAAGTTGCCTGGCTCTCCACTCATTCAAAGAAGGCACGGCAAAGTTGCAGCAGGCCCATGTTAACTGTGTGTTTGGATTAGGAAGGTGTTGTCCATCATGGGTATACTTCTCCAGGCCAAACAATCAATAAGGCACACTACTTCAGTGTCCTTCATTGGTTGGGAGATGTAATGCAACAAAAACAGCATCAGCTATGAGCCTGTGGTGATTGACAGTTTCATCCTAACACCATGCCAGCTCAGGCACCAAGTCTCACGCAGAGTTTTTTGGCAAAACACCAAATCACCCAGGTGACTCAGGCCCGTTGCAGCCCAGATTTGGCACCCTGTGACTTCTGGCTTTTCCCAAACTAAAATCGCCTTTGAAACAGAAGAGATTTCAGACCATTGATGGGATTCAGGAAAATATGTTGAGGCAACTGATGGTGATTCTCACAAAGGATTTTGCAGAGTCATCTGAACAGTGGAAGATATACTGGAAGAAGTGTGTGAGGTCCCAAGCCACGTGCTTTTAAAGGGACTGAGGAGTCATTGTCCTATGTATAATTTTTCATGTATTTTGTATCTCCTTCAGTAAATGTCCCTCTTTTGTATAGTGCGTGGCTGCATAATTGCTGGACAGACCTGGTTGTATGCACTTAAAAAGGAGCAGTTCTTCCTAAAGCATGAATACCAGATGGCCAAGTTCTTTGGAGGCAATATCATATAATGCCTGGCTCCCCATGTAAAATTTGGGAGAAAATTATTAAAATGAAAAAGCCTAGAAATTAGGAGGTGAAGGAATCTGTCAATTTCAGGGGTTTTTTGTGACAAATAGGCCTTGCCCATAGCTAACACATCCACACACACATACACACAGGGAGAAATAGAGAGAATGAGATCATAGAAAAAGTTTTTCTGAGAAGCTGTTAAAGCCACTTCAAATAATTCTAAGAAAAATATAATGCAAGTTATAAATGTGAGTCACACATATAACTTTAAATGTTCAAGTAGCTATTTATAAAAATAAAAAGATAGCCCTGGCTGGCGTAGCTCAGTGGATTGAGCGCGGGCCTGCGAACTACATGATCGCGGTTTGATTCCCAGTCAGGGCACATGCCTGGGTTGCAGGCCAGTTCCCAGCAGGGGACTCACGAGAGGCAACCATACATTGATATTTCTCTCCTTCTCTCCTTCCCTTCCCCTCTAAAGACAAATAAATAAAATCTTAAAAATAAATAAATAAATAAAATAAAAATAAAAATAAAAAGATAAAATTAATTGTAATTGTTTTATTAATTTCTTTTCGGAGGGAGAGGAAGAGGAAGAGAGGGAGAAAAACATCAATGTGTAAGAGAAACATTGATAGGTTGCCTCTCACAGGCCCCCAATTTGAGTTCCTCAGCCCAAACATGTGCCCTGACTGGGAATCGAACTGGTGACCTCTCAGTTCCCAGGCTGGTGCTCAATCCACTGAGCCACGTCAGCCAGGGCAAAAGGATAAAATTAATTTGAATAAAATATTTTACTTAACCCAATATACCTAAAATATTATAATTTTAACATGTCATTATAAAAACCACTAATGGGACATTTGCATTATTTTTTTCATACTAAGTCCTCAAAATATGTTGTATATTTACACTTACATCTCGGTTTGGGCCAGAACACCTTTCAAGTGCTCACTAGGCACATGTGAATAGGGGTACCCTCACAGACAGCCCAGAACATAAACACACGGAGTCGCTCATTTTGTCTCCATTTTCCCCCTTTCCTTTCTTTTCCTATCTTTTCTTCTTCTCCTTCACTCTGTCTTTCTTCCTTTCTCTCTCTCTCTCTCCTTCTGTGTCTGGGCATGCTCTTTACTGAGGATATAGGAGTGAGCAATATAGGCCTGAACCCTGTCATGAAAACTGTTCCTTTATTTAAAAAAAAGATTAAAAGCTCTATTTAAAGATATATGAAAATTCAGGCACATATATGGCTCCAAGTTTTCTGGCAGCCAAGAGAAAGTGAAAGCATGATCAGTTACATAATTCAGAGAATATATGGTTCAGGGTCTCTATGATAAACTCAAACCAATTGCTTCAGAGAACTATCCGCCTCTAATGGCATAAATCTAGACTCTTTTTTTTTAAATCCTCACCTAAGGACATTTTTTTCATTATCTTTAGAGAGAGAGAGAGGGAGGGAGGAGGGGAAAGAAAAACATCGATGTAAGAGAGAAGCATCAATTGGGTGCCTCCTGTCTGTGCCCATACCTGGACCAGGGGTCAAACTGAAACCTAGGTGTGTGCCCTGATGGATCCCGCAACCTTCCTGTTACGAGATGATGCTCCAACCAGCAGAGCCACACTGGCCAGGGCTAAACCCTTATAAACAAGTGAAAATACGAATACAGAATGGTGGACTGCTCTTAAATTAGGGCAGTCCATGGTGCTCTTTCAGAATAACTTGTGGAATTCAGCCTGCAGACCTTCTGCCCTATGGCATACTATAAACCAGAAGTCTACAGCTCAGCATTCCCTGATGCCCTCGCACAATACCCAGGGTACACACCGGTCTCTGTGAAATGACTTGGGTCCTGAAAAAAATTAAGAAATATTAAACTATCAGTATTGTTTCATTATTCCATTCATTTATCCAATTCAAACGCTTGTACCGTTGGTCCGCCTTCTTTGAGACAGACACAAAAACAGTGAGCCACAGACCCTCTAATGCTGAAAGATCACAGCATCGTCACGGAGCTCAAACTGAGACGTGTGAACACAAAATCATGAAACTCCATGAAAAACTGTACAAAAAACACTGTACTTCACCCATTGATAAGTGAATATACTAGAACAAAATTTATTTCAATGTCACTAGGCCCACAATGTATGAAGAACTCAACAGAAAGATCCTAACTTCCTTAGATACCTTCAAACCAATACTGAGGTTATTTAAGAACTGAAATTCATTTTTATGTAACACAGAGAGGGGAGATACAGATGGGCTTCACTATAAAAAGTACTGAAAACGTTTTTGCCACGTCATTTATTTGTGCTAGAGGAATATCATTTTTAAAGAGGATGTTTAAATTTCCAAATAAACTTATGAACATTTATACCTCTAATCAGCTGAGGCTCCGTGTGCAACTGGATCGAAACCCTGAGCTACCTAAGGATCGCGCTGCACTTTCCTTTAATATGGAAGGATCCCAAACAGATCATTTTCGCAGTCTCTCAAGAGGGACAATGTTAGGGTTTTGTTAGAATAGATCCTTAGATCCACAGAAGGTGGCCAGTCATGTCAGCCTCCCCTGCTGCCATCCCTCTGCCCCAAACATACACAATAGAAAATGGATTGCTCTACGTTGACTCTGATTTCATTCCAAGGTAAGAGGAGCAGGAGAAAAGACATAGTTGCATCATATTTTTGAAAAGAAAGAATATCGATACCATGTCACCATTACATTCACTAGAAGACCCAACTAAAATATCAAGAGCCCCTCAAGGCTAAATGAAATGGTTAAAGACGTACTTATTGATTTCTAGAGAAATCTTACAAAGGCACTGGAATAATAACTTACCACCCCCATAATTGAAAGGGACTTGGTTTTTACTGAAGTAGAGAAAGATCTCCAGTATATACGGTAATGTCAAAACTATTGCATGTTAGGTTGTGGAACATACTTGAATCAGGGAGAGAGGAGAAAAATTCTTCAAACGTATAACCTGAACTAAATCTATTCTTTGTCTTTTTTTATTGTATGTACATATTTATCTATCTATCTGTTTTAAAAACATTGAAAATTATAATTACTTAATTTGAAATCCAGGATAAAGCCAAAATAATAATCCATCAACTTGCGTTGACATGCAATGCACTTATGGTTTGAAAGCTTTCTAAAATTATGCAAGATAGTTATATAGAAATTTGTACACACAGAGAAATTACCACCAACTCTTTGGGGAATTAGAATTTTTGTCTTCAAATAAGAGGAATATGTGCAATGACATATTTTTCTTTTTGGTTGACAATTGTCTCCCTTTTCTGTAGATCCTAATGGTGAAATAATGGATCTTGCCAACCATTATGAGCTTCATCCCAGCTGGGGAGCCATAACTTTTATTGTGGTCCATTATCTGGCCATTAGAGGCCACAAGTGTTCTCAGCACAATTGTGTAACATTTTGCTGAGAAAAAGGTGTGGAAAGTGTGGAGGCAGCAGATTTTCTAGTATCTGAAGCCATGGAAACTCCAAAACCTTCTTTATTGTGACCATTCATTTTCCTTATATTGAAAATTGTATAGTGCATGCTTCTTGGATAAAGTTTCCTCAACCAACCCTGCCAGGAAACCAAATATTCCACCCAGCACTGGCATGAAGCATCCTTTTGTTTTTTCTAGGAGCAGCCTCGATGTTAAGAGGGTTTGTTATACCTATTTAGCTTAGAAAACAATATGCTCTGATTGTAGCGAATGTCTACTCCACCAGTCCCACCAGTATGTGAACAAGATAGAAAGGGGATGACTGGGGGTCCTCAAGAACAGCCCAAAATTACATGTGAGCTGCCATAAAAATGTTATGACTGCTGCAAAGATAAGAGAGACTCATACAGCAGTAAGTGAAACCTCTACTGTGTGTATGTTTCCTTACTGAAAGAAAATAAGATTATTTTAGCTACCGATCTCTTTGTTAGCCAGTAGCAAGCTCTTTGGTACATCCACCAATCAGCAACATCATCATTACTTTCTATTTGTATTACTCATTTGATCATTATCATATACTTTAAAAGGAGCATAGTTCCAAATGCTGGATATTATTTGATGATACCTCTGGCCCATCTTTCATCCAGAGGGTACAGAGAACGGACTCTGTATTTCTTGGGCATAAGACAGAGTGGATGGAGTTCAGAATAATCCAGTGATTCACGAGTAATATAATAAATGCTTCCTACTTCTCCCCTCATCCATATATAACCCAAACCTCTAATAATTTCAAAAAAGCTTTATGGCTGGCTTAATTCTTACATTAAACCCTACGCCTTCCATTAGCAGGAGCTAGGTGGAAAATCTTTAGGTTGAGCCCATTCTCTATATCACCCTGACCCGGGGGCAAAAAGACTATTACTGGGACTACTCTAATGGCTTTCTCCTGCTGTCTGTGAGTCTAAAAGTCTGGAACCTTAATTAGGGAAGAGCCACTTCCCAACAGATCACTTCACAGTATTCCCCAAAGAGGGTAATGTGTGTGATTACTGCCAAACACCATCTATGCAACAATGGTTATTCAAGAATATTTCATCAATAACATTTATTAAGTACCTGCTATATGCCATACCCTGTTCTCCATGTCAGGGTTACAATGTTAAATAAGATGGATAAAAATCCCTATTCTCAAGGTGTTTTCTTCTGGTGAAGAAAAACAGAAAAAAATATACATAATCAGACAAGAAGATGTCAGATGACTGTTATGAAGAAAACAGGAACATTCTATTCATGGATGGCCACTTTATATTAGGTGGCTAGGAAAGGCCTGTCTCTGAGAGGCTGACATTTGCTCTAAGAGATAAGCTGCCGGGAGTGACCTGGGGGTGAACAATCCAAGGAGGAAGAAGTAGGAGCGAAGGTCCAGGGACTTCATGAATTCAGCATCCTGGAGGAGTGGAGAGAAGAGCAGTGTGTCTGGAAGGGGTAGACTGGACAAGGAGAGTGAGGAGGAGCAAGCAGTGAAATGGGGTAAAAACTAAGTGAGGTGGTGCCAGGTGAGGTTACATATGCGGGCAGGAGCCAAAAATGGTTTAGGTTATATGACAACTAAGAGTAACCAAAAGCCTTAAAATTTTTGAAAAGGATTGAGTTTCCTTATGGTTATTTTCTAGAAACAGTATTCCAGCCACCTTGTGGAGGCTTACTTACATGCAGCGGGGTGAAGCTAAGAATGAGCGTCAGGAGCCATTTTCTTTTGATGAGCGAAATCATACGGCTCTGAATTTTTTCTGTCTGGCTTATTTTGCTTAGCATGATAGTCTCAAGGTCAACCCACATTGTCATAAACGGCAGTATTCCATCTTTTCTTATGGCTGAGTAGTGTTTCATTGTGTAATTTTTGGTAAAGAGCCATTTAGGAAAGCATTGTGATAATGCAGGCACTACTAAACTTACCCTGGCTCGAACTAGGGTAGGAGAGATGAGGATGGGAAGAGGTGTAGGAGTTTGAGATACACGTTAGCTGTAGAGTTCAAAGGACTTGCTAGAATTTTAGAAGTGGTATGGTAAAAAAAAGTCAAGAAGTTAATTATAATTTGTCTTTAATAGCTTGTTAAATAACTACTGAGATGAGGCAAAGAAGAGCTTGGGAGTGTGAACTGTGTCCTCTTTATGGCCATGTTGACTTTGAGTCGTCTCACAGACACCCTCCTGAAGGTGTCCGGTAACACTTGGGTATACGATGCTGGAGTTCAGGAGAGACAGCAGAGTGGAAAACAGATTTGTGCTTGAATCATCTTAAGAGATCCTAGAGCCAAATCCTTGGTCTTCCCAATTTGAGTGTCGAGTAGAGTAGAAGGAACCAGAAAAGGAGGGTGAGCAGCAACAACTGATGAAAAGGAGGGGTGTGCAGCACCGTGCTAAACAGAGTACAGGATGTCTCTGCATGTGTTCCAAGCGTAGGGGTCTGCAGCTACAGAGGAGGCTGTTTGCCACCCTGACCCACCCACTGAATGCCATGGTTTTAAATACTATGTCTACATACACTAGTACTCAGACTGACAAAACCATTCACTTTAAGTGTCCAAGGCCTGGCCTTGCTAATTTTTCATCTTCAGTCAATGTTGGGTTAAAAGGTTTTTTGAGTAAGAGCTTTCAAAAGTAGCCTGTTTCCTCATCACGAGTTCTTGAGGTTTGAGGATGGAGGCCCGCTGGCTGTGGCCATCAGCGCTTCCCTTATTTTGGTCCCGCTGTCTGAACACCACACAGAGCACCAGCCCTGATTACAAATCTCTCATGCAAATGCAGGTGCTGATGGATAAAACACCAGTACCAATACAGCAAGTCTATTTGGTAAGAGAATTATTGAGACAAGAAATTCCTTGATACTTTGAGTTCTATGAAACTATATAGATATTTCTATATTGTATTTACACATTTTCTGAATACTTTCTTTGGTTCTGTGCAATTCTTGCCTGTGTTGTTTATGCATAATTATTATAGTTTAGTGCTAAAGATGCTCTCTAGAACATATTCCTGCCTTCCTTCAAGAAGGTCCACTGGAACATCATGTTCTCTAATACTTTAATGTTATTCCTGGTACACTGGATTATTCATAGCCACTAGAGTGACTTTTCTAAAACACATACTCAATCAAGTTCTCATAATTAAAGCTCTTCTCTGTCTTTTCATTGCCTATGGGACCAAGACCCAACAAGATTTCATGGGTGTCATATGAAGTCTTTCCTGACTTGGTCACTGGCTCTTTCTACAATCTCCCCTATGACCAGACAACCTCACATCCTATCTTATACTCGTGAACATACTATGCTGCCATCCGTGACTCCTCAACAATACAGAAGCTCCATTCATTTCATACCCTCACCCTGTTTATCCTCATGTTTGGGATGACTTTCCCTTTTCCTCAGCAACCCGGACCCCAGATGATCCCCAATGTTATATTTTTTGCTCTTCAATCTATCACTCACACCTTGTTGAACTCTGTCTTCTCAGAACCTTGGACAGGTCCTGGTCCCTAATGTGCATTTCAGTATACAGGGTGCGTGTTAACATTGAAATAAACTGGAACACTGAAATGGTTAAACCTCTTTCCCCCTAAGGTGAATCGGCCCCTCCTCCATCCCTACATCCCCAGTGTGTCCGTACATAAACTGCAGAGAATGTCCAATGTCCAATTGCACGGCTGTATTCTTGGTCAGTCAAAAGCTCCTGTAAGAATTTTGTTTAATACTAATATCTCCTGGTCCTAGAGCAGTACCTTAAAAAAATGTATCATGGATAAACCAGAATAAGGAAATGATTACACAAGCCGATAATTTGGCAGGGCCATCAGAATCGGAAGTGAAGCATGGCAAAGATTTTTTGACTACATCTAACAAATACGTTACTGAAAATATTCTATCCAGGGCCACCTTTGTGATATTATCTTTTCTATTTTGGCAAAATAGTAAAAATAAGAGGCTATCACAATGCTAAATTAATTCATTCTTTATTTATTGCAGACTTTATTGTTCACTTTTTATGTGTAAAATGTGGTCTCTGAACCCAAAGAGATTATCGCTCCAAGTATGGGATGTGGGCACAAAAAAATCTCCAGACAAAGACCATGTTATAAATACTCTTTAAGGGCTAAAAAAGTTTATAAGTAAATGAAACTGTCTTACTCTGGATGGACAAGAAAAGGTTCAATAAAAGGTGGCCTCTGAGCTTGACTTGGAAAGGACAGTGAGAGTTTCGAAGACACAGCACAAAGCCCTGCAGGAGAGGGGGAATCCAGCACGATCTATAACGTAGGAGAAGAAAATTAGAACTTGAAAAGAGAACACTGTCACCAATAGCATTGAGATGGTTCTAAACCATAGACTGAGTATAAACCACTGACTTACAAACACATACACAAGCTCCACACATGAAGATTTTAGGTTGGGAAGCTTGGTAGTGCCAATGATGTATCTCTTGAAAAATTTTCCCCGGTGATTCTGAAGCCAGTTCTTGGCAGAGGGCAGGAAAGGCAAATGCAGTACCAGCAGAAGTCAACTCTTACAGATCTGGGATTTAAAATTCAGAGTTCACATTATTCCACCAGCTTAAAATCTGTTTAGAGAGATTGGAGACTATAAGACAAACTCACCATGCTTTAGAGGAAGTTCCAAATGAGAGACATAGGCTCAGTGTGCTACGGATACTTGGAGGAGAGCTGGCTTAGTTGGAGCAGACTCATGAGAAGGTCGTCCCTGAGCACTGAAACATTCAGTGTGAAAGGCTGCTGTTTGGCCTTGACTGAGTCACCACTCCTTCCCAGCCCATTCTAGACATAGTTGAGCATAAGAGCTTTTCTCACTGGGCCAGATTGAACTGCAGACTCCTTCTCAACACAAGACAGACCAACGACAATTGGTGAGAGCTGGCCTGCCACATAAAATCCTTTGTCATCTGTGATACAGATAAATGGGAAGGAAAGTAAAAATGTATTTCAGGCAGAAGCAAGACATGGAAGCCAAAGTGGAGACAATAAAGAATATTTTCAGGCTAAAATGTAGAATCACATAGGAGAGAAATAGGAGAAAAGTTTAGAATGGTAAGTTCAGATTCTCAAGGGCTGTCACATTGCCTGGAACATTTTTATGCTGATTTCTGATTACTAGCATGTTATGATCCAGTTGTATATTTGTATAATGCTCTGTATGCAAACTCA
Source organism: Sturnira hondurensis (assembly GCF_014824575.4). Lineage (NCBI taxonomy): Eukaryota > Metazoa > Chordata > Mammalia > Chiroptera > Phyllostomidae > Sturnira > Sturnira hondurensis. The sequence continues at coordinate 2,975,979 of NW_028083443.1, forward strand.
TCTTCATTCTTTATTTTCTAGACTATAATAGAAGTTGTGGGTAAAGAAAAAATGTACTACCTTCTTTATCCTTCAACCTCTTTCTTCTGCATTATATATCTTCTTACAATGATGCCATTTACCCATGCAGTGTCCTAGACATCTTCTCCTCCCTAAGCCTCTCCCCAACCCCATCAAAAAGTTCTCTGGCCAAAGGTAAGGGTAATTCACACTAGAATGTAAATGACTGATATGATTTATAGCATTAATATTCTCTGTTTAAGGTCACTGACCCTTTTAAGTAGGGAGCCAGAGGCCTTAAACTAAGCAGCTTCTCAACTATAAAAGTAGTGCATTTTGAACGAGATAAGTTTGGGGGGGCAGGCAGTGCCCCATACATTGTACAATGTTTAGCAGCATCCTTGACACTCTACCCATTAGCCATCAGTAGCACTGCCAGCCATGAAGTCATGACAATGAAAAATGTCTCCAGATATTGCCAAATGCCACCTGGGGCACAAAATTACCCCTGCTGAGCTAAAAATAGACCTTATAATGTGAAATTTCTTATACTTGGATACTCCTGAAATCTCTTTACTAGGCAACTAATGAAGCTGACCCAGACTACATAAGACTACATAGTCTTGTTGGCTTTCAAATTAGCAAGAGCCAAGAAAGCTTTAAAAAACAATCATGTCTTTTTCAAAAGGTTTCTTGCTATCAATTCAATAGAAGTGCACCTAAAATGACATTTGTACTGACATTCTATGTATTATCATTGGGTTAACATCTGTGAAGATGTTAGTTTTGCAAAACACTGTGATAAAAGAAGTTTTGTGTAAACAAAGACCAAGAGGGTTTCAGGCAAAGCATGAGGACATTGCCAGTATCTCCCATGAGCCATAAGTGGTCTGACATTCTGATCTGGCTAATAACAAATATATTTCAACATGTGTTTGGGAAGTATTTCCTGTGCTTTTGAACATCAGACAATATACCAGGTGCTTTTCAAAAAAATGCTTGTAGATATACTCAAAGAACTTTTTTTACTTTCTACCATTTTCTTTTTATATTTTTAGAGCTTGACACACATTACCAAATGGTTAATTAGTGGAATGAGATGTGTCAGAGAGAAATAATTTTACTCACGGCACTAGGATTTCATGCTGGTGAATACCAAATATTTTTTACATCAGAAACCTCTAAGAGTCATAACTCCAGTATGTGTAAAATAGGTTTAGCCTGTTACCTATGCTTAACAGTATGTTAATTCTGCCTCATTTCTCTGGGGTACACATATTATAATGGAAATCTTCAACAGTCCTAAATGAACAAATATGTCATTTTCATAAATTAGTTAATGAGTATATCATCACATTTCTTGACTACTGGATATAATATACCCTAAATTTAGGGCTTTCTAATCACCATCAAGCCTATAAGCAGGAATTATAGCAAATTTCAACCCTTATGCTGAGGATTTGGCAGCCTTTTTTCCTCCAGAAGCTTAAAATTGAGTTAGAGAGATTGGATACTATTGTAAAAAGAAAAAGAAAAGCAGTGTAAGCTCTCTGTGTCTCCATTTTTCTTTGCACCGTAAGTATATGATAGAATCTCCCACAGAAGGTTGATGTAAGGATATATAAAAATTAAATGAGTTGATACATGCAATGTGCTAAGAACAATGACTGTGTAAGTGCTTGCTACGGTGTATTACTCGTTAGAAAGAAAACAGTGCAATAGGTCTGAGAGGTCATCCTGCAGAGCAGTAAACAATGCTCACCTTGGATCTGCTCGGGGTCAAAACCCTGCCTCCACCCCTACGAAACTGGGGGCAAGTCACGTGACCTTCTGAGCCTCAGTTTCTTCATCTGTACAGCAAGGATGATACCTGCACCTGCATCTCGGAGTTATTTGAGAAGTGAAAGGAATAATGCACGCTAAGTGCATGGCAACCTAGTTGTCATATTAATAATTGCTGCTTAGTAACGTTTACCTGTATATTAGAAACAGTTGGGGGGAAAAAGAGTAGAAAGAATTTGTCTTCCTCAGTCACTTCAATAAGTACATATATTGAGGGCTTATTCTGCACCAGGAAGTTGGGGACACAAAAGAAGACAGGACAGCCCTGGCTGCTGTAGCTCAGTGGATTGAGCGCGGGCCTGCGAACCAAACAACCGTGGTTTGATTCCCAGTCAGGGCACATGCCTGGGTTGCGGGCCAGTTCCCAGCAGGGGACACACGAAAGGCAACCATACATTGATGTTTCTCTCCCTCACTCCTTCCCTTCCCCTCCAAAGATGGGTAAATAAAATCTTTATAAAAAAAGGAAAAACAGGACATGGTTCCCATCCTAAGGGATTCCAGCCTCTGGTAAGAGTCCCCAAAGCTCTAATAAAGTTCTTTAAAATTTGACAGAGATGTTAGTTATCACCCGTGTATTCTGTTAATGTATACAGGACTCTAATGAATAACATCTGTTTTGCTTACGATTCTCTTACGGGCTCCTAGTACTTCTATTCATGTATCTGTTCATTTATTCCTGCAACTGATAATTATGGAATATCTATTTGGGCCATTGATGGGACTGAATTGGGGCATACAACAGTGACTAGGACAAACATAGACCAGAAACACAGGGAAATTAAAATCAAGGAGAATAAACAACTGAGTAAATGAATACACACATACTAAGGGACTAATGGAAGAAAAAGGGAACATCATAGTAGGAATATGACTTTGGTTAATTACCAAGTAATAGTAATATACTAAGTGAAAGGAGAATGCTGAAAACCCTTTCTATTTTAGATCATTTTAGAGAATCTACAGTAGTTGCTGAAATGAGTTATTAAAATACGGCAATTCTCAAATGAGTCTACTAATACAGCCTCCAGTCATGCCTGCAAAGGAGTATCACTGGGGAATCAGAACGGCTTTATTCTAGTTCTGTGATAAGAAAGTCAGGCTAGGCATCAGGATGTCTGAGTTCCAATCCTGACTCTACCGTGAATTATCCATGTGACCCTGGACAAGCTCGTGGTTTCTGTAAGTGTCTTTGTCCATTCTCTACCTGGGGAGAATGACCCTTGGGTTTTCTACTTCACAGATTTATGGTAAAGTCTCAAGGTGGATGATGTGAAGAACGGTCTTAAAAACAGAGTACAAATGAAAGGGGCCAAGATATTTTTAATTTAAAGGGTCAGAATAATAGATCCTCTAAAAGAAGACAAAGGTATTACTCTAAAGAGAAATAATTCGTAAAATTTAGTTAAAAGCCACGGATGGGTTGCTGTCCTCTAATGGGCGACTGTGCTGTGTGCTGCATTATGGCGAGGCCAACATGGTGAAAAGGGTACCTTCCACACCAGGCGAGGTTTATGTTTTCTTTCATGTAGAAGAAGGCAGGAGTAGCTTCCTAGTACACGTGCGAGGCTGGCTCCGTGGCGCCCAGCAATATTAGCAATCTTTTCTTTTTCTTCCCTTCTCTGAATGTTGAGTGATCTGGGATGAAAAACTAACAAGCACCTGTCAAATCCGAAGCCTCGGCTTTTCTGACAGGGGGTCCACTGGACTTTCTTATCAAGAGAGCCTTTCTAAAGAAACTGGAATTCTCTCTCTCAGGAAGGAAACAGAGCTCATCAGAATCTCTGGACCCTTGACTTAGAGGGCATGCTGTCTCCGATGAAGGTCTTTTGATCATGAGGCTTTCTTATTCAGATTTGACTTCACATTATGGCTAATCAATACCTTGCAACTGTCCAAGCCCCCAGTCAGACGCTCGTCTCTCCATCAAGCAGAGAGGCCTCCTAATTGAGCAAAAGTCAGAGACCTAGGTACCAAGCCCTGGGGCCATAGCCCGGGCCCACTCTCTCTGTTCATAGCATTCTAGAGATGGTGGAAATAAAACTTAGAGACATGACAGGCACAGCCAAGGAAGATCAATTCCTGTCACTTGCCACCAGTGTTTACTGCTTCCTTAGGTCTTCAGAGGGTGTTTTTCTTTCATAGCTTAGGGGAACTTAACCTTTTAAAAATGGGAAGATGGTTTCTTCATGAATTTTAAATTATTTTTAGCCCACATGTCTAGTATTGGTCATTAGATTAAAATGATTATTTGCTTTCTCTCCCCAAATACCAAATTCTGTTGAGTCATGGCTAGGGGGAATGGAAGTCGTAGTGCTGGGATTTGTGCCCACAAAGGGCAGGAGGAGACGTACTAGTAACGGCTTGTATGAAACGCAGCTAAGAAAAGGGCATTCTCAGGGCCCAGTGTTGAATGAGAAGTCGAGACAACTTTCTATTCGCACATTGATCCCTGATCTTAATCCATCTATTTACTGATCAAGAGTTGATCAAAGGAGGTAATACTATCTTAGTAAAAATTTAAAATATCTGCCCATTATTTCTAGTTATTTCTTCACATCCAAATACTGTATACACAAAATATCTGCAAAAGTAAAGGTTATTATTTCATTTTTCATCAACTGCTTCAGTATCCTTCAAACATGATTCATGTCTCTATCATTAACCCAGAAGACAGGGTACAATTTTTAAAGTGTTGTGTGATATTTATATAAAAAAATTTAGATAATCAATAAAACTCTATTATTTTACTGGCATTTTTTCATGATATTAATATTTTGAAAAATTAAACAATTTTAACACTGTGTCTTGGTTTATGACAGGCTTACAAATACATAAAGGTTTTTTTCTCTTCTACACCAAAGCTACAACTACCAAAAAGTTAAAAATTTAGTCATTCAGCCAATCAATATTTGGTTTAGTTTCAATTGAACTTGTTTGCCTCTGTCCCACCCCTTTGCCCAATTATCTACATGCATATGAAATTAAATTATTTGGGTACAGGGCCCATTCTTTAATATTATCTTTAAAAAACAGTTTTACCCACACTAAATAACATGTCTTTTAAAAGACAGAATTTGGGACTAAACTAAATTAACCTGAATGTTTAAGGAATTAAATATCTAGGTTTTGCATGGAAGTGTTTATTCTTCCCCCAGGACTATTAGCCAAGAAATATTCTAACCCATACCACACGTTCTAGACTTAGTCAAAACAATGTGCTGAATGGAACGTATTTTTCTTTGATGAGTAATGAAAGACTGCGAAGTCTTTTGGGCCTGGGGATGATTATTTTTAACATCAGTTCTCTGAACAAAAATGTGGGTATATAGTTCTGGAAAATCCAGTAGCATGAATAGCAATCGCAGGACATATCCCAGAGGATATGTTTTTCTTTTTATTAAACCCTATTAGTCCACTTAATTTCTTCTCATTTGCCTTTTTTTTTGGGGGGGATCAGTAAGAAAAACATTGGTTGAAGGAAGTTTCTAGTTAACCAGGTACTCAGGAATCTAGACTTTTCCTATGCCATGTATCTACGTTTGTATGATCCAAACAATTTTTATGAGTTAAAAAATATAGAACCAGACTAACTTCAAAGACACCTGACTGTATGTTGAACAAAACACCTTCTGGGGAGTAGAGTGCTGATAGGCATTAGGTAGCTGACCTGTGTGCCCTGTTCCAATGGTTCAAAGAAGGTACCAACACTCAACAGAACCTCTTCTTCTTGAAGTCTTGGAATAAGCCATCTGCCCCCACTGGGTTTACAAAAGATCTGTGTATTCTAACTCCAGTTCCTATCATTACTCTCTTACCAAAACTTCTGCGCATTCTTCAATTTTTGGAAATGTTGTGTTGCTGAAAAGAGTTCAAGGCCTTTAAAAATGGATTCCAATCTGCATATGGTAACCCTCATCTCCACACTGAAAGTGATGATTTTGATATTTGGTCTCTGACTTAGCTCTAGAATTTAAAAGATTTCATTGTATTGGGGTTTTTTTTCTTATACCTGTCTATCTTTTCAATAAGATTCCATTAATTACATTCCATCCTTTCCACTTTGATATCTCATTAAAATCTTATAAATGATCATGCAGTGACCTTGAAGGCTATGCATAATACATGAAAGTAAACCTGCAGTAAAATGTATTCTTTCACTCCTGACTGGCTACATCCCACGCTTGTCTTCTTCTCCCAAGTGACTCCAAGTGGCAGAGCTTTGCTAACTGAGCCAAGGTGTGCCGGGATGCACTCATCTCCCAGCCCCGGTACCTTTCTTAGTCATGACAGCTGCAATATGTTAATGGCTTCTGTTTGGATGTGATGGCCCAGTTACTACTTGGGGCACTCTGCTAATTAACATAGGATGGCAACAACAGGTGCAAGTGTCATTTTACATCAGTATCATGCACAGGGGAGGAGAGCTAGCAGCCCAGAAGGGAGCCAAGAAAATATTAACTTGAATCAGCAGCCTTTGCAATCTTGGAACAGATCTTTTTTAATGTCTGTGATTAAAGGATTCACAAGCTACTGTTGCTTCTATTTTCTGCTGCAAGAGTGGTATTTCTGAATATACGGAATGTCTCTGCAAGCTTTTAAAAGTTATGTTTCAACAAAATACCCTACTGCGGCAGACCAACCAAAATGCACATGGTCTGTATTTATGAAGTTTTCCTCATTGAATAAGAGTTCTGCTGAGCCACACCGACTGCACTGAACACCGTCTGAAATAGACATGGTTTTGCACTGAATGAAATAGTACCAGCCCTGGCTGGTGTAGCTCAGTGGATTGAGTGCGGGCCTGCGAACCACACGATCGCAGTTCGATTCCCAGTCAGGGCACATGCCTGGGTTGCAGGCCAGTTCCCAGCAGGGGACTCACGAGAGGCAACCATACATACATTGATATTTCTCTCCTTTCCTTCCCTTCCCCTCTAAAGATAAATAAATAAAATTAAAAAAAAAAGAAATAGTACCAGTTGGCATGGGTGATTTTCCCAGAGGGTTCATTGCATTGTATTGTATGTTTGTGTGTTTATTTAGAGGTTGATTCTTTGGGGGTCTTTTTTTTTTTCATTTCAATGAAATCGAACAAAGTAGTAAAATAGAAATTCCTCTTAAAGTTTAAGGCATTGCATATATTCAATTCATCAATGAAATAAGATCTTTCTTTACCCCACAAAAGGAGAAACTCATATACTGACAGATTCCATGGTAAGTAATCACTCATTCTCTAAAACATAATTTATTCCAAGTGACTTAGCTTACTTTTAATGAAGATCACTACTTTACTATACAGATCGCCCCCAAAGAGGGTTATTGGCTTGATTTTCTTTAACAATCTGAGTTCTGTGAGATTTTTATTTATTAAACAATCCAAAAACACTGGAGAAAAAAAAGAAAAAAGGCGAGAAAACTCTGATGATATTATAAGCACGTCCTTTTGATCGAATTGGCTGTCTTGGTCTACCACTCGTTAGCTGTAAACTTCAGCCACTTCACTCTCTGAGCTTCAGTTTCCTCATCCATAAAATGGGGGTGTTCAAAATACCCCAGGTGCTATGGGATTGTAATTAGGGTACTGAATTGAATTCAGAATAATTTGCATTTTGTTTGTAAATCACCAGAGTGGTACTACATATCATGTAATTATTTTTTTAAACTGTTTTTATTGTTGTTCAAGTACAGTTTTCTGCCATTTCCCCCTACCCCTTCCACCACCCCAGCCCTCCCTGCCTCCCTCCCCCATTTCCACCCCCCTTGTTGTTGTCCATGTGTCCTTTATAATTGTTACTGTAAACCCTTCCCCTTCCCCTCTTTATCCCCTCCTACCTCCCCTCTGATTACTATCAGTTTCTTCTTAATCTCAATGTCTTTGTTTATATTTTACCTGCTTATTTGTTTTGTTGACTAGGTTCCTGTTAATGGTGAGATCATATGGTATTTGTCTTTCATCACCTGGCTTATTTCATAATGCTCTCCAGTTCCATCCATGCTGTAGCAAAGGGTAGGAGCTCCTTCTTTCTTTCTGCTGCATAGAATTTCATTGTGTAAATGTACCATAGTTTTTTGATCCATTCATTTACTCATGGGCACTTGGGTTGTAATTATCTTTACATGTCAATGACTTTGGGCTACTCCAAGGCTTCTATCAGATTTGCTATTTTCTTTCCAATACCTAGAAGAGTGCTGAGCTTCAAAAAACACACAGTGAACAGATTTGTGAATAACTGTCTGTGGTCTTAAACCTCTTCATCCCCAAGGTTTTTATTTATATTGATATTTACAGTACTGGACATTTCAATCTGAGAAAATTTTAAAATATTATTTTATTAAGTAATTAAAACCAAAAATGAATAATAAATTCATGAAATGATAACATAAATAGCCTGTTTTTTTGCTTTAAAAAACAGTATTTTCCAAAGCAAAAAATGTTGTAAACAGAGTAGCATTTAAAAATGTTCTTCAATCTCTTTAACATCTGTCTTAATGGAAGAGAGTATGATTGTTATGTCTGTTTCACAAACACATCATTTGGGCACTTCACAAATGTTTGCGGACATTTAAAAGCCAGAATCCAGAAAACTTGCCGGTGTGCAAGCAATTTCTATAAATGTGTGTTACATATCTCAGGTATATTTAGAGGAGCCCTAAAGGAGCCTTTAGAAGGATGAGCAAAAGCACATGATGTAAATCAAGAGCCATATCCCAGAGAAGAGAGAGTCAAATCCCAGTGCTTTTCCATAACCTTATTATTTTTAAAACATTGTTAATATCTTTAGGAGGAGTGTTACATAGGATTTAAGAATAGGGACTTTGACCTTGATTAAGCTACAATTGGGTTCAAATTCTTTGTGACTAAGTAGCTGAATCTCTCTCAGCTTTGTTTTTCTCTTTGAGACAATGATATGATCACCTCTGCCTCATAGTGTTGCCGTGAACATTAAATAAGATCATACATGTGAAGTATTTAGTACAGTGCCTGGGACTGAGTAAACCTTGGTGAATGTTAGTGATGATTAGCAGGGGAGGAGGGAAGGTGGGAACTTCCCATGAAGGATGTACATTCATTTATCACTGTGAACATCTCAGACTGTCATCAACCCTTCTGGTTAATCACAGGGTCAAAACCAGAGCCCAGATGATTTAAGTGCATGCACTCCTTCCGCTGCAGACACCACCTTTACACAGGAGGGACATACACATTTGGGACGAAAGGTTCAGTGGTGTGGTCAGAAGGCTGTGTCATTAAATTCTAAGTCAGGGATTCTTTTGTAAATAGCCATGTGACAATGACAATGGAAGTGATGTGTTAAAAACAAAAGATGTAATTATAGCAGCCACATGTCCTCTGTGGGCTCTCTGCAGTGAGGTCTCTCCCACACCTGCCCTTCTCCCAAAAAAAGGATTGCAACCAACATAATAAGGGGCAATGATTCTCTGTATATTATAAATACAACACTGTTTTTTTTAATTTTTAGTAGATGCAAAAGTAACTGTAGAAATGGTAGCAAAATTCATTTTTAATGATCATTTAGATTGTGGGGTTATTCAGAAAGACACCCATTTTGGACCATATTATGTAATGACCAGGAACCAACATGTCCCAGCACCATTAGGCATGGTGTCCACTCTCTTCTACACTCCTCCCCTGAGAAGTGAGATTCAGCATGTAACGTAAAAGCACGTGTAACGCTGAAGTGGCACAGAGTCCGCCTCAGATCAGCAACGATACTTCAGTACAAAAGCACAGACCACAGATAACTGTCCTGTGTCCAGCCTGGGAGTGAGGCAGCCTCACGTGTCTCTGTGGACACGTGGGAAGTATCACAAACTGAGGAGCCTTTACTAAGAAATGTTTTCTCCCTGCCATTTATTTACTTGTCTCACACTTTCATTTTCCACCCCAAACTATTTATTCCTCTTGGAATTCATTTTTCTCCCCCAAAATGTGTGTATCAAGTAGTAGAAAGTCATTACAACATTTTTGGGTCGGGTTTCTCTAGCCATGAATCTTTAGGGTTAGGCACTGTAATTTTCAAAATATTTTGTAAGGAGATTCTATTGGCTATTTCTCACTCTGACTTTGTGGGGCAAAATGGAAAGTTTATGTTTGTTGTACACATAAGTTATTTCTCCCACGATCAGACGTGCATGATGAGGGGCAGAGCATAAATCACCTCACTTGACACTCCATCACACACCACGCAGCCCCACGTGAGCACACCAGCCCACCTTCCAGGGGTTGCTAACCGAAATGAAGAAAGAGACAGAAGAGAATCAGTAAACATCGGTGAGATCAGCACTGCCCGTAATCACAGGTACCAACAAGATGTCCGCTGGCTGAGCTCAGACTGACTGTGTTCCAAGGGCATTTTGGACAGTGTCTCCCTGGGTCTGACTGATTCACTAATTACCTTTTCAAAATAGACCTTTGGGTATACTTTTTCTACATACAACTTCTTTTTAAATTGAAAATATTGGCCTTAAAATAATTAACCAGTTATTTTCTCTCTGAAAAAAATTATTAAATATCACTGACTTTTAGAAATAAACAGTTCAAATGGACTTTGCAATATTTCAGGTAACTTGTTGACGGTTTGGGTTACTATTGCTGTGTAAAAAATTAACCCAAATTTAGGAGCTTAAAACCAGCTTCTATTATTCTAACAGTTTGTGTAAGTAATTCAGACAGTGTGGGAATGGCTTTTTTTCTGCTCTTTGGTGTGTGGGTTCCTTGCTAGAAGACTCAAAGGATGAATCCACAGTTGAGGAATGAAGTCATCTGGAGGCATTTTTGTTCATGCCTGGCAGTCTAGGTCGGCTGTGGCCTGGGGTCTCAACAGGGGCAGTTGGCAGGGGTACCTACATGCGGCCTCTCCCTGTGGCCTGTGCTCACTGTTACCTGGTGGGTCCGGCTCCAAAGTGAGTGTCCCAGCCAGCAAGGCAGAGCTGTACTCTTTTATGACCGAACCTCAGAAATCACATGGCGTCACTTGAACCACAGTCTACCAGTTGTAAACAAATCACAATATTGCCCAGATGTGATTAAACAGAAAAAGAAAAAAGAAACAGAAAAAGAAAAGAAAAGGGACTCATGGACAAGGTCAACAGGATGGTGATTGCTGGAGGGAGAGGGGTAAATGCGGACTAAATGGTAGTGAAAAAATATAATGACAATTATTTAAAAAATACTCATAGGGAATACAGTCAATAATGCTGTATTAACTACATATGATGCCAGTGGGTATTACTTATTGGGTGGTCACTTCAGAAATTATATAAATGTCTAACTACTATGCTGTACACCTGTAACTAATATAAAATAATTAATTTTATTTCAACTGTAATTAAAAAAATAGGAAAAATCAAGGCAAAAAAAGAAGAACTGGAAAATTCGACCCGCACTCGTGAAAGAGTAGCGGCGGGGGTTTAGAAGAGCACACGTGACAGGAAGTCGAGGCCGAGCCCTGGACGACCCAGCCCAGCCTCTGGCTGCAGCTGGCAGGGCAGTGCGCATGCCCCTGGGCAGACCGGATCTTTGGAAAAGGCAGTGTGTCCTACGGATTCCCAAAACAACTGACAAGAAATAAAGGGGGAAGTCCTCTAAACCATTACTCATCATGATTCATAACAATTCCAACTGATCAGTTTGGTTTTTCACTTCCAATCCATCGTTTGGCAAGCTGAAGATCTGTTAAAATGTTCCTTTCCCCCTTGTAAACTATTCTTTTTCATTTTAAAAAATGTGATCATTTGAATGATAATTAGAAGCAATGTAATAAGGAAGCAGACATTTCTAAATAATGCTTCGGAATAACTCGATTAAGAAAATGATGTTATGAAAATACAAACTGAGAAATATAGTTTAGGATTTTGTGTCCGCGTTGTGAAGGTGGGATTCAGGCTTACCTGTCTCTCAGCAGAGCAGCTTCAGGAGATTCTGAGACAGGAAGAGGCACCCAGAGTCACTTGGGTGGCTGTGGCTGGGAGATTTCAGACCAGAGGAGACCACTAGGACCCTGAGGGTGTATGGACATGGGGTAAGCACAGCTGTAACCCATGCTCATTAGAATACCGCTCCAGTAAAATGATGGACAAATTCCCTAAAATTCTGTGTCCTCTAAGATGAGGCCTGGCTTTGGGCAGTGACTAATCTTTACTAATTTCTGTAGTGTTTTCCTTTTCTGATATTATCGGGCAATATAACCCTGAATGTTTAGCTGCCACTGTTTTTTCATAATTATGTAATCTTTAAAGCTATAGTTTAAAAGGAAATTGCAAGATTTATGCTATACTTCAAGCCATAATGTATTACTAAATACAGAGTGGGGCAAAAAAAGGTTTACAGTTATTTGTATGAAAAATACAATAATTAATAAATAATACAAGAATATATTGGTTTGCATACTCACAACTGTAAACCTACTTTTGCTCCCTCTTAGGCAAAAGTTAGCTATATGATATCCTCTTAAAATGTTGTCTTTAAGAGTGTTCTACAACTCCAATTCCTATGTATACATCTGTACACTTCACCAGGGGATATTTAGAAAATGGAATTATAACTCCTTGCCTAGGCTCATATATTGTGCATGCTAAGTAAAGCTTTCTTAGAAATCCATTCAGCATTTACAGAGCTTTTAATTCTAAAAAATCCAAACCCTGGCTGGGCCCATTAATACCAAGCACCTATTATTTTCATGCATTTCCATTTGCGTGTGCAAATACACATATTTGCTCATGGAAATTGCACAGGCAAGCAGATGATAATTTAGAAGAAGGAAACCCCATTCAGCATGCACCAGTGCATGAAGAAACACATGCTTTCAGTGTGCAAAGATTGCCCAATCTGTGGGCAGTTCGTGAAAAAAAATTGTTCTTGTATGCATGGCAGGTGAGCTGACAAATAAAAAAGATGCCCTTAAGGGAGACTGCTAAAAGTTAACATTTTTTTCAGAGTAATTTTATTCTAGCTCTACTTATACAATCCACTATCATTTTTCAAAAGCTTGGAAAGAAACTAGGCTGAGTGCGAGAATTAACTACTCTATTTCCTCCTCTTTAATTTTTAGTGTCAATTTTCATGGCTATTTTTGCTCTTTCTCCCTTCTGTGGATACATGTATGTGAATAACTCTCTTTCTAGCTCCATTGAAATATATTTCGCAATGTGAAAATCAACTTCTCTCATTTTTACTACCTTAATTACCTTTGCTAATTCTGGGAATTTTCCCCTCATACTTCACAATGCACCCTCTTCCTTATCAAAATGTCAAGGTCTTTTCTCATCATGGCACTCACTATCCTACCTTACTAAAGAGTAGACCAAACAGAAATTGGTGTGGGGACTAAATATTGAGGCAGGCTGCTTTTGTAAGCCTGAGTCACTCCAAAAGTTGCACCTTCTGAGTGGGACTTCTTGAGTGTAGCAAGCACACTCAACTTGTAGTGATAACCTGAATATCACTGCTCTTTCCCTGCAAGAGCTCAGACCCCTACAAAGTCTCTCACCTCCTCGCAGTTCAGGGGTCTCCAGCTGGCTCACAAATAAGTGTGTCTCTGCACCATGTACTCCCTGCTGGCTTCCCAGACATACAGTTTCACCTTTGCTGCTGCCCTAACTGTCCAGACACCTCCATCTGCCAGGCACCGTGCCTGCTGGACCACCTGTCTCTCTGGACGTGGCCGTCCCACAGACACCACAGCCTCCCACAACTACTAACACGCCCATGAAGCTCCATTGTCACCAGCTATTGGCTTGGTAAAAAATCTTTATTGTATTTTTTCATTACCATTTAGTCCCCTTATACTTCCCTCCTTCCAGTAATCATCACATGTTGTCCATGTCCATGAGTCCTTTTTCGTTTTTGCTCAATCCCTCCATCCCCCAACCCCTCCCAACTAGCTGTCATCTGTTCTCTACCTATGCGTCTGTCTCTGTTTTGCTTGTTACTTCAGTTTGTTCATTAGATTCCACATGTGAGTGAAGTCATATGGTATTTGTCTTTCTCTGACTGCCTTATTCGGAATGAATAAGAATCTGTCTGTCTCATATAATACATCATGTCAGATGGCTGTAGCCAAAACAGTGTGCTGTGCCCCCTGGTCTTGGCTTTGCCAAATAGGTCTTTCCATTTTAACTCACAGATCCTGCTCACAGGATCTTAAGCCTTAGACATGAGTACAATTGGGAGAGGGGGAGGAATTTGCTGGGCTGATAGACACTGCCACCTCAGAAATTGCCAGAATCATCCATTCCCTCAGAAATATGAGGTATTGTTACCAAGCCAAGCATATCAAGCCTCCCCTGTGCCTTGGATAAGTCATCCTCTTAAAAGACCCCTGTCCCTCCAGGGAAGAGCCTTCTGATGGACCTCCCCAACAGGCCGGCTGACAGGCTCACACATCTGTGGACCTCAGCAATGGACAAAGCATGGGCTAGAGCTAAGACCTCTGCCACAGTTCGCATTAATTTATATCACTTCTTCTGTCTAAAGTAATTATTTAGGTCGTTGATTTTCAGGGCAGAGACAGTATTAGCATCAAAATTGCTAGGGGAGTTCTGTCATTTTAGAAGTCAATTTGAATCACATTTTTTTTAGTGGAAGGAAAGAAATAAGGAAAAAGAGAGAAAGTGGGAGAGGTAGAGAAAAATGGGGCAAGAGGTGAGAAACAAGGAACTAAAACAAACAATGAGACAATAACCCACGGGGGAGCCAGCGTTCAGTCCTGACCTCATGTCCTTCCTCCATCGTCGCCCCAAAAGAGAGTTACAAGAAAGGGACAAAAGGCACCCCATCTGACTCAGGACGGAAAAGACTTCAGGTTGCTCCACTGTTGAAAGGTCATTTCACATGCTGAGTAATATTTTTAAAATCTGATTAGACAAGGTCAAGGGGACAGCACACTTAAAAGAACATGGACATAAGAGGGAGGAACGCATCCAAAAAGTTGGAGAAAGGGAGGAAGTAAAGGAAGGGGAAGACAGATCTTTTAAAAGAAGCTATTCACCAAATGAATTTGTCTAAATACATCTAAAGTTACTAGTAAAATATGTCGTAATTCTGATTTGTCATCAAAACACAAAAACTGCCCCATGAACAGACAGCCAGTAGACTGGCAAAATCAGGTAAGGGGGGTGGGAACAAAAGATAGAGCCACATGGTGTTTTTGAAGCCAACCTAAGTTTCACTGTGTAAACTCAGTTCTTCTGTAGACTTTCACCCCCAAACATCCATAATTCTCAATATGAGCACAATTATACATGCTAGCACAGCTGTAAAATGTTAATGAACCATTCTAACTGCTGACAAGTTCTCTTTATCTACCTTTTCAAAATTAAGATTTATTGGGGTTGGGACAGGGAGAAGAGGATTAAGCAGGGACAAATGTGATGGAAGGAGAGCTGACCTTGGGTGGTGAGCACACAGTACAACATGCAGGTGATAAATTCAATAAAAATATTTTTAACAGAGTCAAAGCGGGTATGTGATCAATTTTAAAATGTTCAAAAAGATGCCTGTGAGCATTTCCCACAGCAGAATTCCGGCCCATGAGCAGTGACTTGTGTGTGACCAAGAGAAAGTAGCAGGTCAAAGGTTCCACTGTGTCAGATGCACTGACAACCACTGATCTATTTCTCCAGCAAACAAAACTGGGTGTCCCCTAAAACTGCTTCAGAAAGAAGCATGTCCCCTCAGTTCCCCCTTCAGCCATGCCCATTTCCTGGCAAAAATACACATAGTGCATTATTCTGAGGAGGCACAAAACTGGGCACATAAATGGGGAGAGGGTAGCCGGGGGTCACTGGAAAGAACGAGAGAATGACAGCAAGAAGACAGCATGCTTTTGATTGAAAGCATGACAAGTGTATTCTGTCAAAAAGTAGTCGGATTAAAGTTAAGTAGTCATCATTGCACAGCATTATGAATGTATTAACGCACTGCCTGGTTCACTTTAATGAATAAATTTTACAAAATATACTTTTCAGCTCGATAAATTATACTTTTTAAAAGTGTGAAAAAACAAAATTAGGGTTTATCAAAGGCAGGGAAGAAAGGGAAAATTACCTCTTTAAATCATGTTTTCTTTGATAGTCTTCATTTTTAAAAATATGATTTAATAACTGTCTACCTAAAAAACTATTATATGGGTACCCATCTGAATGCCAGCCATCTTAAATTTCTACTCATGGAAGCCATGATTACTTTGGCCAAGCATAATTTTTCTACCTTTGATAAAATGTGTGTGTGTGTGTTTAAATAAAGTTTAATCTTTCCTCTAATATTAAGACTTGGGCTAAAGTAAGGAGCACATGACTAAAAAAAATGTGCAGGCATTTGGAAAGCTTATTTCATAAGTGAAAAAGTTTTCTAACTAGATATGTTTTTCTTTTAAAACTTGCTCTACCATTCTCCAACTGTATATCCATGAAATCTATTACAGAATGAAATAGTATCACAAATATCCCTATACATTTTCCATCTTCACATACAGCAGAGCTGGACAATCATATACATGTGGTGTTTCTGATAAGGAAATATTAAAAAGCAAAACATGTTTAACCATGCTGGATCGTTTTCATACATGAAAAAGAAAACACAGGAATTACTATTTCTGAATCGCCCACCATTTAAGACTCAGTGTGGCTCTTCATTTTTCAGTTTTGTCTTGCTCACTCTTTGTTAATTAAACTGTTAAAAATTAATCTCTTGTCAAACTCATTTTGTAGTAAATAGGCGACTATGTGGCAGTTTAATATCTAATGACTCTGTGTGAGTTACCTCAGCCTATGTCCTACTAGTAAACATTTAAATATTTAACAGGGTAATTTGCTCATATTACAGTATAATCTTTATCTCTTTTCACCTGAACCATGTTCAGCATGGGTCAGAGGTTAATGGGAGTCCAGATGAACATCAATAGTGAGGTTAATGTCAGCCACACTGTGGAATTGGAGGTCCAGGGCCACATGCCCTTTTGTAGCTTATTTTTCCTATCTGTGTAGTGGGGTTGGAGAGAATCTTAATTTTAGTTCGTTATAAAATTAATTATACCGGGAACCTGTCCAATTTTAGTTTTCCCTCTAAAAACCCACCAAACTGACTTTTCTATACCAGACCACTTCCCTTGCATTCTCCAGAGTGGGCTATTGAGTCTCTCCCATAATACATAGCAGTGAGAGACAGCGGATGCTGACATTGAATGGAAATGTTCTGTTTTCAGGTCAAATCATTTCTTCCCAAAATCTAGTTCAGAATTATCCATCAAATACCATTCTTTTCCTTTCTCTTGAGTGGTATTTTTTTTAAGATTTTATTTATTTATCTTTAGAGGGGAAGGGGAGGGGAGAAGGAGAAAAGGATCAATGTATGGCTGCTTCTCCTGAGTCCCCCGCTGAGAACTGGCCTGCAACCCAGGCATGTGCCCTGACTGGGAATCGAACCGCGATCGTGTGGTTCACAGGCCTGCGCTCAACCCACTGAGCTATACCAGCCAGAGCTCTTGAGTGGTATTTTTAATACCTGAGTCATATTAATATGTACTCTGAAAATAGCACACTATGATTATTTTTATTATTTTTCTGGACAGCTTTCTAAAGCAATTTTTTCTCCTCATTATAATTTTCCCAACAGCCCCCTTCCCAGGTCCCCTGGTGGCTCTGTCCATCCTCTCAGTATTCCCCTTTACCAATCAGTGTCCTATTTCTTCTCATGTGTTAAAAACTCCCTGTTTGAGAAGAGCACATTTTACATTTCTATTTATCCCTGTAGTTTCATGTGTGTATAACAATTTCATGTTTGAAATATCAGTTTATATAGGTTATCTTGGAAAATAAAAATATTTAAATATGATCAAAGCATTTTATTAATCAGCATTCTATGGTCCTTTTTACTAACCTTAGAAAAATTACATGAAACAAATTATTATAAAATAATATTTTAATCCTCTTCATTTATATATAAATGGCACCAACCAGGACAGTTAATTCCTAATTACTGTATCTTTTTAAATATTTTATCACATAAGTTAGATTGTCTCTTTTTCAGAAAGAGTAGAAAAATATCACACCTTTCCCCCAAGAATTTCCAGCAATCATTACAAGCACAGAAGAAAAATCATGGTCTGACTAGTCGGGCTCCTTTGCTGACCATAATATTGTTTGACTCACAATTACTCAAAGCTTCACTTAATCAGCTTAACATGCATTTGGAGTCAAAGGTGTCACATCTAGTTTGCCGGTCATATAATAAGAATCATTCCTACCATATCTGTTTCACATTATTTATGCTAACTTATTTTATTTAAGATTTTCCCATTTATTTTTAGAGAGAAGGTAAGGGAGAGAGAAAGAGAAACATGGACTGGCTGCCTCTCACACACCCCCAACTGGGGACCTGTCCCGCAACCCAAGAAAGTGCCCTGACTGGGAATCGAACCTGTGACCTTTTGGCTTGCAGGCCTGTGCTCAACCCACTGAGCCACACCAACCAGGGCATACGCTAAACTATTTTTAAGAGTAAAAGAAAGATTACTGTGTTTTCTCAGTTTTTCACAATAATGCATTTTAATGTACATTTGGTTATTGGAAGTAAAAGGGGGTAGGTAGTGTGGGATGATACCATCGCCCATGGGCAAGGCTGCATCAGTAAACCAACCTGCCCAGGTTGGATATGGGATTAGAAGTAACCCGCGGGTGAAGAGGTCAGAGTCTGAGGAAAAGCGATTAGAGATAGGCGAGCTGGGACTGAGCACTCCTGAAGGGCATGGGCACAGTGGGCACACTGCTCCTGGGGTTTCGGACCCCACAGCAGCCCCAGGGTGAAGAGTTGAGAACTGGGCCCAGAGGTCACCAACAACCAGTGCCCTACAAGGGTTTTTCCTTCTATTGTGTTTTTCTAATTAAATTATATTACATGTGATACTGTATAAGCTTAAAGTGTACAACATATTGGTTTAATACATTTATATTGCAATATAATTGCCATAGTAGCTTTAGCTAACACTACTATCGAGACACATTATTACCATTTTTCCTAGTGCTGGGAAGACCTAAAATCCAGTCAGTTAGCAAATTTATCTTTTTACGCTAGTTTTGTTGGAGGGTATTGAACATACTCAATGAGTTGTGCCTTGGCTGACCTAAAATATGAACCAGTCTGAGCAACATGGAAAGAATCCAAGCTTAGTTTTCTTTGTCCTTATACAAAGTTTGGCTAATTGAAGTTGTTCTACAGTTACTACGTAAATGGCATTTTTTAATTTTTTCACCTGATATTTTCTAAGAGCAAAAGCTAAGCTACCAACTCAGTTTTTCACCTGAGAAAATGCAAATAATTCCTTTCTTTAAAAGTTCTCTTGCTTGGCAGACACGTACATCTAAGCTCCAGCAAAGCTACTTAAACTTGCTATTTGGAGATTCGTAAAACTTGAATAAGTCAGATTTGCTCTGTGTGTGTTTTATTCCCCAATCAAACTTCAAAACTTCTTTATTTCTTCCCCTCTTTTAATCTGTTTAAGGGGTAGGAAAGAAATAAGATACCTTCAGTGTGCTCTTTAGGTCTTTCCCTCTCTGTTCGATGTAGTTCATAAATCCAAATAGAAGCAAATATTTTCTGGATTTTTCCACGTCCATTCCCTCTCTGCAATATTTATTGAGTACTCAGACTGTACACAGAGCTCACTCTCCCAGACACTTTAAGAAAAATGGTGGAATAATCCTCTTTGCAATGAAGTCAAGGAGAGAAACAAAAACACATGACCACAGCTGCATGCAAGGGAAATTTCTAATATACTATAAAAGGAATTGCGCCCTGTGTGTGAGTTCATGTATTGCCAATCAAAGACATGGAGGACTCCTTCTTTCTCAGAGGGCAAGCATGAGCCTGAAACAAAATCAAAGCCCCAGGAGGCCTTCATAATCTGGTCTCTGAAAAACATGACTATACAGGAAATTAACAGAGAATAACAGACAAAACCCAGGATACCTCTGACATCAAGAGCAATAGTATCATATAAAGTAATACCATAGGACTGACCTGAGCTCTTTGGGCTAGAAGTTGTTCTTGCTTTATTAAGGCCTAGAATGCATTTAGTATGTATATACCTATGCACCTAATGCCCAGGTCAATATCTAGAACATTCTAGCAACCCAGGAGTCTCCACCTTGCTTCCTTCCAGTCAATATCCACCTCACACCCACAGGCAATCACTGCCGTGCCTTCTGTCAGACAGAGATTGTCCAACAGAACACCTTCTGGCTGTTGAAGAAAAACTTTCTTGTGTGCCTGGAAAAGAAAGAACTTAATTCCAGAAAGATGGGAATGAAAGATTGGCAGATTGAAACAAGATGGCGGCACTAGAACAGTGTGAGGGAGGGAAGGTCTTGGCACTTCCCTTACCCCAGCCTGGAACCTACTCCCTCACCAGTAATGCTGGTTTGCTCCCAGTCCCTCTGGAGCCAATTCGTAGGGTTTTCTCCAGAAGCTTTGTCTACCCCTCCCAGTTCAGGAAACCACACCTACCACATGTTCCAGAGCTCCCTGCACTTAGCTGTATCAAAGCCACGATGGTGCCATTTGTTTGTAATCGTTTGTCTGGCTTCAAACCTGCTTCTTAGGGGCTGGAATCCTACTTTATTTTTGTGTCCCCCAACCCCTAGCAGTCACAAGTAAATGAAAATACAATTTCAGTAGATTTTGTTTCAGAATTGAATTATTTGAAGGAAGAGTCAGAAAACTGGTCATTAGCAATCTTGGTCCTGGTACTTACTCTTCCACCACTAATGGAAGACTTTAGAAAGTATACACCCTTCTATTTCCTTGTTTTACTGCTCTTATCTATTACAAATTAAATGTGTAGTCTTGCTCACTGAAGCATTTCCAGGGCATAAACTACATTCTGACCTTTAATAAGCCCTTAATAGATATTTGCTGAAGAAATGAATTAATAAATGAATAAGTGAATGAATGAAAAGCTCCTCTTACATAGGCATTACAAGGTCATGCCTCCTTGGGCTCCGAACTCTGGTTGATTAGAATTTTCAGGGGATACAAGGATCAAGCTAGTTGCTACTACTAACTAATTTATAATAATTAATGTTACTATATTTACAAATCAAACTTGATGGGAAAAGAATTATGACATGTATTTTGAAAGTAAGGCAGGAGTGTTTTCTTATGTCATTGTTATTTTTCCTCCCTTTTTTTAGAATCTCAAATGTTATGAGTGAGAAGCAGTCTGGGTAACTTGCATAAGCCAAGCTGCGCCTTCGTAGCTCCTTTCAGCTTTGAGCAGAATTGGGAATAACAGAACTATTTACTTTTATTTGACTCCCTGATTTCATTAGTGTCTTTCGAAGTAGTTCTCCAATTACTTAAACAGATCAAGCCCCATCTCTTTTCCTTCTTCTAGAGTCGTATTGCCATTACTGTGACTCTCTTAAGGGTGCAATGCCATCCTCTCCTCACAGCAGAGACAGCTCGGCCTGACCCTCCGTCACTTCTTATCCTGCCCCATCTTGCCACACCATACCGGGTTCTAAGGGATGTCTCTCGGCAATGTCTACGCCATTAGGAAAAGATGTCCCTAAATCAGTAACAGTAAGAGGCAATGGACACCTTTGGTTTAATTGGTAACTGCCCGGCAGCAATTATCAGACACCCCTCGTGCCCAGAATTCGGAATGAGAAAGCAGCTTCAGAGATCTCTAATGTCGCCGCCTACTGGTTTGAAAATCACTCCTCGCTTCTCCACCATCCATGGCACCCATGCAGCTTCCAATTCTTCTTTATCGCCAACTTGACCTTCACCTCACTGCGACAATGAGCACCAAATCTGATTTCTGGCTAAGGTGAAACAACACTCACACTTGGATGTATTAATTCCACTTCAAATACAGAGCAATAATATAGGTTATATATAATGTATTTCTTTTCGAAGAATGTAAAAAATACTGGGTAAAGGAGAGGAGGTGGCCCTATAGTAGGAATACAGCACAGCACCAGCTACAGAGGCTGATGAGAAACTATTCAAGTTACTCAGGCAATGGAATAGAATTTTTTAAAATTCTATTTACAACAGATGGAGAGAAAAAAAATCCTATAGAGATTGTGAAGGTTATGATGCCATGTATAATATCAAGTTGATATCTTCTGATATCAACTAATCTATTATAGAAAAAGAACATGTCCTACCATCAGAGGAATCATGATGAGTGCTTTAATTTAGATGTGGAAAATGAAGCCATGGATGTCTCTTTTAGAAAGATCCCCTCACGTGTGATATTAAATGTACTTATTTCATCTATAAGACTTGCTATATAACAGCTTCCATCGAGAATACCAGATTCCCAACTGCATCCGAAATTACATTGGAGTTGCTAATGACTGTGAACTTCCTAGATTGTTAAATAAAATACAATCTCATAAGCTGCTAATCTTTTAACATTCAATTCTCATAGTTAAAAATTCTTTCATGTTTGCCGTTGACTGTATGCAGTTGAGAACTATAAAACAGAATACTTCTGAAGTTGATATTTGTTCTTTGCATAAACGAGTTAGAGACATTTTCACAAACTGAAAAATAAATATTTCCATTTGCAGGTGGTATATCTTATCTTTTGAGTGAGACTTTAGTAACCATAAAATAACTTAGTTCAGTACCCATAAAGTAAATGCTGAGAATTAAGTTTAAATATGCAACTTTGTCTAAACCTGGGAGCTACCTATTGACAATGTCTTCAGCATTTTTTAAACCCATTTTGAATTTATTATAGTTATAAATAGCTTTGCTCAAGTTATACAGATACTTAAGTATAAAGGTGTCTTAACTTAGTTAAAATAAGAATCCCTATGAATCTCAAATGCAGAAGAATTTATTTTCACTAAGTATCATTTGATGAAAATAAAAAGGCAAAGTCAGGTTCGCAAACATTTTTATCAACATGTTTCTGAATATCCTAAGCAGCAGGAAAAGTGAGGATATAAACAATCTTTAAAAGAAATAAAGCTATCCTGGCTGGTGTAGCTCAGTGGATTGAACGCGGGCCTGCTAACCACACGATCGCAGTTCGATTCCCAGTCAGGGTACATGCCTGGGTTGCAGGCCAGTTCCCAGCAGGGGACTCACGAGAGGCAACTGTACATTGATATTTCTCTCCTTCTCTTCCCCTCTAAGGATAAATAAATAAAATCTTAAAAAAAGAAATAAAGCTATTATTATTTGCAAATTTTATGATCATATTTATAGAAAATTCAAAAGAATCTACTGAAATTTATTAGAATTAAATAAAAGGTTAGGGGAGTAAGAAACTAGTTATAATTGTTGAAGCTAGATAATGTACAATGGAGATTCATTACACAATTCTAATTTTTGTATGTTTGAAAATTTCCATAATAAAATTTTAGATTCTTGGACAAAGGTTAATATACCATAATCTGTTGCATTTGTATACACTAAGGACACAATAAATTTTTCTGAAATATTTAAACACCAAAATATGTCACATACTTCGAAATAAATATGAGAACACAAACTCTCTAAGCAGAAAACTATAAAATAACGTCAAGAGAAAGTTTGAAAATCTAAATGCCTCTTTGATCATGGGTAGAAGGCTCTCGATGTTATAAAGATGTCAGTTTTGCTCAAAGTGAATTCAGTCTTCCCATAGTTCTGTGTGTGTGTAACTTGACAAGCTGATTCTAAAAGTATTGTTTAATTTATATTAAACAATATAAATGCAAAATGCAGGAATAACCAAGAAAAACTAAACAAACAGGAAAAAAGATAAACGAAGTTTTTCTGTTAGATATTAATGATTATGCTAAAGCTATAACAATTAAGATGGTATGATGATGTTACAATGATAGACAATGAAAGGCCAATGAAAGAAAATAAAAAGCAAAGAAACAGACCCCTGAATATGTAGATATTGATTTTAATACAAGTGCCACTGCAGAGCAATGGAAAAAGAATAGTCTTTCAGCAAATGATGCCGGTATAACTTAATATCCACAGGCAGAAAAATAATCTCTACATTGTAACATAGACAAAATCTATTCCAAGTGATATGTAGATATTTATGTGGATGAGTATTAATACTAATGGAAAATAGTATAGGAAAATATTTTTTTAACTTGGGAAAGGAAAAAATTCTTAAGGTAATAAAGAAAAGGATGATAAATTGTACTATATTAAAAGTAAGGACTTCTGTCCATTGAAGGGGTGAAAAAAGCACCATCAAATTGTGAAAAGGTAAGCCAGAACATGGGAAAAGATATATTCTGCAACTTAACCATTATAGAGTTTATATCCAAAATACATAAAAACTCATAAAAACAACTAGAAAAGCATACAGACTAACCATTAAAAAATTAATAGAACTCTTGAATAAGAATTCATAAAAAAGATATCCAAAGAATTAGTACGTTTATGAAAAGCTATCCCCCTCTCAATGAGGTACCACAGCACAGCTACCAGAATGGTTAAAATGAAAAACAACTAAAAATACTGAGTGTTGGCAAAGATGTAACACCATACAAATTTTCATATTGTTCTAGTAGGAATGTAAATTTATAAGTAAACTTTAATAAACAATTTGACATTGTTTACTAAAGTTGAAGATATATTATTTGAGGTAATCATTTCATTTCTAGGTATTTCTCTAACAGAAGTATCTGCCCTGTGCACCAGGAAATACGTAGAAAAGTGATTATGAGAACATTATTAACTATATGTCCTGACTGGAAAAAACAAAATGTGTTTTAACATTAGAATAGATAAGTAAATTGTAGTATAGCAATACAATTGAGTACTAAATAATAATAAAAATTAATAAACTACAGTTATCAGCAACAATAGAATAAAGTGATCTCACAAGCATTATATGAAGTGAAAGAAACTAAAATACATAACTCTGTGATTTCCATTATATAGACTTTAAAAACAGGGAAATCTGTATGACGGCACCAAAATTCAGGACATCTTTGTGGAGAAGAGAGAGGATAATGGTTAGGAAGAATCCTGAATTTCTGGGATGTTGGCAATGTTTTCTTCTTGACCTTCATGGAAGTTATAAAGGTATTTTCCTTAGGAAAACTAAATTATACATTTGTGCGCTATAAACTTTTAAAACAGTTTAGAAAAGTATATATATATATATATATATATATATAATAAAATCAGGCAGAAGTGAAAAAGAAAAAATGATATGAAAATAACTTGTTAAAACACAGTATTTTTAAAATTCTCATGGAAATTTGTTTTAAAATTTAAAAAATGAGCTAATAGCTAGACAAGACATAGTTCACTGTGAGATAATATTATGCAAATCAACATTAATATATTGCAGATAGACCAAAATAACTCTTCAAAAAGTCATGGAGGTTAGAATGGGGATCTTTAACATGTCTAATAGGCATCCCAGAAGAAAAAAATGATGCAAAAAAATAAAGAACTATAGTCAAGCCCTGGCTGGCGTAGCTCAGTGGGTTGAGTGCAGGCCTGCGAAACACACAATTGCAGTTTGATTCCCAGTCAGGGCACATGCCTGGGTTGCAGCCCAGTTCCCAGCAGGGAACTCACGAGAGGCAACCATACATTGATACTTCTCTCCTTCCCTTCCCCTCTAAAGATAAATAAAATCTTTTAAAAAAGAACTATAATCAAGAATTTTCCAAAATTGAAGAAATACTTGATTTCTAGAATAAATAAAAGTAATTCCATGCATCAGCATAATAGGATAAAATCTTAAAAAGAACTAAAGATAATCTACCAGTGAAAGAACAATTAGACAGTAGATTTCCCTTCAGCAAGCCACATGCCTAAATACAATATTGTTTCTTAAATTTCTGAAAAGAAATAAGTCAACCTATAGCATTATACCCAGCTAACCTCTCCTAATCAACACAATAAAATCCTCTTCAGTGATCAAAGACTATGAGTTTATCACTCACAGACTTTCATAAAAAATTAAAGTATATACATATCATCTACAATGATCAGTCTCCTTTAGATCTTCACGCTCATTACCCTTCTCATTATTTGTGAAACACACTGTGATAAAGAACTTCCTCTTCAAACCCCTCAATATGTTTATGTTTTTTCCCCTATTCCTGAATCCCCTAAACAATTACCAGTAATGCAGGAATGCACATTATTTGCTCTCTGTTCCTATTTCCAGACTACAGGGTAATGTTGAAATACATACATGTATATGTATGTATACACACACATATACATACATACATACATACAAATACACACATGCATCTTATGTGCAAAAGAAAAAAATTACTTACTTGAACCACCTAAATTACACACGACCAGGGTCTTCAGTCTGCTGGACAGTTCATTTATTTATACACAACATTTCATTTACTTATTTACATTCCTAGGCTACTTATTCCAACCATTTGTTCTTTCCTCAGGCCCTTCATTTTTACTTTCTTTATCACCAGCCAAGTTACTCTCACTTCTCAGAGGAGAAAGAAAAATGCAAACCACCTCGACTTACCTGTTTCTGGGAAGCCAGAATCAAAATAAATGTGTCTGTCCATAATGAAAGTAATTGAAACTTTAATTCCTTAGTAGAGAAGTATAATGTCATGTATGCTACCATCACCATCATAACCATCATATAAAAATAACTATTGGAACATCACTGTACCTTTATCTAGAAATGAAATGCTTCACAACTATTCTCACTCTTGGCAGTTAAGATTTATTATCTTCAGTTACCATAGAGGTAGTGAACTGACCTAAACCACAGTTATTTGTGTGCAAAGCTGAGATTAGAACCTACGTCCTCCATTTCCAAATCCAGTGCTGTGCTCTATGCCACTGCTACTGTTAAATCAAGATGCTAGTATTTTACCCAACTCTCTCAGAATAGAATAACCCTGCAGGTAAATATGTAAAGTTTTCAATAAAAATATCTTATGAGAAAAAAATATTGTTACTATACTCACCATTTCCCTTAATAAAAAAAATACGAGATGAAAAGATACAGGTGAAGAGCTATTTATCAGCTGTGCTGCAGATTCGGCCGCTCTTTTCGCCTCATTAAAACACTTCCTCCTACTCCATGTTGTTGCCTTTGATGCTTACAGCTACGTTCACTCATTCACAAGGAAACACCTTCATGTCTTCCAGTGAAATGCAGAAATTCATTGCTTTGAACTTCTGTCATAATTTTGTACTTGACCCAGCTAGCAAGAAAACTTAATGTTGATACACTCAAAGAACACATACTATTTTTATCATCTGTTGCTGTAAATAAACAGACAATTAAAATTCTTCAGGCTACATTTTATCTTTGGATTCTTGAGCCCAGCTGAAATCAGTGAGAACTCTCTATGTATTTATAAGAAATTTAGCTTTTTAAATGTAGAGCTAATCGAGAGAATTTTTTTAAAAAAGCTTTTTCAAGTAAAAGTGAGAGCAATCATTTGTTTAATAAGTTACACATCTTCGGTAAAAAAGCTTATGTGGTTCATAAACCTGTTGCCAGGTTCTATTGTGATAAACAACTGGAAAACTAGAGCTAGAAATAAAATAAAATAAAATAAAGTACTGAATTATGGGAAAGAGGATTATACTGGGAAAAAGGGTGTGTTTCATGGTTATAAAGACCTGGCTACATGTCCCAGATATAAAATTACTAGCTATAGATCTTTAAGCCATAATCATAATTAGTATATAATCATTTATTAAATATATTCTGTGTGATAAGCATGGGCTAAACACTTGACCACGACCCCCCAAGAAGTCAAAATATAATTGAAATCAACATTTCTGACAGTATATCTGATACTGATGTGTGTGTTCCAGCATTTAAGAGTCCTGAACACTAAGGTATAAGTCAGCAATAATGTTGGTCTCGGCTGGTGGAAACTGAGGCTTGGAGAGGTTAAGTCGCTCAGAGTAACACAGAATGTGGTCGAGTCAGGATTCAGGCCTAAGCAGTTTGCCCCAGCCTCTGTGGCCTTCATCCAGAATTTGAAAACTGGCCCAGTTGCCCAACCTGACCCACAGCATGCTTCATTATGCCTGAGCAGTGTTTTTTAAAGTTGAGACATTTCAGTGAAACATGGGATTTCGGATTTCTGAAATACTGGAAATTCAAGTACCAGCAAGCTGAGGTTTGAACACAACAGCTGAGGAACAGCTGCCCCTTCAGACAAAGCACAGCCTCACTCGTCCCCATGACTCCGCACTGAATGACACCCACCTGCTTCACTCACTGACATCACTTGCTGGATGGACTCCTGCAGGCACTGGTGGCCATAGCTCTGTACATTCCCTTCAGGCAAGGGAAGATTGAAGATTTTATTTACTTATTTTTAGAAATCGAGGGAGGGAGGAAGAGTGGGAGGAGAACCATTGATGGGTGGGAGAAACATCAGTTGGTTGCCACTTCCACAACCCCATCTGGGGACCTGGCCCACAACCCAGGCATGTGGTTTGTGGGTCGACACCCAACCCACTGAGCCACACCAGTCAGGGCACGAGACTATTTTGTGTACTAACAGCAGCCAATTAATTTAAGTCGACAGTGTGGTAATCTTTTTTGTTGTTGTTCAACATGCATTTATTTACTTATTTTTTAAATTTTATTTTTCTATTACAGCTTATTTTCAATATTATTTTGTATTAGTTGAAGGTCTACAGCCTAGTGGTTCAACAATCATATATGTCACAAAGTGTTACGCCTGATATTTGGCACCATACAAAGTTATTATAATATTATTGACTGTATTTCCTATGCTGTATATTATATCCCAATGACTGTTTTGTAACTACCAGTTTGGAATTCGTAATCCCCTCACCTTTTCCACCCAGTCCTCCAACACCCTTCTCCTCCAGCAACCATCAGTCTGTTCTCTGTATCTATGCATTTATTTCAATTTTGTTTGTCCATATATTTTGTTCATTAGATTCCACATACAAGTGAAACTATGTGGTATATGTCTTTCTCTGACCGGCTTGTTTCACTGAGCATAATACCCTTTAGGTCCTTCCATAATAGGATTTCATTTTTTATGGCCAAGTAATATTCTATGATACATGTAATAGAATATTATTCTATTATTCTATTATACCACATCTTTATCGAAGAATCTATGGGTGGGTACTTAGGTTGCTTCCACATCTTGACTAATGGACAATGTGCTCATTTTTTAAACAAACATTTTCTAAAACTAATTTGTTAACAAATAAAAAACAAAAAATAAGCAAACAAAAACCCCACATATTCACTGAATATGTGCTGTGTGTGAAGCACCTTATTGCATAGTCAGGACCCCTCAAAGTTTTAAAACTGCAAGGTGGAGGCAGACGTATAAGCAGTGAACTCTATACAGTAGAATACAGAAGTTCGAACAGTACATATTTATTTTCCTCCATTTTTAAAAAATTTTATTATTATTTTCTACCTTAAAAATTTGTAGTTTTTTTTAAATTCAATACTATTTTGCATTAGTTTCAGGTGTACAGCATAGTGGTTAGACAGTTATGTACTTTACAAAGTGTTCCCTCCCTACGTAAAAAAAAGAATGAGACCTTACCGTTGTGACAGCATGGATGGACCTAGAAGGTATTTAGGCTGAGTGTAATGTCACAGAAAGACAAATATCATTTGACTTCACTTATATGAAGAATCTAAAGAATATAAACAAACATGCAACACAGAGTACATATTATTTTTATATTTATTTATACCTTATCTTTTTTTTAAAGTACATACATAAAAAGTCAGCCTAAAACCATGGTCAGGAATTGGAGAGAAGAAGGCTTAAGAGTAGGTGAAACTAAAAGTGAGTAAAGGTAGGTGCCTCCTCCAGAGAAGGACGCAGTTTTGACTCGGGACATCCTGGTAACCAAAAGTAGGAGAGAAGGAAGCAAAACCCATCATAAGGTTGAGAGTATCCGTAAGATTATAAACTCGCCAACGGCTGAGGAAGAAGCACCATTTTCCTGAAATACACCTGAAAAGAAATAGTCTCATAGTCAAACTTTTGGTAAGAACTGGATATGAAAAAGTTTGCATTCGGGGTTTCTGGCAGATCCTTAGGTGGGTATGTCAGGGCTTAGCAAACATTTTCTGCAAAAGACCAGATAGTAAATACTTCAGTCTATGTGAGCCATTACAACATGAAAGCAGTCGTGGGCATTATGGAAATCAACAGTCCAGCCAAGTTCCAAGAAATCTTTATTTAGAAAAAGAAGCAGCAGGCTGGACCTGGCCTGTAGGCTATAGTTTACCAGCCTATTGTCTCTGATGTCACTTAAAAGCAGAGTTGTCAATTTCGAAAGATAATTTTAACAGTCATATTAGCGAAAAATAAAAGCTCTTTTTCATTGTTAATCGTGTCATGGAACTGATCATCTACTTCTCATGGCTCGGAGCAGAGGGCAAGAAATAAATAAAAAGTCCTGTAGACATTAAATGCTGGAATTTCTTGCACTGTGTGGATATGCTGGATGTCACCTGCAACCTTACAGGAGGGAGGAGTGACTGACATGATGTTGCTCGTGGCTCAGGGGCCACACAGAGGCGAACCTGCTCGTAACCACGGAGCCTGGAGGCCCGTGGAGCTCCCCGGTGTGATTCAGTAATGCATCTTCCAAAGACCCACGAATGAATGACTGATATCTGACCCACAGCGACAGAGGATCCCTGGGAGGGGAGTTCACAATATCCCAGAAGACTCTTCAAAAACTTCTGAGGAAATCAGAGACCTTAAACAGCAAGGGGTTTTGTTATTCTGTTCGTGGGCAGTGACTAAAAATGCCCCTCATCTCTTTGTTCACCTGTCTTCTGAGGAGTCAACAGTGCCATAACTTCAGAATGCATACTAGTCCATCTCTACCCGAAAGAATCATCTCCTTCTCTAACATTTTTGTCAAATAAAAATTCCAGAAGCACCATATGGTGATGCCACTGCAAGGCACCTAGTAGTCACTCAAACAAAAGCAGCTGAATTTGAATCCGTGTCTTCAAAGAGAAGTAAAATTAATTCCAGCTCAACGGAATGACTGAAATGTGCAGAGAATAAAGTAATTAATTGAGTTTGGAGAAGCCGGGGACAGCTTTACTGAAGACGATTCATTTGAACTTAGTCTCGGGGAATTAGACACGCACCGCGTAGGCAAAACAAGTGGCGGGGCTTAGTGTGGGGCAGGAGGAAGGTTCTAGAATGGAAAGCACGTTTTTGGATGTGAAGAAGCCTTGGGAGATGAAGCTGGAGAGGGAAGCAGAGCACGGCCAAGTTAAAAGGAACGTGGAGGCAGGATGAGAACAATAGAGGCCTCCGTCTCTGAACTCAGACTCGGCAGCAGAAATTTATTTCATGGGGCAAATAAATCGAAGATCAAGGCGCCGGTGCTTGTTTCCCCTCCCCGGGACCAGAGAAAGAGAATGGGTCAGAGGGGTGCTCTGTCTGTACATCAGCGTGCAGCACTCACAGCCCCAGTGGCACGACCCTGAGAAGGATCAAGTTTCCTGAGCCACAAGAAAGGGTCCCTGTCCAGTGAAGAGGGAGGCGAGGCCGTGCGCTCTCCGCACGGAGGCCTAGACGCAGCATCTTTCAAGTGCAGGTCCTCAGGTTCCTGTCCCCTTGAACCCTCGCCAAGCTTAGTAGTGAATTGCAGTAAACTGCACTTTTTTTTACCCCCAAAGGAAAAAAAAAGAGAAAGAGAGAGGAGGGCGGATGAAAGCAAAAAGCCTCCTTTTGTTTTCTTCGCCTCCCCACTGGGCTTTCGATTCATTAGGAGTCCCTACGCTTGCTGGGGCTTCCCCAAAGCCGGCTACCGCGGCTGTTGCTGCCGGCCGCCGCGCTAACGCAAGCAGCCCGCAGCCCCACTCTGTACTCGGCTTTCATTCCTGCTGGGGAGGCCGTCTCGCCCTCGGAAAACTCCCACCACCGCCTGATCCGAATGAGAAGAGCTGCCTTTTAAACAAGGCTCAGACCTTCAGACAGTAATTACTCCATCACTCGAAACCCTAACGCTCGTGTTTCATTGTGATCTCTTCATTGGTTTCTAGACCTCCGACTCCACAGGGAATGTCACAAGCTCACATGTTATCTCTGAAAAATAGATACCGCACTTGAAGCTCTGATGTACCTAAAAAGGGTGTAAAGAAAACAACATATTCATGTAGCCATACCGCTCTGCCTCTGTGATACATATGAGAAAGCGAAAACTGCAAGTTAGTCAAGAAAAAAGGGTGAACTTTTTTTGCTTATTCTTTTTCCGTAGAACTTATCAACAGGCAAAGCAACGCTTCAAGGAGTAGTGGGTACAACCAGGCGTGCGAGGCAATAGGGCGCAGTAAGAAGAGTCAGCAGACCAGTGGAGCAAACAGAGGAGTTTGAACCTGCCCCTAATTAGCAGGGTGATCTAAGTGAGTCCTTCAAAATCCCTGTGACTTAATTTCTTGTAACCATAAGTAGCTCATAAGATTGGGAAACCTGAACTAGACCATGTATTGATGTAGGTCCTTCAAGAAGCAGGCATCAGGAAAATTCCTTAGGGCAAACAATGTGAAGGGAAGTGGGGAGGGAGCAAGTAGAGGCTGGGAGAGACCTCAGACCAAAAGGCACTTGACCCCTGTAAAGTAGAGAAGCAAAGAAGGATAGTTGGATGAAAGAGTCTTTTTTTTAAGATTTTATTTATGTGTTTTTAGAGAGAGGGGAAGGGAGGGAGAAAGAGAAGGAAAGAAATATCAATGTGTGGTTGCCTCTTGAGTGCCCCCTACTGGCGGCCTGGCCAGCAACCCAGGCACGTGCCCCTACTGGGAATTGAACTAGTGGCCCTTCTGGTTCATGGACCAGCCCTCAATCCACTGAGCCACACCAACCCGGGTGGATGGCAGAGTCTTCATTGTAGTTCTAAGAAAGTTTAGTGATACCAGTGGGAAGTACTCCAAGCTTCAGCCAATCCTCAGAGAATTCTCCATCTTCCAGAAATAGAGCTGCCTTGTCATCCTGCAATGCTCAGTCATTGGCAGGGAATAGCCCATGGGAAGTGTGGCCTTATGATGCTGTGGTTTACAGTAAGAGATATATAGTAGTGTTTGGTCTTGGTCCTGTTTTTGGAACAGAGCTCCTAAACCCTTGGAATTTTCTAAATGATGAGAGCCACGAAAGTGTCTTTGTTATGTTAATTAGTTGACTTTTTAGAATGCCCCAAAGTTACCTAAAAATGGGGAAATGGTCCCAACCAACCCTGTGATTAGAGGATAGGAACTTCAGGTCTCACACCCCCCATACCTTTCTGGAGGAGAAAGTGGCTAGAGATTGAGATCAATGGCCAAGGCTCATGATTTCAGCAATCAAGCCCATATAATGAAGTCTCCATAGAAATCTGAAAGGACAGGTTCAGAGGACTTCTGGACCGGTGAACTGATGGAGATTCGGGATGAGTGGTGTACTATAAGAGGGAATACGTGCTCTGAGCCTTCCCAATATCTTGCCCTATGCATCTCTTCCATCTGGCTGTTTCTGAGTTACATTTTTCAAATAATAAGCCAGTAATCTAGTAAGCAATGTGTTTCTGAGTTCTGTGAGCTGCTCTAGCAAATTAATCAAACCAAAGGAGGGAGTCATGAGAACCTCTATTTATAGCCAGTCAGTCAGAAGTACCAGGAACAAGTTGGGCTTGCAGCTGGCATCAGAAGCTGAAGTGGTAAGGGAGGCAGTCTCGAAGGACTGAGTCCTTAACCTGTGGGATCAGACACTATCTTCAGGTGAACAGTGTCAGAATTAAGTTGAATCCTGCGTCACCCAGCAGGTGTCCAAAAATGTTCGGGTGTCATGGAAAAATTTCCTGTACAAACACACATCACATCAGAATTCGTAAGCAGAACCCTTTCTGGTTACTCCATGCAAAGCTAGTGAAGGACTCCAAGCACAGCACCTGGGGCCCTACGACCCCCCTTACTGCTGAAGGAAATCAGGGAGAGGTACGCTCACAGCCACCACCCACGGCATAGGGAAGCACTCGGCACAGTCATTGGCATAGAGAAGTCAACCCAGCAAATGTATTTTTCTCCTTCAATGTCAGACACTTTGTTCACAGATATAAAGAAAACTGTAGTTTTCATTAAATTTGAGAAGTTGACCTTCAGTTGAGGGAATGTAGTAAACAAACTAGTAACATCTCATTTAAGTCTGAAAAAAGGATGTTTTTAAACATGAACATTGAGGAGAGAAGATGAAAGGTTCGTGCTCTCCCAACATGCACAAGTTGTCCATCCCAATGCTCCATCAAGAGCCCCGTTCCCAGAAGGATAATGTCGTGCTCAGAGTCACAGCGTAGGAGACAGTGTTTTCAGCCAGCTGACACAGGCTCCCATCATGATTAGCATGCTTTCAGTCAATAAACTCCTACTCATCTAGGTTCCTCGTGTGCTAAAACAGGTCACTCCCTGACAGCCAGTAAAAACTGCTGCTGCTTCTGGTCACCACCCTCAAGCTACCGTACCTCCCAACAGAGGAGACCTCGAACTTGAGCCCCTCTCTCGTCGTGATCCGTGTTCTCCTGTGAAAACACAAGTCCACCACTCTGCATCTTTATAGCTTCCCACTTCTCATAAAAACATCCTTACACAGGCATGTGCAGGTAATACACATCCGTACACAGACCTGGTCTCAGGTATCTGGGAATCCCACAGCAGGCCCTCTTACTAGCTGTTTGACCTTGAGAACATGACTTAACCTCTGTGAATGTCAGGGTTTTTATACACAAACCTGAAATAATAATATCTTACCTTGAAAAGGTGTCACTGAGGTTTGGAGGCAATATATGCAAAATCACATAGTACAGTGTCTAAAGCGTAACAGGTGCTCAATAATTTATAACAAGTAATATCTTTTCTAGCCTCTTAAGTCTAAGAAAATATACAGGAAACGTGTTCTTTTATATGCACTATCCAAGGGGACCCGCCCAAAACAAATTTATTTATATAAAATTGTATATTTATTCTTACATGTTTAAACTTCAGTCACCTTCCAACTACTTTCCATTTGATACAATACACCTATCAAGATGTTTTTCCCACTGCTAAAAACATTTTTGGAATTCCTCAATCTTGATGCCTTTTAGTGCTTCTGACTTTTTGTTTCACCTCTTCTGCATTGGCAAAACATTTCTTTTAAGGACTTTTCATCTGGGGAAACAAAAGTGTAGCTCGGGGCAGGATCAGATGAATACAGAGGGTGGGGCATGGAGGCCATGCCATTTTTGGTCAAAAACTGCTGAACACTCAGTGTGGTGTAAGCAGGTGCACTCATAAATCACCCATCATGAAATGGGCAAAAGTGTTGAAAGAGTCTTCAAAAAAAATTCACTGAAGCCAAATGTAGCCTCTCACAACCATGCCAGCTGGCACAGTGATGCAGATGGGGTCCTAGAACACTCACCTAAGGGGAGAAGCCTAAACTACAAGAGTCTCACCCTCCAGAAGATAATTCTTGTCTTGGGGTATCTCTCCCCATATAATGCCAAATAACATAAAAAACTGCAACAGTAAATTCATAATTAATGCCATTATAACTTATTAGTTGATCCATAGCTTAACACAATAAACATAAAATTTTAAAATAATGATAAACCTCAAAAATCTGGAAGTAGGGTCACTCTGTCTTAGAGTCGGTCCTGTGATACGCTTTTATTGGATTGTACATGTAAAATTAGAAGGTAAAGGCTACCAAATATTTGCTGCCAGTTGCTTCATAAGCATCTTCCAGATCAAAGCACAGCTAATCTTTACAAACTAGAAGCAGAGTGTCAACATTAGATATTTTTCCTACATCTTCAATATTTTCTTAGTTTTTTCAGACTTTGATTTTGCATGCCTGAGTCCAAGTATGTACTCCTTTTCAACCAAATTGACTTATTCTTTCCCCTAGGAAACAGGGTCTTCTCTGAAATGTATGGATCCTCTCCTGCCAAGAAGAGAAAAGTCTTTATCTTAATCAGGTCAAGGCCCCTCCTTGCTGGGCCCAGAGGTTACTCAGCAGTAGCTGGTACAGAGAATGATTCCAGCTCTGCAACTCTCTGTTACCATGGAGACATGCTAATTAGTGAATGATGAGAAAGCAAAGGAGTTCAGGGTCTCTAAAACCGTGAGAAAGAAAGGGAAATGAGTGGGAAAATATGGGTGAGAAATTAGGGGATCTTAAGGGGCAGAACATAGGAAAAGGACTCCTGGAATAATAGGGTCATAATGACGAAGTCAAAGAGGGTTATGAGGAAAGAATATCAATGACAAAGTCTCATAGATTGTGAGTTTGAAGAAATGAAGGGTAGAGACCATAGTTTAAGAGAAAAAAATGGAAAACTCCAATTGTGTCAAGTGCAAAGTTACAAGATCACAGAATGTTAAGGACCTGAATTTTACAGGTGTCGAATGACAGGACTATTGCTTTCTAAAGGGGAAAAATGTGACATTTAGTGCCATGAAAATAGATTGCAAATCTTTGCAGACATTTCTCTGTTGCAACTTGAATTCACACTTTCCGATCCGCCATAATTTGCTTGGTGGAATGTCAATGAGCCAGCGTGTGGTTTCTCTGTCCAGTTCTCGGAGCCAGATGTGCCCTTGGACTTCTGTATCTAGATCTTGAAGGAATCACAGCATAGAAAAAGAACGTAGTTGGGAATTTTTCAAGAGCTGTGTTTTAAAAAGATAATATAGAGATAAAACAAGGGCATACGAGCACTTATGGGCATTGAGCATTTTCAATCTCAGGTTAGGTTTTTGATAAACCTCAGGTTAGGAAATTTGTTAGGTTATAACATCTATCATTCGAAGAGATAATTTCATGTTATGTTACTATAAATATTTTCTATTTTATTATATTATATAGTATTTCTCACCCATTATTGGTGACTACACTTGAATGAGAGCTATTTTATGCAAATGCAAAGATAGTGTTGATTTCCAATAAGTGGAATATGCAAATGACCTGTGAAAGCCAAGGCACTATGACCATAATTAGCCCTGATATAAAAGAAAAGAACTGGTCTTTTGTGTTAATTGGAGGAGAGGCATGTAGCTAGGCAAGTTTCATGTGCAAAATTAATCCCGTCTGCCCTTCCATGAATGAATTCATAGCACTCCACACCTTAGAAATTACCTCCATCCTTGAAGTTCCTTGCCTTCAATTTTCTACACATGCCATCTATCCAGATGGTCTCCCACCTTATAGATTCCCGCACGCTCTTCAACTCCAGATCAAATACCCTCTCCTCAGTGGAGGCCTGCCTAGACCTTCACAAGTAGT
The DNA here is from genome assembly GCF_014824575.4 of Sturnira hondurensis. Classification (NCBI taxonomy): domain Eukaryota; kingdom Metazoa; phylum Chordata; class Mammalia; order Chiroptera; family Phyllostomidae; genus Sturnira; species Sturnira hondurensis. The sequence continues at coordinate 3,013,113 of NW_028083443.1, forward strand.
TAGCAGTGAATATCCATCTCAATGGACCTGCAGCACTCTGTACTTGCCTCTCTCATGGAGTTTAATTCTTGACATTTTGATTATTTGCTTGAATAACGGTCTATCTGAGATTGCAAACTCCTCAAGTATAAAAGCTTGAGGAGTTTTTATTACCTCTTGTGCACCGTTATATCCTCCTGTATCACCAGCATCACAAACAATGCTTAGAAAATATCAGGTGCCTGTTAAATATTTCTTGGGTGACTAGTTAGAGTAAATTATAACTGATAAGTAATTTTTGTCATGATTTAAATTTTACAAAGGACTCCAGTGCCATTAAAGTGTAAGCTTATTAAATGCTCGTGTCTCTTTTGCTCATCCCTATCTTTCAGACATTAACTTAACAAATGCTCAATTGAAATTTGTTAAAGAATAACTAGATTCAGAATTATCCAGAGACCTCACCTTCCTTTCTAAATTAATAGTTCCTTAGCAACAGAATAATGCCTAAAAGTGTCTCTCTTCTGTCAATAGAAATCAAACTGCCAATATATGCATATTGAAAGATAAGCTTTCCTGGTCAGTGAATTTTCCATTGGAGCTGACACATACCGGGAGTGTATGTTCTGGAAGCTACAAGGGTTCCCAAAACAAATCAGATCGAATCAGCTAGATGGGCGTAGTTAGTCCGGTTCCAGTTCTAACACCAGGAGGCGCCGTTCTCAGGGGGAAGCAGCTGGGGTGCAGCCCACGTAACTGGCGAGGAAGCAAATGACTGGAGAGAAAGCAAATACGCTGGCCTTCTCCAACATGTGGACTTCATATCTATCACTCTGCTTTCTCTAAAGGCTTTCAATAACACTATTAAATATCAGCAAGTCAATAAATATAACATTAAAAATATTTTTGAAAAGCACCATTTCAAGGAGACAGCACGACGGGCTCTGGAAAATCAACGCTCTTCCTGCTTTGTTCCCAGCCTGGCTTCTCTGAGTTCGCCAAAGGCGTGAAGGAAGTATGTCAATTTAAAGGCACAGCTCACATCGTGTGGATATGATGTGATATATCTGCATCACTCTCTACCCCCAAAATATCCCTTTATCTTATCAAGTTAGTTTAGCATATAACCTCCCATAATACCAACCATTGTAGGTGAAGAATTTAATGGCTCACCTTTCTTAAAAAAATTATATTAGCTATCATCATCTAAGAATACTGACAGTGAGACACAGGGCAGATCCATTGGGGTGGGGCAGAGAGAAGAGGAAGCACAGGGGGCCCTGGGAAGGAGAGTAGGCCAAGCGCTAATGTTTTAGTGGAAGAATGTAAGCAACCAGTAAACAGCTTGAATGCTGAGTAACCGAGGACCACAAAGTCAGGGAGAGAAAAGGAAGAGAGTCAGGAAAGGGAGATGGAGAGAGTTAAAAACAAATTCAATTATCACACAGTTTTGACTCAGGACAACCGTGGTGAAAATCAGAAGCAGGCGATCTTGCTCTGGGCCACTACACACAAAAACACAACATAGCCCTCTGAATACGTACTTGCTCTAATCCATACATCAGGCCACCTCACGCTACTGAAATGTATGGCGATTATATATTTGTAAAGGTAGTGTCTGTGTCTGTGTACACCCAATCAGGTGATAAGCTCAGGGGTCCTCATAAAAAGGCAAACCAGAAAGCCTTACCGCAGAATTTTAAATGACAAATATTCTGTAAGCTTCTGCATTTTGTTTGCATGCATTTTAGTTTGTTTCACATCTACAACTGCTTCATTCATTTTGGCCAAACATTTTAAAGATGTGTTTGGTCACAAATGCACTCTCCTAAACGAGAGAACAGAAGTAGATCAGGGCGAGTCCATTACCTGCAAGTATAAACCCCAGATAATTATTATCACTACAGTGTCATTGCCACCAGGTCAGGCAGCACACTCAGCATCTGCTTATGAAGAGACCAATTTATGAAAACACCTAAGTATTGCATCATTATAACTTGGATCTACAAAAAGTAATTCTGCAAATTTTCAAAGGACTCCATTTCTTAGACCAATGGAACATTTATATTTAATAGATAGCACCTATTTTTTGATATATTAAAGAAATACCATTAGTATCATTTAGTCTTAACATTACTAGCAGAGATGCTATATGAATACATTGTACACAGACCAATGTCTGGAACTGAAGTTATCATTACTTTGTAATCACAGAAACTGTAATTTAGGAAGTACCCAAGAGCATGAAAAAGCAACTGGGCGGTTGGACCACTCAGTTAGTTGATCTTCCCTAAATATCTGTGCCAAAATCACACAAATCTACTTGTGATGTAATCACCCCAAATCCCTCCATCACAAGTAGAACCCCTGCTTCCACTTACTCTTGCAGTTACTTACTGCAAGAGTATGTTACTTACTCTTCCACTTACTCTTACTCCAGGTTGTCTATGGACAGTCTGGACTTAGGGCACGATGCTGCTATTGGGTTCCCTCCTGCCATTCTCAATGCCTCTCAGTGGATTCTGATACTCTCTCTGTCTTTTCAGTTTTTTACTCTCCATATCAAGTTTTCAAATAATAGAAAGATTACATAAAAAATGAACATTCTGCCAACACATCAAGTTCTTCTTAGGCTATTTGGGTGGCTATAACTAGGAACTAAGACTGAATGACTTATAAACAACAGAAACTTATTTCTCACCGTTCTGGAGGCTGAAAATTCAAGATCAGAGTGCCAATATGATCAAGTGAGGGCTCTGTTTTAAGCGGAGACTTATTGTATCTTCACGTGGCAGAAGGGGCCAGGGAGCTTTCTGGAGCTTCTTTTAGGAAGGCTTGAATTCCACTCAGGAGGGCTCAAGCCCAAAGACCCCACCTCCTCACGCCATCACACTGGGGGCTAGGGTTCAAAGGTGTGAATCTTGGAGAGACGTGACATTCAAGTAGTAGCACCCTCCATCGTACTGCAGGATAGGCTCCAACTTCGGGGTGCATAAGGGGAGAGAAACCAGTAAGGACTTTCAAAGTTCAGAAATATAAGCTGAAAATAAGTAAGTGCAGGGGAGAAATGATTAAAGGCCCACAGTGAGTAATAAACTAGCAGTAAGTTAATAACACGATGCTGTAATGTTTATGAAACAGTTCAAATATTAAGAGGCACAAGAGCAATCACTTTCTCCATATAAATCAGCTCTAGTCAGACCTTTACCAAGCTGTTGTCCCCCACATTAAGGTCTGCAAAGGAGAAACGGAGTATTCCGAGAAGGTTCAGAACACTGCCACCAAGATGACTGAAGTGCTGGGAAAACCTCAGGGGAGGTTTCGGGGGCGTAAGGGAGTCCCACACAGAGCAGTACATGGGCCATAGGGGGATCGATGCCAACTACCAAACGATGCCCGGGTTTCAGGCATTATCTGGCTTTGCGTGTTTTTTTTTTCCCGAGAGGAAAAAAACTGTCTATTTATATTTGCATCCTTGGTACTTTTTTAAAAAATATATTTTATTGATTATGCCATTACAGTTGTCCCATTCCCCCCCTTCACTTTCACTCCCCTCCCCCCTGCACACCCCTCCCCCACCATTCCCCCTCTTTCATTCATGTCCATGTGTCACTAGTTCTTTAGATTCTATAATTCCTGCCCTCCCCCCATCTATTTTCTACCTACCATCTATGCTACTTATTCTCTGCACTTTCTCCCCTCTTCTCCTCCTTCCACTGCCCTGTTGCTAACCCTCCACGTGATCTCCATTTCTATGGTTCCGCTCCAATCTAGCTCTTGGTTTGCTTTTGTTTTAGGTGTGGTTGTTAATAATGGCTTTGTGTGTTATTGAACAATTGTTTCAAACAGTGAAGTGCACTGAGGACTTCCTTTCAAAAACCTTCCAAATAAGATCATTTTTTTTCATCTCTGTGTACCTATGAGAGGAATGGGTAAGACGGTTTCTCTAGTTCTCCAGTTCATTAATTCTTGATTACCTGTGATTCTATAATGACATATCAATTATTCAAACAATTTAGAGAAAAGCAATTTTTCTCCTGTACAGCTGATATTTAAATATCAGATACCCAATACCATATCCTCGTTTCAGGGGCTCTTCAACTGAAAGGCAGCACAATATTGAAACTTTATTATCAATGATACCAGAATAAATATTTAATTTTGTTAGGCCTTGTAAGAACCTAAAGTTTGTCCTGAAATAGACAGGACAGAACTTTAGGGAAATAGACAAATGAGTGAAATAGACACTTGTTTAAAGAGAATCAATCCGATTTTTTGTGCTCTGATTCGGACATGCTTCCCTCTCCCAAACCTGCTGAGTCACGTCATACCAGTGACATGGATTGACTTCATAAAGGCACAAACAGGGCACAACTGGAGGGGGAAAGTGAAATAACTATATGTCACCGTGAAGCCTTTCCTTTAGAACTTAGAATTTTTTTAATCCTTTTTTTTTTCATTATCAGAGGCAAACACCTGGAGAAGATGAACTGCTGTTTTCTTATTATTCCTTCCCCAACATGGAACAGGCATTCCAACCGTGGGGTTTTCTTAGTCCTCAAAAAAAAAAAAACCCACAGGAAATGCCACTTTCATGATAATACATATTCCCTTAAGTAAAACATTTATCTATAGTTGTGTCTATACAGACTAAATAGCATAGTGTGGGATGTCATTTAATGAAATTGTAGAAGCTACTGAATTACTATTGCTACTTTTTTCTAAAGTGGGTGTTTATATGCTTAAACACCCACTTAGAGTTTTATGTGAAGTCAGTGCTCAAAAAATATCACTGATTTATTTGGGAAGAAGGAGGTGTCTTCATCTGCACAATCTCTCCATTTGCCTTGTTACCTAAATTTGAACAGGTTCAAAAACTTAAGAACTTTTGCTCTTTGAACAATGCTGTTTATGAAATTATAACATAAACCCCAGACTGGGAAAAGCCATTCCCAAAACGTATATGTGATAAATGACTTGCATCTAAAAGAAATTTTAAAACTCTCATAACTCAAATAGAAGGTGTACAGTCCACTTTTTTTTAATGGAAGAAAAGATTTGAGCAATCCACCAAAGAAGATTTATGGATGCTAAATAACCACATAAAAATATCTACATGATTAGTCATTAGGGAAATGCCAGTTAAGGCTAAAATGAGATATCCCTACAAACCAACCGGAAAGGCAAAAAAGTGTAAAACTCTCCATATCCAGTGTCAGTGAGAACACAGAGCAACTGGACTTCTTAACTCCTGTCGCTGGAATCTAAAACATTTAAGCCACTTGGAAAAGAGTTTGGTGGTCATAAAGTTAAAATGCATTTACTGTATGAAAATCCCTCTTTCCGGTATTTGTCCAAAGACACTAAAAAGGAAAACAAGGATCTGTAGGCTGATGTTCATAGCTGCTGATTAATTAAGATTAACAATTCATCTTCATAATTGTTAAAAACTGGATGCCCAAGTGTCCATCAACCGGTAAGTGGATAAATTGTGATACAACCACACGATGGGATTTTACACAGGAAATGAAACAGAACAAATTATTAATACATGCAACAACATGAATGCACCCTGAAAGCATTATGATAAGTGAGAGAAGTTAAATACAAAAAAAATCTACATATGACTCAATTTATAAAAGTTTGAAAAAGTCAAAATTACAGGAACAGGAAACAGGTCTGGTGGTTATGAGGAGCTGGGAGTAAGAAGGGCACATGAAAGAGGTTTTAGAAGTGATGGAAATTCTGTATCTAAATTGTGATGGAAATTACATAACTGTATACTTTTTTTGAAACTTGAATTATATATTTTTAAAGGATTACTTTTACTTTATGTATGTTATACCTCTATAGACCTGACATTTTCAAAAGGATATGTGTGTGTACATCCTTGCACACACACACACACAATGTGGACCAAGTAGCTTGCCCTCCGACGTGATGAGAAATGTTAGGAAGGATCAGGTCGTGTTCATGTTCCAGCCACAATTACATCCTGTTTTACTGTTTAACTCTATACCATCAGGGCATTTTAAAAAGAACAGCTACTACCCACAACCACCATTAGTTAGCACTGCCGCACCTCCACCCGCAGTCAAAGAAGCAAGCTTTTCACATTTTATCTTGTTTGGATTTTTGCACGTTTTTCTTTTCAAGTGTTAAATTGTCTAGTTGGTGGCCCAAACACCCCCACCGGCCCTAACATGTTTCACAAGCTCCTTTGCAGGATCTCAAACTTAACTAGAGTCATTTTCTAAAGGGCAATAATGGAAATGTTCAGAGCAGACTGCAGTGCGCAAGAGCACAATAAAGCTTTTACTTAAATGGGGCCTGCCCCCCAAAAGTAGGAACCCCAACATCACCACAGCAGGACCATGGTGGTGAGGGCTGTGGAAAAAAATGTGATCAGAAAGATTTATTTCCACCTTACTTTAGACCTTTTCCTGTAATTCCTTATATAAAAATCTATTTTTTTCCTTTGACCATTAATACTGATAATTGTATCTGTATTTCTTAAGAATATTATGAGTTGCCATTTCTGCATAGAAGCAGATTGAATTTATTCACCTTACGGATATATTATTATCACAGATAATAACTGCAGCATGATAATTATCATTAATTATTCATTTGGATTAAGAGGAAAATAGGCTTGTATTCAAGGGTCTTCCAGAGCACCGTTCATTGTTTCTGAGCCCTGTGTGCCAGCGTGACTAATTCATACTCTTTTCAGAGCCACTGTTGACATCTGAAGGGTCCCATATGTATTTATTTGAAGATATAATAAAAGGAATAAGTGCACCATTTCAGGATGGAGTCACTAAAATAGACATATGGTTTCTTCTTGGCCCTTTAAGTGAGGGTATGCAATTGTCTGTTAAACTCTGGCTGCCGTAAGCGTGGCTTGGCTTCCGTAGATGTGTATGCATTCCTTTCCTTTGCATCCTCGCCTCAGACTATTTAAGCTCATAAAAGCCTGTATATTTACATAATAGCTTTTTGCAAAAATAATAATGTGGTAAGTCACATACTTTTTCCTTCATTAAACAAAATGTTTTAGAACAGTTGTTTCGCTTGCGTTTGAAGTTGTCTTAAGGTTAATACACAGAAAGAGCCTCTGTAAAGTTTAGGAAACCTGTAGAGAACCCAAGGAGACAGAGGAGATGGAAAAAGAAAAGAGGAGAATACATCTTATAAATACACGTGCTGTTTGGCACCTTAGCTAACACACGCCAATGGAGACATGTCTATATCCACAATGTCTCTTTTCCTTTGTTTCTTCCCTTGGTCTTAGTCCTTATGTTTTGTAACCTGCCATTCATATCCACACTTTTCAAGTGGATATCAATGACAGTTTGAAAACTATGCCGACAGAGCTAACATTTAACACGGGACGCACTTATTGAGTGTCCTTAGAACTGCCTCTTTGAAGTGAGGGTAGAGTCATTTTCCCTTTTTTGTCTCTCTTAATGATGCAAGAGAGAGGCTAACAACACTGTGCTAAATGCTGCCTTTTTTCTGGAGATCCGTGTGCTCTTATTTGTCGACATATTTTCATGCTGCCTTTCATTTTTTCCTCCCAATATTTCACTGAATTGCTCTAGAGTAGCCAGAAGTTTTACAGATAAGTAAACTGAGGTACCAGAAGACTAAGTGGTGCCTAATGAGGAGGACACCGTGGCAGGACTACACCGGGAACCCAGGGCTGCTGACCCTTCATTCCTCTTTCTGCACCTTTCTGAGCACAGCTGTGAGTTGTCTGATGTCGATAATGAAGAAAAATAGGGAAGAACTTTGAAACCTCGGTCAGACAGAATCGCTCTGTATCTCAGAGCTGGGAGGGGCCCCAGGGGTGTTGGCTCTGAGGCTCTGTTGATGGTATTCAATGCAGCTTCTATCGGTGCTGACAACAGGCCCTGACTATTTACTCCCCTACCCCTTTTCACAATAGTATATAGGGTGGGACAAAAGCAGGTTTACAGCTGTGAATATGCAAAACACAGAGTTAATCAAGCTACTGTAATAATAATGACCTGCATGTCTTTTTCCTTAGGAACAACAGTGAACCTACTCTTGCCCCACCCTGTAGGGTCACCCAGGTCTGATAGAGGGGCAGTGGTCAGGGACGCCTTCGTGAGGGGTTCGCTCGTGCTGCTGTAATGCCAGCTGTATTCTTGGCTAGAAATCTCACTTTTAATCTAACGTACATATAATGATAATTACTAGTACTTAATAAAGACTATAACCCAATAACCACAATATGTGGATTTTATACATTATCTGCAGAGAAAAATAAATGACCCAACGGCTTTCTTTCCTTTACTAAGTTCTTGAGGAAGAAGTCTCAACCTATGAATTGGTTTCTTTGATAATTAACTAAGAAGGAAGGTCTTTGAAACATGTCTTCTTGGGACTTTGGACATTAAATTCTCCATCTGCTCATCCCACAAGTATTCACCGAGCAGCCACTTGGGTACCTGACTCTCTTCTAGTTATAAACATAACAGGGGTGTAACTCTGAACAATGCAAAGCCCTTGTGTCTTAGTTCACTCAGACTGCTATACCAGAATAGCGTAGACTGGGTGACTTATAAACAACAGGAGTTTATTTCTCGCAGAACCAGAGGCTGGGGAGTCCAAGATCAAGGTGCCGGCAGATTTTTTTTGTCTGGTGAGAACCCACTTCCAGGTTCACAGATGGCCATGTTGTCACTGTGGCTTCACCTGATGGAAAGGAGGAGCGAACTCTCTGGGGCCTCTTTCCTCAGGGCCCGAATCCCATTCACCAGGGCTCCACCCTCTTGACCTAATCACTGCCCCTAGGCCTCACCTCCTAATGTGGTCACACTAGGGATAGGCTTCCACAGACAAATTTGGAGCAGACACAGTCTGTACTACACGCTCTGCGTGGGCAATGTACATTCAGTAGGGGAGACAGATGATACAAAAGTATTTCACGTCCCATAGTATGGAAAATGATATACAGAAAAATAATGTAGAGAAAGGCAGTAAAGATGAACGAGTGTAATTGGAGGCAGCTCCTTAGGATGGGGCAGTGAGAGAAAGCCCAGCTAGGGAACACGAAATAGGGAATGGGCAAAAGTGTTAGTGTGGATGGACTGCGGTCTTCCCAGGCAGAAGGCCAGCAAATGCAAAGGGATTCGTAGGAGCAATGGCTTTCAAAAGAGGAATCAGAAACATCTCGCACCAGATAAAATGTTCTTGCCGACAATATTTAATTTGTCGTCAGCCTCTTTAATTTTCCTCTGAACATTTTTTCTCTCTTGCTCTGAATTTTACTCTCTTCTGGCTGAGCCTCTTTGATCTGATTGTTTATGTACTTCTTTGTGGCCATGTTATGTTGACATTTCTGTCAAGCCCCTCCCTTCAGATTCTAAAAGTGGAATAGTCTTGTAACAGTCGGGATCACTTGAATGCAAAATCACCTGGCACATCAGAAAACAGAGTGGTGAATTACAGCTGCTTTTCCGTTGAACCACAATAAGTTTTGATGGATGGGAGGAAGAGGCCAAATCACACAGATGTCTCTCCTGATGCTTTTCCTTTTTCTGAAAAGAATACTGACTTTAAATCAATCATACTTGGAAAAAAATAGCTGAGAGCTAGTATTTCTTGAAAGTCCACACTGGACAAAGGCTCCACTGAGCACTTCAGATGTTATTTCTAATTCATGCAGCGATCCGATGCAGGAGGCATCACTACCCCCAAGTTCAGGGGAGGAAGCTGAGGCTCAGGGAGACCAACTATCCCAAGGTTGTCCAGCTACATTTCCCTTGCTCCGAAGCTGTGCCCTTAACCATCACCTCCTATTTATAGCTGGGAGACTGCAAGGGTTTTTCAACATGGGGTGACACAGTGAGATACCTGTTGAAAATAGAGGCTTCTGGCCGTGGTGAGAAGAGTGTATCAGAAAGGAATGAACCTGGAGTCAAGAGAAGTGGAGGATGAGGTCAGTTTAAGAAAGAGAAAGACCTTAAACTAACAGCCTTGTCAAAAGCGATCACAATAATTAATAATCAGCTACCCCCTGGAGAATGACTATGGAATCCAATGTCCAAAATCAGGGGAATATGGGTAGAAATGCATGCTCGAACACACCACAGAATAATAGCTGTTTATGTAATGTTTTATTTAATCTTCCTATAGCAGAACACTGCCCTCTATTGCTCTTTGTTTCATGGCTCTCAATGGTCCCTACTATGCCAGAAAAATAAGGTGCAGTCGATCAGTGGGCCCAGCTGTTGAAAGTGTGAAATGTGCCACCGGCTGACCCATAAAGGGGTCCTGACAAAACCGTCAGTTCACACATGCACTCGAGAATCCCAACCAAGTCTCCCAAAGCAAATGCAGGCTTTAGCCCACTGCCTTGACCAAAATGAGCAAGAGGCGCTGCTGTATCTGTACAAGTGCACAATTTTCAAACTTTATTGGGAATTTTAGTGACTGTAATTCAGCTCTCTAGCCTAAATAACGAACAATATAGAATACATTGGATATACTTTTCTGCCTTGGTCTTGAAAAGATGGAGTAATTATGAATATAAATGGTTTCTGCTTCCCTCCTGTAAGAAAGGGAGCATATACATATAAGTAAAATAGAGCATAAGAGAGAAAGAGATGCAGTGCAATAATGATAAGGAATCGTAACATCTGAGTGGAGATGGACACAAAATTGCCACTCGTTACTCAAATGGGGAGAAAGTTAGTAGGCAATTAGCGACAGCAAATGCCAAGTGGAAGGATAATTTATAGGACAACAATAAACCAATGAGACAGAAAGAAAGAGAGCCAGACGTGCCAATAAAACAAGCATTGCAGCCAAGGGAAGGACTGCATTAGCATGAGAAGGAAAGTAAAGCAAATCTTTCCCATCCCTCATCCCAAATTCCAGCATTTTTGAATTTCAGCTTGTTCTGGATTAGTGCAGTGGCAGTGGCCAAGCTTAGAAAATTATAGTAATAATAAGGCACATTATATGAAGAAGCCTGCTTTCAGGCAACTAAACCTCACCAGGACCCATTCACAGAGCAAGGCCTGTGCTTCTGAAAAAGAGGAGCTATAAAAATAGAAAACAATAATTCGGCCCTTGAAAATCAAAGACCAAATAATTATACAGTTCGTGAAGAAGGACCTGAGGGATATAAATCAGTCCGCTCAGCTACATCCACATACAGGAAATAATTACAGTGAAGAATTTTTAAAATTAAGAAGCACAATGATTGACAGCATAATCTCAGAACATCCACCATAACTAATTTTTGGTATTTACCTGACCTAAAGCATCCTGGACCAATTAAAATACATCTTAGTTTTCAGTGATCTTTAGAGAGACTGTAATTTTTCTCATGATCTAGTCACTGCATAGAGAAGTTTTTTGTACATGTGTAAATATAACTATTTGTGTGTCAATATGCAATGAATGAAGTCTGTAAATAGTAACACCTAAGAACATTCCTTAAGTAATTTAAGAAATTCTGCAGTGTGTACTATGCTATACACTTCATATACATAATCTCACAGCCCTTTAAGGTGGCTATTATTTCATATCTTATATATGAGGAAGCTGAGCCTTAAAACTTCGATTTCTTGCACAGAGTAAAGCTGAATGTTAAACTCATATCTGTCAGATTGCTGAGCCTTAGCTCCTAACAATAGAGAAGCATAATACGGGGTGGGCAGTGGTAAAGGAGGTTAAAATGCCAGCCACCATTAACAGATAAATCTTAAGTAAGGATATGAAACAATAACAATAAGAAGATAAATAATTCAATAATTAAGTAATAATAATAATACAAGAATGAACAAACTCTGCTTCACGCACTCTCAACTGAAAACCTACTTTTACCAATCTCTGTTTAAAGTATAGTTGAGAAGAGCATTCAGAAGTTCAGGGTCAGACAGACTAAGTTAGAATTCTTGCTCTGTTCTTGCCACTCTCCTATTTAAAATTATTCAACTGGTTAGTCCTCTTAATCCTCATAATAGCTCTGTAAGGAAAGAATAAGGATGATTTTCATGAAGGTACAGGTGGTGAATGGTACCTTCATCATGGTAATGATAATGAAAATGGTGAGGAGGAAGGTGGTGATGGTGCTACTAATGAAAATATCCATTTTACAGAGTAGAAAAAATGAGAGGTTAAGTAACCTGCTTAGAGTCACCTGGCTAAATGAGAAGCCAAGTTCCTCTTGACTAGAAAGGCTCTATTTTAACCACTCGACTACGAATCCTGGAATATTCTCTCCCCGTGTGAGTACCATTGCTCACATCTCAGGTGTGTTAGCTTTTTAAATTGCTGTATAACGAATTTCCACATACTTAGCTGTCTAAATGTACATTGATCTTCTTGCAGTGGCCATGAGTCAGGAGTCTGAGTGCAGCCTAGCTACGTCCTCCACTCAAGATTGTCACCCGGCTGTAGCCTGGCGTCGCCTGGACTATGTCCCTGTCTGGAGCTCAGAGTCTCCTTCCAAGCTCACATGTGGCTAGCAGAAGTCAATTCCTTGTGGATGTGGGACTGACGGCCCTGCTCTGTTGCTGGCTGAAAGCCAGGAGCCTCTGTCAGCTTCCAGAGGCCCCCACAATGCTTTTCCATGGGTGCACTGACAGACCCTCTCACAATACGGCAGCTTACACCCTCAAAGCTGGAAGGCAATTCTCTGACTTCTAGTCTCTTAAAGAGCTCACCTAATTAGGTCAGGCTATCCCACCTCATCTTTTTGGTTACTTAAAGTCGACTGATTAGGATCTTTAATTACATATGCAAAATCCCTCTACTTTTGCCATTTAATGTTTTATATATATAATGTACAAGTATAATATTCTGGCCCTGGCTGGCGTAGCTCAGTGGATTGAGCGCGGGCCTGCGAACCAGACGATCGCGGTTTGATTCCCAGTCGGGGCACATGGCCTGGGTTGCAAACCAGTTCCTTGCAGGCTAACTACCAGCAGGGGATGCACAAAAGGCAACCATACATTGATGTTTCTCTCCCTCTCTCCTGCCCCTCTAAAAATAAATAAATAAAATAAAAAATTTAAAAAAAAAGAATAATATTCTATCATCTTTGCCCTTTTCTGTGGATAGAGGTAAAGTACTGGTCCCAGCCCCATTCAAGGGGAGGGAATTATACAAAGCCACGATTCACTGGGGTTCATCTTAGAGTTATGCCTACCACATCAGCCTTAACATTACTTATTTAGGAGTTCTTCACTCTTCCCTACAACTGAATTACTCTCTAGTTCCCATGTCCTGTACTTTCTCATGATAGAATTTACCCCACAGTATTGTTGTGGTCCTCTTCCTGCTAGATGTTAAGTCCTTACAGCCAGAGATTTATCTTGTTTACTGTGGTATCCCCAACATCCTTCTCAATGCCCCGCAATTTGTTATCATGAGATAAATAGAAGAAATTGTTATTAGAACAGTGTTTCTTCATAAATATTAGTGCCTATTAATAAATAAGACAAATATTACATATCACAGTATCTTTTAATATTTTAATACAGTTCTTAAATTCACACAGTACTTCCACAGACATATATAATTACTCAAAATTCCACATTATTAGTTATATCTCAATAAAGCTGAGGAAAAAAATCACAAAAATCTACATTACACTGAGAAACAATAAATAGAACAAACATGATATTTATGCATCATCACTAGCAGCAGATTTCTTTTTCTTTCTGTATTAAACTTATTGGGATAACATTAGTTAATAAGATTATATAGGTTTCAAGAGTAGATGATACATGATCTGTATATTGCACTGTGTACCCACCACCCAAAGTCAAATTGTCTTCTATCACCACCTTTAATCTTTACTACCCCCAACCCTTCTTACCTCTGGTAAGAGGTAAGAATGGTGTCTGTATCTATGAGTTTCAGTTTTCTATCCCACATATGAGTGAAATCAAATGGTTCTGACTGACTTATTTCACTAAGCATAATATTCTCAAGGTCTCCATATTGTTGCAAATGGCAGTAAAGCATTTCATCTGTCCTGAGTAGTATTCCATAGTATATATGTACCAAATCTTCTTTATCTAATCAGCTATCAAAGGACACTTTGTTTATTTCCATGTCTAGGCCACTGTGATAGTGCTGCAATAAACATAGGGGTGCATATATCTTTGCAAATAAATGGTCTCAAGGCTTTGGGGAGGAGTAGAAACCCAGAGAGGGATTGCTGGGTCATACAGTAACTCTATTCTTAATTTTCTGAGGAGCTGCCATATTGTTTTTCATAGTGGTTGTACCAGTCTAGATTCCCACCACCAGTGAATGAGGGTTCCCTTTTCTCCACTACCTCTCCAACACTTGTTATTACCTGTCCTGTTGAAAATAGCCATTCTAACAGGTGGGAGCTGGTGTCTCACTGTCGTTTTGATTTGCATTTCCCTAACAGCTAGTGAAGTTTAGCATCTTTCCATATATCTGTTGGCCATTTGTATGTCTTCTTAGGAGAAGCGTTTGTTCGGGTCCTTTGCCCATTTTTTTAATTGGATTGTTTGTTTGTTTGGTAACAGCAGGTTTCTGATTCATTTATTTTCTCTCCTTTCCGATAGAGATATTATCATACTTGCAATATGAATTACATCTAGTAGTTTCACAGCGCATTTTTTAAGAAACCAAAAATGCAAGTTAAATCTTTTGGTGTTAAATAAATGGATAGAGAAAATAAATATACCTAATTAAAGACTGGAAAAACAGTCCTAAATTCAGGGTTAAAATGACAAAAGTGCAAACCAATGACAAAAGTGAAAAGATTATATTACCACAATGTTAAAAATACCTACAGAGAAGGAAGTCTATAAGGAAAACAAAGTAGAATACTTTTTAACAAAGTAGAGGGCAAAGTTGAGGCGATAGAAAAAAGAACCGTAGGGAGGGATGTTTTAAAGTCCTAAGTTGCAATTCCACCACAGCTTACTCTAGATAAGCAATTCAACCCACAGTGGAAACTATAAACTGACATTTACCATTCACTTAAAAGTCCACAATGCACCCTGGCTGGTGTACATCAGTGGACTGAGTGCGGGCCTGCAAACCAAAGTGTCAATGGTTTGATTCCCAGTCAGGGCACATGTCTGGGTTGCAGGCTTGGTCCCCAGTTGGGGGTACATAAGAGCAACCACGCATTGATGTTTCTCTCCCTCTTTGTCTCCCTTTTTTCCCATCTCTCTAAAAATAAATAAATAAAATCTTTTAAAAAGATCCACAATGCTTTGTTTCTGCAAAATTTTATAATATTACCCTTGAAAAGCATATCTAAAATGTATCTCAACTTTTTCACATGTAGAAACACAGAATCACACAGATATTTCTTCAGGTTATATCTGAAACTCCTTCAAGTTTCAACTATTTTATTTCAGCTTTTATGCATGTAAAGAACTGTAGCATGAACAATATTTTAAGAGTCTTTTGCTCTGTTTCTGGATGAGTCTATCACAGGGGTAATCACACAAATGTGCCAGCTCGGTAATTACTTAAGACTGAAAAAGACATGCTCAGAATTTGGAAGACATTCAAACTATTGCCTATAGCAGCCTTTTAAAAAAGTTCTAAGGAGATTCCATAACCAGTTTATTGCTCCATTAAACAAAAGCATATCTTTCCTTGACATGTCTTCAGGATTCTCTATGACTGAAGGACCTAGCTTCAATATTCTCCAAAAGAAAGCTCATAAATCATGCTCCAGGCTGCTCAGAGGGAAGAAAGGAGCTAAGATAGAGAAAAAAATTATTTAGGTTCTTTAAAAAGTCAGACAAGAAGTAAATAAAACTCAGAAGCCAGGCCTAAGATAACAGTATGTTGCTTATTTTGTGCCCTATCTGTGTTTGCAGACAGACACAGGTGGCATAAGCTCTGTACCCAGCTGCCTGTGTTCAGCTGTTGTAGTGCAAAGAGCAAGAGAAAGCAAGAAGCACAAGGGCCAGCAAAGCTTTTGCGGACAGAAGAGGAATTAGCAGAATAATGATATCTCAGATCTATATTCGTCAGCCTCTTACAGTAAGCTCTGCTTCTACTGTCTATTAATAGTTGGCACTTCAGCAGACCTGGAGTACAAAGATAGCAGATGTGCATTAGGATGACCTGAGGGCCACAAGAGCCTGGAGAGTTTCCTGCCCCATCAAGGGAGGTCACACGCCCTTGGCGCCCTGAGTTCCAGTCACTCCAGACAGGCTTGTGCTCTTCTGCCGCATATCCCAGGAGGAAGCTTGATGCTTATCTCACTCTCCATTCCCACTGCTCAGAATTCCTTCCCCTGCTAGCATGGTGCCATGCCCAGAGTAGGGGGCGCTATTAATAATCCATTGCTGAGTTAATGAATGGAAGTCTATGCTTTAAGTATTTTTTCTGCTTAAGCCTATTTTAACTCCTCAGGCTACTGTGTAAGGCACTTCTCTGTCCTGTGCGTTGATGATTTTCCTCTGAATGCTGGAGGACTTTGCCCTCTCCTGCATGCCTTACACTAATATGTCACAGTGCTCTGTCTGAAAGCTTCTCAGGAGTTCTGTCATGCATACCCTCCTTTCTACTCGTACTGCCCAAAGCAGTATCTGGCACGTGGGAAGTGCTCGATAAACAGCTGTCAAATGAATGAATCAGTAAATGGAGGAGTACACTGCCTCTACCTCATTTTTTTCCCCAATTGCTCTGACTGGGCCTTCTTTGGATCCACTGCTTATATACATACATTTCATTCTAAGTTTCATTTGTCTCTATTTCCCAGACATGCCTAGATTTTTTTCCCTATTGCTTCCTCCTTCTTGTTTGAGTCCTCATATTTGAGTCCATTTGTGGACTTTTTTTTTTTTAAATTCTCCGAAACTTAGTTCAAATCTCCCTTCTTCCAGGAAGCCTTCCCTGATACCCCTGGCTTTAATCTCCCCTATTCCAAACTCCAATACTGCTGAGTCTGATCCTCTACTGCAGCAATTTTTGACCTGTGTGCTGCAAGAATTTTCAAAACATGCAATACCTGACTAGTTAGTAAGGGATACTGACCTCTTTTCCCTTAGATTGTCAAACAAAAATATGACAACCATCAACACGATAGCTGTCCAGCGTGAATGAATCAAAATTATACCTACTTTTCATTAGATCAACCAAAAATATAATATATATTTTGGTGTGCCGCAGAATTTTAATAACTAGCTTATGTGTGCTATGACATGGAAAAGGTTGAAAATCATTTTTCTACTCCATCAATTCTCCTCACAAAGAACCCTTAAAATTAAATGTAATGAGTAAAATTTTATTTTAGGTAATTCTAGTGTTTTGTATTTAAGATGAAAATGACCTTAGATTTAATAATGATATTTGAGATATTACTTTGAGGCTGCTTGTTCGCTAATGAAAACAGAAGAATGAGAAAGTGACTATATTACCTTGTTCCAGAAGTCTAATTTTTACTCTCAAACAATATAATGACTCAAAATCAATTTAATTTAACAAATTGATGAAAAAACAAAATTTTAAAAAAGAAGTAAGAAAACACACTAACCATTATAAACAGTTAAAAATAGCTTTCCAAGTGCTCAGTAAACAAAGGCTTTCTGAATAGATAGCGAAGTATTCCACGGTTTTAAAGTCACCCAATCGATTCGATTAGCGCACATTTCTTACGAGGTTTGTAAATGGCATGTTCAACAAGGGTTGTTTTTTTTCCCCCAAGATAACCCGGTTAGGTTTGACAGCCTGTTTACAATAGCACCCTAAAGACACATTCCACGGTGCTCAACTCTATAAATACACATTTGAGATGCACACTCTGGCTCGTAACATTTGTGAAACATCTAAAACATGAAGTCAATCTGGCTAGCGTGTTCTTTGTATCTCTTTAAATAGCGTGAAGGGAATGGGTCTCTAGACCTTACAAGTATATCTATAAACTCCACCTTCACTTGGCGTGCACTGCTGTGAAAATCAGAAAGTAATACAGAGATGTCAATACAGTGAAAGAGGTGCGGGATGCAAAGAGACCTTATGAAAAATAAGAGAAATGTGAAAGGGACAGGGCAGTGGTCCTCTCCGAAGGCACACCTTTTCAGGGCCTAACTTTCCACCATGAAGAACTCATCCCTCTGAATCAAGACGTCCCATAGGAATGCTCTATAAAATGTACCAAATTACCTGGCATGTTCACACAGACCAGCTGGTGGCATGCTAGGCTCACAAGAAGGGGCAATACTGTCTCTGAAAACCCATGAAGAATGGATTTGACCAAAGACTTGGAACAATAGTGACAAAATAGAATGTTCACAGTTCTGTTCCCACCAAAGTTTTAAGTACTACAAACTCTCTTCAAATTTGAAACAGTTCTGCAAATTCCCAAACGGGAGCTTTCCTGTGTATATCAGGAACTCCTGGTTACCAAGGTGTACCCCATGTTGATCATCTCGTAGCTACAGATAACCAAAGGGACAGTTGTGCTGTGAGGACACCGAGGGCTCTGTCAAGGAGATCCCTACCATCCAGGTTCCAGCTCCGCAGCCAGTGCGTTCCAGGCGTGATGTTGAGGTGATTCATCTTTCCAGGAAGCCACGCTTCCTCCCCGCCGAAGCTCTAGCCAACCCACGCTTCCTGTGTCTTCAGCTGTATATAGCAGCATTTCACAGTTTTTCTCACTATTTTGTTTTAGTTCTCATGTGCCAGGATTAAATCATTTGATTTTCATAGATAACTCCACAGTCAAACATACGAAAAAACCCTCACATGCAGTTCGATCAGGTTTGGGGGACTGAACCGATTTAAATTCTACTGAATTCTCCAAGCATTAACCCGCTATGTCTTCTAATGCTTTGGTCTTTGACTGCCTCTAAGCAATATTTATTTTGTTATTGTTTGTTTAGAAACCATTTTTCCTTGATGAAGGAAATAGAAACAATTGAACTGAAGTGTATCTTGGCTCTTACTTTGATATCTATTATCGTAACATCTTTGAAGAGCAGACACATAACTTGCCTTTCCATGTGCCTATAGCCACTCTCGGTGACCTTGAACGTTTATAAAATCTTACCTTATACTGATCCTCAGCCATTCTGACTCACACTTTATAGGTTTGTGCCGAAATTCAATTCTTTTTCTTGGTCATGAGCTCTTGCTGGCTTATTTGATATATTAAAAATTCTGAGCTTATGAGGGAGCTAATTTTGTAGCTATTTTGAGTATTTTGACCTTTAATCTCATTTCCTTCTCATTTAAATTAGTCTCCCTTGCATAGTCAGAATTATATATTTTTAAAAACCTCTCATTCTCTTTAAAATCATATTCTTTTAAAGAGTACATCATGGGATTTCTCTAGCTCTGGGGATCTATTTGGTACCAGGGAAAGAACACAGACTCTAGAATTTGAAGTCTGGCGAAATTCTAGTCTGGAGAGTGCAGAAGACATGAGCCAGGAATACATATTGAGTAAGTGAATAAGTGAATGACTCCTGATCTCAAATAAGTCACTTAATCTCACTGAGTCTCCGTTATCTTAGCTGTAGAACAACGACACCAGTATCTCTTTTAGGGCACTGTTGTCAGGAGTAAATGGGCGTAAGATCTGTGGGGGGCATTTCTCACGGCAACACCTTTCTTTTTAGCATCAGTTCCAGGTTTGCCTGGGATGTAGGTGTGCTTGTAGCGCTGGCTACCTTTATAGTTGTCTCTCCCAAAATGTTTAAGGTTTTATTGTTATTAAACTCATATATGCACATACTTGTAAGAGCCACTGGGTTTACAAGTTTTGCTAACTACCAGCTGTCATTATCCTTTCCACCCCCCACCCCCAACTCCCTTTGTTCAGAGGTAACCATCAACTTTTAACATTTTTAGCTGATTCTGTTAGTATTTACCTCCACATTTCTAAATAACGTGCTTATGTTGCTGCTTCTTAACTTTTCCAATTCTGGGCATTATCTATTGACTTCCCACATGGAATATTAGTGTCTAGCACTCTCCTTTTTTTCCTGGTGCCTCACCCTCATAATATAGTTCCTTTTTCAAATATCTGATTGGGTCAACATTCAGTATGAACATTATTTTGACTCAGTGTACCATTCAAGGCTCAGTCATAGGATAAGCACTGATTGCCTAGCCTTTCCAGTGCATTTAAAATTATTTATGGCAGTTAAAATGATCTAATCTCTTTATTTCCTTTGTTTTCTATGTTCTAGTCACAGACTTACTTCAAAATTAACATGTCCAAAATGACGGCTTCTCCTAGTCTTGCTTATTCTGATTGCTAAAGTCATGCTTACTTGCTCTTTCCCTCCACCCCTCACATTTCATCTTAAATCTATCCTCCCATCCCCACTACACCAACCTGTCCAAGCCCCTACAAGCTTCACTTAACAAGGTCTGTAACTACTATCTAATTCCTCTTGCACTTTCCTTCCTGCTCAATCCATTTATCATACATACAGCTAGGGTCCCCCCAAAGAATGCAAACTAGACCATACAGTTCCACTATGTGAACTCCTCAATGGCGTCTTATTGTATTTCATATAAAAAGCATGAAAGGCTCACTCTGATCCAGGCCCACTGGCCTGTTGTCAGTTCTGGAACACACTAATCCCATCTGGCTGCTGGGCTTTAGCTGTTCCTTCTGGTTAGAATGTTCTTCCCAAGCTTTCTTCATTGCTGCTCCTTCTCATTTTGTACTTACTCCTCCAGGCTCTGTCTGCTCCATTTAAAGTAGGTTCCACCCCGAACTCTCTATCTCATCACTCTCATTATTCCCTTCATAGCATGAGTAACAACAATTGTGATTTTTTTATTTGTTTATTTTGTTCCTCACAATAGAAACTCTTTGAAAACAGGACCTTGTCCACTTTAATTTTCAGTGAGCTCCCCGCACCCCATGTCATGCACCATATTTGAAAGAGGCTCAATTGATACCTAGGGACTAAGTGTTGGAATGTAAGGAACAACCAAATGTTGAAGGGTTGTTTTTTTTTTTTTATTTTAGAAGGAGAAATAAACTGGTATGGTTCCCATGCAGTTGTGATAACTGTGGTAGTACAATTTAGCAGATTCAGAACTGGGGTGAAGAGAAAGGTAGACCAACGACTGCCAAGCACATGTAAGGATCTATCCTATCGATCCCTTGGACGGTAACTTGCATGAAGAGTAGAAAACATCCTTTTCAGGTCTGCGTCTGATTTAGAACCAAGTGGAGCAGCAAGAGTTCTGGAAGACAAAGAGCACTTGGGGTAACCTAAGGCAGCTGGGTGACATCAGGTGGGTCTGGAGAGACGCTGTTTGGACAGACAAGGGCAGACAGAACATCTGCTGGGGTCCGGGGAATCATCTAACTGTGAACAGAAAGGGCAAGTAGTGACTTACTAATGGTTTGTGAAATGTGGTTATTGTTTTTCAGCAAGAGCTCATACAACTTTATTTATGTACTACTCTGCTTACTGTGACTAGGGCCAGTTCCTGCCTGCAAGGATTTCACAGTCTTTCAGCTACAACAGTTGGGGTGCAGGCTCCGGACACAGGAGAGTGATGGTGTCCCCCTGTGATTCTGTGGACCCCATGCGGCTGGGACTGCCCACTTCTGGGCGGCATATTTTGGGAAATGTGTTTTCAGTCTCTAGGACTTTCAGAGGCGAGACAACCAGGATATCGAGAATTCCAAAAGTTAGAGCACATGATAAAAATGATTAAGGGAAATGGAGCAGCCTAACCCAGGAAGATTTTGGAAGTGCTATGTCATAACTAAGACAGTCACTTCAGGACGGTTGTGAGTGACGAGACTGGGATGCACAAGAGAAACCCACAGGAGAGAGACTTCACCCCAAGGGGAGGTGTGTTCTAACAAAGACCTGCTACTTCTCTAGTTTACTGAAAGGATGCTCTCCCTAGCAAAGGGGTGAGCCACTGTTACTGGGATTTGCAAGCACGTCCCACAGGACCTGCATGAAAACTGCAACCTGAGGCTGGTGCCTGGAAGGTGCCTTCTGACTCAATGCAGTGACGGGAAGTCGGGGGAAAGTCCACCAAGGCCCAGCCAGTGTGAGCCTATATTTAAAGACAGTTAGAGAGAACATAAGTTAAGTCGCTTTCCTGTCTGTACTGAGATTTACTTTTGTGCACTTATTCTCTGTGGAAAGCGTGGAATTGGTGCCTGCAACATTCCTCATAAAGCTTTCCTATTATCATTGATCAGGCTACCTGGCTGGTGATCATAAATGAATAAACAGATATAAATTCCCAAATAAGCAGACGCTCGGTTCTGTTTTTATATACACCAAATGCGATTTCTCTCTGCTACATCCTATGCTAGCAGAGGGGGTTTGAAGTGAGGAGATCACGAGGAACATTTTTCCTAATGAAAGGAAATTATGAATATGTGCTTTTCTGGCAGCCTTTCATACTTCTCACCAGCAGCCTCCTCTCCCCCTCCCTTGCTCACACTCATACACGATATGCTTTTTCTCAATGGAGTCAATTAACATGGCTAAAGTGCATAAACTGATATCTTCATGCTAGCATTCACTCTAAACTTGCCCTGATAAAAATGTTTTTATTAACAACCTAAAAATTTAATGAAAGCCCTATCTTTAAATATATATCTATCCACTGCTCTTTTTATACTAAATTTATAATGAGCCTTTGGGAAATTTCTGAAGTTCTTATACATGTATTAATTCCCATTAATTAACTTAAAGGCTAGAATGCAAATAAAAGTAATCTTGGTCTTTAGAAAGGGCAGGGCTCAAAGTAAAAGAAGAATCCCTGACTCGGGATATTCGCCATGCTGGAGTGAGCTATGGCCTTCTTCTTGTTTTCAGCTGCCTCCTAAGGCCACCACTGAGCTGCAGCAAGGCTTACTGGAAGTTACCTGAGAGAGTGGGGTTCTGGCTTCATGGTACATGTCAGGAGCTGCACGAGGTGAGGAAAGACTGGGGTGCACAAGTGAAGCATGCAGGCGAGAGACTCCCCGCTAAGGTGGGGTGAGATAAGCAGGCTGAGATCAAATCCCAGCTATCTCTTATGGGACCTTATGAAATTACTTACTTCAACATGAAAATAAAGAGGTATGCCACAAAAATAACATAAATGAGCAGTTAATGGTGATTGCACAGGCATTTTCCTGATTCCACACCCTGCTAACGTTAGAAATAGCTCGGGGATCAGCTGGCCCTATTCAGAAATTGGCAAAAATGGCATTATATCCACTCCCAACAGAAGAAAAATTCAGGAGAAAAGTCAGAGGAGTTCTCTCAAAATACAAAGTTCTGAGATGTGTGAAATACTGTTGCCACAAACAAACAAACAAACAGCTCTGATGTCCATGAAGCAAGGATAATATAAATGTTTCCCCCAACCTGGAATAATTTCAAATGGAGCCGGAGCAATGTTCTTGCTTAGAAAGACGCCCCTCCCCAAAGGCACAGCCACACAAGCACTGCTCAGACATTACAGGAGAACAAATGGCCAAGTCGGAACTTGAACCTGGTATTTGAAAGCTGACGCTTGGGCTGCTAAAGCTTTTCTTCAGCATAATAGCCTCATAGAAGGAAGATGCTGGCAGGCATTCTTCATCAGCTGGCCTCTGGACACTGTGGCTCTCTGATTGTTCTGCAGGAAGCTCTGCCGCATGAGGGAAAGTAATTATGCGCCCGAGGAAGGCAGAGAATGTACTCAGGAAGTTGACCATACAGGAAGGGATTACAAGGAATAGCACTGTGTTAGAACAAGTTTCTAGCAATGCCCTCTGTCATGGTGAGCAGGCCCCTACACAACCCAGTGGTTTGCAGACAAGAGGCAAAGGGCTTTCACTGCTTTACTTTGTGGCCCAGACCAAAAGCAAGCACAGGAGAAAGGGAATGGGAAGAAGAGGAAACAGGCCAAAATCTTGTACTCGTGACCCGTGGCCATGAACAATAGTGTGGGAATGTCAGGGGATGGTAGGGGGGCAAAGGGAGGAAAAGAAGAAGATTTGTAATAGCATAATCAATTAAATATAATTTAAAAAATAAAATTGTTACTAAAAAGCCATCAATTCCACAGATCAGAAACAGACTGTTTTAAGCAGGGAACAGAGCCCTAGACTTGCTGGTCTCAGGCCCTGTGTCAACAGTTCACTGCCTCCAAGATGTTACGGCCAAAGAGGCTTCTGGTGCAGGTGAACCCCACAGGACAAAAAAAAGAGGAAACAGAAGATTGGTATTTTTTAAATGGAAAGTAGCTACGATTTAAATGGTTGCTTTGGGAACACTAGGGGAAAGGAAAACATATACAAGCTTAATTAATAGAATTCCGATGAAAGAGGGGTGAAGCAATTAAATATTCATTATAGATCCCATACAGCTATGATAAAAAAACTCAATCAAAAGATGCATGCGAGAAACAAAACTTTAAAAATTGGGAATGTGAAAGAAACAAGAAAAAGCAAGCAAGCTGTTCAAACGGAAATATTAGTACCTGTACACGATCAGTGTCCCAGGGGCCTCCCCTGTATCTGAATGATTTGCAAGAGACAGAGCAGAACTCTGTGAAAGTAAACAATATCTGCAACACGGCAGATATTGCAGATAAAACCCAGACAAGAGACCATGTCTGTGTTCAATTCAATTCAGTTGAATCCTTGATTAGCTGAACCTAGAAACTTCTGGAATAAAGAAGAAAATAAAACACACCTGAGGAATAAAAATGATGGTAATAACAACAACTATAAAAATATATTGTAAAATGTGCTCAGGTTCCTGGCATCATGCCTGGCCTATTTTAAATATATTGTTTATTCCTCATAGCAACACTAAGAAATAGGATCCATTATCATCCCATTTTACAGGTGAGGATATGAAGATTCAGAGATAAATGTGTTCAAAGTCATAATAGTATCAAGTGGCAGAGACAGTATTTGAATCCTGTAAGACTTTAGTATCTGAACTTGAAATCTCTATAAAATTTCAATAAATTGTGTATTGCGTATATCTTAAGTTTCTCCCCCAAAACCCTCTAGTACATGTATATTTAAAATCATCATTTCTTGTTGTTTTTTTCAAAAGCTGTCCTCCAAAAATAACAGGTAAACTTAAAACTGTAACATCATCACACTTCCAGAGGAAGTGGGAGTAGGGACACCTAAAACATTGTCTGGGAAACTAAATTATGGATTTACATTTTAAAAGATTAAGGAAGTTTTTCTTTGATTTGCATTTTTATCTCAGCTAATTGATTCTTTGGGAAACTCAAAGTAGTTCAAAGAGCCAGCCTTTTTTAAGGCCAGGCAAATCTTCTCAAGTTTCCTTCCCAGATCGCTCAAACCACATCTCTCCAGCTCTCTCAAAATATGAATATGTAATCTTCCACCCAGCAAAGGACCAAGTCATACAGTGAGTCATAGCACCTAGAACACGGTGCTTATTGGAAGAAAAAACATTGATCCTCCGCCTTCCACCCTCCCCAAAGCTGTTCCTTGGGACTTGCCCTGGCAACAAATCAAAGCATTTGCAGAACATGCAGTGTTCTCTGTATGCATTTGATTCAGACAAGAAACACTCTTCTTTCCCAAGATAATCATCGATAATCTCAAACCACCGAAGGCAGAATCGAGAGAAGATGGACATCCCAAAAGAAAAGAACAGTGTTTCCACTGCAGAGGTTCAAACCATTTTGACAAAAAAGGCTTCGTGGGAAGCTAGACACGACTTCAGGACTTCAGCGTGGTCCCAGATATGCCCCAGCAATCAATCCCTCGCCGCCCCTCCATCGTTAGGTAGGGGAGAAGGAGGAGGGCGGAGCTACCTCATCCTGTCCAGGAAAGACCCAAAGGTCTTAACATCATCATCCAACCAAGGAGTGCTCATGAAATTAAAATGAGACAGAAGAGTGAAATCCAGCTTATAGATTCAAAAATTTGAGTGGCATTTTAATCACTACACAGCACAACCTCCGCATCTAAGTGTTCACCTAACACCCAGTCCTCCTGGCCTCTCAAACAGAGACCCTAAGCCATCATCCGCCCTTCACAACAACACCTCCAACCAAACTTTGGCTGCTTTAGCAAAGAATCCTGCTGATTGAGTAAAAATGTTCAAACTACCAGTGTATTCACCACTCTCGGGAATTACAATTTCCATGGACTGAAAGAATTCATCTTATTATTTGGGCAATGATGGTGTGTTCATCCACTCTAATGAACCAAGGAAATTCAGTCTTTTAATCTGTGCATTTGGCCCTCAAAGCACCTAGTAAGCTCTTCCCAGGAATCTATTCCCTCCTCTTCCCGTAGGGAGCCCCCTGCCCACTGAGAAGCCATCCCCCCACTCCTCCAACCACAGAGAAAAGAACAACACAATTTAATGATCAGTTGTGTACCCCAACCCCCAAAGATGCTACTTTTGCCTGTCTACACTTTCTCCAGGACCCCAGAATAAATGAGGACATTAACCCGGTTTATTGAATTAAGCAATGAAATATATTCAGGCCTTCTTCCTTCTAGTCCAGCTTATGTTTTTCCTTATGTATTTGCTTATCATTTATTTCAGTGCCTTCAAAAGCACACATAAACTAGCACATTAATTCCACAAAATGAAATAGCTATAATAGGGCAAATTTTTTGTCTGAGATTTCAGAAATTCTAAGTCTAACCCCTCTGATGTTCCACCCACCATGTTGAGTAGTTCATCACAACCCCCCTTTTTTTCTTATTATATATAGTTTTAATACCCTGAGAAATAAAAGTGCTGAACTCTATCTGATATTTTACTGAACTCCTGAACTATTCTGAGCTAAGTATGACAGATGCCCTAATGCTTGAGCCAGAGAAGTTGTTCTTTTAGTTCACGCACGAACATTTCCATTAAAAACCAGAGACCTCAGTTCTAACCTTGGCAATGCCTTCTCCACATGATTAATTATTTTTACGTGCACTGCGGTCCATTAGGGAAGTGTCAGTGTGCCTTAGGACTCAGATGCTTTTACACGGATTATTCTGCCCACTTTATTCTTTCCTCCATCTTCATCCAGCAAAATAAAGCATCACATGCCCTGTGCTTTTATTTCAGATATTTTTAAAGTTATCATGTTTTACATTTTAAATTGGGATTCCACGTACTATCCCTCTCTTGAAGGCTTCTTGTGTCGTGTCACTGAACTCATTTAAAAGTAGAAAATTTGATCAGTGAAATTTGGAACAATTATTTAGAAATAATTTATAAGGAAGTAAGTCACGTAGAGTCTTTTTGTCATTTGAGTATTACTATTCAACAGCAGGATCTGCTTTATATATTCCTACAGGCCAGGGAACTATGTTCTTTGGAACTTCTGCCTCTTCCCATTCAGCCCTAATGCTGTCACCGCAGATATATATTATCGAGTTGAACACCAGGATAATAAGATAATGGGTAACCTCTTTATGCAAAATGGCAATCTATTACCCTGTGAAAGTAAAATGTGTTCTGTGTGTTTAGTAGAATATTTACAAAGAAGTGAGAATTTTAAGTGCTATACTATTAACAGCTTTATAATTGAGTTAATGAACGAATTCACTACATTTTCTAATTTAGCCCTCAGTTTGAAAGGCAAAAACTGCACCTCTCCCCAGCAGACACGTAGATAAAAATATCTTCTCCTTTTTATGACTTTATCTTGCTCCTTGAAATCCCATTATGGTGATGACCCTTGTTCAGTTATTTGATTTTCCAGCCACAACTGGAAAGGCATAAAAATCTACAGACATTTGTACCATCCTCTCTTTATTTTGGTCAATATCTCCCATTCCTTTTAAAGGTACTTTATTCTGTTTCTTTATTGTATCTTTTCCGTCACCACTTATCCTTCTATACCTGCTTCCACCTCCACCCGCCCTCCTCCCCCCCCCACCACCACGCTGTTGTCCCTGTCCACGAGTCCTTTCACTTTTTTGCTCAATCCCTCTAACCCCAATAAAGGTACTTTAAATGCTTGGGGTTTTTTAAATTAAATATTTTCAGGTTGTTACATTAATTGCCTTCTACTTGCTCATAGTTTTCTTGATGGGGAAAGAGAGAAGAAGAAAGAAAAGAAAGGAAGAGGAGTAGCACATTATTATTATTATTAAGAAGTGACTACATGTTAGGTACTATGCTAGGGGCTTTAATTATTGCGAATGCTTCCATAAACCCTGTCATTTGTTTTGCATTTAAGGAAATAGTAACTCAGGAAAAGTAATCAAAATATTAGCAGCCACCTAGCCTCTGAGCTGCAGACCTGAAAGGATCTCTCTCCACATTCTGGTTCAGCCTCACAGGGCCGCACTGGAGGACATCAGTGGCTGTCACCGAACCAGCTGTCAAAGTCACCGGGTCTTTCCCTGAAGCCTTTCAATCCCACACTCAAAAAAGGTACCAGCCTTCCATTCTCTAAGATGTTAATATAAAAGTTTAATTACTCTGGTTTAAGGCTTTGATGGGGATGAGAATTCAAATGTCTTAAGCACAGAGCTAAAAGTGTGGAAAAACTTTTAACAAAGGCCTATAATGGGCCAGGGACAGGACATATATTCTTATTTAATTCTCACAGGCCTCTAACTTGCATACGTTTTAGCTTTCTAACACTGTAATGCTTGCGTGGCACGAATGAACATTTTGAGACAGCTTTTGGTGGAAGGCAGGTGGACAAGACAAGGAATAATTACAAAACTACAAAATTCTTGTTAATAACTGTATGAATTATTTGGAGAAAATAGTAAAAGACTTAAAAATAAACTACATGCCAAACACTGCTGTGACCTACCAAATTACAGGCCCTGTAAATTCTTCATTTTCTGTATTTCTTCTCTAATTCTATGCCTAATATCACATGTATAAATACATCTTTATTGAGTATGAAAAGAAGTATAAGAAAAATGTAAATGCCTGATCCCTAACCCAGCAACTACCCACTCTATGAGTGTTCTTATGTTTTTACTGAGTTCAAACAATTTCTTGTAATCCACCAGGTTAAGCTCTGCATTAAAAGTTTTGTACAGTATGCAAGGATGTTTAAGACACTTTGGAACCATAGAAAGAATGCAAGTAATACTCAGCTTACATTGACCAAAAGTGTGATGAAGAATAAATGAGACAAATAAGAATGTAAAACGTAGACCAGGAATAAAATATGCCTAAAATAAGGAAGTTCTAGCTTCCTGTTGTCAATGGCAGTGTTTATTAACTTATTTTCAATGTCACTCAGAAATTCTCCTGATTTGATTCATGTGACCAGACTGCAGCTTCTAAAATGTAAGATGAATTGTTGTCTGGATTTTTTTAATGAATTAGAAGAATTGAAGGAGATATTTCAAGCACCTAATATGAATAAATTCATTTATAAGGCATTTTATACCTCAATTTGACCCTCAAAAACACATTTGTGTTATTCACTGTTATTCGTATACACACAAAAAAAACCTAAAATAAAGAAAATAATGACTTTCCCAGGGTCATAAGCAAGAGACAGAAGACAACTTCTAACTCGCACTGTCTGACAAAATCTCATATATGTAATTCCAAGACTTTATAAAGTGTTACTGTGCTTTTTTTAAAAAA
The DNA here is from genome assembly GCF_014824575.4 of Sturnira hondurensis. Lineage (NCBI taxonomy): Eukaryota > Metazoa > Chordata > Mammalia > Chiroptera > Phyllostomidae > Sturnira > Sturnira hondurensis. The sequence continues at coordinate 3,042,629 of NW_028083443.1, forward strand.
AATATTTATTTATCTTTAGAGGGGAAGGGAAGAAGAGAGGGAGAGAAATATCAGTTTATGGTTGCCTCTCATGCGTCCCCTGCTGGGAACTGGCCTGCAACCAAGGCATGTGCCCTGACTGGGAATCTAACCGCGATCCTCTGGTTCACAGGCCCGTGCTCAATCCACTGAGCTACACCAGCCAGGGCTTAAAGTGTTACTGTGCTTTTTAAAGGTATCAAGGGCAAAGGAAATTTATTTGACTGGTATTCTATATTTGAAATTGCTAACTCTGCCACCTATTATACTAATTATGCCATATCTTGAAAGTTATAATCAAGTTTAATTGATCACAAACTATAAAGCACTTGATTTCATATTTTAACCTTTTATTTTAAAAGATCCAAAACTTGAACTATTTATCATTGATGTGTATAATCTTTACAAAAATTAAGTACCCCTAGATCTATTTGATTCCAATAGTTTGGGGAAGTTAGTAGAAAATTTTAAGCAGTAATATGTCATGATTCTTGAAAATGAAAGACCATACTGTATTAAAAACAAGAGGAGCAGGCCCTGGCTGGTGTAGCTCAATGGATTGAGTGAGGGCTGCAAACCAAAGTTTCATAGGTTCGATTCCCAGTCACGGTACATGCCTGGGTTGTGGGCCAGGTCCCAGCAGGGGACACACGAGAGGCAACCATACACTGATATTTCTCTCCCTCTCTTCTTCCCTTCCCCTCTAAAGATAAGTAAATGAAATCTTTTTTTAAAAAAAGCTCAATAACACAATACATGCCACGTGAGAAGCAACTACACACTGATATTTCTCCCTCCCCTCCCCTCTCTCTAAAAATAAATAAATAAAGTATTAAAAAAAGAAGAAGAGCAGATCAAAATAACTAGAGCTGAGAGTATGCCTCCAGAATGACCATTGATGTTGATGGAGCTGGGAGGACAAGTTGTGATGATACTGTGAAAGGCCTTATTCACAGTCCTGAGGTGTTCGAACTTTATCCTGGAGGCCACAGCTAGCCAAAGAGTGGGGGGGAGAAGATTTTAAATTTTAAATACGAAAGTGGCATGCTCAGGTTTAATTTTGGATGGGAAGACACAAGTGGCACAGAGGATGGGTTCGTGGGGACAGTCTTTGGCACGCAGAGAGAATGCTTGGAAAGCGGAGGCAATAGCTCTTGCTAAAGGTGGTTCAAATGTCAACCATCAACTTCAGGGTAGACAGAACAATCTGGGAAGCTATTTAGGAAAAGAATTTTAAAAAGTGGGCTGGAGTTGGGAGCTGAGAGGGCAGAAGGTCTGGTAAATAATTTTTGTGTTACAGAGAAGAAAAGGACCAGGTTTGAGAGAGAAGGCAATAAATTCAGTATGTGGTGTTTGGTTGCTTGCAAAGTGTACAAAGATGTACAGGCGGGTGTCTCTAAGGCCATTGGAAGTGAGTACCCAGAGCTCCAAATGAATTTATGTTAAATAACTGGACTAGTATACTTTGCTCTGAAAGAAGCCCACATGTTCATAAGCCTTTGCAAACAGAGAACTAATTCTTTGCCTCTTCCATCACTCTGTGTTTACATCACATTCTCTTTCAGTGAGTTTCTCACTCCATATAGTAGAGGAGAATTTGTGTATTGAGCACCTCTCCATGAGAACTATATGCTAGCAGTCGCCTGAAGACTGTAAACATGTTTGTAATTTAAATAGCCGATGAGAGGAATGACTTTATTTCTTTAAGGTATGTTTCTGAATGCTTGTGATGTACCAGTCACTGTGTTAGGTGCTAGGAATATCACAGTAAGCAAAAATAAAGGTAAGTCCATTCAAGAGCTTCTCAGTAGAGGTGGAGACAGACCTTACACAACTAAGCATGCAGATGAAATCAGATGATCTAAGGAGACAAAGTTTAAAGTTCTATAAGTACATAGAAAGAAAAAAACACTGTTCTAGAGGTTTGCCCATGAAAGTGATACTGGAACCAAATGATGACTAAGTGCTGGGTGAACACAGTAGAAAAATGGCCCAGTGGTGAGAGGGAACATGGTGCACTCAAGGGACTGAAATAGGTCTGGGCTGTGTACAGCAGTGGAGAGAAAGGAGAGCTGTAAAATGATGCTGGACATGTAAGCAGAAGTCACAGGCCTTGTGAAAAAATTTTAGTCTTTAATCCAAGAACAATAGGAAGCCACTGTAGTTTGAACAGTGAGGTGACAGGATCCAATTTTCATCTTGGGAAACCCATTTTATCTACAACATGAAGAACAGGTTGGCTCCTTTCTCACATTGGTTAAAAAGTTACCCTTTACTGCTCTTTACCCAAATTGACTTTCTCTTCATCTTCGCAGCATGCCGATAATCAGGATTGGACCCAGCTAGGGTAGACTTGGAAAAGACCCTTGTATGTCCATATAAGATGCAGGCTGCTATCCCCTTGGGACCGGGGCCAGCTCTGTGAGAGTTATTCAAGTAAAACTTGTGAAAGGGTTTACCACTTGTAAATCCATGCGTGGCAGAAAGTGTGCAATGAGAAAAGTGAGGTCACTTGGGTTCTAGTTCCCTGGCTGCCACTTTCTGGCTATGAAACCATGGGAAAATCATTGAAAATCTTCCCACTGCAGATGCCTCATCTTCAGAAGGAAGGCAGAACAGGGAAGAGGCTCTCTTATGCCCTTCTGATTGTATTCAACAAATAATGAAGAAGGGGCAGTTCTTAAGCCAGACCACTATATGGTTCCACAGGCAGAGAAAACTATGTTGACACAGGGAAATTTACATATCTGGATTCTGCATTAGAGCAGGCAGACATGTACTATAAAATTAAAATTTGTTCTTTTTATTCTTTGATCTACCATTTAAAACTGCATTTTTATATGTAGAACTAAACACAGACTCCTATTGACTTCTATTTATTAGCTAGCATAAATATCTCGAAATTTGTCTTTGACCTCTTAAAAAACTTGTAACAGGTGCAGTTTTCTTTCTACGTAAACCAGTTTTGCAAATAACTAACAGATAGAGTTACTGGTGCTTTTTTTCACAATCTCAAATCCATAACGAATATGTAGCTAATTCAACCTTCATCATATTAAACTGTAGAATACACCATAAAATACTGATACTACAACTCACATCAAACAAGTAAACACTTGTTATGGTGACAGTAAAATTTACTTTTCACAAAAGGAGCCTACAGTAATAATGCATTCAATTCTATTTCCCAGAATGCTTCTTAAGTATGTTAATAAAGTCTTTATTGTGTCTGCTTATGAAAGTCGCCACCATTTCCCATTAGAAAGTCTCTGTTTATTCATCAAACATTTACTGACAGTGACTGCTGGGAGCGGCCTCAGATTTCCACTCCATTACACGTTTGTGGCATAAAGCACATTAATTATAGATATATTACAATATTCAACTCATTGAGGAAAAATTAGATGATCAAGGCTCATTTTCCTTGACAATAAGCAAGTTAATGAAAATACTAATTACCTGATGATGAAGTGGAGCCTTCAGGATTGACTGCTTAGCATCTGTAAAAGAGTTCTGTGAATCCAGCACAGAATATTAAAGCTAGAAGCATTGAAATCTATGAGCTGGTCCTTGCAGTTGTTGAGTGCCCTTTAATTAGAGGATAAAGGGTAATCAGAGGGGAGGCAGAGTTTTTTAAAACACTTGGGGGAAGTCATTAAAAAGCCATATTCTTTACCTACAAGTTTAAAAGTATATTATATGGGACAATGACCTGTCCAAAGTTACAGGACTGACTGGCAGGACCAAGAATAGAAACCCTTTGGCTCAAGTGTGAACTCTTAACCTGGAAGCTTAATTACAAACCAACAAAAGAAAGAATTGTTACAACATGCAAATTTGCATTTGCTTTTTCATTTCCAGGTCAAGCAAGCAGAAAAGACAAAACAAATGATCCATGAGAATGTCCAATGGAGGCACACAGACTAGAATTTGGACTTAAGCCATCTTGAAGACAAAGGCACTTGAAAGGTCCCCCTAACCCCACCCACCCCCAGCTTCTCAACATTCATTAAACAAACATTTACTCTGGGCACCAAGGAGTCCATGGGGACCAGAATAGTCAAGGGCTCAGCTTCCAAGGAGCTCACATTTCTCAGAATGGAAAGGGTCTAGGGGACAGTAAACGTGATGTAGAAAAGAGTGTTAAGTGCTACGAAGACCATAAAACTGGATAATACAATGGAAGGGAGATGGGATGGGGCTGTTTAGTAATCAGTTACACGAAACTTGTACTGGGATCCAAATAACAAGACACAAGGAAGTCAGGCTGAAAGAAAACCACTCCAGGCAGAGAGGGGGGCAAGCACAATGGCTCTGAGGCCAGAGGAAGCTTGGCAGGTTGAACTGGCACTAGAAATACAGTGTGAGCCCGTGTGTAATTTTAAATTTTCTAGTAGCCATGTATTTTTTAAAAATGAAAAGAAACAGGTAAAATTAACTTTAATATGTTTTATTCAACCCAGTGTTTATTCAACTCAGGATGTTATATGGAATGTGAATCAACTTCATTTTGTTTAACTTTATTTTAAATAATTATGCAAAGATAGATTCATTGTCTGCAAAGATATTGCCATCCCCTAATTACTCATTTTATAAAAATTGCAGACATATTTTCAGCCATTTTGAAATTATTTGGGAGAAAACTTGATTCAGTCTAAACTAGAAGTTTAGAGGTTTAGACTAAACAATGATAAACTCCAGGCACAAAAAGCCAGTTCACATCAGGTAAGGGGTTAGGGGTCCTTAAAAATATGCCTTTTCTGATAAGCATGAAAAGATGCTCAACATGATTTGTCATCAGGGGAGTGGAAATTAAAACAACAATGAGGTATCACTAGACTTTTCCGAGGGGCTAAAATCCCCCCAAAAAACTAAAACCTTACAACACCAATTGCTGGTAAGGATATCACATAACAGGCATTCTCATTTATTGCTAATGGGAATGCAAAATGGTACAGCCACTTTGGAAGATGGTCTGGGAATTTGCTACAAAGCTAAGCATAGTCTTCACATACAAGCCAGCAATCACATTGCTAGGTATTTCCTGAACCAATTTAAATACTATTTGTTGTTCTACTTATTTATGTACTCATTGGCTGATTTTTGTATGTGTCCTAATTGGGGATGGAACCCACAACCTTAGCATATTGGGGTGACAGTCCAACCAACTGAGCTACCCAACCAGGGCCTGATTTAAAAACTTATGTCCACATGAAAACCTGCACACAAATGTTTATATCACGTTTTGCCATAATCACCCCAAACTGCAAGCAGCCCCCATGTCTTTAAACAGATGAATGGGTAAACAAATCTTGGCCCACCCACATAATGGAATACTATTCAACAGTTTAAAAAGGAATGTGCTACCAAACCACATAAACACATGAATGAATGTTAAATACATATTTTGAAGTGAAATAAGCAATCTTTCAGACTACATACTGTATGATTACAATTAGATGACATTATTGAAAAGGTAAAACTGTAGAGAGATGGTAAAGACATTAATTGAAAGTAGGGTAATGCTAAAAAAAAATAAATAATGTAGTATTGGATTATGACCTAGAGTATACAGTAAATATCTCTGAGTGCATACTGAATTAAAAAATAAGTGGAAGAGAAGAGACAAATCTTCTTCATAGAAACATTCCAAATTTTACATCAATACTCAGCTCTCAAGGAGGTGGAACGTAACTTCCTGTACTTAAGTGGAGGTTGCACACGAAGACTGTCTTCCCAAGAGCACAGTGGGAAAAGGAAGAGGTGAGAAGAGTAACTTCATAGTTGAGAAATCGGATAAATATTTCTCAGCCAGGTGATCAAGGTTAGCCTCAATAGTAATAAGTCATAATGATAGTATATACCCCTGACATATGATGAGAATAGTGCTTTATGGTCTTTCTCCCCCAAACACATTAGCCCACTTTAATCAAGAAAAATCATAATTGAAGGACATTCTACAAAACACCTGACCAGTGTGCCTCAGAATTGTCAGTCATTGAAAAAAGGAAAATCTGAGAAACTCTCTCAGCTAAGAGGAGCCTAAGAAGATATGGTAATTTAATGTAACATGGTATTCCTGGGTAGGATACTGGAACAGAAATGGGGCATTAAGTTAAAACTGAGGGAATATGAATAAAATGTAGACTTTGGCAAATAATAATATATCAATATTGGTTCATTGCTTGTAACAAATGTAACATTACTATGCTACATTAGTATGTTACATACTGTAAGATGTTCATAATGGGGACGATTGGGTTAGGATATAGAAAAACTCTGTAGTATCTCAGCAACTTTTCTATAGATCTAAAAGTATTCTAAAACAAAATGTTTATTTTTTAGAATAGGCATTTTCCACACATAACTGAATTATTTTTTTCCACTCCCCCAACTGACAGTCGAAGTCAGAATAAGCAAACTGCTGAGTCTGTCGTCTGAATGGCTTCCAGCCTCAATTTGTATTTTCAGGCTCTTTTGAATGCAACTAAATAGCTCGGCACAACTTCTCCCCTTTCCTGTGCATTATCCGTTGAACGGGTTCCAAAGCATGCTGCCGTGGAGGGGCCGAAGATCCAATTTGATGGATGGTCATTTCACACACCTGTTTGGGGGTCTTTGATTGATGCGCTGGCTGGCAAACATCTAATGTAACTTTCCTAATAGGGAAGTGAGGAAAACATACATTTGAGCAAGCCACAATCCAGTTTGCTGCTCATCCAAAGGCTTAATTTAGAAATAGTTACTTAATAATTCAGCATGGACAATTCCTTGATTCCCATTGACTTTCAATTCAATCAGCAAAGCTGCCTCTTGGATTTTCCATTATTGTGAAGACTGATGTATTTGATAAGAGCAAACAGCTACTCTGACAGATTAATGTTCCCTCTTGCCACCCTGCAGGGAAAGCTGACTTGGAATTCTCCTCTTGTGAAAAGAAGTTTGGATCCAAATAATTTAACTGGCTGGCCACCAATGACGAGTTCACTTCCCTATCCTATATCTATTCTTATAGCCCTTGACTACCAAAGTTCTTTAAGATCTTTGGATAGATAACCTCTTCTGAATTACATATCCCATGTAGTGAAATGTCCAAGAACTTGAAGTTGGGAAAATTTGTCTCTCACGTCAGACTTCTCATTTTTTCTGGACAAGTTATTTAACCTCTAAATGCTTTCTCCTCCCCCATTAAGTGGGGGCAACCACACATGCCTGGCCTGTCTCATAAATATATAAGAGAAATGTGCATTAATTCAATAAATATTCCTTGAGGCTCTACTGTGTTGCAGGCAATATGTAAGAACTGAGGAGGTAAATACCAAGAAAAAAATTGCTGCTTTTGTGGAAATTGCATTCTAGTAGAAAGAGACAGAGAATAATAAAATTAAATATATAGCACTTGGATAATTAGAAGTGCAGCATGAAAAATAAACAGGAAGGAGGGCAAACACTCTTGGAAAGGAGGAAAGGTGGTTTTAAATACGGCAACTAGAAGAGCCCTCAGAGAAGGGCCATATGAGTGAAGCCATTCATGATGGATTTCAGGAAAATAGAAACAGCAAACGTAAAGATCCCGAGGCAAGAAGATTCTGGAATGCTCGACGGGCAGCATGAAGGCCAGTGTGGCTGCAATAGAGGGAGCCACATGGACAATGTTAAGAAATGAGCTCAGAAAGGTGACAGAGAGGATGATTGGGTCATGGAGAGCCTTTGTCAGGACTTTGGTTCGTACTCTGGCTAAAGTCTAGTACCATTGAAGACAGAGAGCCCTTCTGAACAACAAAGTTGCCTGATCTATTTTATACTTTAGCAAGATTAGTATAGGCAGAGAATAGACAAGAGGCAAAGACAGAGGAAAGATCATTTAGTTAGCTATTGAAATAACCTAAGAAAGAGGTTGTGGTGCTTTCAGACAAGGGTCTCGGTAGAGAAGGTATTTTAAAATGATTGGATTCTAGCAATATTTTGGAGGCATAGCCAATAGAATTGCCTGGGGAATTGTATGTGAGATATGAGAAAGAAAGAAATGTTTCTTTCCAAAATGTTTGTCTTGAATGATTGGAAAGAGAAAGTTGCCATTTACTGACACAGGAATACAGGGTAAGACATGATTTGGAGGGGTAGGGAAGAGCAGAAATTCAGTTATGGAAAGGTTATATTGCTAAGCCCAAAGGTTCTGTTGCTAAACCCATTAAACATCCCAGTGAAGCTTAAAAGTAGACAATTATACATGTGAGTCTGAAGTTTGGAGGGAAAGACCACACTGCAGTAGAAAACACGCAACTCACTAGTATATATATATATAGTGACTCACTAGTATATATATATACTAGTATGTGTGTGTATATATATATATATATATATATATATATATATATATATGGTATTGAAAGCAATAAGAGTTGTTTAGTCATCAGCTGAATGTGAACAGTAGAGAAAGAGAAACCATCTCCCAAGATTGGGGCGTTCTTAGCTCTGGGGCGTTCTAATGTTAAGAGGTCGAAAAGTCAAAGAGAAACTAGCAAAAAACACGAAGAAAAGGTAAGGGTTGCAAAGACAGCAAAAGAAGGGGAGTGGGGTGGTAGTGACCTTGAATCCAAAGGAAGAAAGCATGCCAAAGAGGAAAGAATCATCAAACACAGGAAATGCAGTTGATAAGTTCCATAAGAGAAGGTCTGAGAATTGACCTTTGGGCTTAGGGATGCGGAGGTCATTGCAACTTTATTTGAAGGCAAGAAAGAAAGCACGATNATATATATATAGTGACTCACTAGTATATATATATACTAGTGTGTGTGTGTGTATATGTATATATATATATATATATATATATATATGGTATTGAAAGCAATAAGAGTTGTTTAGTCATCAGCTGAATGTGAACAGTAGAGAAAGTGAAACCATCTCCCAAGATTTAGCTCTGGGGCGCTCTAATGTTAAGAGGTCGAAAAGTCAAAGAGAAACTAGCAAAAAACACGTAGAAAAGGTAAGCGTTGCCAAGACAGCAAAAGAAGGGGAGTGGGGTGGTAGTGACCTTGAATCCAAAGGAAGAAAGCATGCTGAAGAGGAAAGAATCATCAAACACAGGAAATGCAGTTGATAAGTTCCATAAGAGAAGGTCTGAGAATTGACCTTTGGGCTTAGGGATGCGGAGGTCATTGCAAACTTTATTTGAAGGCAAGAAAGAAAGCACGATTGCAGTGAGATCGAGAGTTAAGGGAGTTCCTGGTTTTGATCCTTGTGCTCTGATTATACAAGGTGTTAACATTAAGGGAAGCTAAGTGGCAGAAAAATGGCGACTATCTGTACTATTTTTGCAACTTACCTGTAAATCTAAAATCATTTCAGAATGAGAAGTTGGAAACAGTACATGGGAAGAAATAATTGGAGACAGTAGTATAGGCAACACTTTCATGGAATTTTCCTGAAAAGATCAGGAGAAAAGGTACCTTAAGGAGAAAATGGCATCAAAGAAGGTTTTTGGTTATTTTTATTTGTTTGTTTTAAGCGAGGAAAAACTATACCATGTCCGTATGCCAGTGGGAATCATCTAGTAGAATGATTTTTTTTTTTAAAAACTGATGATGCAGGAAAGAGAACAGCATCACTGAGGCAACATCCTTGAAGAGGGGATGCTGCCTAGCTCGCTGTTTCACGAAGGGCAAGTGGAAGAATGCTGCCACCGTGTTCAGGTAGACATCGAATGCTGTCTCATTGCTTCAGATTCCTCACCGAAGGGAGGAGCAAGGTCCCGGACGAGAGTGAGGATGGAGACAGGAGAGGTAGAGTTTTGAAGAGAGAGAGAGAAGGAATGAAACAGTCCCACAGAGAGTGGGGAGAGGAATCGGTGATAGCATCGGAGACGCTGGAAAGTGATTAACGTGCATATAGGGAAGAAAGCCTGGGAGTGCAGGGGTGAATTGGTTGGCATTCTTCTCTGCTCTCTCCTCATCATTATCAATAGTAGCGACTCCAATCAACAGGTCAGGTCAAGGGGACTGCTTGAGGCAATGGCACAGCCCACCTCTATAGTTTCAGTATCATGGTAAACCAATACCAAAATCCTCACACATCTAAAAAATGACTCCAACTCGCCTTCAGAACGACCTCTTCTGCTATGAAGCAGAAACCAGATTATGCCGCCCGGTGCCCTGTTGGACCTGAGCATATTACACACCACAGACTTATTTAATCTCGTACTTTAAAAATATAGATTCTACAACATTTTAAAGCAGTGACATAACTTAAACACAGAAAGTCCAAGAGGAGGGCTGAGGGGAAAATGAAGAGTTACATCTTCAGTCCACCAAGAGCAGCCCTGTGATATTGGGCCCCAGCTAATTTCACAGGGAGGGTATGGGGCCCCAGTTACGGGGCCTCACTTCAGAAGTAGAGTTGGAAAAGAGAGACATCCCAGGAGAATTGCCTTTCTCCACTCAGCATTCTGGGGGAAAACTCCCAATTGAGTGACGTTTCAACCAGGAGTCAAGGGAGATTGTAACTGACTACCTAATAAAGCTCCTTGTTCTTCGAGCTGGTCCCTCACCCTAGCAGGGTGCGGGGAGGGGTGGGGAGGCAGGTGTCAAGTTTCCCTGGCAACTGGCTACCTGCGTCTCCTGCAGAGAGCAGAAGACTAACCAAGAGTGTTAGTCACAGACAGAGTGAGATGGAGAAGCCGGACAGTTGTTTTAGATCATTTGAATTAAACACACCTGTTAATGAGGGAAAAGGGACAAAGGGGATTTGCAGTTCTGTGGAGTTTGCTAAGGGAATCCAATTTCAGATAATTGAAAGTTGTCCACTTCAGTGCCATTGAAATAACAGACTAGGCTCCTCTCTTCTCAGAAATCCAGATTAAACTGGACAAAAGTTCCACCCAAGAGATTTCGCAGCCCCGCCTGCTGCTAGCAGCCTCTGGGAGCCTGGCTCCTTCCGTCCGTGGCACAGAACACATCAGCCGAGACGGTGAGACGGGCCGTTCTTTGCTCGTGCGATTTCTTTTTTTAAATTATTATTATTTATTTTTTTAAATATATTTTATTGATTATAGCATTACAGTTGTTCTAGTCCCCCCTTCATTCCCCTCCACCCGCACCCTCCCTCCCCCACCATTCTCCCCCCCCTTTAGTTTATGTCCACGTGTCACAAGTTCTTTAGATTCTATATTTCCCCTACTATTCTTGCCCTCCCCCCTATCTATTTTCTACCTACTCTCTATGCTGTTTTCTATACCTTCTCCCCCCTTCTCCTCCTCCCACTCCCCTGTTGCTAACCGTCCATGTGATCTTCATTTCTATGGTTCCGCTCCTGATCTAGCTGTCCTCTTGGTTTGCTTTTGTTTTAGGTGTGGTTGTTAATAACTGTGAGTTTGCTGTCCTTTTACTGTTCATATTTTTCATCTTCTTTTTCTTAGATAAGTTCTTTAACATTTCATATAATAAGGGCTTGGTGATGATGAACTCCTTGAACTTGATCTTATCTGAGAAGCACTTATCTGTCCTTCCATTCTACATGAAAGTTTTGCTGGATAAAGCAATCTTGGCTGTAGGTCTTTGGATTTCATGACTTGGAATACTTCTTTCCAGCCCCTTCTTGCCGTAAGGTCTCTTTTGAGAAATCCGCTGACAGTCTGATGGGAACTCTGCATGCAGTGGGACGGACCGCATGGAGGGAGGCGGCAGAGGGGACCGCCATTGCTTTCCTTTGACCCCACCCCCACATACAGCATCACAACCCAGTGACTGAGTTGCCCAGCCCTGGTGAACACCTAGGGCTCCGCTCCTCATACGTAACAGACATGAACAGTCCAAAATATGGCTCAAGAAGAACTCAAAGCCCCAGAGCCGCTAACTCTAAGTGAAAAAGAAATAGTGAAACTTTCAGATGCACAGTTCAAAATACTGGTGATCAGGATACTCACAGAAATGGCTGGTTAGAGTCACAAATTAGAGGAACATGTGAACGCTCATGTGATTTCTCTTAGTGCCAGGCCCTACTTATTTGCTAGTATCCTGTTTGGGTTTTTTGTTTATTTGTTTGTTTGCTTGCTTGCTTGTTTGTTTTTGCTAAAGGTTTATTTTATCTTGTCCTTTGACATTTTTTTACATTACAGTTTACATTCAATATTCTTCTGTCTTAGTTTTAGATGTACGGCAAAGTGTTAGACAGTCATGTACTTTACAGAGTGTTCTGTCATGTAGCTGTTACAATATTATCGGCTACATTCCCTATGCTGTAATGTATATCTCGGTGACTGTTCTGTAACTACAACTTGTACTTCTTAATCCCTTCACCTTTTCCGCCCAGCCCCCCAAGTGGCATAAGGGGGTAAATGGAGATGGCAGTGTCCTGGTTGTGACCTGAGCATTTCACCAGAATGTCACCCCTCTAAGCGTGGCATGTTGTAGGTAAACTCAAAAGACTGAGGGAATATGAGGAAGAAATTACCGAGCTGGCATTTCAAGTATAATTCCAACAGTTATAAGAAACTATTTGGCCCAGAAGCCCTAATGCCTCCATTAATTTTGAAAAGCTTTAAAAGCTGTAACATTGTTTTTCAAAAAGCCAAAACACTTTTCCTTTATCTCCAAAATGCCTTCCCCATTCAATGTCATGGCTGCCTCGAGCTCCCTTCTCCTGCCTGTTTTAATTTGTCTTTAATATCAGATGTGCCTTATCGATTTCTTCTGCGTATATTTTCATTCTGAATAATTCAGAGACAGAATTCCCCACCCCACCCCATTACGGTCAATAGCAGGAGCAAATTTTGAGGATAATCAATTGGGCCCTGACTGAAGATTCCTGCTGTTGATACCCCCAGAAGTGAGCAAGGGGGGTCAGCAGGGGATAATGCGACCCAACAGTCAATCGCTGCCATCAGCAAACGAGCACTCGTGGGTTTATGGGAGGAACGGGTATCCATACCTCTGGCCCACAGGGTCGCTAATAGTTCACTTTTTTTACTTTCCATCACATGGCCCTCCAGCTGTGCCAGGGAGAGTTATGGTCCATTCCTATATGCATTTTCTTTTCTACTGACATTGTTTAAACATCATGGTTTAAGGTATCGTCTTTTATATGACTAGGTACATCACGTATGCGTCCGTTATGAATGGTTTGTTCATCTGTTAGCCAAGCTTTCTTCAAAATAGGGTTGGAAAATTGGAAAGGTTCCAAGAAATTAGTCCAGGGAATAAATGTCACTTTTTAATTCAGATAATATGGTTGAAATTAATTATCATAGAGCTGACAGAAACAATGCACGTTTGTCTAGCCTCCTTTCACCTGCGGTAGAAACGCATTTTATGTGCCTGCTTTAACACTGGCTCCCATCCAAATCTTTGACACACTCAGTTGACTCCCAAATTGGCAACCCTCTCTCTAATAAAGGAATCTTAGTATGACAATAAATATGGGCCCTTTTATACAATATGACTAGTGTAGTCAGAGTAGACCTAGTAAGTACCAACTTGTTAAATTATTATAGTACTTTATATTTTCCACCTCTTTCTTCAGACATTTTCATAAAATCCCGATTTAACAGCACCTGCTACAGGCAGGCAGGCTTTTGCATTCTCCTAGGGACACTGAGATCAGAGCAACAGAGGAGAAGGGAGGCTCATGTTAACCAAAGCAGTTCAATTTCAATTATGTTCAGTAGATGGTCTTTTTTGGGTCTGATGGTTTTTGAAAACTACTTGAAGGTCTGGTATGATTTACATGCAGTTTACCTGATCTTTGGAAAATAAGGGCTTTCACAGTGCTCAATTCAGTAGCTGAATGTAATTACATGTTTGCTTGTCATAAATATTCCTAACTTTATAAAACAATGAAGCAATCCAAAAAGAATTGTTCATTATAAAATAAAGGTTGTACAGTTAATATTTCTACAATAGATATTTGGTCTTACCTATCTTCCGAGGAGAGCTGTAAAATTGCAAAACCATCTGTAGTTAATTGCTAAATAGCTTATAGTTAAATAACAGCTCAATGTATGCAAAGTAAAAGAAGAAATTAGAAGTCCTGGTTTAGTTTACCAGAGATAACTTATTTATAAATCTCTGTGATTTATTATTCATATCCTTATACAATAATCGCCCATGCATATAAATACAGTTAACCTTGAAATTTTATTCTAATTCCAGTTTATTTGAAAAGAGGTATTTTGGATTTAGGATTCATTAGTGAGAAAGGTTTTCTAAAGACATTAAAGAATTACATTACCATTATATTTTATGGGAAAAAAACAGTAATTCTTTGTTCACAATTTTATTTTATTTATCAATAAATCTCATGGAGAAGAAAATACTCTCATTAAAAATACAATTTCCTTGAAGGAAATTGTAAGGATTAAGGCAATGATCAAAAAAATAAAGATAAATTATTTGTAAAGCTGGAATTTATTTTGTAAGTATCAGCAAAGCTTCCCCCTGCATCAGTGCTGATGCATCTTACATCAGTGCTGATGCTCCAACTGCTTTCACCAAAACAAGTCATCGGTACTGTCTTGCTCTTGTTCTCAAACCAGAAAGTACAATTTTAGAGGGACAACTCTTAGAGCATTATGTAATGGGTCAACCTGACATGAAAATGAAGAATAGAATGAAAAAAACTTTATTCCTTTTTTTAGTTAATGATTGGTGGCGTGTGTAGCCCCGGGTACCTGCTAGCATGGATTGAATGCTGGTAGAGCTGACAGCAACGTGGCAAACAGTTCCTTCTGAAGAAACAACTGGAGTTATTTCATAAAACCAAAATTAGTGATATAATGCCTTTAGCCTGTTCTTTTTGGTCAGCTGAAAGCATTTTATAGGTCGACCTTAAAAATTGGTGGCCATGTTGGTATCAAAATTACAGATCTGTCTTGGGTTGCAAAAGAGAGAAAAGAGAACTGGTCTGTGGGAAGCCTGGGTGCTGGCACTGGTGCCAGAAAGGCTACCCACAGCCGTATGAACTTAGTTGGACTAAAGAAGAATAATAACAATGAGTAATAATAATAATAGCAGCTACCATGTATTGGAATTTTCTTTGAACAACAGATCATTTCATTTATTCTTCACAAGCACCTTATAAGGCGGGTATCATTATTATTCCCATTTTGCAGATGAGAAACTGAACACAGGGAGGTAAATATTGGCCTGAAGTTGCACATCTAGTAAGTGGCACAGTCAGTCAAGAAGACTGACACTCAGGTCTGACTCGGCCTTAACCACCATGAATATGTTTCTTTCATATAAATATTGAGGATGGAGCTCATGGTCACCCTCCACTTCTAAAAACGCTTATTCCTCAGTTTTATACACACTCCTAAGCAGGGAATTCTCCAACTGTGTCTATTTTCTTTCATAGGGGAGATCCTTTTTTGTTGCCCAAATGCTTCCAGTCCCTGTGGGGAGAGGAGGGAAGGGCTGCAGAACTACCACTGAGAGAAATGGGGAAGGGGCACCATGTCTGGTTTACAGCTTTCCACTCAAGAATTTCAGCAAATTGAGAAATGATGCCACAGCAGTAGCTCATGATAACGACCCCTGCCACAGTTAGCACACCCTGCTCACTTTAAATGGCCTTGCTATGGAGATTCGAAACTATGAGACGGGATAACAGTAAGTACCCAATAGCTGGACAGCATGTTTCACTCTAACTTCCCTCCTGGCTTTGTCCTGGGGTCCAGCTTTCCAGCTCAGAGCCCAGGCAGTCTCCTGGCACTGAGAGACTAAATTAATGATTATGACCTATATAAAAGACACTTCTGTTCAAAGTAGCTCCAGGTGTCCTGAGAGTTAATCAGGGGAGGTCAAGAGACCCTGTGCCTTGATCTCAGGCAGAATCGTGGGGTCAGGAGATGTATATTTCAGGGCAAGCTTAGGCTTGGGTCAAACCCTTTCTGTCACGTTCTGTGTGTTCTGGAGAAATGTATGCCTTTTTTTAAAATCTCTGGTCTCCTCAGCAAGACAAAAAGTTTAACAAGATGTGCCTCTTAGGCACATCGTCAAAATGTCTATCGGCATAAGGTGCTTGTGAGGAATTAGCAAGATAATGAGGGCGCCGCGGCTGTCACTAAGCAGAGTCCTGTGACGATCATTCCCCAAGTTCTGCATTCCCACCACAGAGAGACACGTCTCTCACCAGGTCACCCAGGGAAGATGCTGCCTTACTCCAACGTTGGAGTCTTTAAGTAAGTATTTAAGGGTTAGGCATTTATTAGATTTCATCTTTAGTTCAGAAAAAAAACTCAGGGTGCAATTTTCAATGAAATGTATCAGTCTTAACACTTGAAACCCACTTCAGTTCAATTACTTACTGTGATCTTACTATCCAAAGCATGCTTCAAAAACACAAGTGAGTTGTTCTAAAAAGACATCTGTTGGCAGGGTTTTTAAAACGAATGGTGATCTGCTTTAATTAGTTTGTTTACGGGAAAGTTACTGCTATTATACACTGACATAGTGAGGAGGATGTAAAACTCACAGTTATTTCTCTTCTGGTTTGCTCTTCCCTGGAAAGTTGGAGTGAGTACCTCACTCCAAAGTTGAACATTCTTTTTTTTAAAGATTTTATTTATTTATCTTTAGAGAGGAAGGGAAGGAGAGGAGAGAAACATCAATGTATGGTTGCCTCTCAAGACTCCCCTATTGGGAACTGGCCTGCAACCCAGGCATGTGCCCTGACTGGGAATCAAACCGCGATTGTGTGGTTCGCAGGCCTGCACTCAATGCACTGAGCTACACCACAAAGTTGGACATTCTTGCAAAATGAGACACTAGTACCAGAGATCCTGGGTTGAGAAATGCCAGGGGAAAAGAGAAAAAAAGACCAAGGTCTTCATCAGGAGCTCTAACATCCTAGTGGTTTGTCAAAACCAGCCCTGAAATCCTGAGCTCCTTTCTAAAAGGCAGTTCAAAGGGTAAAAACATAGCCAGGTGCTCTGGGGCCAGAAGAGGCACACTTTCTAAAAGCCTGCATGAACTTCACATACACATAGGATACATCCCTGCCTATAAATTCAGGTTTATAATCATTTCACAGCATAGAAAAATAGTGAAGCATTACAGATAAAATAATTTCACGAAGTAAATGGCAGCTTTTTATATGTGCATTCAAGAAAGAAAAATGAATCTCTTACGCAGGCCATAATTGTGGAACTTATGCTAATGGGAGTCATTGTAACACTTTATTCATAAGGGTCACTTATAAATGATGTATGAATGTCCATAAACGTCTCTCTGATTCGCTGTTAATAGTTAGGAATGCTATATTTTTACATGAGCCACGTGTAGTGCCTTCCAGCGGATGCAACAATAGGTATGATCTGTTGGAACAACTCTACAGGCAAGATAAGCATATTTCTGCTTGGTTATTAACTACAATAAAGTATTTCCACATGGATTGTTTAAGATTTTATTTAGATTTTGTCTTTTATTTGGAAAAACCTCAGCGTGCTATTTTCAAGGAAATGTGTCAATCATAAAACTTGGAACCCAATTATTACACTTCAGCTAAATTACTGACTGTGATCTCACCATGTAAAGCACACAAAAACTGCCAGTGAGTTGTCAAAAAACATGTCCTTTTTCAGGCTCTTTTAAATTAACATTCTGTTTTAATGAAATTTGTTTACCGGGAAGTCGCCATCACACACTGACATAAGGCAGCACAACAGGAGCCATACAAAACCTACAGCTACCAGCCTGTGGTTTGTCCTTTGTGTCCCACGCAGACAGTCAGGTGCTGCTTTGCTCTTCTCAGTGAAGAGGCAGGACGGTTTGAGAGAAGTGGAAGTTCTTGAGTGATCTTGTTGGAACTTGGTGTATCCATCGTCAAATGTTCTGTTGATAAAGTTCCATAAAACGATTGGTTTCAGATAGACAAGGAAGTGTAAATGTTCTCTGGGATGACTGAGTTGGTATTTTGCCCAAAGAGCCATTTCCAGGTCTACCAGCCTCATGCCTAAGGTTCTTCTGTTTCGTGGTTGCCCAAAAGGCGGAAATGCAGGCCCAGGAGGGCAGGGGTGGCACCCATCACATCGGTTTGGAAACTGATGAGCGAGTCCCAAGGGGAAAGGAAAGTGACTAGATGCCAGCTCCGGATTAAACTGTACCCCACCACCTGTGGAGAGTGGAGAGCAGGAAGAGCATACTGGCCTGCTTGTCTCCTTTCTCCTGACTTCTCTGGCAGGTTCGCCTTCCTCTCCATACCAAAAGCTTGGATTTTAAGTGGGTCCAGAGTGGAGGCCCTGCCCCGCGGACCATTTCCAAAATGAAATTTTCTTTAACTTACGGCGTTGATGTCTATTGTCAAATGCACAGCGCCTACAAAAGGAAGCAATTTTAGTTTCTTCCGGGCACCACAAAGAATCACAGACACCACTTTGCGAAAGCTGGGGGGAAGGGCGGACACTGTGGGAGGGAGAATGGTGCCAGGCTCAGAGACCCACTGATAGAAGACAATTCAGTCTGATTTCTAGTTTGCCGGAGGCCGGGTTTGTCTAAAAGCTTCACGTTTTGGCACAGCTCCTCCCCAAGGGCTATGAACTCACCAAGGGGTCACGTGCTTATTTCCTCAGTTCCCCCCTCCAGGGCAAACATCAGAAGACCTGCTGATGTACCATTCAATTACACTTCCATCCTTGGGCCTCAGGTGGATGGGGGTTTGGAACAGGGAGAACTTTTGATAACCTACGAAACTTTCAATTCCTGTAAATAAAACTAAGAAGCCTTGCAATCCTGACCAGGGCTGTCAAAAGCATATTGTCCAGCAAAAGGGCAGAGATTCTGATTACGACGTTGTTCATGAGTTCAGTATCAGAAGTTTCATTTCTCTGGCTACCTTCTGGATTTTAACTGCAGAAATGCAAGGCAAGGTGAAAGGAAATTTTCATACACATTGGTTGAATAAACAGAAGGATGGATAAATAGATGGACAGACTTAGAAGCCCAGGCCTTGTTTTAATTTTCAAAACCCTTGTTTTAATTCTCAAAACCCTATACAAGCAAGCATTGTTGCTAACCTTGTTTCACAGATGAGGAAATGGAAACTACTACAAAGCAGTTAATATTCTTACTCCAGTCTTTTTTATTCCAAAATCTTTGTGTGTGTGTGTGTGGGGGGGGGGTGTCATGCTCACTCTACTGTTATTCCTCATATTCATCAAGAAATTGAAATAACTAGTCCTAATGGGCCCGAATCTATTCCCAGTGATGTAATAGAGTGAGTAGAGGAGATTAAAAAGCAAAAACATTTTGTCTTTCTGATCCCCAGCCCCAAAGTACTCCTAGGAATAAAGAGAGTGGAGCATCATGGCCAGTATTCCTCTCTGCATCCTGGATTTGGTGTATGTGATATAATAAGAAAAATATTTAAAAATATGGTGCTGGGGTAGGGGTTCTATGTTCAACTTAGATTTTTCCTGTACTCATGATTTAGTCTATTTCAGACTTCATCTCAGTGTAAGCACTGTGTTTATGGACGGTACAAAAGAGTCTCTCTTACCTTAGAAATGACTCAGCTATTTGGGATTCTAGAATCTTTAACTAGAGAGCCAATTCGAGGGAGGGAGGGCAGTACAAGTGAGGAAGTAAAGATAGGAATGCTGAGAAACTGGATGGTTTGATCCGGAGGGGGAAAAAACTCAGGAAACTATAAAAAGTAGTTTCTGGATTCTATGCAATTAATCGTAAGAAAGATGCTGTCAAATCTTTTCACCATTTTTCTTTCATCAGACTGAGAGTGTAAGCTTAGGTTAATACAAGGAACTTCCTACCTGTATCCCTTTGCCACTGGGAAAACTACAATATGTGTCAAGTTCCTGAGCTACAAGACTGATTTAAATCAAGCACGTCTCTCCATCTGCAACCCTTTCCTCCAGGAAGTGTGGGAGTCTGGGGGAGAAGCTCAGTTCCCCTAGATTCAGCCCAGAGAGAGGAGCACTAGCAGCTTTTACCAGGATTCTAGACAATGTTTGAAAAAGAGAGAAACAAAACAGGGACAAACGATACCCACTGAACTCTACTGTAAATGTCACCGGGCAGAATGACAAGGTGGTTGCCACTTATTGACAGTGTCCAGTTAAAACCTCTAATCACATTATCTCATTTACTCTTTATAAGAACCCTACTGGTAGGAGCTCTTTTTATCCTTGTTTCAAGAATAAACAAGAAGGTTCAGAGAGGTTACATAACTTACCCAGGCGTATACAGTATGGGGCAGAACAGTAATTCAGGATGATGAATCCAATGTCTCATCCCAGATACTCACATCTAGGTCTAAATAAATCATTATTCAATCCACCTAAGTTTTCTCTTGATCTATCTTCTTATATTAGAAAGAGCAAAACCAAATCACAAGATAATAGGGATTTAACTCTAAATAGAAATTAAAATACATCTAAGCTGTGTTCTCAGAGTGTTACAAAAGTCAACTGTGTCACTACCTCAGTTCTGCACTCATGCCTTCCACCAGGCAGTCCACACACACTTATTAAGAATTTCTATTTAGCCCTGGTTGGCATAGCTCAGTGGATTGAGCATGGGCCTGCGAACCACAGGATCGTGGTTCGATTCCCAGTCAGGGCACATGCCTGGGTTGCAGGCCAGTTCCCAGTAGGGGACGCATGAGAGGCAACCATACATTTATATTTCTCTCCCTCTCTTCTTCCCTTCCCCTCTAAAGATAAATAAATAAAATCCTTTAAAAAAGAATTTATATTTAGACTGTTTAAACAAATATTCTGAATAGACAAGTAATTTGTCATATATTATATGCTATATGCATATACTATATATGTACTATAGATTTGTTATTTTAATGATAAATAAGAAAGTTATACAAAGAAATTTAAACATAGTATTAAACCAGAGATATGTTTTTAAGGGGGCAAGGGAATATCTGTTTTACCACAGTTTCAATCAATTAACCATTCCTTCACCATTAGAGCTCATTGAGGTTTTACCATAGTGTTTTATATATACCTAGGCGATCTACTAAAACAACTAAGAAAATGTGTAAAGCTAGTTCCCAGAGTTCAGCTAGCTCTAAGCCTCTATTAAAACCCAGTGTTACACCAATCAATATCAAGGCAGGAAGACAGAGGAAGATCCAAAGTGTGCCTTGAGAAGACATCTTCTTTTCGTATGCTGGACAACTACTTTCTACCTCCTATGTAGCTCGTCAGAGAGATGTTTTTGAGGTGTGGAGGCTGCTGAGGAGTGGAGGATGTTTAAGGACATACAACTGGCCACTAGTCAGCTACAATACAACTTCAGGTCCACGCATCAGGCTAGAATAATCAAGCTCCTTCAGCAGAACCCAGGGAGGAATTCCTGGAAACGGCAATCCCATTAGATTTCACATTATCCAACAACATAAAATGGTGTATTAATGTTCTCTCTGAGTTCAAAGTGTTTATTGATTTTTTAAAATCTTAGATAATTTAACTACATTCCATTCGCATTATGTAGTATAAGATAAACATTTCAGGTTATTTCTGCTCACATCACAGACCATGTTGTCCAAAATATTTCCTCGTTGCCTGAATTTACAGTATGAACTGAGGTGGGACAAGTTAAGCAAAGTTAGTTATCCCATATTTATGTGTGTTTGATACTATAGTTATTCAAAGTCAGACTCCAAAATAATTTTTAAACGGGAGCGTGTCTGATAGTCATATCAAATTGAGAGAAGTTTGTACATGATTCCGTGGCATCTGATAACTAAGATGATTCCAATGTTATGTAAAAGACACAGGAAAAAAGTTCTGCATAAATGTCAAGGTGAAGAACGATAGAAAACAAAGAGAGGGAAGCAGAATCTTGGTGGTCTGAGCTGTGACGCTAAAGTATTTGGACTCTCTGTGGGCCAGATATTTTAGACAGGCTGCTGTAATGCAGTGTGGTGGATTGCGTAAACAGGAGCAAGATGGGAGGGAGGAAGTCTAGTCAAGAGACGAGTGCAACCATCTGGTGAAGAGATGATAAGGGGCTGAACAAGGTGCGTCCAGGGACAACTTTGTATCCCTGGTACCTTGTCTAACTCCTGTATAAGGAATGTGCTCAAATAATATTTACTAATTGAGCTAAATGTGTGTTTCCTCATTCACATTTCAACAAACTCTCCATATCTGGGCTTTAAAACCACAGTTCTAGTGGTTTTAAAACCACAGACTCCATGAATATGTCATAAAAAATATAACAGGAGTGTATACTCTTGCAAAGTAAAGCAAGAGTATTGCTAAGTATTTACTTAGCTAGTGTTGCTAAGTAAAACAAATTGGGAAATCTGCCTGTCATGATCCTAATTCATCCCACAAACACTATCAATCCTTCCCCGACTTTGCTTTCCTCTTCCTGAACCACAGGGATGAGGATATGCCTATAGATTATAGATTCTAAAGGATCATTTCAAACATTGCAATAAAGACACTAAAGCCAGGTAGCCAATCAACCAAGCAATGCTTAGTACAGGAAATAAGCAAATCGGCAGCTCTCATTGCCTATAAAAACTCATACTTTTCTGGGTACATGATACACACACAATAAATACTTGCTGATTGGGAAAAAAAAAGTTCTGACAGAAATTTTGAAAAGGAAAAGTGAGACGACAATTTAAGGAAGCGCGTACTAATAATATAACTCTTTCCTGGAAATCACTTTTCCTGGGAGCTCGATTATCAGGAAAGGCAAGAACCAGAATAAGAAAAGACTTCTACACCATCAAATAAATATCAAAAACCATCAGGTCAGACTGGCCTGGCTCAAAGCCAGGCACTGCCAGGTATGGGCTACGGTTCACCACACACGTTACTTCTCCACTTTGAGCCCATCTTCAGGTGCACCTACCTGACGCACAGGGCTGTTAGTAGGGTTAGTGTTAATGGGCATGTCTAGAAAGTGCTGACACATAATAGGCTCCCCATAGGAAGTAATTACTATAGTGTTAGAAGTTGAATTATCTGCCCCACCCGCACACTCCTCTGCCAAAATGCACACACCAAAGGCCTGAACTCCAGCGCATCAGAATGTGACGGTATTTGGAGACAGGACCTTTAAAGAGGTAATTAAGGTAATATGAGGTCATATGTATGGGACCTAACTCCATATGACTAGTGTCCTTGTAAGAGAGGAAATTTAGACACACGGACATCAGGGCATACATGCAAAGAGAAGACTCCATGTGAAGAAGCAGCAAGAAGGCAGCTACCTTCCAGACAGGGAGAAAGGCTTCCAAAGAAACAAAGCAGCCCACACTAGGCTCTTGGGCTTCTAGACTCTAGAACTGTGAGAAGATGTTTGAGCCATCCGGTCTGAAGCTATTTGTTATGGCTGCTGTAGCAAACTAATACATGAAATCATCGCCATTTTCTCTAAAGTAGCTTCATCTGAGGTGGGAGAGAAGTCTGGCATTTGAGTGACATATGATTGGTACTTAAGAGCTTATACCTAAGCTCTTAAGCTTCCAGTTTTGTTTATAGATTCAGCATTTATGCCCACATCTAGTCCAGTGGCCTGGCACACGGTACATTTTTGATAGGCATTTGTTGAATGAATGAATGAATGAATAGTAATAAGATATGCCACTAGCACCAGGTATGCTACAAAAGGCAGCTGACAGATTCACAAGAACAATGGCTAAATGCTTAGTATACGCCAGGCACTGTGCAGCAAAATCTACAAAAAGCAAATGCAAGAACACAAAACCTCAGGAGTCTGGGAGACTTTAGAGTAAGAAAAAATGGTCCATGTTACCACTTCATTATCTGTGCAAAGACAGCTGTGTAATCACTGGTCCAGAGAGGCGATGCTGTTAAAGGGAGGGAGCCCTAGGCTTGGAGTCAGAAGTCTCTTGTTTGCTTTCTTGCTCTGCCAGTTACGAGTGATCCTTCAGAAAGTCACTGAGCTCCTGAGCCTCGGCTCCCTCTTCTGTAAAACAGGAACACTGATACCTACCCCACCTATGGCATAAAGCTGTGATCAAATGAGAAGGTATGTATCTGAGGATGCCCTGTAAACCACTAGGTGTTAGGTAGATTGAAGGCATCCCCTTCATAATGATAACCTTGAATCATTAGTAAATATTAGCTTATGTTCTGCATATTGAAATTTTATATAAAAGAAAGTTTTATATAAAATTTTACATAAATATTTTTAAAGCATCCCATTTAAATTGGTAATCTCCTTTAAAATGTCAGGACACTGAAATGATTTTCTGGAAAATTTATCTGTGTGGCAGAACTCATGCCTGGGAATGCTGGGTAAAGGTGGTCATTCTTCATGTTTTTAAACTGGTATTTCTGATGATAATTATTTAAAAGCTTTCTGATTAGGGCAGTTGTGATTCTTAGAGTCATGATTTTCTAAAGCATTGTAGTACTTCCAATTAGCAGGTTCCAGTGAAAAAATGAAATGTATTCTTTTGAGTAATAAGGATACAGAAAAAATATACAAGATGGATGCAAATAGTGATGTATTTTAGGTTTACTCATTGGTTTATTTTTAATCTATTTATATTTCACATATTACTTTTAAAATTTAATACAGAAAATATAAAACTTTATTCCATATACACAGCCAAAATACACTTTTCTCCTGCATTACACAAAACTAATTGCAAAGAAAACAAGAAACAAGAGAGGAAAGGAAAAAGAAATATAAATAAGTAAAATCAATACTGAGCAAACCCTGAGTTTTAATGATCTAGTCAATGTTTTAAAACATTGCCAACCCTTCCATTTTTCAATAAATGGTAGCAAAAAAACTTAATAAACATTTGTATCTTTGTTTAAATATTGCAAAGCAAATCTCAATTTCTCCTTTATTTTTAGTGGGGGAAGAAAGCTTAGCCTCATGCCTGGGTCCATGGTCTGTTGTATTTGTTCTTACAGAGACAATAGATCAACTTTAATGGAGTCGCATCTTACTGTCATAGTCTACTGAGACACCAGAACTAGTAACTTAAATTCAAGTTGCCTTTTTACAACTATAAGCATAAAAAATTTCAAAATATTTTAGTAATTATATAGAAGATTGGATGACTTTTTCCAAGGTACCTTTGTCCAGTAAAGCTGGTACAAAAATGGCCCTCATTCACCTGAGTGGGAGTGACCATCTGTCCTCGTGACACATTTGCAACCCATGTACCATCATAGATTAAGATTCTTCGTTAACACATTAGGACAGAAATCCTTGACTTGTTTGCCTCCCAGAGTTAATATGTGACTACAGTCAGTGATTGGCTGTATTTGGTGGGGATGCACTGTCCATGCTTTCAAATTAAGAGCATAGGAACGCTCTGCAAATGCAATGTCTGCTGTATATTGCTCCCGAGTTTGCCCCAAAGCATAATTATTTAGATTTGTCTTGAGACCAGTAGAATGACAGGCCAATTTATAAATCTAATAAAACTTGCTGCACTCAAAAAGAAAACTATTTTGTATATTTCCCAGGTGTTTGACAGTCTTTGACCTGTTTCTCTCTCAATCTTATCTCCTTTTGGGATCAGTTTTGTTCCTGTCCTTCTCAACATCAATAGATTAGTCACAATTTTTGTGTTATTATAGATACATTATAGATATTGCTGGTGTTGATATATTAATAATAGCTTATTTTTCATAGATTTATAATTTGAGTATCTTACATATATATCCCTTTTCCCTAACTTATGAAAACTTCGAAACACAATACTAACTCGAAAAAAATAACACAACAAACACTCATATAGATTCCACTTAGAATCAACAATTGTTAGTAGTTTTTCATATTTGCTCTATTATTCTCTCTGTGCAAATATATATGCACATATATGCTAGAGATATTCTCAAATATACATCATTCTTATACCTGAGAAAATTATAAAATTATTATTGAAATTTTATAGAATAAAAACTATTGCATAAATAACATCTATATCCAGTTGATATTCATATTTCTCTAATGGTCCTGAGCCCCACAGAAATGTCATTTTATAGCTTCTTTAACATTGATGTTATTGTTGCTATTTTACATATTTCACCTAGTTGTGATAGTTTCTTATTACCTTTTAATCCAGATCAGTCCCCCTCTTTGCCTTTTTTTTCATGATAGTGAACTACTTTTAAACATCAGATCCAATTGTCTCATATAGAATATACTACGCTCTGGATTTAACTAGTCATTTTCTCATGGTGCGCTCTAACTTGTACCTCCATCTCCCCCCTTAACCCATGAGTCAGATTAGAGGTTTGAATAGATTTACATGTGTCTAGGAGTCATGGGAAAGGTGGTGACCCCCTGACCTTTCCATTGTAAACTTACTTTTTTCCCATTTCATTTGGGCCACGAACACCCCACGCCTCAACATCCCTGCACCCAATGCTTTAGTACCACCGATCGTACCCACCTGAACCAGTTAGGACACTGAGGACCATACAATAGTGGTTTTCTAATCTCATCACTCCTCCACACTTAGTAGTTGACGTTTTTCCCTAAAGAAGAATCTTGCTCTGTTTTGTTTTGTTTCTCCATAATTTATTTTTAATATTTTATATTTAATCCTCATAACTTCTCCAATGTAGATAATACCATCCCTAGTTTATAAGTGAACACTAAAGCAGAAAGTCATTTAGTGACCCGCTCAGTGTGGCTAGTAAGTGTGGCTAGCGGAAACCAATGTGGAATTCAGACCTCTGACCCACATTTCTACACAGGGGCCAATGTATCACAATCGCCTCATAATGTACAGCCTCAGTGGGTGAGAGGCATCTGCACAACCCCTCAGTTACCAATGGTTCCCTCCTGAAGTACCTCTGCTGTGAAACTGTGACTAAGCCCCCCGCTCAGAAAATTCCAGGAACCAGTATCTACATGTCACCAGTATAGGCTGCAGGGTTTGGGCTATTATAAATGAAAACTAGAAAACAGTGGAATATGCTGGCCAGGAATCAAGGTGGCATTTCTCACCCTGCACTTCAGTAACTAAGAACCCCACTGAAAAATCTGGGGAGCTCTTGGGAGGGGCAAGGGTGGGGAGCAGTGTATGGGCTACCAACTCAGCCACAGTTTTTAGACAAAGTCCCTGGAAATCAGCAGTTACATAATTTCCAGATAATTCCTGATTGGTATTGGCCTTCTCAGGGTTTAAAAGAAAGATGATTTTTTTTCTCAACTAAAAGACAACTTTGTTTTGGACACATTTGTGCCTGGGGAACCTGTACAGTCTCCATCTACCTTTTCCATCCCCTTCTGTTCTCTGCCTCTTATTTTTTTATCTACAAAATAGGGTTATTAATAAGAGCATGAGAAGTTATGTTACATCGTGCACGTAACACTTTCCCAACAGCATTCAGACACTCCTCCTTCCTTCAGTTGTTTGCTTTTCTCCTCTTTATCACTCTACTGTTACTACTCCTTTCTGGAAAGAAGCAAAAAGGTTGGCCACTTATTTTTTTAAAGTGACTTAATTTATTCTTTAATAAACAAGCATTTCATACTAACTGGCTATGATTAGACATATGGTGCAAGATCTCTTAGAGACAAAGTAGTAAAAATTTTCCTCGAAGGTGCCAGAGAAAGCATCCATTATGATGTTGTAAATGCAAAAATAAAGGTTCGCGCAGTGGCTTGGGGAGGAGCTCAGGGAAAGAAACATCCTCGGCACCAAGGGTCCAGGAGCCTTTGAAGATCCCCGTCTCCCATAAGCACTGATTAAAGAGGAAGAGTTGCTTCACCTCCTTGTAACAAGAAAAAAAAATGTATGGTGTCCTCTTTATTTTAAATAAAATTCTAAAAGAGGGATTGATAGGAACATAAGCTGATCCCAAAGAATAGGTTTGGAGGAGAAGTTTTCCTGGGAGATTTGTTGGAAACTCAGAGCAAACACCCGGGAACCCTGGAAATTGTCTTCATGCACAGAATGTGCATAATCACAGGCCAGGCCAGGCCAGAGTAGTGCGTTCCCAGGTTACTCTCCCAGTCATGGGGCCACATTCACTTACATCCTCCAGGAGGGGGGATCTTAGTGCTCTTTTCACTAGAAGACCGCAGACCCACATCCAGCCATGTTCAGATTCCAGAGCCCCAAGGTGGGCGGACTCCCCCTGGGAAGACCCCATCCCAAGACTTTCTGAAGTTCAGCCAAGCCTCCTCCTCTGTGAACTTGCTGTGCGATCCTGAGTGAGTCATTTAACACCTCGAGTCGCAGTGTCCTCATTTGTACAATGAGGATGAAGATGCCCACCTTCCTCTGAGGCCCACTTTGAGGAACAGCTCATTAATGATCATAAAGTACTTTGAAAATGTAAATGCTGAATTATAATTTTAACCAACAAATTAACCTTGGTGCTTCTCACTCAATCACTCCTTCCCTCCTGGGTAAATGATCAAAACTGTTGGCTGACCCAGGCGCTTCTGAGCCCAGAATTCAGCCCCGCACAGAACACGCTCCCCCAGAGACCCACAGGGAGCCCTTCCTGCCCCTGTCACCACACTGCAGCTGCTGTCCTCCCACTAATCAAGACACGGAGATCCAAATGGGAAGGACTTTCAAGCCCGAGCTTAACAGACACTTCAACTCCAAGGAAATTCTGATAAAATAATAGGACTAACCCTGGGGACACATGGACTCCATTTTCTCTGTGTTCGTGAAAGTTTTCAATTATGAAAGTATGTGTTTATTAATTTATTTTTAACAAAAATTCGCTGGACACCTAAAATGTGCACATTACAATTAAATTCTTCACAGTTCAGACAGTAGGAATCCCGTAGCAATAAGATCAATGTGCTGTGGGCCAGCAAACCTTGCTAGAGGATTCAACCACAGCCTCAAAGCCAAGTAGTCACCGCACAGACACATCCAACCCCTGATAAGGGCCAGCTGGTGGCCAGGGTGGGGCTGCACACGCACCAAATCTCCAGTTGGCTGCTGACCTTGCCTGGCCCTCAGATCTCTCAAAGCAGTTTGTGTCAAGTGCAGCTTTGTAAAAAATGGCTCCTTGTTCCAGATAAAGCAATCAATCCAGCCCTGGATTGGGTTTTAACTGGACATTCTCCAGTATAGGATAATAAGTGTGCCAATTCCTATAATACTAAATATACTTAGGGCTGAGAGCAGAGATGCTTCCCTTATTACTCGTTGAATGAGTTGGGTCATACATTTAGGTAGAAACAAGCGCCAGGAATATATCCCATTAGCTGAACTTGAATATTTTTACTAAGCTTAATTAATAATTGCATGTAGAGTAAAACAATGCAATCTTAGTTTAAATGGTTACATTTTTTTTCACACTTAATCTGAACCAGAGTTAATACACTTATCTGAGTCATTCAGCATTTCAACGCCTATTATGAGTCATAAACGTGGTAGGATTGTATTTTTTATGAATTTATGAGTAAAACCAACCTGCAGAATGAGCACTGGACTAGGGGTGAATAGACAGATCCAAGTATGCCACATTTTAACCACTTGATTTGGAGACTCACTTAAATTCTCTTAACTTGAGTGTTTTAATTCTCGTAGCTTGAATTACCTCCTCTATAAAATGAAAATAACAACAAATGTCCTTTCTACATCCAGGGTCACTGTGAGGCACTACTAATGGAATGAGGTGTGTGAAAACATTTTGTGAATTAAAAAGCACTGTACAAGTTACGTGCTGATTCCTTCTAGTAAATCTTCATGGAACAAGTAAATTTGGAAACCCATCACTGAATGTATAAAAAGGGCATTCGGTTAGTAGTACAGAGCCTACAGGTAAAAATAAATATATACTGATTAGTATGAGGAAGAGAATAAGATGAAAACTATTTTCTTCTGATTCTGTCTCGGATCAAAAATTATATACCTGATTTCAGTGTGCTTTTCACAGCTACCACTTTATGACCTTTGTAATTAACTTCCTAAATATTCATATTAAAATGGACTGCTATAAAAATAATAGGTTCAGAAAATTATAATATGTAATTACCATATGTGGCAAGAATAAAGAACAAAACATTTCTCTCCATCTCAAGAAGTTCTGCACATTCGATAGTTCAAATTCAATACATTCTCAGTCAGGTCATACAAACAGAATATCATTTAGAAGGTAATTAACTCTCTAGTTTCACCAAAGCCTGAAGAATACTACTATTTACCATGATGAAAGACAAAATACAACAAATGAGGTACAGGCAGGTGAAATGCAATATGGATTCCAATACAGAACCATGAAACAAGGTCACAGATATTAGCAAATATTTGTAATTATCATTATAAGAGAATTAATTAGCCCTGGCTGGTGTAGCTCAGTGGATTGAGCACAGGCCTGTGAAGCAAATGGTCGCCGGTTCGATTCCCAGTCAGGGCACATGCCTGCGTTGCAGGCCAAGTCCCCAGTAGGGGGACACATGAGAGGCAACCGCACATTGATGTTTCTCTTCTACTCTTTCTCCTTCCCTCCCCCTCTCTCTAAAAATAAATAAATATTTTTAAAAAGAAAATTAATTAAAATATTAAATTGACTAAAGAAAATTATGTAATACATGTTATAACAGTGTAACTTTAGTCTTTGTCTCACTTTTTAAACATTTTTACATTTATCTAAATATGTTTTTAAGATTTTATTTATTTACCTTAAGAGGTGAAGGGAAGGAGAGAGGGAGAGAAATATCAATGTATGGTTGCCTCTCATGAATCCCCTGCCGGGAACTGGCCTGCAACCCAAGCATGTGCCCTGACTGGGAATCGAACCGCGATCTTTTGGTTCACAGGCCCGCGCTCAATCCACTGAGCTACACCAGCCAGGGCTATCTAAATATTTTTGAAAATATTCATGCACCATCTGTTATAGATTTAGGATACTATAATTTCTGAATAGTTTTTCTATTATTCTATATAAACAGCCTTCAGATATATGAAGACATATCTGAAAGCAAATACACACTGGATTCTGCTCCGCAAGACTGCTCTCTCAGGAGACTGGGGAGACACGGAGTCGGAGTCCTTGCTGGGGTAGAAAGATGGAGTCACACTCTCTTCGCCCACCTACCCCCTTTGATCTCTCTGACTTCAGGGCCTCAGCAATAAGATCAGTAAAGCTGTTAGGGAAAAAGCAACTCAATATTTTTCAGACATTTTACCCAAGCATTTTTTCTTTTATTTAGCATTTTTTTATTTGATACCTATTGCTACATAACAAGTCACCCCCAAACTTAGTTTCTTAAAATAACAAACAATTATTTTTCATAGTTTCTGAGGGTCAGGCATGTACGTGTGGTTTCAGCTGGGTCTGTCCAGCTCCAGGTCGCACCTGAAGTTGCAATTAAGTGGTCAGCTCTTGTTATTTATGCTCATCCCAAATCCCAACGGGCACTGAAGGGTTAGCTTTTAAATTCACTCACAATGTCCACTCGGGCTGAAGATCCTCACCTGTTGTCAGACTGAGGGCCCCAGCACCTCAACAGGCCATGTGGGCATCTCCACGGGACTGCTCACAGCACGGCTAGGTGCTTCCCTTAGGAAAAGTGAGCCCACGGAGAGGGCAAGACAGAGCCCCAAAGGAGGTCGCAGTCTGTTTGTAACCTAATCTCAGAAATGACATCCCAGCACCCTCGCCATATTCTGTCTCACAGGAGCAAGTCACTACTAGGTCCAGCGCACACTCAAGGGGCTTAAATTGCATTTGCATGTCAGACTTAAGTCACTCAAGGAAACGCAGAGCAGTGACAGATGAATGTATCTTTCATGAGAGGAAATGAAATTAACATGTTCAGCGTGACTGACTCCTCTCATAAAATGCCTTTCATGAATCCAATTTTTCCCCCCCAAAGAAGCTAAGTTAGTCACTTTGAAAATGGTTTCTCATCAAATCTCCAAAGAGTACAGAGTGCCTAACACATGCCAGGCACTGGGCTTGAGGCTGACCGCACAGGGAGACGGCCTCGGCCTTCTAGAGGCTTTTCGTTTTGAACTGTGTTGTTTATTTCCAGGTCTTTGAAAATATTTTTTTTAATTTCTTAGTTATTTGAGATTAACTAAGTTTGGTTTGGTTGAAATAAGGAACAACACCCCACTAGATGAGTATGCACTTACACATGTCCTTCCAAAAAGTTTTGTGGACCTTAGACTCCCTAAACAAATAGGAAGAGACTCAGTTTACAGTTACACAGAGTAACATTAGGTTGCCTGTCCTAGGCCACAAAGGCAAAGGCAGATGATAAAATAAAAGAATCCAGGTTACCGGAGAAACTACCATGTTCGCCAGGGACCATGGCATTTCTCTGTGCTCAGCAAGCCAGTTTAGAATAATCGTTGATTTCACAAACCTACTTATGTAATTCGTTCTTTCTCTTTAACCTGTTAATTGCTTGGTTGACTGGACAAAATCACTGTGCTCTGTAATTCTATTAATATTAATCCCTTGAGCTTTGTCCTGCCCTTGTCCTTGGCATAAAGCTTTGAACCATTTCACCATCCAGTTGTCCCACACCCCCTCTTTGCATTCCGAACACACTGTGCTTAACCCTAAATCTTTGAGCCCATTTTCAAAAACCCACATCAGATGTGTTTTTCCTCTTCGAATTTCTTGTTCTTTAATGGGCGTGGTTTTGAGTAAGTCCTTCTTAGCTGACGACAGCACCCTTCCATCTGAAGGACTTTGAGCTTCATCTCCACGCACCGAGCCAAACCACTTCAGCCATTCACATTAGGATGTCCACCATCTCCTGAAGGCGGTGTGTCCCTGTCTGAAATGAGATAATGGAAGAGTCTGCAAACAGAGTGGAAGTCGAGGAGGCAAGAGACCTGGGTCCTAAGTCAGAGTTCGTTCTTCAAAGTAATTTAAGGAGAATTACAGTAACAGGTGCTGATAGCCCACCTACACACAAGTGAATTCAGTTATGTTCGTATCATAGGATGAAGCGAAGGTTTCAAAGCAAACGATGAAAGAGTACTGCTCCATTGATAATGCTATTTATTCAACATTCCCATGGTGATAAAAAATCCTCGTAAAAGATGCATTTCTGATGTGTGTTAGCATATCTGCCCAAGCCTCTGATATATCAGGTGTAATTTATATGAATAAGTAAGCATAGTAAGCATTATGACACCAGGAACTCTCAAAAACTTAAAATGTAAAACATTTCTGAAGAAAGAAGTATAAAACAAACACAGTTGCTCTCCCAACTGAGTTACAGAAACACGACTGGAACCACGGGTTAGTACCGTGAAATCTAAATGTGCTGTAGCAGTGAGTGGTCACGGGAGCGAAATTGCTGTCGCTGACATCAGGCAATCTGGGACCTGCAGGGAGACTAGATGCGTTCGTGGCTTCTACTGCAGTTAGCAACACGCTGCAGAAAAGCAAAACTGGGCCTCCGGAGGGAATCTGCAAAAGGTTGTAGACAGATGTTGTGAATCTCAGAGTCCAAGAGGAGTGTATTTAGGTCAAGGAATAAGGTTGAACAAGGAGAGAAAGAGCAGAAACAGAATTTGTTGTGTGACCCCTAGAAGCCATTTCCACAGAAAATTGTCTTGATACGTGCTTTCGAAAAGAGAAATGAGACTAGCTCTGAACGACACTTAAACTAACATAAAAAATCTGAATCTAAATGAAACTACACTGAAAATGTCTCAGTATTTGAGAATTCTATAGCATGGTCTATAGAAAAATAAATTATTTTAATACAGAATTCGAGGTACCAGACAACAGTATGGTTTTCTTATATGAGGCTTGTTTTCTATCAGTCACTCAGTTAAATTAAACTTTCTTAGAAAAGTCATTTCAATTCTTCTACATAGCCTTTCTCTTTCTAATATTCAGATTAAAGTATAAAATTGATGTATTCAATAAGAACTTAAACCACACTGAAGTTACTGGGATTTCTTTTTTCATATATGTATACATAATTATATTTATTTAGTATATATTTTATATAATATATGCCAATCTTATCTCTAGTTTATTTATTTATATTTATTATGTTTTATATCTTTTTCCATATATACATGTAAAATCAAAATTATATTTGATTCTTCAATAAGAACAAGAAAGACAAGAAAAGTAGAATCCTATGTCAACTCAGCCTGTATCCTAGGTGTAATCTTGCTATTCCTGTATTTTCTTCCACCTTCAACATTAAAATGGCTACATGAAAATTCACCAGTTTTGCTAAGTTTTTAAAAAATGCACGCTGATATGACAGCTGTCACAACACAATCTAACAAAATTGTTTCAAGTGAAGTTAAAGACGACTAAGGGCTACTAGTGCCATCTTATGGGAAAAGGCCAATTTTTTGGCCTACCCAATATGTCTACACATGTATGCTACATTCCCACTTCTGTGTTTGGAGCCCTGGAATTCAGGAAGATAAAGAATCATTTAATATATCATTAAAATATAAAATGATGGCAAAAATAATAATCAAGAAGGGCTGCTTACGTCTCTTTTTTACAATGAGTTTAATAACTTAGTTTTTACTTGGAATTTTTCTAAAAGAGTGGCAACCAAAAATGCATCAAATCATATGAACATGTTTAAAGTATGAAATATTTGTAATTTAGATATAAAGCTAAGGACCACAAAATCTTTGAACATTTAAGAGAAAATGAATTTAGCCCTGGTGGTGTAGCTCAATGGAATGAGTGCTGGCCTGTGAACTTAAGTGTTGTCAGTTCAATTCCCGGTGGTCAGGGCACATCCCTGGGTTGAGGGCTAGGTCACCATTTGGGGATGGGCAAGAGGCAACCAACAGATGTATCTCTCACACATTCATGTTTCTCTCCCTCTCTTTCTCCCTCCCTTCCCCTCTCTCTAAAAATAAATGAATGAAATCTTTTTTTAAAAGAAAGAAAATAGCCCTGGCTGGTGTGGCTTAGTGGATTGAGTGCTAGCCTGCGAACCAAAAGGTTGCTGGTTTGGTTCCCAGTTAGGGCACATGACTGGGTTGTGGGCCAGATCCCAGTAGGGTGTGCAGGAGGCAACCACGCATTGATATATCAATGCCTGTCTTTCTCCCTCCTTTTCCCTCTCTAAAAAAAATAAGAAGAAGAAATAAATTATTTTTACAAAAAGAGAAAAAATGAATTTAAAAAAACTATTCCCATTAAACACCAGAGCTGAGTTTGTCCTACTTACATTGCACACCCCCTTTCATGGTCCTTGTTTGCATCTTCTGTTCATCTAGTTTACAAAATAGTTTCTTTTCTTTGGTAATAAGAAGAAAGCCCAAAATAAAAACCAGAGCTGAGCGGGTGCTGCATCACCCCATCTGGTGGGCAGGGTGGGTTGTGGACAAAAACTCTGTGTCTCCGAAACAGTGAGTTGTGCACTCGCTCATTTTCCTGCTGAATTTGTCTTGGGCATAAGGATGTTCAGAAGGTTCCGATACACTCTTCTTAGTCTAACTCTTGGACTGACATTCACAGAGAATTTTTCTTGCCACGTAATACATTAAAGGAGACATTTTAATTTAATTGGCACAATCAATCCATAAGCAAGTGGTTAAATGCATCTTTGCTCTAAGTTCACCTTTGGCACCGTTGAGATAGCTAAAGAGAATAAAGATGACCTTTGCTTTTCTATTGTTTAACATATGACTAAACAAAAAGTACAAAACACAAATTATGACAAACACATGGTACTTATTCTAAATATGCCCCATACTAAGTGTTTTAATGGGATTAATATATTAATCCCATTAAATTCTCCTACCACGCGAGGAAGTAGAATGCATTACCTCCATTTTACTGATGGGGAAAGTGGAGCACAGACAATTTACATAACTTCCCTCCCCAAGGTTACACGGCTAATAAATTGCAGAGCCAAAATACAAACCTAGGCATTCTGGTTTCCCAGTCTACGCTCTACCAATATGTCCAGTATTATACGAATTCACAGAAATTCATTAATTTATAAATAATAATGGCTGAAGAGGTTGCAGAAGGCTTCATGGAGAAGGTGGGATAGACTTGGAACTTGGCAAATGAAGATACCATGGCCAAGCCAGGAGCCAGGGTTTCTGGCAAGAAGATGAACCAGGAGTGTGGAGCATCGGTGGGGAAGAGAGAAGCCATCCTGGCCAGAGCGAGTGGGAATAAGGAGAATACAGATGAGATCATTAGGACAAGGAAGATAATGGGACTCCAGACTGAGTCAAAACTGAGTTCCTAATGGTAAAGTTAAAATTGGGTTAAAAGACATCATGTAGAAAATGAATCTGATTATGTCCCAACAGAAACAAAGCTTCTCAGTGGTGTACAGGTGTCTAAATGCTTGTCTCACTAGTGGCAGATTTGAGCAGGGAGATACCGACTCAGGGGTGTAGATCAAAGTTGATTTTTAGGCAGCACCGGCGAATGGTATCCAGAAGGCCAGAGTTTCCAGTGCTGACTGACAGTCCATTCTCGCTTTGTTCTCCGTCTTTGTGATCTGTCTACTAGAGATGTACATCAAACTGGCACTCAGCTGAAAGGTGGTTAGAGCCAGGAGGGCCGCCGGGAGGAAGAGCAGACTGAAGGGAATTTTCTCAGTGCCACCTCCTCCTTGGAAGATCTCTTGGAAGATCCTTAAAGGAAACTAATCAGGGAAGTGAGGGAGAGGAAATGGAAACACTGTCATTCCCCATGGGGAAATGTGATACTAAGGATGAGCTGGCCAAAAACAGAGTGACACTGGAGAAATCAGGGTGTCTGAATTATGTCACCAGCAAAGTTAAGAAAGTGGGTGAAGTAGGCTAGCTCAGGAACATGGCAACTTACTGGAAGAAGCACAGGGAGAAATTTTATAACCTCTTAATCTTTCCAGCTCCTTACAGTGTTCCAGAAAAGAGAAAATGTGCTTGATGAGAATGATTTATTGAGCAATTATCTCCTTCCACCCTCAGCCCTCTGGAACTGGACAGCAGACAAGTCTGGTGAGTTATAATTGTGCAGTCGGCGGAACAGCTTCCTCACAAGGCGGCCCATCTTTCCCATCCGTCCTGAGGCAGCTCTGCCTTCTTCAGTTTCTGTTTCTTTCATGTTCCCTGCTCCGTTCCTTTCTCTGGCCCGGCTCATTCCCCACTGATTAGGATTGCTTACTGGCACTTGTCACTCTATCATTGTTTCTAACCCCTGGATTTTTATGCAAATCCTCCCTCCTTTTTCTTATCCTCTCTCCTTCCTTCGTGCTGGTCCTTCTCTGGACTGTGCTGCCTGAGCAAACGTGACCTTTACGTGCTGCTGCATCCTCCCTCGCTCCTTCTCCAGCCATGTTATCTTGGTTTCCCCATTTGCCAATACACTGCAAGAGAGATTTTCTCTCCTCCACTAGCAGGACTCTTTGCTCCCCAGCATCCCAAGTCTCCTCTTACTCCTGTCCTTGTGACTGCTGTGGTCACCACAGACAATCATGAGACAGAAGATCTGAGGGAAAATTGTGCCTCGGGTAAAGTAATTTTTCAGATTCTATGTGGGTAGCCTGAGAGTGCTGAAAAGTCCTTTTCAACTGAACATCCTTTGGTCCCCAGTGTGGTAAACTGGTCTCCTTTCTCCTCTGTTGTGGATAACTGGCAACCTTCAGGCATGGGAGTGAGGGTCTGGCATGCAAGCACACTGGAGCAGACAATTACATGCAGAATGCCAACAGATCACAGAGCGGTGAGTCACATTTTCCAGAGTTCTTCCAGCAGGAAATATGTATCAGTATCTTAGAGCAATTTTGGCACCGTGTTTATTTTTGAAGCTTTGTTCCAGAGCTACTGGACACCTGATTATTCCAGTGCTTTCTGCATTACAAAGCCAAAGAGAAAACAAGTTTGGGCCCTGCTCCGCTGGCTCAGTAGATTGGAGCGTTGTCCCATACACCAAAGCGGTTTTGGGCTAGATCCCCGGCTAGGGGACCTACCTAGGTTTTAGTTGTATCCTCAGTCAGGGTGCATTGGGGAGGCAACCAATCAACAGATCGATGTTTCTCTCTCACATCAATGACTGTCTGTCTCTTTCTCCCTTTCTCATCAATAATCAGATCCTTAGCTGAAGATTTAAAAAAAAAAGTTTGGGGCTGAGTGTTTTCACTGACTTGGTGGAAAACAGCTTTCAACTCATTTCACTCAAGACTGTAAATTGAACTCAAATTGAGGTCTCTTGGGGACGGGGGAAGACAGGTCCTTTACTCAGTACGTTAAAGAAAGCATTTTTATTTCTATCAAACACCCATAAAAGGACGAATCGTGCAACAGCTGGAAGAGCACTGCAAATATCAGGGCTACCAGGAGTCACCCAGAAACCTTTAAAGTAATTTAAAGTGCTGATGGAACAAGTAACACTGGGCTTCCGCCGACGCAGCGCCCCCTAACCGCGGAGCCTCACTCGCACCCGTCCTTGCCTAACGAAGTCGGTGCGGCTGTTCCTAGTTGATCCGCCCAGGCAGTTAGTTGCCTGTGGTCTGATTGATTGGGAATGGCGCTGGTGATTTTCTTTTAAAGTATCCACAAAACACTAAAAGCATGCGACTCTCTGCTGAAATTACTCTTCTATGGGAAAAAAAAAGGAAAACTACTTTTTAGAAATTATTTACAAAGAATAAATGGATCAAGACAATATCGCGCTTCGAGATCCAAATGCGTCAGAGATAAGTGGAGATCCCAGAACTATGAATTCTTCAGCTCTCTGCAATGTAACCAAAGCAGCCCCAAGAAGCTTTAGTTGATTAGAAATCGGATTTCTTAAGTATTATCTATCCTAAATTTACAGTGTGAGTAGACAGCTACCTTAGACGTGAGGTTATGAAAGTAAAATTCAAAGGTCTAAAAATAAATAAAGGAGAAGCAACATACTTTAAATCATTAACAAATGATCATCACTACACATGCACAGAGAGATACGAAAACAGCTGAAGAAGCAGGGACACAATTAAACAGCAGTGACGACTTACGGCTACATACTCGAAGACATGGCAGAAGTCTCAGTACACCAAAAGGAAAATCTTGTTTGCTCAAATTATTTGTTTCCTCCGTCTAATGAATGCAATTCTAATGTACAAGCGATAACACTGACATTTCTTTGAAATGTTGATTCAGTTTAATTATGAAAATCACCAAGGTATTTTCTAGCTGCCGCATCACTCCCTGTACTAGGATTAATCACATCAACATCATTCATTTAATCTTCAAAGAGGAAGCAGTTGTCCACAAAAGCCTTCAAATAGCTTCATTAGTGCAATTTTTCAGTCTCGAACACTTAGCTGGCAGCTTATGATTGAGAGTAAGGTCATTATATTCATCTATTTCCTAATCTAATTTTTAATGTTTCTGCATTTACTGTAGAAATGTGTAAGTATGAAGTTTTCCCTTCTCTTTGCCTGGCAATCAGTCCAAAACAAGAAGCACATATGGACTGTGATTAACAAAATATTTGTTCTCTTTGGTGGCAATTCATGAAATATACAGGGTCATAACTGATGTATTTCCCTTTTGGGGTTTGTTCAACGTGAAAAGAACTGGACCTAAAAACTGTCTTTTCTTGTCTCTGTAGGAGACAAAGAAATATTTGGAGCATGAGAAACATCCCCTCCGTTTAGGAACTAGAATTAAAACAGTGGTATTTGCAACACTGCAAATATAAAATATATTTGGTGTTTTAAAATGCAAGATGGATTTGATATTTGAAAACAGAAATGGTCAACCTCTCTTATGTTTCTTCACTAAGGCCACGTTCAGCACCCTTCCCTTCGTTAACGGTGTTAATACTCCCTTCCAATATTGACAATTAGTAAGTATCAAAGTCCTATAAAATACAACTGGAATGGAGTTGATGCCCTGGTTAAATCTCAGTATGAACCATTAAAAATCATTTAGTAGCACCCTCAGAAACACATAGAACAGGGCCCGGCACAACAGGGTGTGGTGGTGGTAGACTCATTTATAATTACTGTACCTATGCTGAAGTGTTATAAACTATGTCCGAAAGTAAAATTTGCTGAGCGTCAGTACCAAGACGTAAAACTTGCTAGCTGGTGCTTTAAACTTTGCATCTGATGAAGGAATGATTTAGTTGACTTTTGACTGGTCCACTTGCAGAAATCATTGCTTTGCAACACTCAGTGACTGCGCAAAGGGGACAGAACGGGTAAATCAGGCAAAGGCATTCTCACGTTCATGTCTGGTGACCATAAAATGCCAAATCTGAAAGACAAGATCTGACCATGACAGGGCAGGTAATGGGTATGCTGAGGGTTTAGGCAAAGGACCGGGGCTTTTGGTCATAGCAACAGTCCATAACCAATTGCATTTATATAAAGCAAGTTTACAAATTTTGTTTCCACAAATTATATAAAGACAATTACAACATATAAAACACAAGGTTTTTTAAAGTTGCTTTAAAACAAACTGTAATGAGTTTTTGTGGGGCTGAATTCTAATTGATACAACGTAATTTTAACATAAAATATAAAGATGACAATAACCCCAGCTAGAAGAGGTCAGTATTGCCATTTGTCCAGCTCCATGTGAAATCAGCAGGGTAAATGAGACTATACTGAAGAGGAGCCAGAAACTGCATTATTTACATAGGTGTTCAATATGGTAATGAGGGGA
Organism: Sturnira hondurensis; assembly: GCF_014824575.4. Classification (NCBI taxonomy): domain Eukaryota; kingdom Metazoa; phylum Chordata; class Mammalia; order Chiroptera; family Phyllostomidae; genus Sturnira; species Sturnira hondurensis. The sequence goes on from NW_028083443.1 coordinate 3,083,162, forward strand.
GGGGACTTTGTGCATACTCTAATTCATGTATTCATGAACTTTTACTATCTGCTTTATGTAATATGATGTTAGACATTCTGAAAAATATAAAGACACCAATAGATTATCTTCTCTTGAGAAGCCTGCACTACAGCAGAAGGCAGGGGCATAAGCATGCCTTTACAATAAAGGGCAATGTGAGGTAAATGACAAAGGAAAGGAGGAAGGAACATGCCCAGGATTTGACCGGTAGGTTTCCTTCCTGCCCAGGGCACCAGGATGGCTTCACACCATGACAACACCCAGGCATCGGAGGATGGGTGAGGTGTTGAAAGGTAAATGTTGGTAAAGAGAGGATTAAATTTTTACAATTTAAAATATTTTATCCATTATTCCCAATATTTAATGTATTTTGTGTCCCCTGCCGAGAATGGTAGAAGTTCTTTTATTTCCAGAAGTGCCAAAATAATTTTTGTAATAATAAACAAATAAATTGAGGAAGACTCAATGCTCGTTCCAGTTAGCATTTTTGGAATTAAGCCTAAATACCCCGTTGATGGTTCATTTCAGGCATTTAATACAAAGTGAAAATAAAAATTTTAAAAAACAATAAACCCGAGCGAGTGTAAACATATTCTGAAAAAAAGAAGTCTACTTTTCAAATAACAAAATAAGTTTATTTCTATTCATGTAAAATCTGGCTGGAAAAAAATGGTCATAAATTGCAGAAAGTGTTGAAAACTATGAATCATGTAATTTAGTGACTTTCATATATGTATATGTATATATACATATAAATGGGTATGTGTGCATATATATGTGTGTGTATGTGTATATGTATTATTGCACATATATTAATATTTTTTCCAATGCCTGCCTGGGATGGAAGGTGGAAATTTGGTAGTGGCTAAAAGTGAATCTCAGCAAAACACCTGTAGTAATATAAATATTCAAATAGTATTTAATAAAGGGTAGAAAACAAAACAAATCATTCATACAGCGTACTGAATTCATCTAATTCACAAACACTTCCGATCCGCCTCTGGTTTCAATTATCTTACAGAACCTGTCAGGCAGTACTAGATAATATTGGGAAATCAACAAACTAAATCAGTCCCAGGAATAATGAATGTGTATTGCTGTTTGCAAGCATATAAGGGAGATATACAGGTGCCTTGAGGAAATGGGAAGAATTCAGGAAACAAAAATGATCGTGTGCAAACTAATGCCTAACCTGGGTCCTATTCTGAGTGCCTGGCTGTGTCCCACTAAATGCAACCATATGCAGTGGCTCTTTTAACTGTGACTGAGCAGCCTCCCTCACAGAACTCCAAGGAGCTTAGAATCACCTTTCTGACCATCTTTCCTGTCTCCTATATATCCTCATAAAATATTTACTGTTCTTCTGAATGACCACTCTGATTATCCTCACACTCCTTTCAGATTCCCTGATGATGTCATGGAAATGTTAAACCCATTATGCTAAGTTAGGACCTCCATCTGCAGTGACCTCTTGGCACAAGCTTCGAGGACAGCATGATATTTTACATAAAAGTTAGTCTTCATTCAAATCCTCCAGGTCTGATCCTGAAAAAAGACTGACAGCTCAATCAACCCTAATAAATACTTAACAAGGTCCATGGAAAAAAATAATAGTACCATCCCCCCCAAAGAAAATCCATTACACATTCACAATTGAGCCATAAACCGTCTATTAAGTGTACAATTATTTTATTACATTTTTATTGAAAAACAAGCATCTATCCTAATTTACAAGTTTAACCCAAAGGTGGTACATGACATTCATTTTCATTAAGCTATTAGGGAAGTGAGAAGTGATGGCGGCCAGCTCTAATTATCTTTAATGTAGTGTTTCAAATTGATCATGCATAATGCAATTACAGATCATAATTAAATTAATTTGTATTGATTTAAGATTTTATAAGTTGTTCATAAATGCAGTGCAGTGCATCTATTTCCACAAGCTAACATTAATATTTTTAAAGTACCAAAGCCCTTTCTCCTTCTTACTCCTTTTATTCTCATTTAAAAGTTCACAAACTTGTAACTACTTTATGCAGATGAAGGTGAATTTCAAACCCCTATAGGTGGATGTTTTCAGTATTTAAATAAGATTTCTCCAAGAAATTATGTCTAATGCATTTGGATATTTATGGTCATCTAAGTTTAAAAATCTCTGTACCTCTGAAACACCCAGTCCTCCTCCAGCTCCTATCCCACCAGCCACAACTGCCATCCTGACTACCTAGCACAGTCCTTGCACAGAACGCCAGCTTGCAGCTAAGTGACTGACTCCAGAAAACCAAAGGAAAGCCATGTGAACGCAGAAGTCCTTCCCTCAACACAATGGGGGCGGGAGCTGGGGAAGAAGATGAATCTTGAAGCCAAGAAAGGACCCAAGCAAACTGCTGGGAAACAAAGCCCAGGGAGTCGGATTTCCCTAGACACTTCCCATCTCTCCTCATCTGCATTAATGGAATAAGGAATACGGTTCCCCCAGAAATCCCCACCTCTGAAGGCAAAGTGGAGAATCAGCCAGTAGCAAGTCCAGGGAGTCCAGGATGCCTCCTCCCCCTGCTTCTCTGGAGAACTGAAGGCAAAGGTAGGAGGAGAGGAATGAGACAAGAGAACAGGTGGAGTAACGACTTCGAAAGCCCCACCAGTATGTTTCTGCAACAGAAACAATATTGGTCAAACTTGCCAATTCAGTCTAACTGCCTTTATCACATGGTAAAGAATTGTCCCTCCACCTCTTCCTACTTGAACTGGAAATCCAGCCAGACCCACGGCATAAACCACGAAGAGACATAATCCGGTCCTTCCACCTCCACAGGCCTTGGAACTAGAAGTAACGTCGTGTGGATGGCTGTTCCCACACAGAAAGGTGGGCCTAGAGTTGAGGTTTTATGTTGTTTTTTTCCCCCCAGTCTTTCTCTAAATGTATTAAATGCCTTAAGGTGCTATGAGGAGGAGGTGCAATAATCCGATTTGGAAGAACCAGTTTGGAAATGGAAATGAAATGTTAATGCGAAAGGCTTAGAAATTAATGTTTGGGGTAGAGCTTCCCAGATTCGGCAGCCTTCCCGTGGGATTGGTCAGTCACAGGTGCTTTAGGGGTTGCAGGTCCACAGCAAGTTGGGGCAGGAACTCCGCCTCCTCCTCTCGCGCCTCTGCAGCGCTTGAAGTCTGCTGCTCACTAGCGACCCCTCCAGGTCTCAGGGGGCCAACGAGCTGACGCAGAAGCTCACGCTTGACTCACCAGGGAGAGGGGAGCTTCTTTCAGAAGGTCGCCCCGGGACGTCCCATCACCAAGCGGGGAAAGCCGCTCCCCAGGTCTGCGCTGCCTAGACCCAAGGATCAGTGCCCTGCTCAGGCATCAAGCTCGCGGGTGGCCCCGGCAGTGGACTGCGGAGACGGCGGAGAGAGCACCCCTTTCACTACTACCCTAAAAAAGCCGAAGTTTCCGGCATCCGAGCATAAACTGGGCAGGAGACTAAAATCACACGAACACCAAACTTAGGTGGAATGGACGCGGGGCTCCCAGGGAGTGAAACCCAGCTCAGAGGGCAGAGACAGCGGGGACTCAGGGACCCTCCCCTTTTATTGGCCACCTTGGGCTTAACATCTATCGGATATGAAGTCGAACCACCGAGACAGTTTCAGATACGAATAACCTTAACACTTTTTTTTACATATTCCCCAGTTATCAAATAGCGGGCGCGCGGGCGCGCACTAGCACACATACGCGCGCGCGCGCGCACGGGCCCTCCAGCAAGAAAGCAAAAGCAAAAACTAAGCGAGGAGTTGGCTTGCCTTGACCGCCAGGGCCTGCTCCTCCCGCAGCCAAGGCGCTACCCGTCTACACCCACGCACCCAGCCTACCGACAGGGACCGCATCCACAGGACATACCTTGCAGGAAAAAGCAAGTGCGTTCAGTTGTTTAGGTCTCTGAGGCCTCAGTTAGCCCAGTCACACCACCAGCGGACAGAATTAGCTCTCCAGCCTTGACTTCTGACAACGTCTTTTTAAGCATTTGCCACAACCTATGAGGATCCTTGTCGTGTCTCCTTCTCCCCACCACTAAACAGAGCAACTCTCACATGGACCCTTCCCTTGGCCAAAGATTTCAGAAAGATTCCTGAGTTGCGAAAGGATATCCACACCCAACGGTACAAGAAGTGTAGGACAAAGAGTTTCAAGTAATCTCCAAACACACTGTTACAGTAGAGAATAAAACGAATTCCCTCCAACATAACACATTATTTCCCTTAATCATCTAATACTCAGGATGATGATATGCATTTCCTTGGACTTGAGTTACAGTTTGGCAGTTAGACTCAGCACTGCAGTCCTAAGACTGAAGTGCCAGCCATGATTTCTCTTGTGTGTGTTTTTCCTGGGACCCAGATAAAAAGTACTGCCCACTAGGAACTAGAATACTGTGTGTGTTGGGGGAGGGGGGGGAGCCCATCCATGAAGGAAGTCTTTTAAGGTTTTTTTTTAAAGAGTGGTTTTAATAAAGCATTACAATTGAGGCTAAATTTAAGTGTTTGTTTCAAAAGAGGGAGTTTGGTATTTTGTGAGTTGTCTGTCTGTCTGTCTGTCTCTCTCTCTCTCTCTTTTAAATTCGTGACTAGCAGTTCAGGTTGTTAAGTTTCCAAGCAGGAATCAGCTTAAAATGCATGGATTCTATTATACGTCCAATTTAATCACAAGGTATTTAAAATAGACATTTCCATCTAAAATCCAATCAGAAATCAACACAGTTCCTCCAGGCATTAGATGAGCATCTCCATTTTGCATTTGTAAACTGGGAGAAATAAATGTGGCTTGTGGATACCAAGAGGTCAAGTACGGCTGCTCAAATATTTTTCTTACAAAATGACGGATTTATTAGACAAATAAGTAGCCCGGCTGATGCAAAACCCCCAGTGATTGAATTTTGACGTTAAGTCAACAACAACTCGAACTGCATCAGTGCTTCACGATTTAGTTATGATGGTAGAGATTACTGAACAAATAAGAGCCAGAAATGAATACAAATTTCCGAGGATCTGCCCCTGGCACCCTCGTCTTGACATTCTCTCCATATGCTCTCCCTTTTCAGACTGTATTATAATTAAAGGACTTGCCTATGCCTGGCAATTGGAAGAGAACTTTCAAATAATTAGGCATATTTTCCTCTTTAAAAAAATAGGACAGGCTCAGGGAGAAAGCCAATTGAGTTTCATTATAAATTCCTTCGTGGCCTGAAAGTCATCCACTCTTACAAGGGAAGGAGCACGCAGTGGGTGTTTAGTTTAGTTTTTTAAAGATCTTACTTTCATTAAGAGTCTTTGGTAACCTCTTCTCCTATCTTTCTTCTCCCTTTTCCTTTAAAACACCTCTTTTGAAAAGATTAGAGGACTTTGACCAACTTAGGATCCCATGGTGGGAGAGGGGATGTGGACCCATTGCTGAATAATTAAATAGCCCATAGAATTTCAGGAGTATTTAGGTTTCACTTTCCCTGGATCACAAACTCCCCTCCTCCCCACTGCCAGGAGCCCCCAACCTTCTGTGGAGCTGGCCGTGGTGCTGAAAATCCTGCTTGAATCTTGTGAAAAGAGGGCATCACTTGTGGAGGCTTTTTGCTTCTCATGAAAAGGGGCTTACATGATCGAGATTACATTTAAGCATAAAGCAGTTCGTTTTTCACATTTCCATGGATAAAGGGGCTAATCTGCTTCTAGAGTGCCTTTATTTATTCTATGTGTGACTTCCTTACTGTGGTGGAATGGTGACTCAATGTACATTTAAGTCTTGTTGAGTGAGCCATGAAATCATTGCTTCCACCTTTTTCTCTTATCCGCGATTTTCGGCTATAATTTAGTTCCTCCCCTAATCTATGGAAATGTTTATTTTGCTATATCTGATTTTAAGTCTTAAGCTGATCAAAGGCTTCAGACAATTTATCTTTGTAGCTAGAGATTTGCTTTCTGGGTAACCAGGCACAGGCCCCTAGAGGCAATAAAATGGTACTAGATTTTATTTTATCCCAGGTTTTATTTAAGTGTAGTAATAATTGAACTCTGTAAAATAAGTTGCCCATCGGGGCTTCTCACCCCCTTTCTCATATTCCCCTCTCATGTTTGTATATACCCATAATTTCTATAGATGTTTTCAGCATGCTGGTTTTTAAATCATTTATTGTATTAGTTGTTTTCCTTCTGAAATACAAAATTGCTAATGCTAAAATAAGCAGTAGAATTCATAGGTAGAAAGAGATGTTTCATAATCAGTTTGCCACTCCCCAGAATTAAATAATAAGTTGTGCAACTGGAGTCCTTCTACCAAGGAGGGGGGTGTATTTCTCTACTTTTCTTCCTTTTTAGATAATGAATAGTACTTTCAGTCCAACAATGCCTCTGTTTACAGTTTGCCTAGATTTGTTTCTGGATTTATATTTCAATGTGCTCTTTAGGATGCAAAATTCCTGTCAAATTAAAGAGTGTTCATGTCTTGCCCGCTTCCAGCAAATCACTTGCAACACCTAATAAATCCAGCTGGGGTTCTTTCCATAGCCCGATGCTGCTGAAATCATTATTGTCCTGCCTTGCTTCATGTCAGAGGCCTCTTCGCCTCATCTGTCATGAAACCAATTTCACTTTATTTACATCCATTTGCTAGTTTAATTACTGTGCTGATGAATTGCCTGAAGGAATTAAGTTACGAGTCTTTGGAAACCCAAAGCGACAGATATATGGGCTACCTTTTAACTACAGGGGAAGAAATGCAGGCTAGTGCGGCATGCACCAAAATTTAAATATAATAAGTGTTTCTCTCTACCCACCTACTCTTGAAATTCAGGATGACCCTATCCTTATGCATTCATCACCTCCTGGACAAAATATAGTACTTCGGGACCCCTCATATTTACAGATTGGCTGCTGTTCTCTACGGCACAATTCTTCATTTTCAAAAAGCATTTTGTGTTACTAAAAGAGTGACAGATGATTTTCTAACCAAATCAAGTAATCTAATGCACTGGTGTTTGTAATTACAGGTACCTACCAATATTAACCTTTCCTCATAACTGAGAACTTCTATGTAAACACAAATAGATGTGTTTGTGAAAGTAAAGAATATTTAATAGATACAATCTAACATACAGTACAAAATACTCCACTTCTTTACTATAAATAATGTAACAGAAGTCAGTTATATAATTTTTGTCACTGAGCACAGTTTCACAATTATCTTCTTTAATGTATTTTTAAATCACAAATAAGAACATTCTGCTGCCTCTCTTGTTTACAAGCCCAGCACAATAGAGCACTGTGAATCTATGTTAATGACAGAAGGTTTGTGATGTGGTTGAATAAACTACATCATATGTGCTCTCATATGTAAGTAGTCAATCATCTGCATATATGTTTTTAAGCCTAATGTCAATAAATTTTCAATCATCCCTGTATCCTACAAATGAACTACTGTGATGTAAGCCTATTAATCATGACACTATTAAAATCACACCTACTAATCATGACATTAAAAATATCATGTTCAAATTTCCTAAACGTTGTTAGTTCTAGACTTTGAGACTGATCATTGATAACCAGAAGTTACATTTTTACGTGGTTCATCATTACTGACTACCAATTAAAATGACAATAAACCTGAGTTCACACTGGTTTCATCTTTTCTCTGTCCTCAGGTAGCACCAGCGTGAAACAAATGCAACTTTTAAATCTAAGTGCTACATATTTTCCTTTCATGGTTGTTTCTGAGAGTTTCTGTTATTTGAAAATCAGCACTTTCATTTGATTTTCCTAAAATGGTGAGTTTAAGGCACATGACAAATAGATTGAACATTTCAAGAAAGAATCTAAATCTTTTCCCCCCATGTGTCCAAGGCATGAACCAGGCATGTGCACAGACCAAAAGCCAGTCTGGGATAAACAAGGAGTTACTTTTTCCCTGGCTGATATGAGCCAAGCACCACCAAGCCAGGTGCAACTGTACCCAGATCAGGGACATAAATCTTTTTTTATAGACTTAATGTACTTATTTATACCATGTTGAGCACATAATTACTCCTAAGGTTGTGCAAACTTTCTAAACTATTATCTAATGGAATATTTTTTTACACATTCAGGAAAGAGCAATAAATACTTCTAAACAAAACAGAAATCAGAAATATAGATTTTTAAAAATGTTTTCTAATACCCTTTCCTCCTAAAAGAATTAAATACTTTTTCACCCTGTGGACTCTGCAATTTCATTCATAAAACCAAGGTTAAAGAAAGGGACAAAAATGTAAACAGTTTACATTTACCATCAGAAGAACTGAAGGCGCTGAGAACTCTACTGTCAACGTAGCTCTATATTAATAAATTATATTTTCATTACAAATCCTCCAGGTGCCTCCCTCCACACCCTCCTTGCATCCTCTAAAAACACATGTGCCCCACCCCCACTACTTTTAATAAAACTCATGTACAAAACAACCTTCCTTACAACAAGGATTTTTTTCCCTTGTATCAAAGAGTCTTGCTTATAAAAGTTTTACAATAAAGGAGCCCCAAACAGGAACCTCCAGGTAAAATTTCCTTCTATTTTAATAGAACCAGACATTATTTCAATTCTTTAGCAGACACTTATGAACAGTCTTTAACTTGATAGAAGAGAAATCTGTATTGGTTGAGTCTTTTTAGCTATTTTTATTCACTTATTGAATAAATAAATGAGAATGATGGGGGTTTCAAATGCTTTTTCTTTCTTTCTCTCTCTCCCCCATTGCTCTCATTCTCCCCCCTTTCTAAGACCCTCTTCTCCCTCTCCAGCTCTTTTTGATTAATAGATCCATGTGGCTAACGGCCTGACATATGGTGTGCGAAGCAGCTTGAGATAGTACCTTAGGCATCCCCTACGGCCATTAACATATTAGGGGCTTCTGTGCAGTCAGACGGCCAGACCTCATCGAGAGCAGGGTGTTTTCAGCACCCCAGCGCTGTTTGATGGAGGGTTTCAATAATGCACCCGTCTTCCATTTTAAGGGAGCTGCTTCTGGTGCTGAAACGCTGCGACAGAACTGGAACGAAGTTGAGAGAGACTCAGCTCCCTTCACTAGCAACATTAAAACAATGTGCTTACATCTGTTTGTGTGTGGAGGTGCAGCCTCAAGCTCACACACACACACACACACACACACACGCCAGCTCCTGAGTATTATCAGTAAACAACTAAAGTCAGCTGCCTGGATTTATTTTGTTTAAAATTTTATTTTGTTTAAAGTCCTCTTTATACGGGGAATACTAACAGTACAATACAGTACAGTTACTGATAGAGATCATTCAAAAGCAAAAACAAAGTACAACATTACATTTAAGAAAGAAACTGCTCTGAATCATGTAGCCTGTTTTTCCCTCGTGGACAAAATTAAGTGCATTTTTACCTCTGTAGCCTCGAAATAAGAAAAAGAGGAAGAAAATAATGAGAAGTTTAACTTTAAAAGATTTTATCATATTCTAGATACATTGGCAGATGAAATCCCTGGAGAGTTTTCTGGTTTTGAACTACAAAACCTGAAAGTTTCCAAACAAATAAAACTCTTGACAACAACTCAGAAAAGTGAGGAAAGCCTTTCGTGTGTACACACACGCATGTGTGTGTATGCATAAACTTTGGCGGGGGAGATGATAATTTAAAATCAAAGCAGACATCCCACTTGAAGCTTATTAATTCATTTTAACGTCGTGACTGAAGCTGGAAACTCACTTTTCCCAGCGTTCTTCTCCTTCCAGCCTCCTGCTGATAAACCACTGTATCCCCTTTTGAACTATACTCTGGCTGTTTGCTTGGCAAATAAATGATGTTCCGCCCTATTAAACCTTTTAGGCAGTTTCATCTTCCGGATTTCTCAAATACAGAACTAATAAGGAGGTGCTTTGATGCTGTTTTACTTTCAAACTATAGCCTCGAGGCGTTAAAACGCGCAAAAGGTAAGCGGGAAAAGTAAATTGCCACGAGCAAGGCGCACCCTCCCTTTCAAAATCGCTCCGACCCTCTGCAGCGCACTGCGTGGCAGCCGAAAATCGCCTGTTCCTGTGCAGAACTGCATCCCGTTGGCAGCCTCTGGGGTTCTGAACCGGTGCCACGTTACCAGGGGGATGAAGAGAGAGGAGGCACTTTTAAGTTTAAAAGCCCTGGGATCCCTTGGGGGCGGGTAAAGACCGGAGGTCTAGAGAAGGCGAAGCTTCCCAAAAGTTGATTCTAGGCAAACAAGCATCAGATAGAATGTGAGGATTAAGAAATGGCAACTTGTTTAAGCAGCCAATAATAAAACTTCTGCATAAGGCGTGGCGGCGGTGCGGTACAGATGCTCCCCAATTGAGAGCTGATTTCAAACCTCTGGCTCAGGTTACACTTTCGGAGGGACGACCCTGGCGCTGCGCGCAATCCTGCGGTGCACACGCTGGATCTCTCCTCCCCGCAGCCCTTCTCCGCTCCCCGTCTGCCCCTCCACACACACATACCCTTAGTTGAACATAAGCAAATGAAACCACTGAAACGTCTGCTTTCCTTAAAACTGGGATAAGAGAGTCTCCCGCTCATAGGCGTCAAATTTCCTCTCTAGGTACATTTTCAGAAGAAATGCAAAACCCCGGGAGATACCTCTGCCCAGCATCATATGGATCCTACCTGCTTTAAAAAAAATAAACGCCTGTGTTTACATTGCTAACTCATAAAACACATTTTAAGTATGATAGTTGCGCTCCAGTCTCAGCCTCAGAGCTCCTTGTCACGTTCTACTTCTCTCTCTTTCCCTTTCATCACAACGCTTTGGGAAAGTCGCATAAGTGATCAAAATTAACATAAATCATTATTAGTTATTAGGATTTGCTCTAAATTACACTGAATATCGCACCAGCCCCATCTGCCGCCCCTGCTCTCGCAGCAATAGATTGCAGATAAAATAAATGTCCTTACCCCATTAGAAGGTTCCTGTCCCTGTAGCCAAAAGCCAAACAAAAGCAATAAATACCGGGCTTTTCCTCTCCACTATTCAGCTGTGACTCTTTTCATCAGCTCTTCCTCTAGAAAAACTCGATAGCTGCCTGAAAATATTGCATTTTATATCACCAAAGGGCGATTAATATTGCATTAACTGTATTTAACATTTTTAAGCGCGAGTAATCTACAATGAGTTTGTTTCTATTATTAAGTACAGGGGATATCAGAACCACTGCAAGCCACTTAACATATCTGTATGATCATATTATTTGTCTCACACTTTGCATTTTTAAAAATATATATATAATGTTAGAGGGTAGCGCGCCACGTTTGAAGTGGCAGCAGCCCCGCTAATGGTCTGCTTAAACTATTCTGACACTGACTGGAGACAGCCAGGTCCCTGCCTTCATTAAATGTTTATTGTCAACACTGGAGGAGGGGGGATGGGGAGGGGGAACTGGTGTAAGTGAATTTCCGCGGCTGGAAATTGTCAACACTTTGTTTAATTCTGTTCCTCGCGCACAAAAGTTTGTTTGCGTTACGCTGCACTGAAGCCAGTAGTCAGAGCTACCAAACTTTTGTTTGCAATTCATTTTACACACTCAGTGCAAGGAATCTGCTTCTCTTCCTCCCCCATCCCCGCCTTTCCCACTTTTCTTTCCAAGCTCTTTTTCAGCTTCCTTTCCTCTCTTCTCTCAGCTGGAGAGAAGTGACTTCCGGGGGCCTTCCGGCCGGGAGCGACGGATAGACGCGGGTGCTTTCCGCCCCACCACCCCTGGGTGTGCTGGAGCTGGATGCTGGTCTCAGTGCTTGTGCGTTACCAGCTTCTCTCTGACCAAGATACCCCATCTGCGTTTTGCGATCCAGGATTCTATTGAATTTTGAGGGACGAAAGCCCTGTGATCACCCTCCCCCCGCCTGGGGTATAAATCCTTGCTTGATAAATTCCAATCCACAGCATGGCTTTGGTGGCGTGCACCTTAACCGCAAGACTATTATTGCTACAAATTTCTTTTTAAAAATGTAAACCACTTTCGAAAGTTTTGTGGTGTTTAAGGTGTCTGTTGATTCGGGCAAACTGCCGGGAGAGGAGTATTTTCAACCTCTCTGCGACATTAGTCCCTGCACGCTTCTCTCAGGACATGCTCATAGGCACTCACAGAGTGGGAGGTGACCTCCGCGAGCGCCTAATTAGCAGCTGCGGAACCCAGGCTCACCTCTTGGAGGGGACTCGGCGCACACAAGGCGCATGTGCGGGCTCGGCGCGCTCCCTGCTCTCCGTGCGCGCCCCAGCCGCCCAGCGCCCGGCAGGTCCGCGCTCCACTGGCCACACCTGCGCACGCGCGGGAAGCCGGACCGGGGCGCGTGGACCAGCAAAGGTCGTTGGAGGCCCCGCGGAGTCCTGGCTGAGCCCACAGCCGGGTGGCTGCCTCGCGGGTGGTGAGGAGCTGCCTCCTGGAGCAGCCGAAGCCTCCTAACCCGGAGCTTCTGGGCGACAGCGGAGGGGCGCAAAGCGAGCACAGCAACGCCGCTTGGCCGTGATTCAGGCTCTTGGGGCTTTGGGATTCCCCGAGTGGACGGCCCCGAGTGAGTGGGGGTTCCCGTGTCCAAACGAGCGCCCTGCGTGGGTCGGAGGAGGGCGGGTCTCCTCCTGGCTGCAAATTCTGACCCAATCAGCTCTGCCTGTGGTTTGAAACGGCACCCGCCAACCCACCCGCCCCCAAGCACTCAGACTCGCTGGGGAGACTAGCGACCTACAGACGGCAGCGGCAGCAGGGCAAGCAGCAGACCCACGAGGCTGCCTCCGAAATAACTCCCGGAGTCCGAGCACGGCTGGGCCGCTCGAGTTGCGAGACCCTTCCGGGCCAGCATCCAGCCTTGTAGGTGCCCCAGATTTCGGGGAGGTGGAAAGAGAGGGCGCCAGCCCCCCAATCACGGAGACTTGGAAACAATTAGTAAACTTTTTAATTAGTTTCTTGTTATCATTCATTTTATTAATTTCCAGAAGTCTCAGGCCATGAATTATTCAAAGGGCAAGCCAACCTGAGCCGTGTGGCCGCGCGCCTCGCCTCTCGTTCCAGGCCCGCCCCAGGCCGAGCCTCCCGCCCGCGGCCCCGGAGGGTGGGAACCAGCCGCCGCCAGCGGTGGTGGCGCAAAGGTTTGATCAAATATTAAATAACGTAATTATTGCGACAAGGCTTATCTTGCAGGTGGAAATAATCCCCCGCCCACACACACACACACACACACAGCCCGTGAGAATTCGAATTTGAATGCGATTTTTTTAAAAATCAATTAAGCGCGCGGTCTCCTCTGAAACCGCTCAGACTTACTTGGGTGGCTGTCACCGAGCGGGTGAGACCACGGCGGCGATAACACGGATAAGCAGAACCATACGAGATGCTCGTGGTCGTCACCTTTATCATCCCGCTGGCTACCAAGGCCAGTTTGAACGGGGGTGGGAGAGTGCTTTGCGCCAGGGTCAGAAGTCGCGTGTCCAACCCATGGCCTGGACTATGAAAGCCCATTCACGTGAGAGCTGGAGCAGAGACGCTTCGCGCCGGGTTGGCGGGGGAGGCTGGGGCCAAGGGGGGGTGCTGGTCAAGACAGTCCCGGGGCTCAGGGCGACCGGCCCTGTCCAGGCGTGGGCACTTGCAGGAACAGGACCAAAGTACTTTTCACAAGAAAGTAAAAATCGATACAATCACGGCAGTGGGTGCCTACGGTTTATTTACGAGAGTGTAATCGAAATTGAGAGGACTTTCAGAACATGCATGAGACAAAAATCTATTCAGAAGTTCGCTGATGTGTGTCGAGGACACCATTCCTTAGACACACAGGAAGAGCAGGACCCGGAGTGAGGACTGGGGAGAGGAGAAAATTTAAAACGAATGGCGGGCACAAACGTGGCAGGAGTCTTTCAAGTGTCTTATCTTTCTTTTGGCTTTCCTACTCTAGCACCGCCTGGGTTTCCTGAGAAGCTGAAATGCAGACGGAAAATAATTCTCCCACTTTCTCCAATTTATTTTGAGATTGTTGTTTAAAATAACCGGGGGCACACATCGCAGCATTTCCACCCACTGCCTGGTGCTGCGAATCCGCTTAGAGTGTAATTCCACTCTTCAGCACCTGAAAACTTCGAAAGCCTGACTACCGCTGCGTGGCCAGCCTTCACCTCCAGGAGGACGTCTGTGTGCTCGTCTGTTTGTTCACGGACTGACGGCGTTGCCTTGACAGACCAGTCTTACTACTCCTGCCGGCAGCATACAGATTCACTCACCAGATAGTAAAGCATTTCCTGTTTTGCACAGTTTCCTACTACAGAAAATAGGAAACTCTGCAAAGCATGTATTATCATAATCTGTTTTATTGACATAATGCTGTCTTCTTTTCATTGGGTAAGGGTTGTACTTAATACAGAACAAATGTTTACATTCTTATTACATACAGTGGTCGTCATTATATAATACAAAAGTATTTGCAACATTTCGTTTGGGGCGTATTCTTTTCTAAGCGGCCTTTGTAAATCTTTTCATCTGTTTATTCGTGGTTCTCAAGCAATGAAATTGGTCATACTCTTCTATAAAATAACGTGGGGTGTTTTTTTACAAATACATTTTATTAAAAATTTTGATGACATTTTGAGTCAACAGAAAAAGTCAATTTCGATGGAAGAGATCTATTTTTTAAAATACCTCTAAATGCTTTTTTTAAAAAAAACATTAACACCTTTAAAATCACAGCTTTTTAAATGCACTATTCTTTTTTGAACATCCAGTGTTTGTTTCACAGATTTGCCGGTGAAATTAAAAGGGTCTGGCTAGTGTGACATGACTTCAGAAGGTGCACTCCCAGCTCTGAAGAGACTTCAGACACTTGGCATGTGACCCAGGCCCCAGCCACCACAGAATGAATCTCTGGTCCCTTTGGAGCAATAGGTGGCACACGACCTGATCCAGATAACACAGGCATTTGTCATGGGGGTGGGACAGATTAGTGGGTGGTGTCTGCGTTTATTAACTTCCAGAGAAAAGTCATTTACTTACATTTTTTAAAGGAAAGTTTTTAGGCCAGACAAAACATATAAACCTCCAAAGGTCTCTGTCCCTGAACCTCAATTTAAATATTTTGGGGGGTGCCTGGTTATTTACGAGCTTCCACCACTCTGAATGAAGGCTGTGGTTTAAGAGTTTCTGCAGTTAGAAAAAATGTTTCTGATAAACACAGGCCACTAATATAGAATTCATTTTTTATTCAGAGCACCACTTTTCACATGAGTCGTCTGAAAGTGAATTCTGATTCAGCAGAAAAAATACATCATTCTCACCCTTTCCCCTCTTTTCACCCTCCTTTTAACATCCCCCCCCCCCGCCTGTATTTTTGGTTGAAGGCTGAAGTGAGTCTCCTTTGCAGACCAGCTCTACCAGGACTTGGCCTAACAGACACAAAAATGCACCCAAATGATAAAACTGCTCTTCTTTCAGTTATGTTTTATTTGGAAGTGTACTGGGACACATCCCCCTGTTGTATTTTGGCTCACAGAGATGGTTCTGGTAGAAGTGGGAAGGGGGAAAGGTGATAGAGCAAAGACGTCGTAACCCAGGAGAAAGCTCAGCAGACACACAGGGACAGGTGGGTCGATCCATGAGACATTTCAGGAGTAACACTGGTGGTCTGTGACCACCGTGTGTGTGAAAGAAAATATTTACAAGAATCTTCCTTTTTATTTTTCCTCTAAATACAAGAATAGGACAAGAATGCTGTGTTGTTGGTGAAAACAGGCAGTAGACTGTGAAATCACACTATCCACGAAACGGTCTATCAGAAAGCTGGCCCAGTTTAGTGCTCGGTTTCAAATGCATAGAATGTTTGCGCTGCAAACAATGAGATACAACGTAATTAAATAAACAATGTCTAACCAGAGTGAGACCTAATTGTGTATCTTTCCACACTCTTCAGATCATGCATGATTTTAGTATTGTTAAATGGCAGGGGGTTTTTTTCCTGCCATTTCTTCTGTTTTCAATTTTTTAGTTCTTATTAAAGGATGGTAATAAACCATCTCCACATGAGATCAAAAGAGTATCTTGTGCACCACGCAGGCATTTTACCTAGCCACCTTCGACTGTCTTTCTCATTTTTTAATCCATCAGCAGTTCATAAAGTACCTTGATTATAACTATGAAATACTATACATGATTTTCTATTAGGGAGACTGGTAGTGCAAATTAAAGTTCTTGCTACCCAACATTTATCCCCAGCAATAAATTACTTTTGAATAATAATAATATTAATAATAACAATAATGATAATGAAATACAGTTATTCTGCTTTTCCCCCCAACATGCAGACCCCTTTGAAACAATGGAGGACTTTAAATCTTTCTCTCCTGTGGGACTTAGTTGACTTTCCACACAGTCGAGCCCTGCTCCAGCTGAAAGCAGAAACTTCTCCAGGTGTCAACAATTTCATGTTCTCCAAGGGAGAAGGAAAAGGGACCTAGAAGCGCTAGATGGGCCTTGTTCTGTGGAGTAAAAGGGGCAGACTATCTCTCCTAGTTTTTTCCGCCCATCAGTCTATTTGAATCAATAGGAAATAAAGTTCAGTAGGTAGTTTAAAATAAATGACACTTAGAGAAATAAATGAAAGGGTAAGCAAGTGCTATGAGTGTGGGAGGGGAGCTGGTTTTGAAGTACTTTTCTAGATCTTAGATACAAGAGCAAAAATAAAAAGAAGAAAAAAACCTTGTTAAGAAGTGTCTTTTTCTCCTAGAATAAAATGCTTCTTTTGAAGCTCTTAAATTCTGCCTTTTAGTCAACTCAAAGACTATGCCTCCCTCTCCCTAAACACCCACCCAGCTGGACTCAGGCCCAGGAACATAGGCCAAGTCACTGGGAAAGGTGGGCTCCACCTAACAGGTAGTTAAGCGCCCCACCCCCTTTCAGCTGTCTTCCCCACACTCCCTTTCTGGCAACGGGGAGAGCAGCCATCCAGTCTCTTTGGAACCCAGAAAATAAATCAGAGAGGACGTGGGGAGGGTAGAGATGAGGCTCAGAGGGGAAAATTAAACACACAAGAACTAACTGCACTCCCCAGCATCTCACCTTCCATTGGTTCGGGATTTCGTTTCTCAGCTCATGTGTGTGGGGTTGGGTCAGTGGCAATAATGGTGGTGGCTCTTGTCTTTCTTCCTTAGGGGAGGAATGAAGCTGCAGAATACTGCTCCCTGGAGTTAAATTCTAAAGCATGTTTTATTTGCTTTTGTTCTGTTTTGTTTTAGTTTGTCTTTATGTGTTTAGTTTTTGGTGGTTGGTAGGTTTGTTTTTGTACATAGTTCCTTGGTCCCCGGGAGATTTTGATAAATGTCTCTGGTCCGAAACAGTCCATTTCCCTACCCTTTCCGAGTCTCCCCCTCCCACCCCAACCCCCAGAATCATCCTGCTCCTCAAAACCCTCCTCCAGTCTCGCTTTCCTTCCCCCTAATCCCTGCTCACCCAGATGCTCCCTCTTTTCCCGCTATCCTCTCCGGTGTCCACACCCAGCACCCCAGTGCTCGAGGCTGGAGGAGGGTGAGCGCAGGAAGAGCATAAAGAGAACGCTGGAAGAGGGATTCTCCAAATGCAAGCAGGATAACGGACACTCCAAATCCGGGGGTTGGGGGAAGTAGGCCCGCGAAAAGCCCCCCTCCCTGACCCCGCAAGGCCCCTTCAGCTCCCCGATCTGCCCCGCCGGCACCTCCCACTCCCCTCAGTAAGTGGCGGAGAATTTCATCCGCTTCTGCTTCTGTCTCTGGTTGCAAAACCACACCCGCACCACGTTCTTTTTGAGGTCCAGTTTCTCGGCGATGGCAGCGATCTTCTCTGAAGAGGGCCGCGGCTGTACTGCGAAGTAGGCCTCGAGGGAGCGCTTCTCCGGCGCTGCGATGGAAGTCCGCTTGCGTTTCTTCTCACCGCCGTTGAAGAGCTCGGGCTTGTTCATTTTCTCCCGCTGCGCACCCTCGGCCTCCTCGAGCCAAGCCTGCAGGATGGGCTTGAGCGCAATCATGTTGTTGTGCGAGAGCGTGAGCGACTCGAACCTGCAGATGGTGCTCTGGCTGAGCGAGCCCACGCCCGGGATCTTGAGGTTGGCCAGCGCCGAGCCCACGTCGGCCTGCGTCACGCCCAGCTTGATGCGCCGCTGCTTGAAGCGCTCCGCGAACGCCTCGAGCTCGCGCGGGTCCGTGTCTGAGTCGCAGATGGACGCCAGGCCCGCTGCGCCCACCACCGCCGCCGCCGCCGACGCCGCCGCCACCTGCCCGGCCGCCGCCGCCGCTGCCGCCGCCGCCGCGCCGTGGTGTGCGGCCGCCGCCACCAGCCCGGGGTGCGGCAGCCCCGACGGCATGTTCATGGCGGCCGCGGCCGCCGGGTGCGACAGGTGGCCCAGGCCGTGCATGTGCGGATGCGGGTGCGCGGAGCCGCCCAGCAGCCCGCCGCCCGGGCCGCCGCCTCCACCCCCTGGGCCACCGCCGCCTCCGCCGCCACCCGGGCCGCCACCACCTGGGCCGCCGCCTCCCGGGCCGCCGCCACCCCCCGGGCCGTCGTGGGCGCCACCACCGCCGCCCGCCGAGCCTGCGCCGCCCGCGCCGGCCATGAGCGCGAGCGAGGGGGACGAGATGTGGTCCAGCAGGTCGCCGGGTTCGAGCGCCTGGTGGTGGTGGTGGTGGTGGTGGTGGTGCGCCAGCGGCACGGTGGACGTGGACGTGCACGGCACGCTGTTCATCGTGTGGTACGTGGCGTCCGGCTTGAACGGGTGGCTCTTGCCCTGGGACACAGCGATGTCCACAGCCGCCAGCGCCTCGGCCCGCGCC
The DNA here is from genome assembly GCF_014824575.4 of Sturnira hondurensis. Taxonomy (NCBI): domain Eukaryota; kingdom Metazoa; phylum Chordata; class Mammalia; order Chiroptera; family Phyllostomidae; genus Sturnira; species Sturnira hondurensis. The sequence continues at coordinate 3,102,004 of NW_028083443.1, forward strand.
AGCAGCGTTTCGTCTAGGCTGGCGAAGAGGTTGCTCTGCAGCTGCAGGCGACACAAACCAAACCAAAAAGAAAAACCACAAAACCGAAAAGCAAAACACAGAACAAAACAAAACCACACACAAGCCGGAAAGCACAACAAGTAAAGAACAACACAAAGCAACCAAAACAACAACAACGGGGGTGGGGGTGGTAGAAACCGGGAGAGACGGAATGGGGACACGTTGGGGACGAAGATGGGGACAGAGGAGAAGGGCAGGGAGCGTGGCGAGGAGCACAGACGTGGGGAGAGGGAAACACAGGGACACATTCCGGGAACGGAAAAGGAAGGGAAAGAAGAAGAAATGGAGATGTAACTCGCATCCGGAACCCGCGTCGCGCACCGAGCACGCAGAGATCGCCTCTCCGAGGCGTGAAATTAACAGAGAAAGTGGAACAAAGTCGAGAGTCGTGGCCCCACCGATCCCCACTTTGACCGCAGGTGCCCGACACGGAGGCGGGGGCGACAGGAACACGACATTAAGTGCCACTGTACGGAATGCGCCAAGCAGCGGGATTCCTCTAAAAACCCCTGCCCGCAAGTGCCCGCACCGGGACCTTTGCACACACCAGCACCCGACATGCAGCGTCTCGGAGGCAGGGAGGGGGCGAGTCTGCGGGCTGGGGCCGCGAGCGCGGGGCGCTTACCGGCGGCGTAGGCAGGCAGGCCCGCCGGATGGCCTCGGAGCTGGAGTGCAGCGAAGGGTACTTGTGCTCAGGGAGGGTGGGATGCATGGCAAAGTGAGGCTGCTTGCTGTTCATGGACATCATCTTGATGGCTTGGCTTGTAAATCCACAAACACTCCGAAAGTCCCCGGGAAAGTGCGCGCGCCGGCTCCCCCGGCCTCCCTTCGGAGGCTGCAGCCGCGGCGGCTGACGGCGCGGAGGCGGTGGCCGCGCGGGGGCTGCTGCTGCCGCCGCTGCCTCCTGGCGCTCCCTCCGGCCGCGCAGAGCGCCGCGCACCGGCCTCGCGATCCCACTTCTCCAAGAGCTCTAGCCCCGCGCGCGGACGGGATGTACTCCTCTTACACCTGAGCCCCACTTCTCGCGGCCGGCCCGGGGAGCTCTCGCGAGAGCTCGCGGCCCCGCCGCGCTGACGGGCATCAGTTGTCCTCGCCGGTGTGACGCGCGCCCTCCCGCTCGGCGGCGCCGGGCGACTGCGCGCGCGCGCGCGCGCCAGCCCGGCAGCGACCGGCGCGTGGGAGCCGCTCTTATAGTGACCACCAGCAAGGACAGCGCAGGTGATGCACCTGTAGCTGGCCGGGCATGCGCAGTGCGCGCCGCACCTTTCCCACCGCGGGTCGGAAGAGATCAAAAGGGCCAGCTATTGTCTGCGGGTTGGCACCTCTGCAGCCGAGCGCGGCGAGCGGTTCGCACGCAGCCGCTCGAGTGCCCCTCTCCTCCCGGACCCCGCCCCAGCGCGAGCCCGGAATATAAGCGCGCTGCTTTGGCACACCTCCTCCCTGGGATGTCTAACAAGCTGTTATATAATGTATACAGCGGGGCATTTGTATGTTAAATTATGCCCGCGCATTCCTCTGTATACAGTATAAATCACAGCACGGGAATGCAGAAGGTGCTGTCTTTTGCTGCAAGAACCTGTTTCTTTCAAGGTTTATAAACACGTTCCCGAAGAATAATCGCGGTGACAGACGTTCGTTTGAAGCAGTCAGACGCTATTGATTTCCATATAATTTAATTTCCTCCGCGCACTTCGTGGCTGTTGTTTCGGTGACTGGAGCCGTGTCAGGCGCCGACAGTGACAGCCACTTAGGAGCCGCAAGGAGCGCGCGCTTCCTCCTCAGGAATGGCTGTTAAAATGAAAATGTGCTTTTCTCTCATTCTTTGTCTCCTTTAACCGAGTACAAACCCGCGTTTCGAACGAGCTCTGGGTGATCTGAGGCTTCTAGCAAACAAAAGGAGAAACAGTTAACAGGGTGTTGGGATCCTTTCCTCTCCCCCGCGTATAAACACACACGCACACACGCACACACTTTATCCTGAAAACTCCAGGAAAAGGAAACCGCTTCAAAGAAAAGGGAATAAGATGCGGAACAGATAACTTTCTTTTCCTTCCATCGTTTTGGCTTCTCGGCCATGGATGTCATTTTCTTCAGTAGGAGACAGGAGTAAGCCAGTTTATAGAAAAGCGTGATTAAAACATGTATTCAAACCAATTGGAAACAACGGGCCCAAGCTCTGGTCCTGCTTTCACAGTATTTATTTTTGTTGTTGTAAAATCAAACCCTACGAAGAAGAAGAAATCAATTACCCATTCTATTACCCGGCCCTCAAGTGGCGGGCAGATCAAGCGCCTCCCCGAGGACCACGGTTGAGACGCCCGAGTCCCCGGGGAGGCAGCGCCAGCCCGGGGTGATAATAACCGCCCAGATGTTGTCACATCTGGGGCGGGAGAGCTGCAGAGCGGCGAGGCGCTGCTTATGGGAGGCAGAGATCAGACAGATAATTTTTCTGGTCTCTCCCACACCAAAGAGATCTGCATTTCAACCAAAGAGCAGATCTCATTTCTACAAACCTAAATTTGCGTTGGCGTTTATTTTATCTTTTCTTTGGACAAACCGCCTGTGTAGTTAGTATACCCACTCGCTACTCAAATTCCAAGAAGAGCCCACAGGCATCACCAGGCCTTTTCCTTCCTTTCTTTTCTTCTCTCTCTGGCCCCCACCCCCACCCCCTGCAGCCAGAGAGGGGAGTAAGAGGGATGTTCATTTGCTGGTGCAAGAAGGAGCCGCGTTGCCATCCATTACGCGGTCCCCTGGGAGTGCTAAATGCAACTTTATCTCTACGAGGAATGGACGGCGGGCAGGACATCGCTGGAGGGAGCGAGTGTGTCCTACGTAGTCCTCGCAGCGAGTGCCCAGGCTTAACCTAATCCTTCCTGACACCCTTCTCGGCAGTTCCCTGAGCTCTCCCTCGGGAGAAGAAAGGGCCGCGCTGAGGGTGAGCGAGCGGCTGGATGCTGTGGACCGCCCCAGCCCCCAAGGGAAACGCTGGCCTTTAGGGACCTGAAGAGTGCAGAGGGACAAAAACGCAAACAGCACAGATTCCGGCCTTGGGACCTCCAGAGAGCCAGGCGAAGCCCAGAGTACCGGAAGCTCGTCTCGGTTTACCTTCCACCGCTTGGAGGGCACCAGTGGACCCTGCGGGGAGGCACCTGGCTTAAGGTCAGGAATTTACTGACTCGAGGAGACTCCCACCTTAGCTTATTGGACATGGGATCCCTTCTTTTTGCCCAGAATATCTCGCTTTTTCTGGGGCTAGACGTGTGAGGGCTATGAGTATAGTGTTCAGCTCACTCCCCAACCAATTGATTGGAAGTCCATTTAGGTAGGGCACATCTGTGTTCATCATGAGGCTTAGCAAGGGACTTGTCACCCCGTTAACACACTCCGTAAGACAATGCTCATGTATAGGAAGAGAAGGCAGATGGGGAGGGTCAGAAGCAAAACCAAAGAGTTCAACAAGCCAAGGCTAATGGGGAGGGGACACGCAGGAAAATCACCGAACGGGGATCTCCTTTCGCCCCACAAAGGAAATGGAGACAGGGCCAGAGGGTGTGCTGTCCTCACAGAGAGCCGTACATCTTCCATCTAGCCTGTTCTCTTTCCAAAGTCAATGATTTCATCCTTCCCTCATTTACTTCCTACCTTACCCTGCTTCCTGAAATGCATGCTGGGCAATTTCATACCTCTGGGCCAGGGCAAGATACTGGAGTTAAAAAAGAGGTATAAAATGTGGGTATCTGTCCTTCCAGAGGTGGCAGACCCTGAGAGTGAGGGAGCTACAGGTGAAGAGGTGTTTGTGGTGCAGCGTGACAGGTGCAATGAGGGAGTTGTGTAGAAATATGGAGTGGGGTGGGCATGATGCTTGGAGAACTATTCTGCCATATCCCTGCTGGGCCTCAGACCCAGGCTAGAGAGTGTAGCACTGTGGTGGGTCCGAAGGCCGCTCCTCGGACCCTCCCCAGTACTTACCCCCAAGGCAGTGCTGAAAGGACCAGGGCTCGGCCCACCAGTGTGTCACTGCTTTGTGCTCCCAGTTTGGCAAGTGCGGTAACTTGGTGGCCCCTGACTATACTAATGATGCCCACATGGGGTCTGAGCCTTGGCATAGATTCCTGGGCAGGTTTCCCCCTCCTTTTCCTTGTTTAATGACCAACCCAGATCCCTCTCTCCCTCCAATTCCTAGCTTTGCATTTTATCAAGAGGAGGATAATGAATGCACAGCTATTGATTTCCAAGGAATTCCCGCCCCCCAGGGATAGAGTCTATCATCTGGATCAGAGACACATCTCTCCCTCATTAATTAATTCTCTCCTCCTTCGGCAGGCCCACTTAACATTTCCTTTGGCAGAACCTCTTTCACGAGTTCAGGGTACAGGCACTGGGGGGTCGGAGGGAGGACCAGAGACGGGGACGCTGTGCAAGGGCCCGCACTGTTGGGGGTGAAGTCTCCTCGTCTTTGACCGTCGAACCTCCCAACCAACACACACGTACACACGTACACGCACTTCGGTAGAGCGTTTCTGACAGCTGCTGGTCTCCGACTCTGCCTTTCCCCTTCCAGAGGGACTAGGGGAAAAGTGAACTCTGGACTCTGGAGCCGCTCCCTCACGTTCCAGACTCGCGACGCCAGGTTCCCCTCTGGCAGTTGCGGGGGGGGGGGCGGGGGTCGAAACTAGGCATTCACTGCGAGCAGCTGAAGCCCCCGGAGCCCAGAGTCAGCAGGCTTTAGAAGAGGCTAGGTTGTGTTAGGTAGTGGACGGGGGAGAGCAGGAAAGAGGGAGTCTGTGGGAAACGGGGCTCAGTTCTCGGGAGAGGGGCTGCACCCAGGCGGCCCCCGTGCGCACCCCGGTGGACTCTGTCCCAGGGTGCGCTAGCGGAGGGGTTGGTGCGGCACTTTCGTTTCGACCCCGGGCCACAGGGCTGCTTTGATCCTTAGTCTCTACACTACCCCTTTCTCACCCAGGCCCAGTCCTTCCCTAGGCGAAAAGACTGGGCCCCTCGTCGACCCTGCTGGGGGCCCTCGGACCTCCTTACACAACCCATAAGGCGGCAGCGCCCACACTGTCTGGTTCTGGGCAGTGGCCCTGCCTTCTGCCACCCGCAGGGCCCAGCTCAGCCCAAGACGCGCGTCCAGAGTCACGCTCTTGCCGGCAGGGGGTCAGAGATGTCCTGGAGGCCGCTGTCCTTCCTTTCTACCCCGTCCCTCCCGCCCTTCCCGGGCCCCCCTGGGCTCGCTGGTCTCCCGGTCTCCGTCCGTCCCCAAGGTCCGGGACGGGGCAATGAGTTACTGGGGGGAGGTGGTGGTCCCATGTAAGACTCTTAGCCCCGTATTCAGACTGAGTTCCGGCGAGTGGGAAAAACACTGTTGTCCTCCTTCGGTCCGTTTAATCCAAATGCAACTCCCTGACTGATGCCCTTGCAACACCGACGGTGCATCCCAGTCAAGTTCACTGTGGGTCATTATCCCTCTTGGCGCCGCATGCGTAGAATTCTACGTGCAGAGCTGGACAAAAGTAAACTTACAGCCGTTGCTATGGGAAATAACGAAATAATTAATAAATAATAACACAAGAATAAGCTGTGTTTCGAGTGCTCAAAACTGTAAACCTAGTATTGCCCACCCCTCCATAGATCTCCAGCCTAATCCCTCCCTGCACTTGAGACCCACCCACCTCGTGAAACCCCTACGGGTGATAACAGGGCCACTGTAGCTGCTGCCTAATAGGGGCACGCCTCCCCCGCTGGCTCGTCCCAGCAAGCCTCGCCCTAGCACGAAACTACGCGGCCACAGGCCCTGGTGGGTCAGGTCCCGAGAGGAGCAGAGCCGCCCCTGCCCCGACCAGGCACCTTCAAAACTGCCAGAGCGCGCTGGTCCGAGGCCAGGTTTCGAGCTCCGCGAGACAACGACCACGAGCACACCGACTCGCCACCAGACGCTTCCGCGCGACGAGATCGAAGTTCTGTCCCCTCCCTGCCCCCCCTTCCCGCCCCAGAGCCGCCCGCCAGCCGCGGCGACCCGGACGAGCGCGCGCCCTGGTGGGAGACGCTCCGCTGGCGCGCGGACAGCAGAGGACCCCCGCCCCGAACTCCGCCGCCCACCCCGCCCCCGGAGCGCAGTTCCCCGGAGAGAGGGGCGGGCTCGTCGCCCTCCGCGGGCTCAGCTCTGCCTGTAGGAGTAGGGTCCCCAAAGGGTCCAGAAGCCGCGGAGGAGAGCGCGGAGCCGCGAGTCCCGGCGTCGAAGCGCGGAGCGGTCCGGTTGCCGCCGCCAGCCGCCCCTCCCGCCGCCGCCCGCACAATTCAAAGCCCNGCGGACAGCAGAGGACCCCCGCCCCGAACTCCGCCGCCCACCCCGCCCCCGGAGCGCAGTTCCCCGGAGAGAGGGGCGGGCTCGTCGCCCTCCGCGGGCTCAGCTCTGCCTGTAGGAGTAGGGTCCCCAAAGGGTCCAGAAGCCGCGGAGGAGAGCGCGGAGCCGCGAGTCCCGGCGTCGAAGCGCGGAACGGTCCGGTCGCCGCCGCCAGCCGCCCCTCCCGCCGCCGCCCGCACAATTCAAAGCCCCTTGCGAGGGACTGGGAAATAGTTGCCTTGTCATGTAACACATTGCCCTGATTTATTATAAAATTTTAACGAAATCATGCATATTTTAACAGCCTTTAATCACTGCATGAAAATTTAATTCATGGACTGTAGCGCGTTTAAATAAATGAAGTGTTAATTCATTAGGATTAATTAATTTGTTAAAGGATTGTGTGCAAGGTTAAGGTGGAGAGAAAACTCTTTGTTGGTTTCGCGTCTTAATCGCCAGGTTCGTGAGTGGCAATAAAATAAAAAGAAACCGCGGAGTCAGTCGTTTCTTCCGGTGGGGACTGGGCGGGACCAACTGAGACCCCCCCCCCGGCCCCCCAAACGCTGGAAACTCCGGCCACGGGGGCACCGGGCGGGTCTGCGCTCCTGGCCAACCGGTCGGGGGGAGGCGGGAGCGGCGCTGGCGGCGGGACTAGGGGAGGGCTCGGGTCGCTGCCGGGGGCGGGCCAGCCCTCAGCCGCTCTCCCCAGCCCCCACTCGGGCACAGAGATGACCCCGGAGTGAGGCAGGTCGTGCCTTCTGGCCTCCCGAGCGCCGAGCCTCGGCTTAATGGACAGATGATGGGCCAGTCCTGCCACCTCCCGCTCCTCGCAGCGCCCAGGGAGTCGCTGTCTCGCCAGCAGGCCGCCGGCCCCCGGCGCGGGGGGGGCCTGGAGGCCCCGGGGACGCTCTGAGGGGGGAGGCGGGGCAAAGGCGAACTCGCGGGCTCGGGCTGGAGCCTCGCGGAACCTTTTCCCACCGCGTCCGGACCTTAGGGAGTCGTTCCTTTCGCACCTCCTCCAAGAGCAGGACGAACAGGCGCCCAAGGCGGCGCGGCGGCCCCGCGGGAGAGAGGCCCTCCCCCGCGCCGAACTCGCATTCCTCCTCAAAGACCCGATGGGAATGGAAGCCCGGGCTTCCACACACTTGGCTAATCCAACGAACATTTATTAGTGGGGGTCTGCTCGCGTGGAAACCCAGCAGACCTAGGAACCCACCGTCTTTGAAGCAGCTGCGCTTCGATTTAGGCATTTCAGCCTCTCGTCTAAAACTGAAAACCACCCCAGCCGGAGTTCCAGATGAATTCTTAAAAGAATGCCGCATTTAATAGATGCTTCCTCGCTCGGAGCTGGGTTCCGAGAATTAGGCAATAAAACGTTCACTAGGCACTCTGAGATCACTGCTTAAAAGGTTTTCTCTCTGCCAAGTATTATTAGAAGGATCAGGTTACATTGTGAGAGGCGAAGGCTGGGTTTTCGGACTCCCACAAATAGGAAGGGAAACCCTTCTAATCTAATAGGCCACATCCAATAAAGTTAAACTGTTAATCTCAGTTTGATGTTCTCTACAATATCATTAACAGGGGCAAAAGCAAGGGAAACATGTAATGCATGTATTACTGTGAAAAACTGGTACCATGTAAGTATATGCTAAGAAGTTCCTGCAGCAGTTAGGGTTCAAGGCCAAAGTTCTCTCGTTCCGTGTTAACTTTGGTTGTTTCAAACCGAGGGAAACACAGAAGAGATGACAGGGAAACAACGCAGATTTGAAACTGAGGGGCTATAAATCTTTAAAAGTCTACCATTTTGAGTTTGGGTCTCTCTACGAAATAAAACAGGAGACTTGTTTTGGATGGGATGATGAATTTGAAAATGAAAAGATAAAGAATAAAGGCCATGCCAAAAATTAGCATATGTCGTTAGCCATCACATTTTAGAAAGTGGTCAACAGATACTGTTTTTATTTATAAAGACATGAGTTGTTGAGTGTTCGCTTCCTTCGTCACTAGCGCATCCTAGCCTAACAGGGCCTTGGTGCTGTTTTCCAATCCATCTGAATGTTGGTTAATGTGGATCTTGTTAAAAAGTGGCGCATACTCACTCCCGTCCCTGAGCTTCCACTTGGTAAATAAATGTTACTTGGAAAAGAAACATGCTAGTATTTCCAAAATATGCTTAAAAGGATCTTTGGAAACTTCCTACCCACTCACTCCCTGGCCTAGACACATGAGCACTCGTGGGAGTGTGTAAAGCAGGCAGAGGCCCAGGCCCGACACAGCTCTGGGCCAGTCCAGCTGTGCCTGGGATGGCAAACCCTCAGCTCGCTCATCTGCGAACTAGGGGTGTGGTTGGTTCGCAGCATTTGAAGAGGATTGTGAGACAGGGGCTAGCAAAGGACTTGGTTTCAGTAAAAGATAGGGTATTTTTAGTGTATGTATATAATAGATATTTTTTTCAAATGTGAGAACACTGTATTTTTCATGATACAGATTATGCTAAAGACAAATGAGGATGTGTGATTAAAATCCTGAACAGGTTATTCAGAATTACAAGTTGGACTAATTTAGCATAGGAAGTACTGTTTGGCGGGCGGGGCGCTACAGCAGTGTTTCTGGAGCGGATGGGAAATACGTGGGTCCTATATAGATGCTCTTGCCACAGGCAGGCATTAGGAAATCAGGGTATGTGCACTGGATCTCATGGCAGTGTCAAAATATACCTGGATTAAAAACTGATACACTCATGGTACAGAAGAGTTTATACACAGAGTACAATAAAAAGCTTACCCTCAAATTTATTCTATTCAGAAAAAACTGAGATTTTTACATTTAATAAAATTTCAAATGTATAACATTGTCAAAGATGTTTAAACTGCGTATGTCCCTAAAAGAACCCATTAGTTTTTAACATATCAGAGCTAAAACGACACACAAATATTTATTGAAAAATATGTATGACTAAACAAAAAATGTTTTATTAACTTTTTAAAATTTTTATTTTGGCTTGATTAGTGGAGGGCACGATTCCCCAAATCATAAAAATGATTTGTTATACTCCTATGGTTTTGTTGACTCCTTGAAGTCTATTAAAACAGGGGTCAGCAAATGTTTCTCTATTTTAGGCTTTGTGAGACACACGGTCTCTGTTGCAACTAGTCCACTATGCAACCGCAGTGCAAAAGCAGCCACAGATAGTATGAGTGCAGTAGCTACGTTCTAATAAGACTTCACTCAGAAACAATGAAATCTGAGTTACTTGTTGTTTTCCTGTGCTATGGAATATTCCTAGCATTAAAAAAAACAATTAAAAAGTATATAAACTAGTTTTAGTTCATAGGCCTTTTACAAAAACAGGTGTAAGCCAGATTTGGTCCATGAGTCATAGTTTGTCAATTCTTTTTATTTTTTTTTATTGTTAAGTACAGTTTCATGCCTCCCCCCCACCCGTCAATTCTTATAAGATCAATAAAAAAATGGTAAGTTTGACTGGTCTTTATACGCTAAGTCAGTATCTGAGACAACATCAAGGATTACAGTGCTTATGACACCCTTTATTCAGTTCCCACAGAAAAGCATGCAGTATTCATGTAAAACAGTACGGCATTAACGTAAAATGCTCAGTGCACATTTGCTAAACAAGTCATTCCCATACAAATCATTTTTAAAAGCCTGCATAGGCGTACCAAACACATGTTTGGTAATACACTTTTTCAAAGCCTACATTATAAATTGTGCTTAGCTCACCTCTTCTCACCCCCCAAAACTCTTCATGAAAAAAAATTTGTCCTACGTAAAAGATATACTATTAGCCAATTGAAACTTCTTTTTCTTATATAAGAAAGACAGTGCAAGCAAGAATGCTACCATGCATAGTTTCCACATGCAAACAAGGACCCAATCACTCCAAAAGAGCTTCCCTGGTGGACCCGCAGAAGTGGAGCCAGGACTTGTGAGTGAGTGCTTTTGCGCATGTCTATCTGGAACCATAAAGCTACCATGTTGAGGCCCCTCCAGAACCCAACTGTTCCATGTCTTCCTTCCAAAGGAAGGAAGACTCAATTTTTGACTTTTCTCTATACTGCACACAAAAAGATGAGCAAATGAACGTTATCTCACGTAAAACAAATATTTTCATATAGAAATGTAATCTTTCATAATAGCAAAAATGTTTGTTTACAAAAACTGAACAAAACACAACATTAAGAATGCAAACATACACATAAAACCAAAAAAGAAGTGAATATTGGTCTAAGGTTAGAACGCTGTTTCTCCACGGTGGCCTTGCATAAAAGTTAGGCCACTACTACATTTAAAGAAAAGGGGGCAGGCAAAATAATGCCCAACCTAGGAAAAGCTTTAAAGAAACTCAAGTGTCTCCTGGGCAGTGTGTAGACAACACTTACAGTGTTATTTAAGCAATCCTAGTTCTGAAGACAACTGAGGCTCATTAATAGGCCGTATGTAACAGTTATAACCATTGTATCTAATGGTTATCAAAAAATCAAGACTGGAAACAAAACATATCCAAACCAGATACGTATAATAGTTACTGAAAAGAAACTCTCTGCCTATCTTCTGGTCAAAAAGATTCCCAAATAAAAATGAAAAAGAACAAATTCTTCGGAATGAACAAAAGTATTTTTGGGTACACTGGCAGGGGTGTCCAACCTTTTGGCACCTCTGGGCCACACTGGAAGAAGAGTTGTCTTGGATCGCACATTAAATACACAAACACTAATAAAAATGGATGAACAAAAAAAAAGCTTTTAAGTAAATTTACAATTTTGTGCTGGGCTGCATTCAGAGCCACCCTGGGCTGCACGCAGCCTATGGGCTGCAGGCCACAGGTCGGACACCCCTGGCCAGTACAGGCTAATCCATCATATTCTGACTTGACACTTGACTAAAAACTATCAATTCAAAATCATACAGAACCTTTATGAAGGGAAAAGTAACTTTAAACATTTATATTGTTCTAAGGACAGAAATACAAATGACACCTTTCTAATGAGTCAACTTTTAGTTGCTTTTGAAGGGCTGGCATTTGAAAGGCTGCTCTGGATTTTTCTTTTTGTTGACTGATTCACATTTTTATTTCTCTTCTCAGGCACAAAAGACGCAGACCAGGGAGACTGAAGGTGGTTGTGAAGACCATGCATCTCTGAGGACATCTTAAACAAAGATGACCCAAAACTTTGATCTTCAAATAGCTGATGTGAACCACTCAACAGAACACCTTGGGAAAACTCAGTCTGAAACAAAGAGCTTGGGGGTTTGATTTCATTAGTTCCTGAGTTAGAACTGGGGTGGAGTGAAAAATCTTCACTCATTTCTTGGTCAGGTGGAGAGAGGAGGAAAAAAGAAGAGGGTTTCCACTCATTTCCATTTTCTAACTGATCAGTAGTTAGAGAACCTTTGGAAAGGTCTGGCTTAGTTCTTTCTTCCAACTTATCTGGCTCCTCCAGAAATTCACTGCCTTGGGAGGACTTCAATAACCCGTCCAAATCCAGTGGCTTAAAACCGTTACTACACGGGCTCTTGCTGTTGTCTGACTCAGACATCATTGAATCCAGCTCAGAGATTTTGTCAAGGTAAGCTGCGTCCATTGAGGCTTCGCTGGATGTTCGTGTCCGATTCATTTCCAAAGAGCGAAGAGAATTCAGCCTCTTGGATAAACAGGAGCCTGATTTCTCACTCAGTTTTGAAGAAAGTTCCCCAACAGAATTCGCAATTGTGTTCCCCTCTGAGCTTTCAAAATCCAAGCTCTGGGCATAGCTTGTGGAACAACAATCCCAAAACCCTGCCTTTGGGGAAGTAAAACATTCTGGTTTCTTTTCAGTTTCACTTTTATCGTCTTCTGAAGAATCTTTGCTACAGACATTTGGAGAATCACAAAAATCATCAAAGACCAATTTTCTGAGATGGTGTGAGTGCTTTTTGGAACCTCCTGCTTTGACCATGGAGCTCTCTCTATTTTCTGGGGTATTGAGCTGAAGGCAACTCAGGGACAAAGGCGTACAAGGAGCTGGAAGATCATAAAGTTCATCTTTGTAGGGTGCACAGTCACTTGGCTTACTACCCCAGTCTCTTTCCAAGTAAGTCTCCATGCTTGCATCTGTCACACCCAACATTATTTCCACCTGCTTCTGATACAGATCTTTGTTCTTAGAACATTTCAGGTCTGTTTTGCTGGAGCTTTCCTGCCGGGCAGAGCTGTTAGAAGGCTGTGCCAGGTGAGAACTCGAGGTCGATGAGCCGAGCTGCTTTCTGGCAGCATCTTGGATGGCACATCCTCCTTGATTCTTGGATGGCGCATCCTCCTCACTGCCGTTGCTCCCCTTGCCATCTATAGAAAGTGCTCTCTGGCAAATGGAATTCATAGCCTCCTTCTCTTCACTTGAGTTTTTTAGCTGTGCGATCTGAGATTCTAGCTCCTCTATATACTTATCACTCCGTTCCAGGGCTTTCTTGAGGCGACTGGTTTCACGTTCGTACTGTTCTACTTTGGACTGAAGAGCAGCTACTGTAAACCTTCCAAACCTGCAAGGAACAGAAGAATAGTTAGCCTTACAGCTCAGGCCTTCTTCTTCCCTATTTTTTTTTCAAAGTTTAAGAATGTCAACTGTCTCAGCACACCCTAATTTCACACAAGTCATACTTCAGACCAGTCAATGAACAGGACAAAAGCCATGCCTGATATAGCATCCTAAAAAACCGAAGGATCTAATAGAATGCTTTGTGGTCAAATCAGACCAGTGGTAGAGGAGAGGCAGAAACTCACCGAAGATTTCCCTTCCAAGAGCGAGCTCCATCAACTCAGCTCAATATGCGTGAAGAGTTAACACAATGGCAAAGATTTATGATAACATTTGAACAGTGGTCCACATCTTGAAATATTTACATTCAATCATTTTCCTATCGTGCAGCAGTGTTTTAAAATATATTTCTTATACAATGTCACCTTGTCAAACATAAAATACCAATTTGAAATTCAGAAATCTTAGCAGTCGCAGCAGGGACAGTTTTAAATACGTATTTGGACCCTTTCAATTACAGCCACTCTGATCGGAAGCTTTTACTTGGCCTTTCTGAACACTGGGCTCTATCCATTTCAGTTCTACTTATTTTTGGCATTTTACAATTTTGTGAAACATCAATCTCATTTCCTCCAACTTTGAAATATAAAGTCAGTGCTTCTGGTTCCAATACGTTATGCATAAAAACATCTTCACGTTTTCGGAGGAGGATTCTGGAGAGCCACTGAAAAAGAACACATCAAAAATCCATTCCTTTTACTGGGGATTATCTTGTTTTCAGTATTTCCTTAAGAATGGGCACTGGGCTCGGTCCAGAAAACAATTTTTGAGCATGTATCTCAGGCTGGTGGGGCATCTGGAGCACAGGATACAAAGAGCAACAGACTCTTCCAGCTTTAAGGGACATAAAAGGTCTCCTTAAACCCCATCGGACCACCGGGGAAATTTATCTTTTGGAAAACTGCTTCAATGAGCCAATAAACATAAGCCTTATATTCTAACACCCTAAAAAATAACTTCGCTCTACAAAAGTTCTTTTCTTAGTCACCGCTTTGATTAATTAAATACTGATCCATGAAGAATTCAGGGGTTGTCTCTTTGGAGGAAGGTACTTGAAAAGGTGACTTCTTGAAATGGATTTTTATCTCTGGGTTTATCTTTCTCTTTCTTTTTTTCCCTAATAACAAAAATAATGCCAACTAGTAAAGCATACTCAGTGTTAAAAACAACGACCACAGAGAAGGAACCCTCAGCAGTAAGGGCACCTCTCAGTCACCGCCTGCGTCCGTTCTGTGGCCCCCCCTCCCCGCCTACCGCCTCCTCCTGCGCAGCAGCTCAATTCACTCTCCCGCTCGCCCTCACTACGACCCTGGCTCTCATCACTAAAGGAAGAAAGCAGGGGCAAAAGTGAATATAGATTCATAAACTCTCAAGGTCAGAAAGGGCCTTAAAAGACTTGTTGCTGAATATTGATCTCCTCACTGCAATTAACTGAACTCTCAGAAAGAGCCTCCTCCCTCCAACCTCTAAAAAGCAAAGCAAAAAGCCATAGGCATCACGAAAACAAAAGCAACTACAATAACGAGCCCCTCTGTTTTAAATGCAAAATTTTCTGCTGCGACTTCAAGTATTTGGTTGAATGAAAGATGGAAGTGTTTCCTTCCTGGTTGAAGAAAAATATTTTGGTTTACAAGTGTCGTATTTAACAGAGCTGTAGTTTCTGTAAGAAAAATTTGAAAAGTGGGCAAAGCTCTTTAGTGCATTCAGCACAAAATTTGAGTTCTTGGTGTAACTACTCTGGCATAATCAAATAGTCCACATATTTTTAAATGAAAAACTGTGCAGCAGTTTATTTAATGCACACAGCAAAAGTGACAGCCTTAAATTTGCTTACCAAGATAAAATGTTTTTTCTTAAGTGCGATTTTTATCCTCAGCCGAAAAATATCAAATGATTTAAAATCAAATAATGTTACTAGATAAGTTTGTTACCAAAAGGAACTCAGAAGCTTATATAAGGAAAGATGAGTGACAAATAAGAGGCATTTCTTAAAATATTAGCAGCTTTTTATTTCAGGCTTTAGCCTAGAATTTCAAACATAATGCCACTGTAAGATGCTATGTCTGCCCCTATGCATTTTTAAAAGGAGTTAAAAACTGGTTCTGAGTCGAAGTCAGAATGAGAGCCCTAACCCTACTTTTTGTGTGACTTCTGAAATAAAGCTGAAATGCCATGAGAACTAACAGCAGAGGTCGGCCACGGAGCACATGTGAGAACACGCACGCAGAAGTCACCAATGAAGCTGGCTGGTGTCTGAAGGTCACTGCCCTCAAGTCCCCAAAGTTCCATTTCCATACTTCCATGCTATTATGGGAGAAGTGCACAGAAATGCACAGTGAAAGCCACAGAACTGATCAGTGAATCAGTCCCTGTAATTTACTCATCTGCTGTCCTTCTCTCCCCTATTAGAGTATAAGCTCCAGGAAAGCAAGGAGTTGGACCAACTTATTCCTACCGCTAGCTCCCTAAAACAATTCCTGGTATACAACAATCCCTCACTAAATATTTCTTGAATTAATGTTACTTTTTTCTTATTTTGAAATACAGCAACGCTACTCTGGCTGGTATGGTTCAGTGGGTTGAGTGCCAGCCTGTGAAACAAAGGGTCGCTGGTTTGATTCCCAGTCAGGGCACATGCCTGGGTTTCAGGCCAGTTCCCATCAGGGGATGCACGAGAGGCAACCATACATTGATATTTCTCTCCCTCTCTCCTTCTCTTCCCCTCTAAAGATAAATAAATAAAAACCTTAAAAGTTTAACATAAAAAATAAAATAAAATACTTCAAAAAAGTCTTTTACTTTCACCTTAGCAAAGGAATGCAAATAGATGAGACTCTTGATATGAGTAGCATGAATTTTTAGCTTACCCTGGATGTCTATATTAAATTTGGCAAAGAGCAATTCACTTGGTCATATAGAAATAACAGTCAGGAATGCATATATGATGCTAAACTTCCAAGGAAGAAGACAATGAGGATAAGAGCTTATTTAACTTTGGGTTTTAATACTCTCCTCCTCACACTAATGCCAGATACTGCTTCCAGTGTACACGTCAGTAAGTGAAGCAACAACAAGGCGTTGTCAGAGGGATTTCTCACATCATTTACCGCATTTCCTTTTCCTGAGTAAATTTCAAAATGGGAGTATTTTCATCAACATTCCATTAGAGACCAAAAGGCTTTGATTTTCCAAGTAGCAGTGATGGCCAAAGGCTTCATTATGTTAGAGAAAACATCGTAGAGCAATGTGGGAGCTACAGCTAATATCAGAATCCAGAGAAGCTTAAAGGATTTTCCATGCAGTGTTCACTGATGTGTACATTCTGGTTGAGGGCTCCCTTGTCCAATAAGCTGCAGAAGAGTAAGACTGCCCTTGTCCGGACTGGAAGTAAGAGAAATGAAAAGTCCTATTGGTTTCACCTTTGAGGCACTGTAACTATTTTAAGAGCACTTCCAACAAAGAAAAGTTCCCAGGACCACATTTACTTATAGCCCATCACACAGGAGGAACAGAATTAGGTTTGAAGGGGTCAGAAGAATGCAAATGTTGTAAAAGAATGAACTCCAGAACCAAGCATCACAAGAACTAACAGCTCGTGCTATGCTGCCATTAACTGGTTGTGAAAACAAGTAATTTTTTTTCCCTCTCTAGTGCTCAAAGGCATCCCCAACCAAAGAGAAAATGCAGCAAGCGCAGCGCGTGGCTGAGACCACCACACTCCAGAAACATCATCTCGAGGAAAAAGGGGGACGCTGCCTCCCTTGCACCTTCTACACATTTTCTGACTTGCCAGCTAAAATAATTGTGAAACAAAGTGACAGCAATCTTTGGATCTGGACCAGCTTTTGCGACCTCGCCTGACAGATCTTCAATGTCCATGTCCTTGCTCCACGTGGTTCATATGCACAAATTTCAGTTAGCAGCTTGATTAAGTAACGCCAGTCATTCAACAACATGGTCCAGTTACAGCCAGCTTCTCAATAAACACTATGTAAACACTCAGCTTCACAAAACACTATGTAAATAACAGATGTGTATTACGATCAGTGACAAATCAGATCATTTCTTTCAAAGTCTGAAACTGACTGGTCACTGTGATACCCTTCAGTTCACATACAGAACATGTAGTTGTGCTGTCATAAGACATTTTACAAAAATGGACAATCAAAAGACAGAATTAGCCTACAAAGTAGAAAGTGCAACAAAGAAAGAAAAAGTGATTAACACCAGTAGTAAAATGAGAATCAAATGTAACGTAGTCATAGAAGAATAGCTGATCATGGGAATGTTGAAACTGTCACCATTTGAGAGGTCCTACACATACTAGCAGAACTCGGGACAGGCAAATTTACTGACATAAATGAGGAAAGTGGTTGTGACGAAAAGACGAAAGGTATCTAGAGGAAGTGACAAGCTGGCAAAAATTTCACATGAAAGAGCTGTGGAGATATTTCACAGCCCTGAAAGTACGGAGGATACGGTGTTGGGAGCTATGCAAACTCGGGAGTATGACAGTTCATTAAATCATTAGAGAAGAGGCTAGTTTAATATGTAAGTTATTCAATAAGGCAGCAAGCACTATTTAGATTATTCTCCATAATTTGTAATAATATATATTTTAAAGGTTTTATTTATTTTTAGAGAGAGGGGAAGGAGGGGGAGAAAGAGAGGGAAACATCAATGTGTGGTTGCCTCTCACATGGCCCCCAGGGGACCTGGCCCACAACCCAGGCATGTGCCCCAACTGGGAATAGAACTGGTGACCATTGGGTTCATAGTCCACGCTCAATCCACTGAGCTGCACCAGCCAGGGCACTCCGTAATTTTTTTACAAAGAATTAAACACAGCTCTGACTGGCTAGCACAGTTGGTTAGGGCATCATCCTGGTAAGTCAAGGTTGTGGGCTCAATCCCAGGTCAAGGCACACACAAGAATCAACCAATGAATGCATAAATAAGTGGAATAACAAATCGATGTTTTTCTCTCTCTCGCTCTCCCTCCTTCCTCCCTCTCGACAATCAATAAGTCAATTTTTTTAAAAAAAGGAAAAAAGACTTTCTTAATGTTTGTTTTAAACAGTACTATATAAACATTAGCTTACTAAATAAATATTAGGTTTATTATTTTTTCATTTCCATATACATTTATAGCTGACTAACAGATTTAATGTTTTGACAAAAATTGTTAAAGGTTATAGAACAATTATATTTTCCCCACTGATTACTAAGATTGCTTTGCACCATTTCAGCCTAAACACCAGTTGTATGCTCCTATATAACTGTGCAAAGTGGGTCACCAGTGGTAATGGATGTGCTGCCAAAGTGAGCACAGACTACCTGCACTACAGCAACAATGGCTGGCATGTGCGAAAACCACATAAGTTCATGTGAGTCTGAAATGTTTTTTAAAGAGCCACCACGCACCCCAGGAAAGAGTGACCCATTCACAGAGTGGACTCTATCCTGGAGCTGCCTGTCTGCACAGCTACAACTGTCTATCTGTTCATTCCCACTGGAAAAGCACCTTCTTTATGTTAACCATGAAGAGAGGTAGAGTTTCAGAGGGAAGAACTTTCCATTGTTCTTTTCCCTTTCCTAAGAATTTTTTCCTACAGCATAACCCCCTAGTTAAATATTCCTTAAATCTGCAAGCTCTTCTTTTTGATTACACCTAACTTAAGTGAGTAGCTTGTAAAATGAGCTTTTCAGGACCTGGACTTCTGACAGGAATGGGAAGCAGAAGGGGAGGTCCCAGGGCTGTGCTCTGCCTGGTGCGATGTGTAGAGGATGGATAAGGGCGCATGTTTCAGGGAACGAGGAGGACCAGGGCTGTAAGGAGCTCAGAGCGGTATGTGGTAGGGGAGGCCGGTCTGGCTCACCTGCTTCCAAAGGACTGTCCGTGCATTACCATGCCAATTTCATCCTCATGTCAGGAGCTGGGGGTGAAGGGAACATATGTCTTTAAACTACTACGGACCTTTAAGAAGTGGCCTGTACATTTTTATCCACTGCTGAACTAAATGAGTTGCCAGTGTTTCCTTAACAGAGTTTTTTCTTTTTAAAATTAAGTAGCTATGAAAATGTTGTATTCCTAGAGAATTTGTTATTCATAAAGGTACTGTCTATGGCCAGTTCTAGTTATGTAAGTTGGTTCCACAAAAATATATTATAAATAATATGAAGCATACTCAGAGAGAAGAGGAAGGCATTCTTTCCTCCTGAAGATGCAAGACAAAGTTTTTGTTCCTTGGCCTATAATGAAACAAGAAAAGCGAACCTTGGATGAACTTGCCAAGAGTATGTGCAGAAATAGTTAACAGCAGTGTGACAAATATCGATAATGATGATGACAGTAATAATAGCAGCAGCCACAACTTACTGAATATTTACTTACGCCAAGCCCGTTGCCATACATTTGATACATATTTTATTTAATCTAATCGTCATGTCAGTTGTTTGAAGCAAAACCTGTTATTCTTATTTTAAAAATGAGAAACGAGAAGCTTTAAAAGGCTGTCTCTTGTTCAAGGTTATGCAGAAAGTGGGCAGCAGGAAAAGGATTTGAATTCAAGTCTGAATCCAAAGACCATGTCTGAACCCATGTGAAGGGTATGAACATTAGACCCCTTCTTAAGCAATGTCAGCACCTATTATACTGTGGCGTAGTATAAAATGCAAACTCGGTGTACTGAGAACAAAGTCTGTATACATACTCAAGGGATCAGCATCAGTGCAGTATTTATTAATACAGTACATGTGGACTTTGTCTATTTGCTAATAGAAACATGGAGAGAAAAAAAATGTGGGAAGACAAGACAGGGATGCACAAAGTAGATATTTATCAAACAGCAACTATGCTTTAGACTCAAGCTCAAGAATATTTTGAAACTTCCAAAGATCATTTTTTTAAAGTAGCCTTGCAAGAAACTATAGCCCAAATAGATCATCCTGGCAAATGCCAACCCCAAAAGGGTATCTATTTTAACCAGAGATATGAGGACTAAATTTAAACCAGAACTAGGAACTGAAATCTCCAACTTTAGTGAGCTAAATATAGAAAGTATATACCATCATCCCGTCGACCTCATGCACAATCAGCAGGCATTTTCAACTACCAGGAAACAATGCTACGTAGGGGAAGTAAGCAAAAATGTAAATACAAAAATACAAGCTATGTTATGCTGCATCTTTGCTTAATCACAAAATATAAAATGCTTCAATATTTGTAGAGAAAAAAATGCTACAATTTCCCCCTTAAAGACAAAGTCCACATGTACTGTGGAACGAGACAAAGAATCGGGGCCCTTGAAAACATTCTTCCTCCACCTACCAAAAGCTGTATCAAAAATTAAGGGAGAATTTGCTTTTCCAAGCTTTCAAATGGAGAGCAGAATTTAAATATAATAGCTTATATTATTAACCTAATTTCAAGGAAATATTTGTATGTATGTTTATTTTATTAAACTAATTAGGCATTTGTAGTAAAAAAAATTGTAGTGTTGAAAATTCTTGCAAAGATACCTAGAGATTCTTAACAGAAACACCTGAAGTATTGGGCAGTATACGTAAACTGGAGAAGAACGGTTCTCTTTTGTGGCAAGACTCTAAGAAGGCCAGACCCATGTACACATACGCACTTTTACTGTGGAATGAATTCCATTACATTTGAAAAGTATATCTCATTACAATTCCATGCAAAAGTACCCTAATTTTCTGACCAAAAAGATCAGACTTGAAGTTTGCCTGACATTAATGGGGATCCTAATCTTTCATAGAGGGAACCTTACGATATGCTATGTCATATCTTCTTTACAGTTCTAAGAGGAATAAAGGACATACATCTTTTTCCAAAATACAGTATTTTTAACAACAAAATATCAATAGTGTAAAAAAAAAGTACTGTTGAGTGAAAGAAGAGAACTTTAAAATTTCTGGACTAGTATCTATCTACACATACATTTTTTTAAATAGTTAAACCAACCTCTCTCAGCATGAGGAACGATCAGAAGTAAAATAAAACAAAACAAAAAACTGTGACCCAGCCACCCTGTAATTATTACTGAGACGACAGTCACTGAGGACGAATGTACACTGAGGGGCTCTAAGGAAGGAAAACAAAAGGAGTAGAAGACACTATCCTTTTCTCAAGCGGTTCATACTCTTTCTGACAACCCTACTGCTTAGTCATTAGCATGCACTGCAGGCTCCTAAAATATCTTATCAATACAATAAAGACAAGTTGACAGAAAACTGCAGTAACTGTCCATCCCCAATTAGCTGAATATCCAGAGAAGGGCCCCTCAGGCTGCCGAGGGGCCTGAGCACAGCTGGCTGTCACAGTCTGGCCCCAGGGTATCATCAGGCTCCCCTGACAGTCTCCAAGTTCCCCTTCCGGGAAAACCAAAGGGCATAGCAGAATCACTCATTGGATCAGGCTAGGGTCAAATACCAGGAATCATGGCATTTGTCAGAGCAGACTCGCGAGAAACAAAAAAGGCCACAGCAGGTCAAGGAGGGCCAACAGCCAAGGCCAACAAGACCAGAGGTGCTGCTGAAAAAGCCAAGAGCCAGGAGCAGTGACAGTGGTCCAGGCCTGTCATAAAACCCAGTTTAGGAAGAGCAGGCCTGTGAATGGGAAGGGGCCACAGCTCAGAGTCAGCAGGGAGACAGACAAGGGCAGGAAAACCCGGTTCAAGAAAGGGGCCTCAGACAAGACGCCTCATCCAGGAGCCAGGCAAGCCCTAACCTTGCCTGCTCTTTTCGCTTTCTAACTCCCAATCTCTACTACAGCTTAGGAAAACTTCGGGAAACCCTTCTGCTCTCCTCGTTGGGAGAAAAGGCCAGGAATCTGATTTCCTGCCCTCTTACACCCTTCATGTCTTAAGTTTCACAAAGCTCAAAATCTTAAGTTCCCAGTTATTTCCAACTAAACGACAGTATAGAACATTAAAGTATAAGGACTCCTTCCTTCTGCCAGGCCCCAGAGAAGGCACACGTGCGCACACACATCTATTTCATATACATTCATACATGGATGCATTTAAAAATATGTCTTAGCTCTAAGGAACTGAGAGATTAACTGAGTGTTACAGTCATGGACCCACTCAGTATACAATGTGATCTTTAAAACAATATGACAGAACGACGATGGGAAGAGCAAGAGGAAATGTTTGCACTGTCTAGGGACATCATGGAGGGCCTCCAGATAACAGGCTGATGGGGAGGACCAGGGAAGGCAAAGGAAAAGGCATGTGCAAACACATGAAGACACGGCAGGGCGTGGCAAGCCTGGGTGCAGTGAGAGACTCAGCATGGCCAAAGCAGAGTACGAGAAGGGGGAGCCTGGAGAGGAGACAAGACAGCTAAGCTAAGGTCATATTAATAAGGAGTCTCACATATTACTCTAAGAAATTTGGGTTTTAGTTTGCAGGCTATGTGGAATCACCAAAGCTTATTAAGCAGGGGAATGAGTCGATCAAATTTATATTCTGGAATTCAGGTAACAATAAAGAAGATGCTTGAGGGTTGAGAGTAGAAAAGAGCAAGCAGTTGAAAGTTGTTAAATAAGCTAAGCAAAAAAAGAAAAAAATCACGTGGTTCTAAACTAGGGGGAATGAGAAGACAGATTGCAAGGCATTTCAGAGGTAGGAAAGATGGAGGACGTGGCCCAATTAGGTGTGGGACAAGGAGAGGGGTGGGGAAACAGGAAGCCTGCAGTTTCTACCTTAGCCAACCAGATGAGTTGTCAAGTCATGAAAGAGAATAGGAACAAAGCAAGAAGATAAACAAGCTGGCCTGGGATGGATAATGGACACAAATGCTTACACACACACACACCCACACACACACCCCTACCAGTTCTTTGTGCTACGCCTTCTGCCAAAGACATAAAATCCTTTCCTTTAATCCTCACAATACCACACTATCCACATTTCACATAAAGAAAATGGCTCCAAGGGGTTAATTTATTGAATGTTATTTATCTATTCATTTAATTATTCAACAAATATTTATCACGTGCCTTTTAGGTGCCAGGGTCTTCCAAGAGAAGGAGATGGCAACTGGGTCCTTACCCTCATGGGGCTTAAACTCTAGAATGAAGGAGGCAGACAGCCAACAGATGAGCGTTAATCAAGGGCTCTAAGCGCATTTCAGGTTTCCATTCATTCAACCCTTACTGTAAGTAGGGGGCTACTATCGCCCCCACTTCACAGCAGGACAGAAACTTACAAACCACTCTCCTGAATGATCCGTAAAATACATCTGCATAACTTGAAGGCTACATCAGAAACGAGGGCTGTGTTTAAAAGCATGCCTTGACATCTAACCAAGTAGAAAGGGGACAAATAATTGGTCAAGGGCTTCCTAACCAAGGGAGCAAAACAGAACGGACGGTTTTTAGTTGCTTGCATGTACTTTTAAACTCTTGAGTCTTCATATTCTTTTCAATAGAAACAGAAGCTCTCCTCAGATGAACCAGATCTGGTATTTTCAGCTGTGGTCAGCTTCTCTCTGAATCCCACTGGGGTTCGGTGATACAGAGTAAACAAAGCTATAAATCAAATGCAACGCATTTAATACCTCAATGCATTTGCAAATTGATCTGAAACGGGGCAGTTCAAATCTTTTTTTTAAAGTGAAACTCTCCCCTTACCACGAAGGAAAGGAAAGGAACTTAAAGGCAGCAACTCCTAAAGTTCTGTGGGATTCAGACATGCAGCTGTTTGGTAGAACAGAAGCCAGGCTTCTTCAGGTGAGGTTCTTCAGTTACCTGTCAGGCTGCGGCCCGGGGTATTTAAACACACACACTGGCCGGCATTAAATCTGAAATCTGGTGGGCAGCCTTTCAAGAAATAAAAGCTACAAACAAAATAGCTTTGGTTCCATTCAGCATGCTGTGGGAAATGGCTAATGGACAAGCATTACTATGACTGGCAAGGCGAGCTGCCAATAAATGAGAGGAGAAGAGGTTCAAAACCACTACATAACAGCAACACTTCCTAAGCTTATTTCACTAATTTGTCAAAGTAGGACATTATCTGAAGTGAAAGCAAATGAGGTTGGAGTACATGGGGGGGGGGGAACTATTTAAAAGTAAAAGCTATGTTTCTTTTGCTATTGGTTGGTTATCTCTGTTTTGAGCAATTATGGTTTACTGCTACCACCTCCCAACAGTACATTTTGTTTACTAAAGGCAACACTGTCTCCTTTTCAAATGACAAGCAGAGCGCTATTTCCAGTAGGAAACACTGCCACTGCCACTTGGCCTTGTCTCTCCCCACTAGGAAGAAAGGAGGTCCAGCCGTCGGATGGGAGGAAGTGTGGAGTTCTGATTCACACGCCTCAGAGGGGGAGGAGGGTCATATTCTCTTTTCACTTGCCATTTTTCTTCCTAGAAGAAGGAAAACCTTAAGTGCTCTATCCCCCATCTTTTCTCCATTTTCAACTCTGAGTCTTCGCTGTTTCTCGTAATTGTAAACAAACAAAATGTTAGTCAATACTTGCAATCTCTCACATTCTGGAATGGAATGAAAACTATCCCATCATAATGGAAGAATGGAATCACTTAACGGTTCAAATCAGTCCAAAATCCAACAACCAATGCCTCAAATTCTATTTCAGGTAGGCTCTTCCATGTGTTGGGTGGTGTAAAAGTACAGCGGTTTTCAGGGTAACGGAACAGAGCCTGTGCTCTGGGGCGGACCGCCCAGGCTCAGATCCTGATTATACAACAAACTGGCTGTGCGGATTCCAATACACGAATGTAATCTCTCTGTGCCTCCTTACCTGACGAAGAGGAAGCACTAAATGAACGTTAACTAATATCAGGATTATCTCAGAAAACTTCTAAAGGACATTATGTTCTCTCCTTACTCTCTGTTAGCACTCTTAAGCATTTATATATAAAACCAAGTGAAGTTTGTCGGTTTTAGGTCACGAAACAATGCACTTGCTAGTTAGAGAAGGAAATTAGCCTTAACTAAGATTTTACCAGTAACATAACTACACACTTGACTTTTAAAGGCAAGACATTCTACTGGAACTTACATGTTTCAAGAGTTAGATGAAATTAAACCTTTGTCTGAGGTATCATTGGCAAATATGTTTTCCCAAACTGTTACTTCTCTTTTTATCTTGATACTGTTTTCCTTAGCCATGCAGAAGCAATTTTGATGAGATCCCATTTGTTTATTCTTTCCTTTATGTCCCTTGCTCTAGGGGACGTATCAGTAAAAATATTGCTGCGTGGAATATCTGAGATTTTCCTGCCAATGCTCTCCTCCAGGGCTTTAATGGTTTCACAGCTTATATTTAAGTCTTTTATCCACCTCGAATTTATTTTGGTGTATGGTGTAAGTTGGTGCCCAAGTTTCTTTTTGACTCAGCAATTCCACTGTTAGGAGTATATCCTAAGAACCCTGAAACACCAATCCAAAAGAACCTATGCACCCTGATGTTCATAGCAGCACAATTTACAATAGCCAAGAGTTGGAAGCAACCTAGATGCCCATCAGTAAATGAATGGATCAAAAAGCTTTGGTACATTTACACAATGGAATTCTATGCTGCAGAAAGGAAGAAGGAGCTCCTACCCTTTGCAACATCATGGATGGAAGTGGAAAGCATTATGCTGAGCGAAATAAGCCA
Source organism: Sturnira hondurensis (assembly GCF_014824575.4). Lineage (NCBI taxonomy): Eukaryota > Metazoa > Chordata > Mammalia > Chiroptera > Phyllostomidae > Sturnira > Sturnira hondurensis. The sequence goes on from NW_028083443.1 coordinate 3,127,651, forward strand.
GGCAGTGAAAGACAAATACCATATGATATCACCGTTAACAGGAATCTAAACAACAAAACAAACAAACAAGCAAGCAAAATGTGACCACTGACACTCAACTACGGAACAGGCTGACAGGGTCCAGAGGGGAGAGGGGAGAGAATCACAGGGGAAAAGGGGATGGACTCACATGAACAAGTATAAAGGACACATGGACAATAACTAAGGGTGGGGGGCAGAAATGGGAGGGAGGGGGGAGCACTCCCTGTGGGGGGCAGGGCTGGTAATATAAGACAGAAAACTGTACTTGAACAAGAATTAAATAAAATATTGGTGAAAGTTTAAAAAAAGAATTAGATGAAAAATGTATATGAGAACGGCTTATTCTAAAACATTTATATAATCTGAAACATTGTTCTATGAACAAAACACATACTTCTGGGGTGATCTGTTATCAACTTCAGCCTTCAGTCGTAAGTTCTCCCTCACCAGGCCACCATTTTCCAATTTCAGTTTTTTATTTGCCTTAAAAAAAGAAATAAAAATAATTAAGCACAAGCTAAAATAAAAGTGCCTTGTAAAATTTATAGTATGAGCCATCAGTATTTTTTAGACTGATACTATTAGAAAACTGAATGCTGAAACATGGCCTTCAGAAACTTAAAGTCACCACTGGGAATGACTCATGAAACTGTGAATAAAACCAAGCATTTTAAACCCGCATTCCCCAAGCACTTTGCAAATCTCCTACCCAGGGAAATAAATGGGGCTATGCTAGTCAGTCATTAAGGGACTATACTAATGACAATTTTTTTCCTTTTTCACATAACTGAATATTCTAAGCCTCGTAACATTATACTACATGCAATTATTTGCAAAACTAATGCCAAGAGTTAATTCTTAAGCTATAAGATTTATTTTTGGTTGCTACTTAAAAAGTTTTTTAGTGAAAATGAATCTGATATGATTAAACCCCTTGCTTCCCACTCCCCACCCCCCAACTGCAAAGAGCTTTCCCAAAGTCCTGGCTCACAACTTCTGGGACCCTTAAGATTGAGTTAATATTTTCTAATAAATTCTATGGATTCCCTTTTTATTAAAAAAAAAACACCTGAGAATAATTTTCTCTTTTGAATTTTAGGTATCTAATGATACCTAAAAATTGCTTAACCAAACATCAATTACTGGAAAATCTAGAAGCTCAATGTTAGTTCTGGACAACCTGAAAAGTTAGGGTGCTTAGATTTTAGAGTTTTCTTAAAAGTGACTCCGTTTAACTTCTCTAGTCATTGCATTTTTGAATTCCAAAGAAGAGTAAGACTCCCCAGAGTAGAAACCAATCTCACTCACCTGGCAGGAGAAATTCTTTGTTACACTAGAACATTCTCATTTAAAATGAACAGGACATAAGAACTGTTGCCAACAAAGAAGACTTAAAAACAGATTTCAGAAATTTGACCAGTGTTTTTGACTAAATTCCAGAACTTCTGTCTGTATTACTTGCCCACCCAATGCCCCAAGAGAAGGACAAGAAAAGCAAGGCAGAGAACTTTGGGGCACCAAGCCTCACTCTTAGATTCACCCCGGTCCCTTTTGGGCTCTGAACACATGCTTGTCTTCCTGGTTGTCAACCAACCAGGACAGTCGGGGGTTAATTCTTTCAGTGACTGATAAACCCCATTACTGCCCCTCTGAAGACAGAAGGCAAGGCATTTACTTCCTCATAGACACAGACAACGAATTAAGCTCTCAAGCACAGCATCACAGAGGAGGAGGCACTTAGTCAATGGTTTCTGCTGGGGATAAGCTTAAATTAGAAACTCACTTGAGATTACCTTTGGCCAGCACTCCTGTTTTGTATCGCTACACTTCAAGGTCTCTCCCCAGTCCTGTGCCTCTCCAATATTCTCTTTATGGGCTGGCTACTTGCTCAACTATCAGGAGACATTTTCAGGTTCAAGAAGGTTAGGAGGGTAAAGATTACAAATGGCAGAGTTCTGCCTATTTGTTGCATCTAAAAAAATAATGAAGTCTTCAGCTATTTTGCATTCTCAACACTGACTGGGTAATGTAGCCTCATAATGGTTTGACACTCTGAAAATGTGAGGGAAAAAGTCCATTTCACTCATTCTAAGGAGTCCTTTATTCTGAACCTTTCATACTCCTGTATTTGATTTATAGTATGGTATTAGTTTGTTCTTCTCTGCAGTCCATCTTTTTAAATTCATTTATGCCCTGGTTTACTGCCTAGCATTACCTAATATCACAACTAGGCATCCAAAATGAGCTTATTAAATATCCCACATAACTCTGAGGTCTCAGGGTAGCTCTGTGTATTAACTTTGACATGTGGCATTTTAAAAAAATCAAAGAAAATCTGAAAACTGTGTTTTATGTACTCACATACCCCACCCTACTCTTAGGAGCCCAGAGTAGAGTTTTCATCCCAACCCTCATGCTTTAAGAAACATTTATTGCCAAAAACTTAAATCAAGTTTAATAATTATAAAGGAAACCACACAAAACTTACTGAGGGCTCGAGAAGAAGGGAAGTTGAAGGGGACCTGGTAGACTGGTAAACCCAGAGCTTCCCAGCGGCTTTCCTTCTGCGCCCTCTGGTCCTGCTAATTAACGTTGGCCATCAGGACCGAAGAAACTACACACTTCCCCTAAACTTGTAAAAAACTCAGTGCAATGATGTCTGCAGTTCTTTTTATTCTCTAAAAGCAGCAAGTGTGCTTCTTTCTCTTACCTGGACCTTCTCTAAGCCCAATCAGCACTTTGGGGGGGGGGGGGGCGGTGGTGAAAATATCTCAGTATTTACAGTAAGTTACATACATTTCTCTGCTACTTACCCTCACCAAAGATTTGACAGAGTACGTGGTCATACTTTTAACCATCATATGGAGCTCATTAATGATTTTAGGGGGCAGGCTTCGGTGACCCAGCACAGTGACAGTATTTTAAGGAAATGCACATAGATTGAAGGGGTGGCTGTGGACCATGAGATCTCCCCATTCAGCGCAACCGGACTCGACTGCGGATACACCGGAAGTCAAGCCAACGGATGGGCCCTTTGGCCAACAAGGCCCCACAGCACCTGATCCTAATCTCTAGGGCGGCCTGCGTGTATCTCATCTCCTCTCTCCACTGGAAAACCCTAGGTCTGGCTTTTTCACCTATGCTTTCTCTACCTTGCTGAACAGGTGGAAGAATAACTTTTAAAAATGAGCCCATTTTGTAAGGCATAATATTCTTTTGCATAAAGTAGTCTAGAGAGCTATAATCAGCTGCCTTAGAATTAGCCATTAAGCCTTTAACTATTTACAATCTGAAATATCAGAGGATGGTAGCACTAGAAAAAATATGGTCCAAGACTTTCATTTTATAGGTAGGGAAATGGCTATGTATTTGTTTTTACGCCTACAGGGCAGTCACTTACATAAGCTTAAAACAAGGTAAGGTAAACCACAAAGGGAAATAGAAACACATCCTTTAAATGCATGTCACTCTCCTACAAGAAGATGCAAACTCATATAGAAGCATTACAGTCTCCAGTTATAGTCACAAATGGAACCACCTGATATTTCTTGGCAGCTAATGACACTTAAGGAGAAAAAGGTTTCCTATTGCTTATCAATGCTCATTCAGGGGTTTCTGTCCTCTCCCCACCAAGCATCTGATGAATGAGTCAAGATACATGCGATTTACACGTTTGAGAGTTCCCAAAATGGTATAGAATTTTAAAACAACTACAATAGAATATTTTAAAACTACATACGATAGAATTTTATTTATTTTTTGTTATATGCAAAAGGTGGTTTTTATTTTTTATGAAAATAAGACACCAATAGAAACATACAAAATGCAGAAAAAAACTACACATACTAGAATTTTAAAAACAATCACAACTTACCTCTTTTAACTTGTCCACATCATCTTTCACTTTTTCATAGATTTCATGAGCTGTTCTGAGTTTTTTCTCCCACTCTCCTATAGTTCCTGGGTCACTTTTACTTGCATTATCTGCAACTGGAATTTTGTCTTCATTTTGGCTGCTCTGCACCAAGGTTAAAGGATCTAGAATAGTCTTGATCTGTGACTCCAGGCTGAGATTTTTACTCTTAAGCTCTTCTACCTCTCGCTGCAGACAATCTATTTCATCCTGAAAAAGGGTTCCAGAGCCATTAGGTAGATAAAACAGCAAGCACATACATATGCTAACCTGAGACCAATGTGTTCTTTAATTTTATACTCAAAATTCTGTAGGTACACAGATTCATTATGTATCAAAAAATAGTTTTGTAGGCAGAGAGTCACAAACAGTTGAAGTTCTCCCAATGTATTTTGATTCATAAAATCCACTATTCCTACTGCTCTCCTTTAAATTCAGTGACAGCCCTGGTTGGGTGGCTCTGCTGTTCGTACACCAGAAGGTTGCAGGTTCAATCCCCGGGCAAGACACACAATGGGAGGAAACTGATAGATGTGTCTTTCTCGCATCAATGTCTGTCTGTCTGTCTGTCTCCACCCCTTCTCTCTCTCTAAAATCAATGAACATATCTTTGGGTGAAAATTAAACAAAAAAATTTCAATGCTAGCTTGTTCTTTAAATAAAAAAAAAAGGTCAAATCTTTGATTCTATTTAAGATATCCAGGAAACAAAAGTTACATGAATTCAACAAGAAAGCTGATTCCTCAGAACAAAATTCTAAGGCATATTTAATTGCTTTCCCTACTAAGGGACGCTTAAAAATACAGTGTTGATGAAGGTAATCTATTATAGTTCTGTCTGGTATTTATATTTTCACTTCCACACTGAAAGTAGGAGTTGAAACCACACACTGTTTCCTTCTACTTTCCATTTCAGAATAACACCTGTAGTTAACCTTCACCTTTCCACATTCTGTCCTTCAGGCAGCCCTGTGACTACTCCCAGTCTGCTTCCCATCCAGAACTGCTTACTATCTTAAATCCAATCATTAAACATTTGGGCTAGAATTCTTTCCTGTGATACCATTTATTCATCTATAACATAGTTCTTTTTAAACTAATACTATAAGAAATTCTGCAATTAGAAAATAATCTCCAAGTACCTCAATGTGCCAGTGTTTTTTTTAAAAAGATTAATCTGATTAGTACTTAGTATGATAAGTATTTATCAGGTTGGCCAGAAATTTGTTTGTTTGTTTTCCACACTATTGCTCTAGGAGTGCTTAGTTGTCTTTAACTTCATTTGAAACAATTTTGTTAAGATTGTATTGTGAGAGCTGTCATATCAGCGTGCATTTAAAATAAAAGTTACCAAAATTGATGAATTTTTGTGCAGCCATTTTAATATTGAAGATGGAAGGAAATATACATTTTCAGCATATTATGCTTTATTATTTTAAGAAGGGTAAAAATGCAACTAAAATGCAAAAAAAGATTTGTGCAGTATATGGAGAAGGTGTTGTAACTGACAGACTGTGTCGAAAGGTTTGCAAAGTTTCTTGGTACTACTGACATACAGAAACAAGTAATTCTGGGCTGTGGGGCAGTCTCATGCATGGGAAGATGTTCAGCAGCTCCCCTGGCCCCTACCCACTAGAAGCCAATATCCGGAGAAAGCTGACCTACTCAAAACATCCAAATCAATAAAGTTATTAGTGAAAATGGAAAATGCATCTTTTATTTTACAAAAAAAAATTAAACGGACTTTTTGGCCAACCCAATATTAAGTATATAAGAATACATTGTAGCCCTGGCTGATGTGGCTCAGTGGACTGAGCGCCAGCCCGCGAACCAAAGGGTCACTGGTTCAATTCCCAATCAGGGCACGTGCCTGGGTTGTGGGCCAGGTCCCCAGTGGGGGGTGTGTGAGTGGCAACCATGCATTGATGTTTCTCTCCCTTTCTCCCTCCCTTCCCTTCTGAAATAAATAAAATCTCAAGAAAAAAAAAAGAACACAATTTAGAATTAACATACATAGTACTACTTACAATTGTAAATTACAATACATTTCAAGTTAAATAGCATTATAAAATGATAAAATCACTGTTTGAGTATATTAATGAATACATAAATATAAGCAGAAAAACACATATCTGAATGAACATTTATTTAGTCATTTCTTTAAGCCCCAATTTATTTCAAAAAATTTTTGAAGCAGCTAAAGTAGTTTTCATGGGGTGTCCAACCTGCACGCAGCCCAGGATGGCTGTGAATGCAGCCCAAAACAAAATCGTAAATTTATTTAAAACATCATGAGATTTTTGTTTGTTTTCATTAAGCGCATATTTAGTGTGCTGCCCAAGACAACTCTTCCTCCAGCATGACCCAGAGACACCAAAAGGTTGGACACCTCTGACTATACATTGAAGATATTTTGTATTAAAAAGAGATAAATAATATCCTCCCTTCAGTCGACATAGAAGAACTGGGCTTAATGTTTACTATTCAAAAGTAGATGTATTTCACAAGCATGAAGCTAATTTGGAAAAATTCTATCACATTAAAGTTTTCTTTCTTCATAGAAAGAAAACTGCTGTATGACCTCACTTATAGGTGGAACGCGGAGAAGTCAAACACACAGAAGCAGAGAGTTAAGCAGTGGTGGGGAGATAAGGGAAACGGGAAGGTCAGAGAAGTGGGGAGACAGGTGAAAGGCACAATGCTGCAATTATGTAGGATAATTAAGTTTAGAGAGCCAATACACAGCATGACGACTATAGTTAGTGATAATGTGTTGTACACTGGGAATCTGCTGAGGAGACGGCGTGTTCATTAGCTTGACTGACATAATGATTTCACTACACATGTGTATCAAAACAGCACACTGTACACCTTAAATACAAATATTTTTTTATTTAAAAAACACTATATACATGCAAAAAATTACGAAATACCATATTTCAGGCCAGAAATCTCTTTGCTGGTAGCTGACACAGGTCCATTTACATTACCAGAACTGCTCAGCTGCACAGTTATCAGCGAATTTACAAGCGGAAACAAAAACAAAACGAGACTGCAGTCACACTTTACCAGAGTACTCACAGCGCCTCCTAGGGGCTGGAAGACTGACTTGCAAAAGAGGGTTTCTGGTATCTCCCAACTTTCTGAGGGTGCAAATAATTACAAAATGATGTGTCTACTGAAGACAGAGTTTAAATTAAAGGAAAGTGAAAAAAGAAAAGGCTTCTGTCTGTTCCTTACCTCTATTTAAAATAGGTTAAAAAATGTATCAAATAAGAGATTTTTAAATTAACATTTAAATACGATTTCACTGAATGTTTAATCTAAGAAGTTCAGACTGAGATAACTCAATTTTACCTTGAATTCAATGTTATCATCACTTTCAATTTTAATTATTATTTACCTCATATTCTTTGTGGAGTAACTCAAGTCTAGTTTTCCGAAGGTGCTTCCGTATGGTATGGCTCAGCATAGGTTCACTTTCACTTGTCCCTCCTACATGGGGGAAAAAAATCTAGCTTTTCATTCTAATTTGGGCAGAATGAAAACGAACCTTTTTCTTGCTGTTTTATACGGTTTCCCAGCTTAATTTCTACTTATATACACACTTAGGGCTGCCATCTAAGCCTTTTCTCTACCTCAACCCTGAGAAAAGACAAATATCAAACAACACCATGACCAATATCTTCGAGTAAAATATCATGTTGAGTTTACTAACCTAAGTAAACCTGTTAAAGGTAAACGCTGTATTTTATTGATTATCACAACTGGACTACTGCAAATTTTGAATACCAGACAATTCTTAAATAATGCTAAAACCAACTATTACATTTATATTTAATCAATATATTATATAAATAATGCATCTACATTTTCATAATTATCAAATATATATTGTCCATATATGATAACATATAATACGTACATATTACGATATACTTTATTACAATCAATTTATTCATTCAAACACAGCTAGTTACTGGTAACACACTGAAAAGATCCAGGTGGCCATCACCGAGTGTAACAACCGAGCCACCACAGACTACGGGTCACAGCATCACTGTGTGCCAGTCACGGATTCTTCCTGAGAGCTCTGCCCTGACGCTCTGGCGGCCTTCTTAGCATCGTGGTAGCACAGGCACTTTACAGATGCTCTGTTCTATCCAAGTGCAAGGAGAGATGAACGATTTTATACCGAAAGAATTTATGGCACATCATTTAGATATGAATGAATGAGTGAGTGAATGAATGAAGGCAGAAGAAGGGATGTGAAAAGAAGATGCCAGAAAAAAATACACTCAAATTCTTTCAGTATTCTAACCCAGCAATTTTCAACCTTTTTCATCTCATGGCACACATAAACTAATTACTAAAATTCTGCAGTATACCAAAAGCAGTATTTTTTGCTGATCTGACAAAAGAAAAAACAGGTATAATTTTGATCCATTCACACTGGACGGCTATTGTTGTGTTGGCTGTTGTCATTTTTTCAACTGGGCGATCTAAGGGGAAAGAGGTCAGTGCCCCTGACTCTTTTCGCATATTTTAGGTATCACATACTTTAAAAATTCTTGTGGCGCACCAGCTGAAAATCGCTGATCTAATCTTTTATTTTGCAAGAGAAGACATTCAGTCCAGGGACAAAACTAGAGGCAGAGGGGCCAGCACTACAGCAAGCAGCACAGCAGAGAAATACTCCCCTACCAGGCACCCAAGGAAGAACCAGGAGCCATCTCTGACTTCTCCTTCACATCTCTTGTTTCCGAAGCCCCACCAGTCCTTTCATCCTAGCATGTATCTTCCTTCCACTGCCAAAGTCTTATTTAAATCCATTTGCACTCATTTGGGACTAACGCAGTAACCTCTTCAGTTTTCTGAAAAGTGTTTCCTATACACAGCTATTGACAGATTCATTTTCAATTTTTCCCAAATCAAAAACAAATAAAGATTATTTTAATTTTTGTGATCTAAGAGAAATGCAGAATAAAAATCCACCATGAAAAAAACTCTTTAAATATTTTATTTTTCAATGATTTTCTAGTTTAAGTTTTATTCCCCCCCTTACCTACATTATCACGGTACTAGATGTTCCTTTTTTACCCTTAATCCACTCTCACATTCTCTCTCACCTGGGCAAGAACCTTCCTATCACATGCTATCTCTCCACTGCAGCCCAACCCCTATATAGGTTCACCCAGCAATGTTCCTCGAGCACGTTTTGGATCATGCAACTTCCTTACTCAAAACCACCATGCCCACCTCATCCTTCTCATCAAAGAGCAAGTCCCAGACCTAATTTGTCACTCAAGATTCTCTGCACTGAAAAATCAACCTACCTTTTCAGTCTTATTTTAGTAGTCATACCCAAACTACCCTAGTGATAATTTCCAAGAACATGCTTTTTGTGTTCCTACCTCTAAACATTAGTTTATGCTACCCCCATTCCCTCTGCCTAAAAAGCCCTCCCTGCTCTCTAGCAGTTGAAATTTCATCCATCCTTAAACCTCCAACTTAAAGTCCACGTGCTTGATGAAACCTTTCTTGATGATGTTGCTGGGTGAACTTTCTTGCCTGAACACTCTGGGCCTTTCCTTTGCCGTTAGCATCTGCTGCTTTAAACCAGTAATATTTTGGTCCACATGCACAACCCCTACCAGAATGTAAGTTCCAGGAAGCGCTAAGACTTCCCATAAGGCCCCGAGTTCCTCAAACGCTCCACTGACAGATTATACAAATGACCAATCCATCCGGTATGATGCTGGTAAAAATAACATCACTGAACACTGTCCATTTCAGTCTTCCTCCAAACATACACTCCTTAGAGATTGTTTCAGATCTATTTCTTTGTGTTTATAAAATAGGCCCTTACCAATAATCTCTTTGCAAGGATTTTCAGGCGTGATGGGGACTCTGCAAGCTGGACACTGGCTGTTGTTCTTCAACCACAAATCGATACAAACTGAACAAAATACATGGTTGTTGATGCATATGACAGGCTGGCGTACCTTTAAAAAAAAACAATACTTTTAATACTAGGCAACGGTCACAGTCAGAATCCCAACAGGTTCCGCACAGACACTAAAAGTGTGGACATGTGGGGTAGGGCGCAGGTAGGTTTACAGTCATTCATACTGAGAATATAATAATATATAACAACACAGGAATAAACTATGCTTCATGTACTCACAACTGTAAACCTACTTTTGCCCCACCCTGCATTATGAAATGGTTTTACTGTTCCTAACCACTTTTATGTTCAAAAAAAAAAAAGACATTTTGTTCCGCTAAAGCTGGGACATATTCAACTCTTCTATTTTAGAATTATGAAGAGAGAAACAGAATGATCTTTAAATATCATTTAATCCAAGCACTCATCTAATATTTGAATCCCTCCCTCAACTGATTCTACCGTATTACAGAGCAGCAGCAACTGACAATTAAGTATTGACATCTTACTAGAAAGTCTCCCAGACCAAACAGGCAGGAAACAACCCTCAAAGCCATGGGTACCACTCTCAGCGGCACATAATCTAAACAGCACACAATGCTGAAATGTATTTCACGCACAAATCTCTGACTCCATTAACACAAGTACAAATAGTAGTAATAATGAACATTTATACAGTCATATATTTTACAAAGGACTTTCACATGCTTTTTCTGTTTCGGTTTGGTTTGTTTTTAAATAACTCTGTGAAGCAAACAGAGCAAATATACTTCACAAACAAGAAAACCCGGGTGTGAGAAACGTAGGTGGCTAGCTCAGGGTTAACTAGGTGTTTTGACTGTGTTTAGCTGTTTAATCAGAGGAACTGAAGAGAGAAGTTGCTTTAGTTTTTACCTGACATTGTACTTTGGTTGTTCACGTATTCATTTTCTCTCTCTCCAGAGGGAAAACAGAAGAGGGGAACTGCTTTGGTTTTCTACCTGGTACAATGTATTCATGCACATACATGTTGTCTGTCTCCCTTATTAGGATGGAGGCTCCATGGACACAAGAGCTTCCCTAGTTTCAGTCATTCCTAAATCCCTGGTGCCCAGAAGACAGCTTAGGACACAGTAGGTACTCAGTGAAAGTTTGGTGAATGAAGTAATTCCTACTAAGACAATATTTAATATTCAATTCAAGTTGGGGAACTTGACAGAGGGAATAATGACTTAATGTTCTTCAAACAGCACACATTTAACAAGAAAAACAAGAAATGCTTAGGCCTTCATTTGATTTACATGGTACTTTTCCTGTGGGACTCAAAACACTTCATAGCCATTTTCAATATCTTTCTGTTTTATCTTTTTTTAAGATTTTATTTATTTATCTTTAGAGGGGAAGGAGAGAGGGAGAGAAACATCAATGTATGGTTGCCTCTCTTGTGTCCCCTGCTGGGAACTGGCCTGCAACCCAGGCAAGTGCCCTGACTGGGAATCAAACTGCGATCCTTGGGTTCGCAGGCCTGTACTCAATCCACTGAGCTACATCAGTCAGGGCTCAATATCTTTCTATTTTAATAGTACCAATACTATTGCAGAGTCCTTCTGCATCTGGGACTGGAAGATCAAGGGGAAGCAGAGGAAGAAAGAAGAGACAGAACCACCACAAACCACTCTCTGCAGAGAAAAAGCTTGTCCACCTCAGTGTGTAAATACTCAGAAGACAAGTGTTCATTTTAAAGGGGTCCCTACCCTCAAAGAAATCACTGAGGTGTGTACAGTGATCCACGCCAGACAAGTGTGAGTTGAAGTCTCACTACCAAGTGCTCACTGGTCTTAGTTTGGCTTCCAAAATGTAGATGTTCCCTTGACCATGAACACTAGCAGAAGAAATCTAAACAGAGAAGGTAATTCAGCATGGATTTAAGTTTCTTCTCGGAGAAACCAATTCCACTTCTGTCAGCTCAACTGATTGATTAGACTAATTAAAATAAATGACCATAAAGTACTCAAACTCTTCTTCCAAAGTCCTCTACCAACAGCAAGGAGTCGCTGCTTACCTGGAAGCATGGTGTTGTGATTTATCAGCTATATATTTTGTCATTGGGATAATCTAAATACATGTTTCAGGCATTTGGTCTTTATCCCTAGTTCCTGGCTCACAGCTCCCAAACCTCAAAGAATTTTCTAAGTGATGAGAGCAATAATGGTGTCTCTTATTATGTTAATGAAGTGACTTTTTTTTTAAATAGAGAGGTGCAGAAGAGACAGAGAGAAACACCAATTTGTTGTTCCACTTATTTATGTATTCATTGGTTGATTCCTGCATATGCCGTGACTGGGGATCAAACCTGCAACCTTGGTGTAGGGATACCGCTCTAACCAACTGAGTGGCCATGGCAACGAGGTGACGTTCTTTTTAACATTATTTTGGTTGATGACACTATTACACCTGTCCCCATTTTTCCCCCTTTGCCCACCTTCACCCAGCCCTCCCTTGCCCCACTTCCCCCCGGCCATCACCACACTGTTGCCTGTGTCTATGGGTTACGCATATACGTTCTCATGCTAATTAATCCCTTCAGCTTCTTCCAACCAGTTTCCCTTTCCCCTGACAGCTGTCAGTCTGTTCCATGTTTCAAGTTGGGGGCTGGCTGCCAGTAGAAGCCAACTTTGAGGTTAGAGGATTGGAACTTTCAGTCTTATCTCCGATTTCCAAAGGGGGGAGAAAGGCTTGAGACTGATCAGTCGACAATGGCCAATGACTTGCTCAGTCATAACTAGTAAAGACACCTCCATAAAAACCCAAAAGGACAGATGGAAGGAGACTTGACTTGGGGTGATGAACACACAGTATGATACACAGATGATGTATAGAACTGTGCACCTGCAACCGACATAACTTTATAATTTTATTAACCAGTATCACCCCAACAAATTAAAATTAAAAACAAAACACAGGACAGCTTGGCAGCCCTTTTTCAGAGCACCAGAGCGCTTCCTCATGACATGATGACGGGCCCCAAGTTCCAACAGGACAGAAATTCCTTTGAGACTTCACCCTATTTATCTCTTCACCTGGCTGTTGACTCATATCCTTTAATACCCCTTGTAATAAACAGATAATCCACTGGGTAAATGGGTTTTCTTGAGTGTTATGAGCTGTTCTAACAAATTAATCAAACCCATGGAGGGGGCTGTTGGAACCTCTGACTTAGGGTCAGCCAGCCAGAAGTACCAGTACCAAACTGCACTTGAGACTAGCTTCTGAAGTGAAGGGCCGTCTTCGTGGACTGAGCCCCTCCTTTACCTGTGGGGGAGGGGTCTGAGCCACACACAGCCAAATCCCAAGAGGTAAAGAGAATGAGATCTAAAGCACAAGGGGGGGGGGGTGGTTCACAAAATCAGGAGCGAGACTGTCTTCCACTGAGGAAGTAACACAAAGGAAGACTGAGGGTCTGAGAACACAAAGGCGGTGGGAGATCTGTTGATAGAAAGATTAGAGACTCATGTTGCAACCGTTCTAATTGCTTATACTTTATCACAAAATATGAGGTGAGGTTACCGGCCGAAAGTGAGAAGCAGAGAAAGAAATCAACTTGAGAAAATGGGAGAAGCAAGCAGCTACCTTAAACAGTGAGAAAGTACACGTCCTAGGGACATGGAGAGGGACTGCCAAGCACTGCTGAGTTCCAATTTGAGGTCTGTGGTTTTGAATGTAAAGACCCATTAACATTAGGTGTGTATTTTTCTTACCAACTTTTAGCCACTCGGGTTCAGACGGAAAGTAAGAGTAGCAGTTTTGCCAAGGAGGAAGAGAGACAAGGAACTGATAATAATAAATGACCATGGCTAATGAGGGAAATGACTACTTGAATAGTAATGCCAGTGAAAGCGTGAGAGAGTCACCGAGTCCACGGACAGGCCTGGGTAGGGCTGGCATATTGCTAGAGAGGAGGTATGATGGGAAGAGGATCACAGACTCAAATGCTTGTAGTCAAAACCCTGAAGGTGGTGCAGCTGCTTTCTCTAATGTGCTGTCTTTGGTCATCTTATCTGACATTGTTCTATTTCTTTCTTAATCTCACACATCATGTGGTGTTAACATATCTTCTATGGCAACAACTTCCAAGAATTCTTTGTAAGTGGACCTCACAAAGTGGCAGAGGGTAAGCATGGAGAAATAAACCTGGGGCCAACTCCAGTCTGCCACTTACTGAGTTGCTGGACCTCAGTTAAGCCCTTTAGTTACAAGGGCCATCAGTTTCTGCCTCTGAAAACTATAGTTTAACCTAGTACACTTTCCATTCAGGTGTTGCTTAAAATCTTTTTTCTATAGGGAGAAGGAAAGGGTAGTAAGGGGTTTGGGAAAAGGTTAATCAGATAAGAGTCCTGTACTGTCTAAATTTTCCTAGTATTTCTGTATCTGCTGATCAACAATTCTTTTTCTGACTCTGAGACTTCCCTCCCTGGAGCACAATGGCTCACAAACCATCTCCATCCCATCTTCATCTCTTGCAGATCTCCTAGAGCACAAAGGTTGAATTGCTTGTTACCTTGAGTCACAGAGGTCATGCATTCCAGTTCCTGGAATAACCGATTCCCACATACATTAATCACTTAAGCCTATCAACTATGACTGAAGGTAAAAACTGTAACTCTGGAGTTGCCCTTCAGTTTTAAGGATAGCATTCAAGAGCAACATAATCTGGTTCTTAAATAACTATTTCCCTTGATCTGCTATTTCAATACTTACCATAACCTGCAATTCAACCACACAGGTCAACCTGATGCTCACCGAAAAGCTTACCAATAGCAGAGGCTCCCTGTTTATCACCATTTAGTCCCCTTCTACACCCCTCCCTCAGCTTACTGTGCTCTCATTTCTCACCTTGCTCTATCCTGCTGGGCTCCAGCTTCCCCAATCAAAATAAAATCCCTTCCACCTTTGAAGATGAAAATGAAATGCTATCTCCTGTGTCAGGCCTTCACTAATCCTTCACAGAAGTGCCGGGTCTCTGTCTGATCCTCATAGGGGTGCTCCTGATGCACTGATTTAATGGGCAGTTCTTCCTGTGCTGTGCTGTACTGAGGACAGTGTTTACACGCAGCCTTCAGGATTAGATTTCAGGATCCTTGGGGGCAGCAACAGTGTCCTGTTTATCTTTGTATTCGTCTACAGCACCTGACACAATGCCTCACACACTCTAAAACAAAAGTCAATTTGGATATATTAAAATGAAAGCCTGAGATAATGCTCCGAAATGCATTTCAAGGAGCAAAAAGTCAATGGCCACTGTGAAACTGAGAAAATGGAAGTTTAATCTTTCCATTTAATCTGTCAAAATGATACACAAGAACAAGCAGGCAGACTACTTGACTCTGTCTACTGAGAGCCACTGGCAATGTCATCTACAGGAGAATCGTTTTCAGTGTTCAATATCTGGTACTGTCCCTGTCACTGTGTTGGGTCTTTGAAACAGGTGACTAATTCATTTCTTTGGATCAAGTACTTATCAGATGATAAATTTGGCTTAGGAGTATAGAAACCTATATAGGAGAAAGAAGTACTAAACCAAATTATAGTACAGATTACTCAGTTGACTGTAACCTACAGGAGCAAAATACAAAGAATCTATTCCCTCTCTCAATGCCTGTCCACTCTTCTTCCTCAATCAGATCCTGCTAAGTACAACACCAAAACACACACATAAAGTTCTTTAATAAGACCTTCCCAGGTTACATAAGGTCATAATTTGCCTGTTATTAGATTCTGTATCTAATTTAATCTCAAATGAGATCTTTGCCAATAAAACAGTACTCTTATGAAATAAAAAATGCAAGATGACAATGGCAAGGGTAAGTGACATGTGCAATTCCAAACTCCTGTGGAGTAAGCATGTGGAAGTGGTGTCTTAGGGTCATGCCCCTGAGGCTAGTGAGGAGGAGAAGAAAACAGAGCAAGATGTGAAAGTGGGCTCTCCCACTGGAGTGGGCTTATGCAGGGGACAGCCCCAGGTGCAGAATGATTAACCCTACAAACCTGTAACTTTTCCTATTTTAATAAAACTGATTGTGGGTCATGTTTAGCTGTCACTCGTGGCAAAACAGAAAGATGGGCAGAAAAGTACTACATGCAACAACAATTTGGTTTCACTGCTTGAATCTTAACTGAAGAGATAAATATTTGGCATTATCTGAGATTAAACTGGTTTACAGCATTCTAGTGGCAGGATCAAAATGTCACCAAACACATATTTTGGGCCAGATGATTTCAGATCATTCCTGAATACAAATGTGTTCATATGTTTTTCTCAACATATGAGAAAAAAATTAAGGAGAAATAGGCAAGAAAAATGTTATACATGAATCATCGCACAGGCTGTGCACTTAACTTCTTCTGGCCACACAGAGCTCTTACTTACAACACTGGCAAGGCTACTAAACATTTGAGGCCCAGAGAATCCACCTTTAAAACTGAGGCAGACGTGCAAGTTGTCTAAACTTTCCTATATTTGAATACTACATTTGCATTCAAAAGACAAAGTATTAACCATCTGCATACTTAGACTATCCCTACTACCTTCCTCCCATTCTTCCCTACCCCCTCACCCCAATCAGCATCTATATTATTTCTTCACATTTAAGGTCTACCACACCCCCATCTCCTTTAAAGCACTATGTACCTTTCCCCCCACAGTGACACTCCAGAAATAATGGCCCCTTCATTCTGTGGAACAAAAGAGAAGATTGCTGATGCTGAGATTTTGGGACAGATGATAAGGGCAGCACCAGAATGATGACCTGGAAGAGGCACGTGAAGGCAGATCTCAGAGGCAGCGGACATGCTGTGTCGGGGAAGGTGAAGTGGCACTGGGAACCTGGTGCTACTGCAGGCATGTCATCTCCCGAACCCCATAAATGGAGGTGTCTGTGGGGCGGAGAGGAGCAAAAGCAGATGAGACATGTTTCAGCTCTGCAAAAGGCAAAAGTCATACGGACCCAGTTAAAACCCCCTGAAAACCCCTGGGAACTGTGGCCATTTCCAGGACAATCAGGTCCCACTCTGCTGGGAATGCAAAACTTTATCTAGTGAGTGCACTGGCCTCACAAAGCACCTGGGAAGAACAGTTGCTAGAAAAGGCTGGTTTCCTCAGTCTGATGGCCTGCCTCCACGCCCACAGTGGAATACTATTCATTTGTTGAATAGTATTATGTGCCAGATTTTATGCTAAACACGGCACACGGATTGCTGTATCTATGTGGTTATCACCCATCCTGATAACCACAAGGATGGGTGTTGATACTATTATCATTCCCCTTTTATAGGTAACTGCTCTGAAAAAGATTAAGCAACTTGTTCTATATAAGGTCATATAACTAGTAAGTAGAAGGGCCTAGATTGGAACTCATGCAGTCTGAACATAGAACTCAGGCCTAAAATTACCACACTTTTCTGCTTCCATAAGACAGGAGAAAAATGCCTATTTACAAATCGTCAATCTTTTATTATCAGATTTAATTTTAGAATAAAGCTTAACTAATACAGGGAAATAAGAGATACCAAAAGTGTCTGCCATCCTGGTTGAGCTAAAGTGAGTTTTTAAGAAGGTACTGAAGATAAGCATCAGCAATAGAGGTTCAGAGACTCTAAGCCTTAGTTTTCTTCTTTCAAAAATGGGGAAACCTGCCCACTCCCTGTCACAGCCCTGGTGAGATGTGTAAATGAAGTAATTAAACACATACAAAAGCATCCTGTAATCTTCAAGTCACTATATTCCATTAAGCCTAAGTTTTGTTAAACACACAAAATACATAGGTATGGGAAAATCAACCAGACAGAACACATTTTCAATACAATAGCAAAAGACAACCGATTAACTAATGGAAAGTAGATACAACTATACAGTTAAGGCCAGTTAAAAAGTATTTCCCAAGGATCCTTTTTATCAGCCTTTAAGGCTACTGTTGGAGGAAATTCACTCAGAATTTAACACATCTTTGTGGGGATTTCACGTTAAGGGCCAAATGTAGACTCAAACAAAACATCCCCTCCTCCTCCTCCTCCTCCTCCTCCCAGCCACATACTAGACAGTGGTAGCAACCGCCAGTTCAAGTACCACCCTCCAAGACAGCATCCTTCATCTCTCCAGTCAGAAGTGATCAAGCTACCCCCCACCTGTATGTTCTCACATCACATTTGCTACTTTGTTGGCATCTCACCGATTGGCATCAAGAGTTATTAACTTCTCCCAAGTCTGACTTCCTACTATTTCCTGAATTTAGTAAATTCACACAGAACTCCAAACACCTAACGCAGTCGATCATATTGGCCCGCACACAAATACTTGCTCTATGAAGTTTATATTCCTTTTTTTATTTATTTATCTTTGGAGAGGAAGGGAAGGAGAGAAGGAGAGAGATATCAATGTATGGTTGCTTCTCGTGAGTCCCTTGCTGGGAACTGGCCTGCAACCCAGGCATGTGCCCTGACTGGGAATCGAACCGCGATCGTGTGGATCGCAGGCTCGAGCTCAATCCACTGAGCCACACCAGCCAGGGCTGAAGTTTGTATTTCTTAAATCTAAACCTGTGGCTGTAGAAGCAGCCTAAATCTGGGGTGAACACACCCCACACAGGTGACAACAGTTCAGAGTGGGGGGAAAAATTAATTGTTCACAGAATCTTCTCTCTTCTGGATCTAGACGGAGAAGAAATGCTATTGTAAAAAACGAATGAGAGACACAAACGGAAAAGAAAGTGGAGACAAATGCATCAGAATATTTAAAACTCCAGATCGAATTCAGAGCTGCTTTTTCTATTGCTTCTCGGCCTTTTGGCCAAGGTCGAAGGCAGAACTACTTTCTCCACCTCATTTCAAGCTTTAGGCTTCACCTCTTGCATCACAAAGAGAGGGGATTCTGTCTCGAGACAGATCTGTTCTTGGAATTAAAGGCCATATCTCTCATTCTAAACACCATTCAGCGGCACGTGCTTTTCGCTTTTCTAATGCTGAACCTAGAGCAAAAGGAACTCAAGGCAAAGGAGAATGATTTTGGAAATGGAAAAGCACTGCAGGGCCGCGAACGCGAACACGAACACTCTAGCTGTGCAGGGGACGAAGAAATCTCAAGCGGGGTCTCCAGGAAATGTGCTTTCATTGACTTCACCACGCGCGATACGGGGCTTTCACGGGGGGCGGACAACGTTGCTGCGATCCTTTAATGACCAAGCCCCCGTCCACGCCGGCCTCGGCCGGGTGAGGCCGCCGGAGTGGCAGGGCCGCCTCGCCGCCCTTCTTTCAGACCCCAGGCCGCCGTCACCCCCTCCGAAAGGTGCACGGATGAACCCATCAATCATCGTGCGCTCCCTCGGTCCCCCAGGACGCAGCCTCCCAACGCCGGAGAACCGGGTGGGCGTCTTCACCCGTCTCGCCGCTACACGCGGAGACCGCCCTGGACTCCAGCGGGCGACTTCACACCCGACCCCGTTCAGCAGCTGTGCCCGGAATCACCC
Source organism: Sturnira hondurensis (assembly GCF_014824575.4). NCBI lineage: Eukaryota > Metazoa > Chordata > Mammalia > Chiroptera > Phyllostomidae > Sturnira > Sturnira hondurensis. The sequence goes on from NW_028083443.1 coordinate 3,147,028, forward strand.
ATTACCTTCCCCAAGCAAATGTGGCACGTGATGGGCAGAGTGAGCGACAATGTAACGTTCTGCACGGTGTGAGCCATGGCAGCGTTCAGAATCCCGCCAACACGGAAGTCCCGCCGCCCGCGGAGCCTCGCAGCGACTGGGGCGGTACGAGGCCGGCTACGGCGGCCCGGCAGGGCCACGGCCCGCCGGGACGGGAAACGAAAACGCGCTCGGGAGGCGTGCGCGCGCCCAGGCTTTTCTCTTCCTTCCTTCATCCCTTTCACTTAAAACAAAACAAAACAAAACAAAACAAAACAAAACAAAACAAAACAAAACAACTCCCCCCCCCCGTTCGGAAGCTTGAAGCTTCAATATTTGTGAGAATGGAGGGGAAGGCAGTTTACTACCCCCTCGATCCCTGGGGGATCGAGGATCTTGAAAGTTTAGATGGAAAAGTCATAGTGGGGAGAGGAGAAGAAATAAGTAAAGGCAATTTTAAATCTCCCCATCTTTCCCGAATGGTGGGGTGGGGGAGAGTTTTCTGTTTAAAGATAAAACCCTACTCAAGTCAGCAAGCAGTCAGTGCAGACAAAACGAGAAAAGATCTCTCCATTTTAATATTCCAAAAAAACTTTCTGCCACTCTCAGCTCTCTTTGTACTCGTAGACGATGCAATGTAACTGAAAAGCAACGAACTGCGACTGTCTCTGTATCTGTTTCTGAAACGTTGCGGATCTATTTAATCTCAGCTTCCTCGAAGACGCGCTTTCACGGCTGGCCCCTGTGGGGTTTCTACCTAAAATGAGGTTGAAGGGTCTGAGACGCAGACGCTTATTTGCATCCGCAGGTGAGAAAGTCTGTGGAGAGGGTGAACCACCCTCACTCCCCTAACGCGCTGGAGTTCGAAGCGTTTCCAAGACTTCATTTCAGGTGCGCGGTTGGAGATGCAACGTGCCCCAGTGCTGTTGAACTCCGAAGGAGAATGCTGGGAGGTTGTTTCCATTTCCTTCAGGCGAAAGTGAAAAACTCCGCAAGTTCCTAAATGAATCTTGAGTCTAACACATTTGAAACTGAACTGCAGCTCCGAGTGAGGAAGAGCCAGTGTGATCAATTTATGCAAATTGAATCAACGAGGAAGGGAATTTAGAAACAAAACCAATGGAATTGCATTTACTAATCTTTCGGGGAAAGATGCAATATAAATCACAAGCAGCAGCTTCGTGGTTAAAAGCGGGTGAAAATCCTTGTGGGGACAATTTCTTGGTTCTCCTGGCTTCAGAGGATTTATTTAACCTCTGCCTCTTAGCTTCCTCATTGGTAAAACGTGTGTGAAAGTGTGTATTAAATGATGTCGGTGTATGCCTACTATCAGGTCTATAAAAGGAACAGACAGTAATGATATTGGAGCAGATAAGAGTTAACTTGAAGAAGCCCAAGTCCAGTTCAACACATGCTCATGGGTGACAGTGAGAATTCTTCCAACCATCTCAGGAACTTCATTTTCTAGGTATGGGAGTTTATCACGTGCTTGGAATTAGAGAACTGGACAAAAAAGTCATATTGATCGTCTGTGTAATAGTCACTTTTTCGCAGTTCCTGCATGAAAGTCATTTGGTTTGGCTATTTCCTGGCTGTTTGAAGTCACATTCATATGGGGACTAGAAGCCACATGCTTACTAATGCATCTTGCACATTCCTGGCTTCAGACCTCAGGCTTCAGAGTGAGAAAGCTCCAGACCATTACCCAAGGCCATTAAAGTTTTCCCCTCTTACTGTGTTCCTTTCCCCCTATTGTTGTGTTCTTCTACGTTCTCATCCTGCCCATTCCCTGTTCTCACCTTTCTGACCCCTAAGGTGGTATTTCAGGACCTGCCATTCCCACTCTCTGAGTGGGATGTAGAACTGAGAATGTTCTGCCTGTGGCATCCATCCCTGGAAACAGTGTAGCAGGAAGATGTGTCGAAGACATATTTTTGAAAAAAGACCTTTTCATTGCTGCTGGGACTAGTTCATTTCTTGCTAATCATCCTGGTGATTGGTGTTAACACTCAGTCACACAGATAGACTTTAAAAAACACAACCTACATTTTAGGTAGAATGTGACAACTCTAGAGTGTTTCCAACATCTCTTTCCACATTTGCTATCATCGGTACATCTTCTCAGTACTGTTTAATGCTCTGTCCATGTGTCTATTTCTGTGCTGATCACATTGCATTATAGTGGGTTGTTTATGTGTTGGCCCCCACAACGAACTTTCTGTTTCTTGAGGTCAGGGATTGTATCTGATTTATCCAGAATCTTGTATTAAGTGACTATTTCACAAACTAAATTTTCTTTAGCTACAAACTACTTTCCTTCAATAGGCCCAGGCTCTTTTAAATATTGCCTTTCCTTGTTTTTCACTTCAGAGTGGAAGACTATTTGTTTTTGCTAAGTATAAAAATAATAAGGCCCCCCTTATGAAAATTAAGCTGCCCAATCATGTATAAAATAATAAGTAGAAGTTCCTCTACACTCATGCTTCTCTTCTCCATTCTGTGTGGTAATCACTATTAATATTCTAGAGCATACCCTTACAAACATTTTAATTCATATATCACTGTATGCATAAGCACAAATAGTATCATACATCTGTTGCTTACTAATGCTTTGTGGGTGAGTACACACGCATATACACACATCTAAATAATATTGTTAGCAATACTAGCTGATTAGGACTCCATCCAGGTCCAGATTGATTCCAGGCCCATTCCCAGGCTTTGCTTTTAATAATGCAGGTGGTTGAAGGCTGAACACTATGTCTTCCCTCTGCTCTGTGAAAAGGATCCCCCCCCCCTTTTTAACAAATAATGTTATAAATAGTCACTATTTGACCAAAATTGTTAAATAATGTTGCCATTACTCTAACAGGAAAACAAAGATTATGTCTCCCTGACTTTCTGCTTTGTCACTTTCTCAAAGCTTTAGCAGCCTAGGGCGAGTCCTGTGACCTGAGGAGTTCTATCAGACACCACATGGGGGACAGGCTAAACCTCCTAAGTCCTTGGAATCATAAACTTCTAGAACCAGAAATGATCCTGGGGTTTTTCATGGAGGTCTTTTCTATCATAGGTGAGGAAGGTGAGGCACAGATAAGGTAAACCACCAGGTAACGTTCGTATTGGAGCGACATCCTAGGTCTGTTTGGGACACTCTGGGATTGTTGGCCCAATGCCTTTGTGTTAAGTGCAAGATGTATTATTATTAATAAAGTAATTCAGTAATAAAAAGTCAGTCATAATTGAATTTCTTTTCTAAGAAAACCATCCCATAGCTATGGAACACCTTTTACCCCTTGTTTAAATCAGAATCATTTTTATGATAAATTATTTAAAAGCAAGTTTAAAAAAATACAAAATCTTAAGTGCTATTAAAAATTGATTAGGAATGCATTATTCTTTCATTGACCCAGTTCAGATTGTTTTTTAATTTTTTTGATCAAAGCTAATAAATTTGAGTAGTTGTTTAGACAGACGTTTTGCAATCATTTGGTCATCAGTCAATTAATCACAACTTCATAAATATTGATTTCAAGTTACATTTATTTTTCATTCCTGAAAGACAATCTTTTCATTTTGTTTTGTTTTAAATGTATACACCCCCACTTGGATTGTGGTTAACACTGAGAAAACTCATAAAAGTTGGATTAAAAATTAATCAGAGGTGCTGGCCCAGTTGCATGGATGTCTTCTTCACATGGTACCATTTTCTCACCAGCTGGAAATGAACTAAAAAGGTCTGATGGTACGTTTGTTATTACAGCCGAGGAACTCGGCTTTTCCTTGCACTTTTTTTTTTTAGAATAGGCTGCTGGAAATGAGCATTCATTGACTCAATGTATTTTTATTGAAGACATTAAAAAACAAGTAAATCAAAGTTCGGTCCCATGGAGCTTACATTCTAGTAGAAAAGCTATGCTACACTGTCTTGGAACCAAATCCTGATCCCTTAAGGAACAGCTGAGGTTTTAATATGGAATCCACACATCAAGTTTGTGTGTAATCACAAGGTCAGGGTTGCAGAAGAAATAAACACGCGTAACTAGTTATAAGTTATTCCACCAAAATATAATTTTTATGGGCTCAGACACTGGTCTGAGTATATAGCTATAAGACAAGGTCCCTGCCTGCATTTACTCTTTCAACAAGTATAATTTTTAAAGATTGCATTTATGAATGTTTAGAGAGAGGGGAAGAGAGGGAGAAGGAAAGGGAGAGAAACATGGATGGGAAACATTGATCGCTTACCCCTGGCATGCCCCCAACCAGACACTCAGCCCGCACAACCCAGGCCTGTGCCCCAACCAGCGAACGACTGGGTTGGCGACATTTCGGTCTGCAGGACAACGCCCATCCCACTGAGCCACACCAGTTAGGGCCTTTCAACAGATATCTTATTGACTACCAATGATGCGCCAGTCACTGTACTATTACTGAGCCACTGTATAAATGACACAACTCTTCCAGCCCACCCTGAAATGATTATTTCTACAGTCATTTACCTTGTGGTGCTCTTATTGGTGGTTAGCTCCTGGGACTGGGACACAGAAAGTTATGATTTTAAATATTTTAAAATGTTGCAAGTTGAGTGAATATCTTACATTAGGTAATTTTAAAAAGATGTTTTAGTTCTATCTAAAGCTAAGCAGTACTTCACAACTGGTTGTTGCTAGAGAGTAAATGAAGGAACTACCACCTCCAGGAACATCCTAACAGGAACATTCGTAGGCTGTGGGATTTGCCAAAGGAGCGGAACAGGGTGCCCACCTCTGAGGCCCTGACTGTTTCTGTCTTTAAGTTGCCTGACTGAACACATCGCTTTTCTTCCCACCCTTAATTTAGGTGTGGGCACACCTTCCAAGGTGAGATCCTCCCCTGGAACTCTAAGTCAGGCCCCTGTTTTCATGCTATTTACTGAAGCCCTATAAATATTTGTATTCTGTCCAAGGACACCCTTTCCACAAAATCACCCTGCCCTTGGCACTGGCATCCCTGGCAGCTGGCTGGAGTCCCGCCTAGTTGCTTTACCTCTTTCAGGTAAGGCATCAATACCTCCTGTCACACTCAGCTCCCCCAGTCCTCGTTGGAGCAGCTGAGTCATTTACTACACGTGTTATTTGAGCTGTGGCTTCATTTCCCCACACCGCCATCCCCTGCTCTTTGATCGATGACTTTCCTTTTTCTGGCCCCTCACACCATTCATTATGACCAAGGCTCCAGTCTCATCTCCTCCATGATGCTTTCCCTGTCTGCTCCAGCCTCCTCGTAATCCCCCTGGCTTTCAAGTTCTTTATCATTTATGATCTAGATCAACCATTTTTTTTACCTCATGCATTTACTCTTTAAATCTTTATTTAACATCTACTGTGGGCCAAGCACTAGGACTAAAGCTAAAATGTTGAAAGATTCGGCCCTGTCCCGGTCAAGTGTACTGTCTAGATGCAGGAAGGCAAGTGTATTAAGAAATCACCAGTTACCTAGTGAGCTAATTCCTGCAGGAATAGAGAAGGCGAGCACCTACCTCAGCCATGCCCAGTGGTGGAGATGCCTCTACTAGGCTCTGCCTTTTTGAAAAACATCTCCCTAATGAGACTGAAGGCCCGTTAGTCACGTGTGGCACAGTGCTGAGCACACTGTGAATCTCAGCAAACGATGGCAGTCTATCCCTTCTTTAGCTCTACGTCTCTATCTCGTCCTATTGGTATTTCCATATCGCCATTTTAGAAGGTATGGTAACTTATCTGAGCATTTATTTTTAGGATTCTAAAGAACAAGTGTGTGTGTGTGTGTGTGTGTGTGTGTTTATGTACGAATGGTGTTTTCAAACCATCACACAAAATGCTTCTTTTCAAGAAACAGAAAGATCTATCTAAAATAGCAAGGCCATGGGCAGGAGCCCTGTGGACTGTGCCCAGGGAATGACCCCTTCTGCAATACAGTATTTAAATTCAACCTAGAGGAAAAGGTGCATCCACGTCACAGAGCAGGTGGTGGATGATATCGTCTCATAAACCGCTGTGGGGATCCTGATAAAAGCACCTTTCTCTCACCTTTAACTCTGCCAACTACTTCCACTGTCTTCATTCCCCTATCTTAGCCCATTGGCCTTCTATTCTCAGAAACTTGAAGGGGCCTCCACACCGTCAGTGGACTCCTTCTGAGTAGTAGGGTCTGATTGCCATTCAAACAAGGCAGGACATTATGTGAGCACTTTTGCATTGTCACATCCACAAGACAATTCGGAAGCTGTGGTAATTTAATGGTTAAATAATCACACTTGTCTGGGGACACTTTACCCAGAGTCCTCTCACTCTCCAGCTTGGCTTCACAGTGAAGGCGTGGCGGCTTTGCTACAGCCACGTGACTCGGGAAGTTACTGCGGGGTGGGGGTGGGGGGGGAAGGGCATGAGCAAATAAGCACTCCAATTCGCCATAAATTAATAGAGTAATTGAATTTGTTTCTTGCAGTGGACAAGTGTTACTGCTCGCTGAGGCTGAGTTCAGTAACAGCTGTATTTGTTTACAACAGCTGCCATAACCAATTACCAAAGCTGGGTAGTTTATACAATAATGTCTTTTTTTAATTTGTTTTTTTATTGTTGTTCGAGTACAGTTTTCTGCCTTTTCCCCTCACCCTTCCCCACCACCCCAGCCCTCCCCACCTCCCTCCCCTGTTTCTACCCACCTTGTCGTTGTCCATGTGTCCTTTATAATTGTTCCTGCAAAGCCTTCACCCTTTTTCCCTATAATCCCTTCCCTTCTCTCCTCTGGTCACTGTCAGCCTATTCTCAATTCTAGTGTCTTTGATTATATTTTGCTTGCTTGTTAATTTTATTGATTAGGTTTCTGTTAAGGGTGAGATCACATGGTATTTGTCTTTCACCGCCTGGCTTATTTCACTCAGCATAATGCTCTCCAGTTCCATCCATGCTGTCGGAAAGAGCAGAAGCTCCTGCTTTCTTTCTGCTGCATAGAATTCCATTGTGTAAATGTACCATAGTTTTTGGATCCATTCATTTACTGATGGGCAATTGGGTTGCTTCTAGCACTTGGCTATTGTAAATTGTGCTGCTATGAACATCAGGGTGCATAGGTTCTTTTGGATTGGTGTTTCAGGGTTCTTCAGATATAATCTTAACAGTGGAATTGCTGGGTCAAAAGGCAGATCCATTTTTAGTTTTTTTTAGGAAATTTTGCGCTCTTTTCCACAGTGGCTGCACCAGTCTGCATTCCCACCAACAGTGCACTAAGGTTCCCTTTTCTCCACAACCTCGTCAGCACTTAATAATTTCTTATCTCACATTTCTAGGAACTAGAAGTCTGAAATCAAGGTGTCAATGGGGCTAGTTCCTTCTGAGGTCTGTAAGGAAGAATCTGTTTCATGTTTCTCCCCTTGCCTCTGGTAGTTTGCTGGCAACCTTTGGTGTGTCCTGGCTTATAAAAGCATCACTCTGACCTTTGCCTTCATCTTCACATGGCAGGCGTTCTCCCTGCATGCATGTCTGTGTCCGTATTTCTATTTTTTATAAGGGCGATTCTCATACTGGATCGGGGGTCTGCCCTACCTCATTTTAACTTCTTTAATTACATACGTAGTGACCTTTTTTCTCTAAAAGTTCACATCCTGAGGTATATGGGGATTAGGACTTCAATATGAACTTGGGGGCTGGGGACACAATTCAACCTGCAGCTATTGCCATGGATTACGTTTACAGTGACATCCAGTTGTTCTCTGGCCCCTGCGCGCATAGAAGGCCTGCCCTGCCTGGCCCTCTCATCTGGTGTATTAGCTGCTCAATGCATTCAGCCACAGCTCTCGTGAGCACACCCCTAACGGCCTCACACAAATCTCCGATTTTCTCTCACTGCAGTTACAGACTTCGTGATAACACCCATCATTTCTGGACTTCATGAACTTAAATGGTGATTAGCTGTGGTAAATCCTAGTACTGTTCACCAAATCAGTTTCTCTTCCACATCCTGGAAAAGGGTTCTATTCAGAGTTGTATCGAAGTCGGGCTGGATCAGGTGACTTTCTTTGGTCAGTGAAATGTGAGCAGAAGTAATGCAGCTCTTTCCCAATTTGAAGCTTCAGGAGCGCACCTGTGCTTGCTTTCTCCTTCTCCTTCTCCTTTGCCACAGGTACTGGAAGCCTTTTGGCAGAGGTACTCCCTAAGCCTGGGTCCTCCAGTGAAGACAACTGGAGTGGAGCTTCAGACCTTGTGCAACAGACTTGAAATGTGAGCTAGAAATAAGTCTTTGCTGTTATAAGCCACTGAGATTTTGGAGCGCCTTTTTAAAATTTTTTATTTTAATGGCCACAAATCCTAGTCCTTCCTCACTGATAGAATAGCCTGCCCTCTAAGTGTTCATTTTGTGGGAGACTTTCTGGGCTGTCCGTGTGTGAAGATGAGCCTGTGCTAGCCCTTTCTCAGACCACACGTGTCATAGAGCCAGAGATAACCCACTCTGTTCCTTTTTTCAGAAAGCTCTTGGTGTCCTAGCTGTTGAGACATCCTTCAACCCCCACGCCTTCAGGCTTTGCCTCAGCTACAGAGGAAGAACTATCTCAACCAAGGTCATATCCTTCCTAGGTTGGCCCACATCTGGTAAATGATGGAAGTAGGGATATAAAGGCCTGGTAAATGAAGAGCAACTCTCCTGGGCCATTTAGGTCTAGAGCTCCCCGTGGAATCTGCTGAGGTGTTGAGGGGCCAGCATCCGAGCTCGACTCTTCCTTGACCCAGTCCTACTTCCTTCCCGTCTCTTCTGCAGGCCTTGGTCACAAGGGCACTTCCTGGAAAACCTCTTGCATATTCAACTCTGCAGCAACATGTCAATCTTTGAAGAAAATGAGAGGGTGTGCAGGTATGCACACATGTATACATGCTGATGGGTCCCTGTGCCTTAGTGGCTCCCCACTTTCCTCATTTTGTTCTGCAAATGTGCCATTATTGCTAATTAGCTGTAGTCAACTTTACTCCTTTGGGCCTCAGAGAGTGTCTGTTTTCCTCCAGTGGATGTGTCAAATGTGCAAGTTTAACTTTCAGGGGGCGACTTAGTTTCCTCGTTTAAAGTCATTGGGTGTGAGAAGAACCTCTCAGAGGTCAAAAGCCTGGGCCACTTTGTTTTTGCTGGTTTTTATTTATTTTTAATATTCTTCAGTATATTAAAAATGAAAATAATGCCAGTATCATATCACAAATACTGTGCATTTTGAAAATTTATATTTAGCACATGAATTTCTTTGATAAAAAATATAATACAATATACTTTCATGTTGCCAAAAATAATTATAGTATTCATTATAAATATTAATTCCTGCCATTATAGGCACAGCTATCTTATAAAATTGTTGTTTTGTTTTTGTTTTCAATCTGTGGATTTCATCTCCCGTTAATGCATCATAAAACCAATTAGTGGGTGAAGAGCAGGGTAACCAAGCTGTGAAAAACTCCTTCACCTTCTGTCCCTCCAGCCAGGGTAAACTGGCTGAAAACCTCTGTGTAGGATTTGTATTCACTCCCTTCCAGCCCACAGGGCCTCAGTAATTTACACTGATTTTCTCCACTTTTTTCCATGCCCTCCCCTTTACCTCCATCTGTCCTGGCTGCAACTAACATTCTAAGAAACTTTCAATTGGACACAAATATATAATTCATTACTGTGGTAGTGATAAATATTTTTTTTGTGCTGGGCTGTAATGTAAAATAGATATTTTACTGAGGTTTATGGTAAAAAGTTTGAGCAATAGTACCCTACTATAGCTATTTAGACTGAATGATGGATGTCTCCTTTTAATAGCAGGTGTGTCTAAGATGAAGTATTTACATTTTTCGGGATAATGTTAAAAGACAAAATTTAAGTCATGCGATAAAGGTAAGACTTGAGCCAAATAGATGCTCTGGTCCTCCCTCCCCCAGCCCACCCACCCCAAGCAAGAAAGTATGTTACCAACCAAAGAAGCTTTGGCGCTTTCGTTCCCTCCTCTTCTTCCTTCCTCTTCTTCCCTCTGTATGATGCATATAGTTAAACATTTTATGTTTTCAAAAAGTAATCTCTGCCTTATTGCTCTGGCTTTGCAAACAACTGAGGCAAAGCAAAGGAACGGGTCAGACTATTATGATGAATTTCCTCCTCAGGCACGTGACTGTAGCAGAGCCGAGAAAGGTGATTGAAGAGAATAGTGGTTCAGCTCAGCAGACATCTCTGGAGTGTGTACTATGTGTTTCTTATAACAGCTCTGATAGCCTGCCATTCTTCCGGTTTTATGGTTAGAAAATTGAGGTTCGGAGGGGGAGCCAAACTGCAGAGCTATTGAATGCCATAAATGGATTTTCTAACTTATGTTTCAGTGGCTGCTCATTCAACAATCATTTGTCAAGAATACACTATGTTATAAAAAGTGTGTGTGATGCCTGGAGGATGTTATGCTGAGCAAGGCATGGCGTCTGTCCTTAAGGGGCTTGACTCACTCTGGGGCTAGAGATCCATTTAAACTCGATCAAATATAGTAAGATAGCATAGCCATAACAGCCACCGCTTATGGGGTGCTTATTCTGGGCAAGCTGTGAGGTCTACACAGGGCTGTGTGTCTGACCCTAAGGAGAAAGTCTCTTTCAGGATAAGGATCAGCTAAGTTTTTCCATCACCAGGAAAGAGTAGTTAGAATACCCATCAGCCGAAGGGGACAGTTAGGCGCCTCAGAGCTCTGAGAACTGTGGTAACTGTGTGCGTAGAGAGGAACTGGCTGGGTGACTGACAGCCTTCTGTTGTTAGTGAGATGGGTGGAAGGGTTTGGCTCTGTGACTGCCAAAGGCAGTCAGGAAAATTCCAGAATTCCTAGCTTGGGCAGCAAGGGGGTGGTGGTGGTGAAATACAGAGGCAATTACTGAATTTTATAAGTCCACTCAAGATTCAGTTTTGTGGGGATTTTTTTGTTTTTTTTCCTGAAAGACTTTTTAATTTTTAAAAATATTTTATTTATTTATTTTTAGAGGGGAAGGGAAGGAGAGAAGGAGAGAAAAGGAGAGAAACATCAATGTATGGTTGACTCTCAAGAGTCCCCCACTGGGAACCGGCCTGCAACCCAGGCATGTGCCCTAACTGGGAATCGAACCGCGATCTCGTGGTTCGCAGGCCCGCGCTCAATCCACTGAGTTACACCAGCCAGGGTCAGTTTTGTGGTTTTAACATAGATACTTTCTTCCTGGAAGGATAAACACTATGTAAACATTAAATTTATATTTGTCGTGCATAACTAAGTTGTGGGACAAGCTCAGAATTAAAATCAGGTGGGGTTTTTTTGTTGTTGTTGCAGGAATTTATTTTTGAAAAACAATATATATATCTTGGTATACTTCAATTTGCAAACCTTTCCATGAAGGACTCTTGTCTCTTGATTTAAAATCTATATCTAAACAGTAATGAAATAGGAAAGTTCAAGTTTAGCGTGTTCATATATTATCACCAGAAGATGCAATCTCATTGAATGATAACAGGATGCTGTTAGAAATGAATTTTGAATTCATTGATGTTTGAGTAGCTTTGTCATTATTTTGTCATTTTACCCATTATTCAGATGGTTGGATCTGCAAGGGATAAAACATTATTGTTTTAAAATAAACTTTTAAAAGGACAAAAGCACAAGTTGTTAGGAGTCAAAACATATGCTAAATGGAAACCTTTAAAGTACTGTCTAAAGCCCTTTTTTAAACTGTTGAAAACGTTTTATTTAGAATATGCTCTGCTTTGTATGGAAACATGGGGCAATGCTCTAGAAAAGAAAAACGAGGCCTTAAGGGAATGTATAAATTCTGTATTTATCCTATGTTTATAGCATATGTGTTTTTATACCCTCCATTTATATGCCTGCTTTTATATACTTATATAACAAATACCTATTATACAGAATTCAAATAATTAGGAAGCTTGGATAATCACTATGAATATCACACAATTATAACTGAAAAACTTAATGATGATTCTAGGACTTGTAAGGGTCTTGGAGATGCCTCTAGAATCCTCAAGGGTATGTTAAATGTAGTCAAATTCAATATTATTGTTAATTAGATTTTATTATATTGTTTGAAGATTGGTTATCCTGTATGATGATGCGTTGTTGCTGTCATTTGGCCTAAATAGTTCACTGACTATGTTTTCATTTTCTATGTGTGAATATTTGTGAAAAAGTAACTTAATATGCTCCTTCAGTCATCAGCTGTGGGTATACATGTGGCATTTAATAAAATCTCCCTTTGATACAAAAAGAGTATAACCTACATGCCCTATTTCTGCCCAGTTTATGTAGTTACTTCTGCATTTAATTTCTGAGGTATTTGGTAGGCAAAAAGGGGTTCCTCGAATTTACGAAATGCAATTGACATGTCCTGTTAGTGCATGGCATCAGGGAGCCCTCGTTAGTCCCTCGGTTAGAGTTTTTGTTCCTTGGCTTGGTTTGTCTCTAGTTGTTCCAAGCTCTGGTCTTCAGTGACGATGCTTGGTTTGGTAGAGGCATAGCTGGGAAGTCAACATTGGACAGAATATGCTTTTAGAGTCTCGCTAGATTTTCAATCTTTTGTGACCGAGGCTGGGTGTTTAGGTTAGAGAATCCATTGTTTTGGAGTCTTCTCCTTTCCCCCACCTCCGATGGAAAGGGATGATGAGAGCTTTGTTCTCAGGGTAGTAACAGTGGCCAGTGTGCGGGATTCCACTTCCTGGATTCCAGTCACTGTTAAGAGTTCTGGGGCTTCTGTCCACTTAAATCGCAGTAGTACAACCTCGTGAGGTTGTTGCTATTTTACTTTAGAGAAAACTGGAGTTCATTCATTCATCTAACAGACACACGCTGAACGTTAATAGGTGCCAGGCACTGATCTGGGTTTGGGTACACAGCAATGGATAAGACACAAAGTCCCCACCCTCTTAGGGTTTACACTCTGTCGGAGGCTCAGAGAGGCGTTGAGACTTTGCACAAGGTAGGACCCAGAACGTGTGCTACTGCTACCTACTATTTTGATATGATTTTCTCAGTCATATAAGTTCCAAGGGAATCCTCAGTCTGTTGTGCCTTTTGAACCATAAGTCAGAATGCCAGGGACTCTAGCTGGTTCCACAAGTATTTCTGGGTGTCTACTGTGCATGGCATAATGGAACGGCAAAAGACTGAGAGTTAGGCTTCCTTATAATTGTGTGTCTGACACCATTTTGGGGCAAGTTCCCAAGCTTCTCTGGCATTATAGGTACTAGGTGTGAAATCACTGGGTTACTCTAACTTTGTAATGGTTCTATGTGCCTGAAGTTTCCAATGCGGTTATAAAAATGTGTGCACTCCAAACACATACACCAGATGCCGACTCTGGGGAATGTAGGCCTTGTGTGGAATTTTGCAGCTTTCAAAGCTCTATCAACACATCATCTGATTAGCTCATCATTATGACCCAGTGAGAAGACGGGGAAAATGATATCATTTTACTCTTACATCTGAGAAAGCTGAGGCTAAATGGCCGCCCTAGGACACAGAACTAGTCAACGTTGGGACAAAGACTCAAATTCTCACAAATTCTGCCCCAGTTGTCTCTGTTTGGAGGACAAGAGGGAGCTCGTCTTGGAAAGAATTGTTTGTTAATTCCTTAGTATATTCAAGACATGGTGAACAAAAATAAATGGAATATGGGCTTTTATCCATTCTTAAAACGCTAGTAGCTCAACAGGAGGATGATATTTCTGCACAAATAACTCCTAAAAATAAAATAAAATGGCAAGAGTATTAAGAGTAGCAATGGAAATTGGATGGTGTAAAAGTTTTTTTTTTAATGGGTATAAAAGAAACCTCATAGAAAAATGCCATTTGAACCTGTCTTTTACAAGCATGTGGAGTCTGGGCAAGGACATTCTGTGTGGAGACGACACATCAGTCAAGTCATGGAGACAGGAACACATGAAGGCACGACCCACAGTGCAGTTCAGCTGGAGCAAAGGCTGGGTGAGGGCAGCAGGAGAGAGGCGGCTCGGGTGGGCTGAGGCCAGTGATAGAGGCCCCAGGACCCCGGGCTTTGTTCTGCAAGCCCTTCGCAGCCAATGGAAATTTCCGACCAAAGGAGTGTGCGATCAGAGTCACGTTTCAGAAAACCTGACCTGTCAACCATGTGTAAAATGGATCGGATTGTGGAATAAAAAGGCAGAATGGCCTATATGCTGCATGCAGCCAGGACTACAAAAGACAAACCTCAATATGCTAGGATATTGAAAGGTATCCTGGAATTCCCTTGGTATGGGCTTAGAAGAATGGTCGGGTTTGCTGAGGAGAGGTTTTGGTAGATGGAGATGGGGACCAATGAGATTATAGCATTTGCTCTCATCGGGGCTCTGGTCATTTTAGAAACAAAAAGACATGTGCCCTTTGAACAGCAAAGTGAATAAAACAGGCGTGCCCCGAGAGTGAACCCAAGGGTTCGACTCAGTGAGCCCTGGAATCCACCCAGAATGCAGAGTTAAGGGCCATCTATGCCTTCTGGGCTGCGTGACCTAAACTTAAGGCCAGTTTACGCCAAGAGGGATGGATGCCTAATACCACTCTGGGGGCCACAGAGCTAATTCAACTCTTAAGGAGACTATCAGACTTTATGGCGTTCCCAATAGCATCAAAATGTAAACAATCATTAGATTTATAGAGGATGGGAGGAAGAAATCCGACCAGATGGCTGGACAACGCACAGAAGCTCAGCCTGAAGCTGTGTAGCTCTGCTGTAAACAGCTGGGAAACAGCTGCAACTGACAGCCTCCGCTGGCATGCTGTGGCCAGGGACAGGCGTGCTCGGTACCAGGGGGAGTGACATGAAATCTGCAAGGCTAAACTCCGGGACTTGGAGCCTCGCAGGCCAATCCTGAGACACACACTAGAAGGCAGGCCTCTCCGCTGGTTGGCGTGCTGTGTTTCACTTGCCAGGAAGGAAAAATGCCAGTAGATTCTCCTTCTTGCTTCAAGAAGAAAAGGAGGCTTCATTTTGCATTTCTTAGGTCTTATATGTCATTACTATCTACACAGCAACCCTCCTGCCATTGACAGACTTTAGCTTGTTTGTATGTTTAAGAAATTGCCAACATGCTGTCCACAGTGTTTATGATTTTACGGTCCCAGCAGCAGTGGGTGGGACCTCCAGTTGCTCCACGTTCTCTCCAATAGTTGGTACGGCTAGGCTTCTGTGAGTTTAGTCACTCTAATAGGTGTGTAGCGGTAGCTATTGTGGCATTAATTTGCATTTCCCCAAAGGACACTTTAATGTGCTTCTGACCATCATATAACTTGTTTGGTCAAGTGTCTGTTCAAATATTTTTCCCCCATTTTTAAAATTAGTTGCTTGCCTTCTTTTTTTAGTTGTAAGAGTTTTGTATATACTCCAGATATACCTGCAGTCAGACTCAGGCTTTACAAATATTTTTCCCTCATTTGTGGCTTCTCTTTTTGTTTTCTTAAGGTATTTTTTTCAGAGCAAAAGTTTTCAATTTTGATGGAGTTTTTGCTTTCAAGTTCAGGAGCGAGGCCAATTTTTTTGCCCACTCTCGGCTAAATTTCAAGAGCTCTATGGGAACTGTCACCAGATCGTGAGATCACCTATAACTGGCACTCAACCCACTTCAAAGGATTTTGAGGATTTTCTATTCAGTGAAAGCAGAGACCTTGAAAGACATCTTTTTAGAATCCCTTGTATCTCTTGAAAAATGTGACTAATGTAGGAATGGAATATTTGATTCTGGGCCTTGTGTTTTTTGGTAGCAGATTTCCTTGAAGGACACTTCAAGTGACTTAAAAGTATTGTCTATCATCCTGGCTGGTGTAGCTCAGTGGACTGAGCACAGACTGTGAACCAAAGGGACACAGGTTCGATCCCAGTCAGGGCACATGCCTGGTTTGCAGGCCAGATCCCGGGTGGGGGCCACATAAGAGGCAACCACACATTGAGGTTTCTCTACCTCTCTTTCTCCATCCCTTCTCCTCTCTCTAAAAATAAATAAAACCTTAAAAGATGTTTTTAAAAAAGTATTGACTACCCTGATTCATTCGCGTCATCACCCAAGCACTTTAGAGGCAACAAGGTTGCCTTTTGTCTGATAAATTTACTTGCTTATTTAGAGAGGATAAGAAGTCAAAGCTAAGAACAACTGGACTTAAATTCCAGAAAGATATTGAAAATACCCTTCAAAAAACTAAAATGTTTTCTAAAAACATGTTTCTACATTAGAACCACCTGGGTAAAAACAGATCTTTGTCTCCAATCTCCTATTTTCTGCGTCACAATCTCTAGGCAGCAGGACTCCATGCAATTCTTATGTACACCCAAATTTGGGGACCACATCTGCCTGTGGGAGAGAAGGAGTTAAACCTCAGGATGCTAACTACTCAGCTGGATTATTACCTGCTCTAGGCAGGAATACACCTAAGTCTGCTGGCTGCAGGCAACACAGTCCCTAAGGGGCGTGGGGCAGAGGCATCTGTGGATGGGAGGCATTATTTACTGTCTCCTCTGTGGGGCCGAGAAAAGTGGATGTCATTTTATTGAAGCCAGAATGAGTGGAGGAGAATGGCAGAAGTCGTTTCCCAGAGGTTTGACATTTAGTTGCAGATGTATAACATATATTGAAGCGTGGCTTTACTTTTTTTTTGACAAAATACAAACCTTCTTGTAAGTTGTGTGGCAATTAGTATGTTAGCACAATGACATTTACCATGAAATACAAAAAAACCCCACAAAGCTGTGGGTAAGTAGAACATCCCCTTCACCCACCACTTAAGACCATCTAAAGCTAATAGGAATGCAACCACACTGGGTGTACACTGGATGTAACCTCCCATCTCCTTGCCATCGTCCATGTATCTCCCCCTAACTCTTATCAACATTCTATCTGTCATTCAATGATAGACATAAACACCAAGCACTGTCCAACCTCATCCCTACCCTCCACCCCGTTCCTCCAGCTGGAAGGTTCGCCGCACCTTGCTCCTGTCTGCCTGCAGCTCCTTCTCCCTGCAGAAACATCGCTTTGCCCGGGTGTGTCTCCTCACTGTCCTTGCGAAGCCGGGCACAAGCCAACATCGGTGTCATTATACTTGCCATTTCCTCCCATTTTCTAAAATGTTTCCCCCTTTCTACTATTTTAATTCTACCCGTATTTTAAGATCAGAATAAATCCTGTGTCTTTCTCAAGTTCTTTCCTGACCACGGAAGTCTACCCTGATTTCTGCCTCTTTTGCTGCTCTAACAGTCTGTCCCTCTTTGGCATTTTTCTAAAGTTGCACGATTCATGATCTTTTTATGAGTTTTATCTTCCCAACAAAATTAAGTTTCTTGCAGGCTGTATGTCTTCACTTTCTCCACATTTCTCTGTAAGGCTGTCTTACAAATCTGGCAATTCTGATATTTGCTAGTGAAATTCAGTACATGAAGGGAAAGTTCTAGAGGCTGGAGTAACACGCAGAACTGAGTCTCATTCGTAGTTTAGAACGTACCTGGGTTACACCTGTACTTCCCATACCCCACCAGCTGCGAGCACCTAGACAGCAGGGGGTCTCACATATACCTTTTGAATGTCTGGTTCACAGTAAACTAATGTCTATTGAATTAGTAATTAGAAAGCACTTCCTTACAACATCAAAAAACATGATATACTCAGCTCCTACCTCCCAATGCTCTTTCTTTCCAACCCCCTACCCTCAATGTGCTTTTAAAACTAGTATCCGTGACTAGAACCGATTAGAACTGGATGTAGTTATCTCACACCGCTCACACTTTTGTGTTCACACACTGTTGTTCCTGTGTCTGTGCTTTCCTTCAAACAGGGTTCCCCCCAAATGCTCTTTCTTTCTTTACCTGGCTGACTTTTACTCATTCTTCAAGCCTGGTTCACAGTTTCCCCTAGAAACTCACATCGGACCTTTAGGAGTTAAGTGGCCTCTCCTCTGTGTTTCCACAGCACCCTGTACACCCTTCTGTTTCAGCCTCGGTCGTATATTGTTGACATGTTGTTTATGTGCTTGGATCCCTTGTTACACTACACTCCCCTCCATGCCACAGCTGCCTTGTGCTTTGAACAAGTTATTTCCCAACCTGACTCTTACTCACTCGCTATCCCTCACCTCACAGGGTCTGGTGCATCATAAGCTTTCATGTTTGTTAAACTGTTGGCCAGTGATTCTCAACCAGAGGGTGATTTTGTTCTCCAGGGCTCACTTGACAGTGCCTGAAAATATTTTTCATTGTCACAACGTGGGGATGAGGGTTGCTACTGACATCTAGCAGGCAGAGGTCGGAATGTTCATTAACACCTTAAACTACATGGGACAGTCTTGCCCTCCACCCTGCTCTCCTACTCCCCAGGAATAAATAATTGTACAGCCCAAAATGTTGCTAGTGCTGAAGCTGAGGAATCTTGGCTTAAATTATGGTGTGGAAAACGATTGTTTGCTAAAACCAATGCTCTGGAAAATTTTGAGGCTGTGCTCTGATCTCTATGGGATCTATTTATTTAGTTTCGGAAAGACTTGGATGCGTATTAACAGCTGGGAATGAACTTATAATTACAGCAGCTTCTGATAGGTTAGTGAAGGGCTTGGTTTCTAAGTGTGATCAGTGTTGGAAATCAGGAGTTAGAAGCTTTCGTTCACGCGGGGTTCTGTAGGTTTACTCAAAAACTCTCTATGCACCTGTTTAAATCAGTTCCAGGTACATTTGAAGGGATCAGACCTTTGTGTGTGGAAGATCAGTCCCACGGGGATTCGGAATAGCTTCTCCTGGTCATTTATGAATTGAACTGGGGGGTTTTATGTACTAAATGTAGCGGTGCTCCCACATAAAACTGCAGGGGGAACGGCACTTACGCAGGAGAGACTCCTGTGCACCACTGCACGCAAAAGCAGCTTTCCGGGGACTTCAACTCACCTACTTAGACCAAAGAGGCTGTCAGTTAATTTAACAAACTATCCCTGTTCCCTGATCTTTGGGCCATAAAAATTGTTCATCTGCTCAGTCACAGGCCATTTAATTTTGGATGCATCGTTGCCAGTTGGTTACAGTAATTAGCATTGCCTATATTGTGGCAGCTTCCCTGAAGCTATGCTAAGTAGGGTTGCACTTTTGTGTGGAAACATAAGCTGGGCTGCACAAATGAGCCTGGCCACCCATCTTAGAGACAGAAGCCCTAACTACCATCTTCTTGGCTCGGGTGCCTCCTAGGCCCACCTGCAGATCTTATTTACTGATTATTAATGACAAGAACTGTAGGCAGCTGCGAAAGGCACAGCATGGCAACTCAAAGCTGCAACTCAAAACTATCCTCCGTGGGACTGTAATTTTCTTGAATGACACCTGACTTCATTTTAATTTCTTTCTTTGCTCCAAATGCACTTGTGCTGGGGAAATGCAATAGAAATTCAATGAGCTCCAGGTTTAACAGGCAGACTTGCAACATTTGTTGGTGCATCTGTTAGTTTCCTGGCAGAAGTGGGGCATTTGGAGAGGAAATACACATTTGTGTTTGTTCCAGAGTTGGCATGCAACCTATAAGGTGATGATTCAGCAGGGCCCCTGGTGAAATACCAGACAACAAGGTTACCTAGTGGTTCATTAGTTGCCAGTCTATGGAGAGCATATATTGTATGGGTTTAAAAATCAAATTTGATTGAATAAATAAATGTTAATCTTCAAATAGTATTCAGCTTAGGAGCTTCAAATAGCGTTCATGTTTAGGAGATCAGATTTTTACTCCATTTTGGAGAGACACGGTATTCTGTGTGAAACGCTGAACATCAATTGGCTTCATTAGGAATGAAAACTGGATTTAGTTCCTTGAAATGCACACATCTGCATTTTAGTTTGTACATCTGCAGACTCTCAGTTACCTGGGAAACCACCATGCAAGAGTTTGCAAGAAGGGTTCATCACACATAACTTCATATCCAGAGTAATTTTATTTCTTTTTCTAATATGCTAGATAGTAATATTTCATCAGTGCAATTCATGTTTGCATGTTTAATTTTTAGATTAATAGGACAAACACCTTGAGTGTGATTAAAAACAGGCCATGTTGTTTTCATCCTCCGAGTGATGCTAAGGCAATTTCAGGACTTTAGCTCACATTAGCTGCTGTCTTGTCTTATACTTCAAGGCGAAATTGTTCAAATGACAAAAGTGTCTTAAGCTGAAATTCTTGGGGGGTGAGAAACATACACATTTTATGATGGATTAATCATTTTATCCATATGCTATCCTATTTTATCGCCATATTCTCTAAGCACAGTGAACTCTACTAATTAAAAAAAGATCAACACTACATAGTCTGGGTATAATTAATCTTTATCTGCATATGTTGTGAGGTAAAATAAAGTAAATATTACAAGGACAGAAAAGAGCTACTCTGTGTCTGGTGACAGGGTGCGAGAAATGGTGAGAAATGGTGACGATGACCGACAAGACAAGCACAATGGGTGTGCTTGCTGGTGTAGCTGTTTTATGGACTTTTGGCGGGGGGGGGGAACTGGGCCCTAGTCCAGTAATTCCTCATTTCATTTGTTACCAAAGAAATAAAAAATAAAAAGAAGAAGAAAAGCACCATGGAATACTCAACATAATAGCCACAGCAGGAGAAGCAACGAGCAAAAGAACTTTGGGACTCTGTTTTAGAAATTCCTTTAGACCACATCACAAGAGCTACAGTGGGCCGAAGACACGGGACAAGTTCTTATTGTCCAGGATGTCTTGCTGTTGGAGCAGGAAACTTTTTAAACCGTACTGGCATAGAAAAGCTATGCTCTGTTTCCAATTGCCTTCTACTCCTATTCATTTTTTCCCCGTAAGGTAGCAAGAATAGTCTTGCTTTTGATAGGGGAGGAGGAAAGAATGTAAATACTTGTCTAAGACCATTGTGGTGAATGGCCTTTGGAAAGCTTTATTGACAAGCTCAAGTCAATTATAAATGAAGGGAAAGGCAAAGTGTCTGTAAAGGCAGCCTTTTTATTGGGGTCTCCCAGCAGGTTATTCTTGTCAATGTCCAGAATGAATCAACAAAGTGAGGAATTCAGAGCCACTATCTCCCAGCAGGTTATTCTTGTCAATGTCCAGAATGAATCAACAAAGTGAGGAATTCAGAGCCACTAAAATTCTCTGTTCCATTTTACCTTTCTTTTTTTTTAATTTCATTTTATCTTTCTTGATGGCTGTCAAGGTGGGAGTGGATTGTCTGACTGTAGAGTAAGCAATTTCTTAGGTGGTTGCCAGGAACTTTTATTTTGGACAGGAAGACTTTACCTAGGTGAGTCATTGGTATAGGAAGAAACAATGCTTTAAGAATCTAAACTTCATGAAATTATTTCTTTGAATGGAACAAATGCACATTTTTTTTTGCTTATTCTCACTCCTGTCTGTTAGTTAACAATAACGACTCATATGTCCTAATGTTATCTCTGTGAACTCTATCAAAACTGGTGAGAAAACAAAACGATGGTAATGGGCATAAAATCACAGAACTTAAGAACTGAAAGGAAGCTGTAGTGTCATCAAAGCATAGAAAGTCATATTAAGAAATGAGTTCTTGCCGGGAAATGAGCAAAATGTGAACTGTGCTCCACTGTGGCTTGCGTTCCTAACAGAGACCAGGCTTCTCCTCCTCTGTGTGCTGCTTGGTCTGCGTTGTCACTGATGCCAAGAAAATAGAGAGACAGTTGTAAGATCACTGAGATCTGGTTTTCAAAAATTCTCCGAAGTGAATACCCTATTCCTGCAATTCAGAGGCAGGTCTCAACTTGGCTCCACTTCCCACGAGGATGATGCCGAATCCCGGAAGTTATCCTTGGAGGTTAAGCCAAGTCAATTCTCTAGTCACGCTGGGCGTTCACATCTAGTACCGCATGGACTTGGAGTGGAGTTGGGGGTGATCTATTAGTAAGAAATACAGCAGCACTTTGACCATGGCACCTTTTTATGCAAATTTAAGAGGGTAGACAGCCCAAAAGAATCAGCTGGGACAAGCCCGACTNTGTAGTGTCATCAAAGCATAGAAAGTCATATTAAGAAATGAGTTCTTGCCGGGAAATGAGCAAAATGTGAACTGTGCTCCACTGTGGCTTGCGTTCCTAACAGAGACCAGGCTTCTCCTCCTCTGTGTGCTGCTTGGTCTGCGTTGTCACTGATGCCAAGAAAATAGAGAGACAGTTGTAAGATCACTGAGATCTGGTTTTCAAAAATTCTCCGAAGTGAATACCCTATTCCTGCAATTCAGAGGTAGGTCTCAACTTGGCTCCACTTCCCACGAGGATGATGCCGAATCCCGGAAGTTATCCTTGGAGGTTAAGCCAAGTCAATTCTCTAGTCACGCTGGGTGTTCACATCTAGTACCGCATGGACTTGGAGTGGAGTTGGGGGTGATCTATTAGTAAGAAATACAGCAGCACTTTGACCATGGCACCTTTTTATGCAAATGTAAGAGGGTAGATAGCCCAAAAGAATCAGCTGGGACAAGCCCGACTTGCTGACTGTATTAAAATGTCTCTTGGATTTGTGTCAGTCAGGTATGGTGAGGCCAGCAGATCAGGAGACACTTGCCAGGAAGGAAGAAGCCTTTACAGTTCCCTTGAAACAGGAGGCGTGGCCCACAGGGCCCCATAGAGAAGCGCCCACTGGCGTCTGTCCTGGGGACAGAATGGGCAGGGAAAGCATGGACACAAACTTTACTGTGGTCTCTGCAAGGACGGTGAGGCAGGACAAGGTGGACATCTAGGATTGGCTCCTCTGAGTAATTTCAATAAGCTGGAGGCTATAGGAGTGGTCTAGTTGTCCCATACCTGGCCCTGGGGTGGTTTAGGGCAGGACAAATACTGGCTTGGTGTTTGAGATTCAACCAAAGGAAATGGTTGGAGTTATGGGTTTTGAATGGGTTGACTTATATGTCAAAGGGGCTAGGAATTAGCTGCTCGGGTAGGGGCCCTCCTGTGATCCACAAGGACCTCAGAACCCTAGAGCATATTAAAATATGAAAAATAAAAGCCATGATTAATACATTGGCTCTACTCCAGTTATGAAGTTCAGTCCTGTAGGGCTGCCCTCCCATCGAAGGTGAGATCCCGGGTTTAACAGGATGTTAGTCTTTCAGAAAAACAGTGAAACCTTGACAACAGATGGCAGCTTTTTAAAAAGTGTTTGGCCAAGTACCCCTCAGGAGAGTATACTAATGATGATATTTACTATTAATTAATTAATTATTCTGTGCCAGAAATTATACTATGTACTTAGCATACACTAACTTATTTATTTCTTTTTCCATAATGTAGGCATTGTTATTTCCATTGCACTATGAATAAATGAAAGCTTAGAGAGGTTTAGCAACTTGCCTGGGATTACTTCATCTATAGGAAGCAGGGGAGCGATTCTTATCTAGTTCTGACCATCACGGTCAAGGTGTGCGCTCTTAAGGTCTACACCCAGACTGGGGTTTCACAGAGCAGTGAAAGAAACCAAACACACACAAAACACCCCCCAATAGCAAAGATAAAAAGGTTGACTAAGAGTTGCCAGCATTTTAATTCTGCAAAGCAAGAACTTTTAAGAAGTGGGGCAATGTCGTTACACTATGCTAACAAAAGAAAGAGTATTTGCCAAAAAGCAGAAGTAAGAAAGATGTAATCTCAGAATAAAGGCAACTATTTCTGTGGACACAAATGCAGCTTTTTAATGTAGACTTGCTGTGGTGCCCTCGTTTTCCTCCTGTCACTGTGGATGCTGTTGGACGGGCACAGGGCTGGCATTGTCCTGGGGCATCACTTCTCACAGCACTGAGAAGTGATGAAGGGCCCTGGCACCGCCTGGCACAGCTCAGGATCAAGTGTCAGGCCGGCCAGGAGGCCGTCCCTCCATGTTATAAAGAGAGCCACCTAGTTAGAGCGGCAGATGAGAGCTATACTGCCCTTCCTATTTCTTTTCTCTCTTTTTTTATTGTTGTTCAAGTACAATTCTCTCCATTTCTCCCCCAGCCTTCCTCCCCACCTCAGCCTTCCCCACCTCCCACCCTTGATCTTACAAACCTTTGGTTTTATCCATGCGTCCTTTACACGTGTTCTTAGATGACCCTTTCCCCTTCCCCGCATTATACCCTACCCTCTAGTTACTATCAGTTTGTTCTTTATTTCTTTTTTTAAAGATTTTATTTGTTTATCTTTAGAGGTGAAGGGAAGGAGAGAGGGAGAGAAACATCAATGGATAGTTGACTCTCGTGTATCCCCTGCTGGGAACTGGCCTGCAACCCAGGCATGTGCCCTGACGGGGAATTGAACTGTGGTTGTTTGGTTCGAGGGCCTGTGCTCAATCCACTGAGCCACACCAGCCAGGGCTGTTCTTTATTTCAATGTCTCTAGTTCTATCTTGCTTGCTTGTTTGTTTTGTTGACTACGTTCCATTTATAGGTGAGATCATATGGTATTTATTTGTCTTCCACTGCCTGGCTTATTTCCCTTAGTATAATGCTCTCCAGATCCATCCATGCTATCGTTAAGGGTAGGAGCTCCTTCTTTCTTTCTGCTGTGTAGTATTCCATTGTGTAAATGTACCACAGTTTTTGGATCCACTCATTTACTGATGGGCACTTAGGTTGCTTCCAGCACTTGGCTATTGTAAATTGTGTACAGCTCTTTCTAAATCACCATTTTCAGATGCTCAGAATAAGTTGAACATGGAATGAAAGGGATTTAAGGCAAGTATAAAAAGAGGAGATGGATTTGGTATCTTGTGTGAGTGGAAGGTAGCAGGAAAAACGGTTTGTTCCTAAGATAAAATTGTGAAAAGCTGCTGAAGACAAACTTGAAGGATGATTGAATAAGGACACAAGAACTTTTCACAAAGATAACTGGTGACCAAATGTTCTCTATCCTCATTAAGGACAAAAAGGGCACAATGGCTAAAATAGCAGCAGGAAGGTAATAAATCAGACATGCAGAGAACATGATGACTTTAAGGTTCCTGAAAAATTGGAATTAAAAGTAAGAAGCCCTGTTCTGACTCCTTAGTCTCATTAATTCTTTGCTGTTGACCAATATGAAGGATGGAACTCATTTTTCTGGTCTCCTCATTGCTATTTAGAGCTGAAGCGGGTTCTAGAACACATCTTTTCCACTTGTGACATCCCTCTTTTTTTTTACTTTGATTAAGTAATTTTGCATTTCTTTTCAGAGTCATTGTAGGATAAGGTCATCGAGAAGGCCTGACTGCTGGTTGATGAGCAGGCTGGATGTGGGGGAGGCCAAAGCCCCACATCCCCTCCTCTGTCCTTGGAATGTACACCTTGCCCACTCTTCCCACACTAGGACCTGTTTCAGAGACTTAAGCTTGAAAAAGGAAGGAGTTTTGGGGACCATATGGACTGTGTACATGACCAAATTCTGTTAAGGCCCCTATATAAACTTCTAAGGTTCTGGTAGCCTGGGGTGGAAGACAACCCTCATAATCAAGTTCCCTTGTTTATTTAAGCCATCACCTACAGTTTGGAGTGACCTGCCTCTTTCTCCAGTCTCTCCCCACCCTCTGTGTATGGGGGCCAACTTGTAAACCAACAGGCTACAGGGTTGAAATAAGGAACTATTTTTTTTTTAGTTTGGGAAGACAAATGAGGTAGATTGAGAAGGGAGATGTCCTATGCAGGCCTCAATTTGGCCTTTAGAAATGACAGTCGTACTATGTCTATGTACACATAGACTAACATTACCCATGACTGTGATATTATGTCCAGGAATATATAGCTCAGCAGTTCAGGAAAGAGCTTGGGTAGCAGGGAGTGTGAGCTTTGTGATAAGGGTCTAGAGAAGTCAAACACGGTGTGTGATAGTCTGGCACTCAGGAGACCTGAGTTCTTGATTTTGTTTCTATTCCATCAGTTTGGGGAAAGTTAGCTTTCTCTTTACACATTCACACCTTTGCACTTATACTCACTATTAAGTTATGGTTATGATAAAGAAAATAGGAGATATGTCTCAGGCTTCATAAAAGAATATTCTTAATAACATTGGCACCTTTTATAGCATGATGCTACCAGGTCCATTATCGTTACTCTTAGGATAACCTGGCAGGGAGATACAGTTTTCTCTACATTTTTGGAGGATGATTCTGAAACCCGGAAAGTATAGGTGACATGCCCAAACGGACACACTGGTGAAGATGGGATTGAAACCCAAGGCTGTCTAGCTCCAAAGCTTGTTCTGGTACACGACTCAGATGTGCATGAGGACGATCCTGATAGTCTTTTTACAGTGTAGACTCTGGTTCAGTTTAAAGGACTTAGCCTGCAATTCTGCACTTCCAACATGCCCCCAGGTGTCACCCATGCTATTGGTCTCTGGACCACACTTTGAGTAGCCAGGTATTACATTGCTTCTCCTTAACAAGTGTGATGGGAGCCTTAAGTCGTTTTCTTTCTGAACTTAGAAGTATTCAGCCTTTCACTATGAAACATGTTAAATGTAGTTATTTTGAAAATACATATTTTTATCAAGACAGTTTCCCTATTCCTTTCCTTAGCAATGCTTATACACATTGCTTCTTATTTTTGTGTGTGTTGGGTAAGATTGCTAGGTAGCACTGGCTGGCATGGCTCAGTTGGTTGAGTATTGTCCCACAAAGTCAAAGGTTGTTGGTTCTATTCTCGGTGAGGGCACATGCCTGGGTTGTGGGTCTGATCCCTGGTTGGGGTGCATGTGAGAGGCAACCAACTGATATTTCTCTCGCACATTGATGTTTCTATCTCTTCCTCCCTATCTTCCTTTCTCCCTAAAATAAATCAATAAAATCTTGTTAAAAACCAACAATGGTAGTGAGCATTTCTCTTGTTTCTGTGTTTGATTACCAAGGGTCTAATGTTTTATCATCTAGAATTATTTTTATCATCAGCTCCAAAGATGAACTTTGAACCCAGCGAGACTGCTGCTGTCTATTTCTGGGTTACAATGAGTTATCATTAGCAATGGCTGAGTCTTGATTTCAGTGTGAATACCATTAATTTTTGACTGTGATAATTCTCAGCACCTGGACACCAGGACAGAACTCAAACTCAAACTGTTTGGCTTAATTTTCTAAGCACATCTTAGAAGTCTTTCTGGCATCAGCCATTGACTTGGCATTTCTCTCTGGTATTTCTGTACTCTGAAGCAGCAGTACATTCAGACCTCAGAAATCAATCGAGGTTCTAGCTGCTGAAGTTTTGCAGACACCAGAGGCTCCAGAGAAAACAAAGTCCCTCAATTGTCAGAGGCTCGAACTATTTCCATCATTTGGCAGCACGCTGAGAACCAATCCTCCTATGTTGCCTGTCTTCCCTTGGATGAGAAACCCTCAGAGCAATCATTCTACGTCTTTTCGGGGCCCCAGGGCTGCTCCTGTCCCCACGTCCAGTCTGTCTGGGACCTGCTGGAAACAATTGATTTAGAAATCCTGCAACCACCTAAATCCTCTTGATTCCTGCCCACTTGGAATTGAAGTGTTCTAAAGGAATTAGACAAGCTGAAGGTGGGGAATCCAGTAAACCATTTGATTGTCTCAGAAAGCATTGCTGTACCTAGAGGGACAACTCAGAACCCTGGAAATTACAGAATCTGCTTTTCTAAGTGTGGGGTAAACAGTGAAGGAAAGGTCAGGGTAGCTTCCACACTTCTTTCAGACATAAAGGGGGTTACTCTCTGTGAAAGTCATCACAACAGGGAGGGTAAAAACAAAGATCAGGATCGTGAAGATATGGACTTCAATTCTGACTTCAACACTTTTTAAGCCTTTGATCTTGGGCAAGTTACTTAACTTCTCTGTATTTCAGTTTTTTTCAGATGCAAAATGGGTGTAGTAAAGATATATCTTCTAGGATAAAATGAGAATGTAGAGAGAAAGCTAGAGATAAAGACAGATATAGATATTATATATGCCCTCTATCTATCTATCTATCTATCTGTCTGGAAGGATTTATCTATCTATCCACCTATCTCAATTTAGATAAATTGAGATAGGGTAGGACAAAAGTAGGCTTACAGTTGTATGTGAAACAGAATTTATTCTTGTATTATTATTTATTAATTATTGCATTATTTTCATGTGAACAACTGTAAAGGTACTTTTGATCCACCATGTGTATAATATCAAAACAAGCACATGGCACACGGGAAGCTATTGTTATTGGGGTAAAGCATGGTAGCCCTGTATTTTTGTTCATAATCCGACTCCTTTGACCTTTTAGTTAGCAGTAAATTCTCCTCAATCACTAGCATAGATGGTCACTTTTAGATTTCACTAGTACACGAATTTTTGTGTTTTGAAAAATCCTTTATATAATTTAATAGATATAAAATACTCTATATGCATTTTAGTATTAAGGTAGGAGAGGCTGTCGGAGTCTGATAGGCAGATGCCATTTAAAGTGTAAAGGACACACAGACAAAAACTACAGGGGGTGGAAATGGGAGGGAGGTGAGGAGGGCTGGGGGGTTTGGCGGGGATGGGAGTAAAAGGCAGAAAACGGTACTGGAACAACAGTTAAATTTAAATAAATAAATAAATGGAATGAGATGAAATGAAATCCTGCTTTGGAACTGGCAACGCGGGGATAAAGTTGTGGGGCTAAGAGCCAAAATGGGTTGGGTGAGCTTGTCATTCGCATAAACATAAGACTTCAAAAGGCACTATGATACATATATTACCACCCAAGTAATGCCTTTGCATTTATGACTATTCTCAGTAGCATTTTTTTTATTTAGCCTAAAACCCCTAGAGCCTGCCTAGTGACAGTCTTTTTCAACTGTATGTACATGTACATGCACGCCATTTGCATACACCATGGCTATTCACTCACCAGAATGGGTTGCTGCTGTGGTAAGGTTTCGGGTAATTGATACAGGGGATTCATGATCTCATTGCCTGCATTACAAGGGGTCTAAAGCCTTCCTGCTTAAAGGTTGGTCCGAAGATCAGGAGCGTTGGCATCACCTGGGAGCTTGCTAATAGCCTGCAGTCTCAGACACCCGTGGAGACCTACTAGATGAAGCCTGCATTTTAAAAGACCCCCAGGTGAGCCACATGCACACACGTCCCATCTGAGAACCAAAACGGTACAATGCAGTGGCTCCTGGGCTTTTCTGTACCATCAAATCGTCTAGTACATCCTTGCCTAGGTGTCCCATGTCACGTAAACCGGAATCTCTGAATGTGGAATCCAAGGCCTTTGTATTTCTGAAAACTTCCCATATGATTCCAAATGTGCAGCCAAGTTTGAGAAGCAGTGGTCTCGAACCACTGAGAAATCATCAAAGAGGATCTCCTCCACTTTTTTTTAAATCTCCAGTTTCAAGCTGGAATTTGTGAGGAAGAACAAGCTCTTTGTCTTGGCTGGAAGCCACCGAGACTAGAGAAAGGAGGTTACATTCTCTATGGGACATAGGACTAGGTTCCCCAGGGACTCAGGCATTCAACTCCATATATTCATGATTCTAGAGTGCTCATAAGACAGAGTAAGTTAGATGTGGTATATGCTCTAATACGATTTGTGTTTGACCGTTTCTAGCGAATGTTACTCAAGGGAGAAGAGTGACGAGTGATGTCATCATCATGTTTTACAGTGTATCTTGTGTCTCTCGCTGTGACCCTTCTTATTTCCATTTACAATGATGGCTTCCCAGAGTCACGGGACGGCATCGAGTGAGCAGTCTGCCGGGAGAACCTCCACTCTGAGTAATCAGAATGGAGGCCTTGACTCAGCGTCTGGGTGATGGACCTACATCCTAAAGAGCACCATGGGTGCTAGCTACCTTGAGAACCACCGATTACCACAAAGTCCCATAAGTTAATTTTTTTCCCTGCTGGGGAACTGCCTTCATTTGCATCAACTCTCAATTTTCTACCATTAGGCAAACACCCAGCTGCAGTCAGAGGTGTGGTTTAAAATATAGAACCGTGCACTTAATGAATAGCAGTGTCCACGGGTGGGTTTTGGTGCTATCTCACGCTAGCAGCATCTACCAGCCTGTGGTCCTGGATCAAGCAGGCTGCAGGCAGGAGCTCGGGTAAGGAGCAGAAGAGGTATGTGAATGATAACAGAGCTCCTATTCAAAGCCTTGCAGACTTCTATCTGAAACCTCCCTGTTCATTTCATTAATGCGATTATCGCCTTTTCATTTTTTCCTTTATATTCTCACATGCGACTTGGATCATTAGCACATGCCCTTTGCCACAGAGCAGGCTGCCTTGAGGTGAAAGGGAAGCGTCAGGAGAATACGAAGGCAGGAAAGATCCAGCTTTCATGGCAGCCTTGCAGCTTGGAAACAGACATAGAAAAATAGAGACAATATCACAAAGAAGCAAAGGTGTTACTGTTGGTTCAGGTTTTTGCAAATAATTGCCTGGACGAAGGCAATTTTTAATGTAGAAAAATGCACTTCGGGGCTTGGGGAATAAAAGGGAACCACCTGAGATATTTGAGTTTAAGAAAAACACTATTTAGCATGCAGAGTGGCAACTTTTTCTGCTGTATTTTAATGTATGCAAATGCAGTTCATATTGTAACAATTATCTCATGGCAGGACTGAATGAAGCCAATGTAGGTGGCACTTCAATGCAATTTTGACTTGAAATTACTTCAGAAAATGATGAGTGCACCATGTGCTCACAGCACAGATAGCGCAGGGAGAGAATATTGATTTCACACTCACTTTAAAGTAGGGAAAGTGTTGTATTCCAAATGATGTGATTAGGCAAGCTATTAACAGCATAAAGCTCTCCATAAGATTTGCTTTTTTATGTGTTTTGGACAAACAAATCAATATGGAATTCTATTGTTAGTCCACTGTATGCCTGCATATTTGGGCATTATTTAATTTACTTCTAAGTTGTAACTTAGGTATAAGTTAAGTAAAATGGGGGAGGAGGGAGAGCTCTTGATCAATGATACCCAGTTCAGAGATTTTTCCCCTAAAACCATTAAAATTTATTTCAGTATAAGCCATAAATATGTACTGCTCCTCAATTTGATCATTAATCCTTTTTGTGGATCTATCGTTGTAATCATGTTGTAGAAATTCAGTTTACATGGGAGCAGTAGTGATTAAAGTCTGCATATTCACAGTCTTGCTAAGACGTTTTCAATGTCATCCTCAGCAATTAGTGAGTGTCCATTGCATGCAGCACTCCTTACTTTGTGGAGGAGTCATAAAAGTTTTAGACACCTTGATCCCTAGCCGGTGGTGGGGGGGGGCGGGGGAGAGGAAACTACCATCCATGGAGTGTCTACTTTCCATCCAGCACTGGGTTATTTTCATGCTGCCCCTCTGAAGGAGGGGTTACTACCTCTGTTTATAGGTGGGAGAACCAAACCTCAGAAAACTCCGTTATTTAAAATTGCCCAGTTTATTAGAGGGAAACCAGGATTTGAACTCAATCTCTCTATATCAAAACCTTGCCTTTTCCATAGGAAAGAAATAGAATGTACATTTAAGCATTTTGCCACGATCAAAGCTTTTATAGACTAATATATAAATTTTGATAGAATGCTAGAAAAATCAATCTGAGTTAGTGTGTTTTAGGTGCCCTCCTCTGCCTTGCAATGTTGTTATTCTACCACTGTCTTCTGTCTTGTAGAGTGTTCGTGCTAATTTACTAACAAAGCTAAAGTATGACCATTTCTCTGAAATTATAGTTGTCAAAAAGCAGTCCCTATTTCTGATCATTCTTATGCAGCAATATCTTTCCATTTTTATTCAAGTTTACAAAATATGGAATTTTAAAATAGAAAATTATTAAGAAATAGATTATTTCCCAATAACCAGTGGAAATACATTATTCACTATGAAGGCAAAATAGGATAGTGCTGAGCTGACTCACACATATATGTGATAACCCTATTATTACAGCTCCTTTACTTTTTCTTAAATTACTCACTTCGACAACTTTGATGGACTTACGATCTTTGTTGACATGATGTTGATATCTCTCACAAATGCTAGTAAGCCAGTTTTGGGATGCTGATTTTTAATACTGTCTGTGCTCATAGATAAGAGAGAAAGAGAAGAACCCTTAGGGACAGATGAAATTAATCTGGGTCTTCCATGGCATATCAGTTTCACAATCGTGCCACCATTGTTACAGGCTGGCACTGTGTGGCATGGGCCAGAATTCCATTCAATCATTTGAGTGGTAACACTCTCAATATCACAGGTGCGGTTACCTTCCTATATTAGCCTAATGTGTGTTTCCTGTTAAATTAAATGATCCCATCTTTGGTATGTGAAACAGTGAGTTTATGAAGGCAGGCTTTCTGTCCCTTTTCGGGGTGTGGTTTCCTGCTGGGCATGGCCAAGAGGATTCTAAACAAACCGTTTGCCTCCTATATAATGATTTGGGGGCCGCTGAGCTCTTTGCACGATTATCTACGACATCTAATCCATAAATCAATACTCATATTATGATCTGCAAATAGCTTTATTGTATTCCACATATTAAAACATAAACTTCTGATTTTTCTCTTTAAAAATCGTATGCTGATTTGTCTTTTCTGAATTCATGGCATGGATCCTAACAGCACAAAATTATTTTAAAAATTCAATATTAAACGACCTTGGAGTCAAATGAAAAACTAAGCAACAAAGATCAAGCATGCATTGCTTCGAAGGGAGGCTAGTTTGATGTAATGGGAAGTGATATTTAAGCTGCTGTTAGCTCAAGATGATCCATGAAATAATTTAGAGAACTCTTAAATTTAAAGGTATCTTTTAAAATACAAGATGTATTTCTTAGGTCTGGAGCTGGGTCCCTATACCCATAGCTGGAAAATTTAGGCCCTACTTGTGATTCAGTTATTGTCTAATCACCAAAGCAACTCATTAAGACCCTGTGCCATGTCCTGTAGGGACACTTACCTGCCAAATATGTGAATCAGACAAGTGTCAAGAAACCGTTGCTTCTAATAATATCGTGGCATGTTTTTTCCTGGTGTTTATTTCCTAAAACTTCAATGATATCTGATTTTACATGCACCCATTGAGATGACTGATAATATTAGGCTTGTAGTTTTCATTGGCAGCTTTTTTGTTCTTGTTAGATGTGACCTCTGCTTCTAAACCTTAGAATTATTCCATGCTATGGGAGTGCATCCTTATTGCTGCTATTCCTGTTGATGACTTATTGCCTGCAATGACATTCATAGTTTTTACCCTTTTCCATTTCTCATTTGAAATTTTGACAGAAGGTCACCGTTTC
Organism: Sturnira hondurensis; assembly: GCF_014824575.4. Taxonomy (NCBI): domain Eukaryota; kingdom Metazoa; phylum Chordata; class Mammalia; order Chiroptera; family Phyllostomidae; genus Sturnira; species Sturnira hondurensis. The sequence continues at coordinate 3,180,300 of NW_028083443.1, forward strand.
CCCTCATCTATACTTTCCCTGATTTGTCTTATTTCTCAAAACTTGTATTTTATACTTTCTTTTCCCATTGGGACTCTTCTTGTATGGTTTTATTTACTTAAAAAATGGGTTCATATGTCAGTGTTTTCTTTTAGGGGAGTAAAGCCCTCTAAAGGACATAAGATTCTATTTTATGATATTTAAAATGTTTTAAACACAAGGCAGGAAATGAGAGGTTGCACAAACTTGTTTTGGGAAGGGAAAAAAATTGAAAGAAAACAAGGAAAGGTAAATAAAAGGGGGAGAAGGGAGACGAAGCAAAGAAACTTTTGAAAATTTCATTCTCTCTTTCCACATCAGGACCTGGTACCTTTGACATTCTTCTCCAGGCCAGGAGTCCTATGTGGAATCTTTGTTGTGTTTTTAAAGGGGCTACAGGGCTAATGGGTGTGGTCAGTCACGGCATGTATTACAGAAGGAAGTAATATATTCACTAACCTGTGTCTAGTTAATCACTAGTCACAACAAAAGGACCTGGGGCAACACGTGCTTGTCAGCCCTCGATTTCTGCTCTTTTAATGCCTTCAGTCTTTTCTTCTGGGTCTGTGAGGATGAGCTGGGTCAGGACAGCCAGGACACTGCTCCCAAGCACACTGCCCCTCCAGATTCCACCAACGTTGAAATACCAGGAGGAGGGAAGAACATGCCTACAATAGTGTCTGGCACATAATAGGGATTCAAGAAATGTTTACTGAGTAAACAAATAACTCAAGGGCTGTGGGGCGAACTTGGAGTTATCCAAATCCTGGAGGAGGTTTAGGGAGGCAACAGTCCTCAACTCTTAGTGTGGAAACACCAAGGTGAAGTCATACTGCGATTGCACTTGACCTCACCTGTCACTTACATTTTTTAAAAAATGAATATATACTTAACATGACATAAACAGAATAGATTTTAAGTGTTCAATTCAGTGAGTTTGACAATTATGTAGACCTCTGTAACCACTGTGGATAATACGGATAATTTAATTATTTATGAAAGTTCTCACAGACCCATTTCTACTCTTGAGTCCTCCACACCCACCCTGATTGCTTTTAAAGGTTAATTTTGCCTCTTGGATTTCATGTAAATAAAATCTGGTTTCTATTTCAATGTTTTTGAGGCCCATCTATGTTGCGTGTATCAGTGGTCCTTTCTCATTTCTGAGTAGTGTTCTATTTGTTTGGGTATACCTCGGTATGTTCACTCACTCTCCTGTTATGGGCATTTGGGTTGCTTTCAGGTTTTGGCTATTATAAACACAGCTGTGATGAACATTAAAGTCACGTCTCATCCCTAACTCCCGGCAACCACTAATAGGCCCTTTATTTCTATTATTTTGTTATTTCAAGAATGTTATGTAAGTGAAATCATACAGTATATAAACTTTGGGGATTGGCTTTATATGATTAAGATTACAATCTATTTTTTACTTCTGTATACTTAGTTTTACTAAACAGTATATTGCGTCTGCCTTTCCTTATCAAAAGATATATGTCTATGATTACATTTTGGCTTTCCATTGTATCTACCATAATTTAGATAGCCATTTTCTTACTGTTGGATAGTGTTGCTATGATTGATATTACTGCAATGAACATCTTTGTATATACATCTTTCACCACATTTCTGACCATTTCTTTAAGAATGGATCTCTAGAATTATTTATTACTTGAGCAAAAGGGTAAGGCTCTTAAAACTGACAAACTGTTCCCATAAAGCTATACTAATTCTTATGATAGGTATTGTAGAAAAATGTGTGTGTTCTGGCTCCCTTACCAAAATGATTAATATTTGTTTTTCACTATGTGAAAACAATAGCTTACTGTTATTTCAATTTGCATTTTAAAAAATGACAAATGAGGTGGAATCCTTTCCATCAGACACACGAAATTCCTCTTCCATAAATTGGCTATTTGTCTTGTCAAAAGATAAACCAAGACACATGACATTTTGAAGAGTTTGTTTGGGCAAACATTGATTCAAACTGGGTAGTGCCAAACCCAAAGTGGTGAAGAATCCTCCACCAGCTGAGTTCAGGGAAAAGCTTTTTTGAAGAAGACAGGGAAGCAAAGCAAGAAATAATTTGATTGGCTCTGGCTTAAGGTTACCTTATTTGGAAAAGCCTGCTTGGCTGTTTGTGACTGTTTATCCTTAAGTTTTGATTTCTTACCCTGAGGCATTTACAGGAATTGACTCAGGCTTAAGTTTCCTTTGGTTTCCTCACATAAACTGCTAAGGCGTCTTCACTTCGGTTTAGTGGCCTAGTTTAATTACTTTCGCGGTGTCCACTTCTCATATTGCTGATTCTCAGATAATGTTTTGTTATTTGATTTCCATGAATTCTTTACATTTTGAGAATTCTCCTTTTTTATAGTGTTGTGCCATATATTTTTCCAAATGTGTTTTGTGTTTTTTAACTTTATATTTTTGATAAACAGAAGTTCTAAACATAAAGGTATTTAAAATATATGAAAATGTTGCTTAGTTTTTCCATTAGTTTTATGGTAAGGAAACATTTCTTCCTTCAGAAATAAGACATTCTTTTGAATTTTCTCATATTTTAAAGTTTTATTCTTACATTAATTTCTGACAGCAACTTAAAATATATCTCAGTATATGGAGTGAAGAATCTGAATAACCATTTCTACATAAAAGTTAGTTTTATCAGTGACATAATTTGAATATTTCAATTCATCACTATTCTCTGATGCTAGTTTTATTACATATTAAATTATTACATTTATTAAAGTTTATATGGGTTGTCTATATCCATTCATTCATTTTCTAAACTATAACTATGGTTTCTTACTAGCTGTTTTAAATTATGTTTAAAAAATTTAAATATAAAAAACATAGAATAACATAATAATCATTCATATTTCTACTACTCAAAATTAATATTGATGACCATATTTCATATTTATATTGGCACAAAATTATTTTAGTGATTTTTGTTTTATAATATTTTATTATAATTCATAGGGCAACTTCCTTATAATGAGTTTTTCCCAAAGTTCTTCACCTATTTTTATTTATTTATTCTTTACATGAACTTTAAAATTATTTTAAGTTCTAAAAATTCATTAAAAATGTTTTTTAGAATTTTTATAATTCACAAAGTAACTTACAAAGAATTAATATTCTCAACCAGAAAAAGCATTCTTATTTTCTTTATATTTCTCAAGAGATGTTCATAGTTTTTATCTACACAAATTGTACGTATTTTGAATTGGATTATATCTTGGTAACTAATAATTATTTTAAATGGTGATATCTTTCTCACCCTTCTATCTTCAAATTGTTGATTGCTGGTATACTTTTGCATATTTATTCTTACGCTGAGTTGGGAATGGTTAATTAGGTACCTTACCCAAGTTATACAGTGGAGCAAAAAAATGAGATTTGGACCCAAGTCTTTTTATTTAAGCTAGAGCACTCCTGCATTCTGTCACGTTCCAACATTGGCAAAGACCCGAAAAAACTGGTGAGAAATAGGAAATAGGATACCAAGCACTGTGTCAAGTGCTGTCACGGAAAAACAGTATTGTGCCAATCAGCCTTTGTATTTAAGACACATTTTTTTTGAAAAGCAAAATCCACATGGAAGACACAGGCTATTAATTAAAATCCAAGGAAAAAGATCGGCTCAACTGTTTTGCAATAGTGATTGCTCGGTGGACCTCTGTGAACTGAATGACTGAATGTGAGATGAGCTTTTCCTAGGTTGCCTGTGTTCGTTGTTGTCCACTTGGCCCCTTTTTGGCTGCGGGATTTTCTAAAACTGCTCAGGCTTATTTTTGTTTTGGCTTCTAGGCTCCTGTGTTTCCACCAACATTAAATCAACAGTCTGTATCCTCCAGCTGGATGCCCTTGTGCTGGAGGAATTGTTGTCGTTTTATTGCAACAAGTCCTAATGAAACTCGGTCCAATGACATAAACTTATTAAATATTATATGAATAACGTTGCCACCACCGCTGATGTATGTTGTGCTTCACGCCTGACTCGACTGACAGTAAATATCCATTCCCCCAGACAGATAAGCTTTTGCAGATGGCTACCTCTGTTCCTCAGCTGGCTGCTGTTCCCTCGGAAGGCTGACTTGGCTCCACAGCCTCAGAAACTACGTGATAAGCAGGAGGCTGATGAAGAGTGAACGGAGAGCTAAGCAGGAAGGGAACATCTATCACAGGGTAAACTTCCCTCCCAGATACCGGTGTAGGGAGGAGATGCAGGCTAACATCAGGAGCAACGTGTATCTGACAGCTTTATGCTTTTAAACCCGTACCCTAAGGGTTGGGCTCTTAAGGAGAGTCAGTCATCTAGGTAGAATTTACATGACTTACTTTCTCATTTTTCCTGAGAGATTCCTTTCAGCACATGCCCTTGTTATATTTTTTCACGTATCTTCAGTGGAGTCTCCTCTTGTTCCTTTTAGAATGGCTTTGATTTCTGGAAAAAGCTGGTATCTGTTGGCAATTACATCTATTGGGTAAAATTGGTAGATAATATAGATGCCTAGATTTTTGATGATGGTGGAGAAGTGCCTCCAGTGTGACGAAACTGGTTTTTATTTGGATTTTGAACTGGCTTTCATGGCCATAAAAACATAGTGACCATAAACTATAATGGCAGTTTTATAGCCCCTTGTTGGTGTATACAGATTTGTAGGTTTATAATTCCTGCCTTTTTTAAAAGTCGAAACTCACTTGTAGGAATAGATTGTAGGTCGCTTAGTTAGATGCCAATCATATTATCTGAATATTTCCTTAGTGTGTGGGAAATATTTCCGGAAACTGTGGGATTGACGGAAACTTCACTAAGTCCTTCTGCTGTCGAATTCAGATTGCTTCTTATTTAGTTTGCTTCCTGTCCAGGTGCTTGGTCAGACCCGTGTACAACATGGCCTCACACAGTAGCTGATGGAAGGGACAGTCTCTAAGTGTTGGAATAATTGATTGGCTAGTTGCTGGGCCTCTTGCTCATTTGAGTGGTTTGCTTTTCTGGGAAATTGCAGCCATTTTATTTCTTACTTTTGCATTATTTGATGAAATACAAATTCAAATGAATTATTCTTCTAGGGGATATTCTCTTAACCTTATTTATAAAGAACTTAGGCCATTTAAAGTAACTTTGATGAATATTAAAAGACTTAGCTCACCCTGGCTGGCGTAGCTCAGTGGATTGAGCGCGGGTCTGTGAACCACACGATCCAGGTTCGATTCCCAGTCAGGGCACATGCCTGGGTTGCAGGCCAATTCCCAGCAGGGGACTCACAAGAGGCAACCATACATTGCTATTTCTCTCCTTCTCTCCTTCCCTTCCCCTCTAAAGATAAATAAATTTTAAAAAAAGACTTAGCTCAACTTAAAATAATTTAAAAAAATTACAATTTAGATTCAATATTACTTTGTATTAATTTCAGGTTTATGGTATAGGGGTTAGACAATCATATACTTTAAGAAGTGCTCTTCCTGATATCTCCAGTATCCAACTGGCACCATAAATTATTATTACAATATTATTGACTATATTTCCTATGCTTCATATTCCTGTCTATTTTGTAACTACCAATCTGTACTTCTCAATTCCTTTATCTTTTTCACCCAGTCTCCCAGTCCCCTTACACTCTGGCAACCATCAATCTGCTCTCTATATGTATGAGTCTATTTCTGTTTTATTTAATTGTTTATATTTTTTAGAGTCCATATGTAAGTGAAATTATAGGGTATGTGACTTTCTCTGAGTGACTTTTTTCACTTAGCGTAATACTCTGTAGGCCCATCCATGCTGTCACAAACAGTAAGATATTGTTTTAATTGCCAAGTAATATTCTATTGCATATATGTGCCCGAGCTTTTTTATCCATTTGTCTGTTGTTGGGTATGTGCATTGTTTCCCTAGCTTGGCTATTATAAATAACACTGCAATAAACATAGGGGTGCCTATATTCTTTCAAATTAATGTTTTGGGCTCCTTTGAATATATACTCAGAAGTAGCCAATAGACATATGAAAAGATACCCAGTGTCACTAATCATTAAAAAAATGCAAATCAAAACCGTAACAAGATAGTACCTCACACCTGTCAGAATGGCTATCATCAGTAAAACAACAAACAACGAACACTGGTGAGGATGTGGAGAAAAGGGAACCCTCATGCACTGTTGCTGGGAATGCAAATTAGTGCAGTCACTGTGGACAACAGTGTGAAAGTTTCTCAAAAAATTAAAAATGGAACTCTCTCAAGGCCCAGCGATTTTACTTTAGCTCAACCTTTTCTAAAAAAACCAGTCTGGATGCTCAGATTATGAAACCCAATTATCTAAGGATAACCATAGCCAGAACAGCCTTAAAAAAGAGGAAGCAAAGATAGACTGAAGAGGAATGAAGGGGAAAGAATATTCTGAAGGCACCAGCACTGTAATAGTTGCCCCCACACGCTAAATGCGCACCACGCATGCACCGTGTCTGGTGCATTACCTGTATTGCCTCAGTTCATTCTTGCAACTACTGTATCAGGCAACTATTTCCCGCCCCGCTCTATGGATCAGTACATTGAAGCGTCATTGGTTGAGATCACCTGGTAGTAAGTGGCAGAAGCCGGCTCTGAACCCCGTCTTTCTAACTAGGAAGCCCATTTTCCTTCCCCTGTGCCTCACTTGATTTGTACGTTGGCTGGGGCTATAGAGGTTGTGTTGGCCTTGATGGTAGAGGAAAGAATGGAGATTCTCCTTTTTCTACTTCAACTCATACAGCTAATTTAGAACTTGGTTCAAAAATGTAGAAACAGTATGAAACATAAAAATGCGATAATAGCTATGTTTGGGCCCCTGGAAAAGTCATTTAATGAAAAAGAGATGGAATTGATCGGCTACATACAATAGCACATGGAATGAGTTTCTTTATTAAAGAATAAAAGCATTTCATAGTCATAGTTTTGCATCATCTAAAAATGTGAGGGAGGTTATCTTTACACAACATTACACACTTTGATATTCCTACTCACTATGCCATTTGACCTTCTGATGCAGCATTTACTGTGTATAGTCTCTCTCCCTTGGAGGGCTTTCTTCCAGATCAAAAAAACGAGTAGCATGGATTATTTTGGTATGTGCATTGCTCCTTCTCTGAGGCAGAAATGTTTGCTTTTCTGCAGTAAGGTCACTGGGGGACTAGCTCTGCACACAGAATTTCAAATATAGCTTTTGTACTCCATTTCTTGGGTAATTTGCATGTTGTTGCCATATCACCTGTTAGCTTTGCAGACAACATACACTCAAGTACAGCAGGAAGTTTACTGTTGCCCAGTGACACCGGCTAAGATTTGCAGTAGATGGAAAACTACATCCAGGGGAAAAAGCTGTTTTATAAGATTCTTGTCCTCTCTTTCACTTAAATAGATTTTGAAAACATCAAGAGTCTTTGCTTTGCTTCACTTGATTCTTTGTTTTGTATCACCTGTCATGATAATGTCCTTCATCCCCTTCCTTTCCTTTCCACTTTTTTTGAAAGCTCATTTTGTAATATCTTGTCATGCTTTTTTGTTACATTGTTTGTTTAATTGTTCACCTCCCCCATGAGACCATAAACTCTCTGTCTTGTTCAAAACTGTACATTCAGCACATAACCAAGCATTTGAAAATTCATGAGCTACTTGCGGAATGAATGAGTGAGTGTTAATTGAGTGGTTGGCTTCGATGATTTACAGATCACTAGCACTTTCCCCTCAGTAGTCAATCAGATCATTACGTTATGAACACACGGTATCTTATTCTTGCAAGACAATCTAAACGTGTAAATTTATTTTGCAAAGAGTACACAAAAAGACTAAGATAAACTGAGAGAGTGGGCAGAGAAAGAGCTCCCACATATGCAAATGGAGTTGTCATCTTCCCCCACCCCCACCATTGCAAAGAGGTTGAATCTTCAGCTTCAACTTCCTGGTGCAGCTGTTTACCCATGGGGACTCCACAAGCTTCCAAAGCTGTGCAGCCGGGAAGCCTGCTGGGAGATTGTTGCCCACAGGGAAACTGAGGGGTAGTGCTGACTCTGAATGCCACAAGAATTTATTTAGATTTTAGACTTATGATGCAGACGCTGCCCACAACTTCCAAAAGACACAAGTTTAAGAGAAGGAGGCCGATCTAGAGGATGAGCCTACTTACTTTTTTTTCTTTTGAATTAGAAGAAGATAGGTCATACTGAAGACCATGTAGATTTCTAGATGTTCATTTTTATCAGATTTTTATTTAGTTTCATTTTCACATATGTTCTTCATTATTTCAAGGGGTTTTTTGGTAGAAAAAGAAGGAATTCAAGAAACCTGGAAAATTGTTACAATTTTTAAATTCTTACTCAGAAATAATACGAACTGTCTATTTATAGTAAAAGACTGATATTGATGGGTCAGCCTAATTTAGGTCAAGTTTATTCCTCAATAACATTAAAATATAAGAGCATTTAATTCAATTTAACAGATATTTTGACAACTTTTTATGGATAATTAAATGTGACTGTGACTCATATAAACATAGTAAATATTTAAATGAAACTGAAAATGAGACTGATTGCTCAAGCCATACGCAGAGAAACCTAACACAACAAAATTGTAGGCAATATTTCTAAACAAAAGTCTAAGTCAAAACCAAGAACACTTTATGATAATCTTCTTTTTTTCAATTTAAATTTTTCTCTGATCAGCTTGTGACTGTTATTTTTCTTCCAAAGTCTGCAGGCTGAGTCCATGAATTGCCAACCCCATGGACCTGCGATACTTGGAAACTAACTAGGCTGTTAAAATTTCAAATAGGCTTTGGATCTTCCATTTCCTTAGGCGAGTGATTACTCTTCTGTTGCCAACTCCACTGATGATTTTTTGCTTCTGGAAAAATTTGAAAAAAGAAGTGCTTGGAATTTTTTTAAAGTCAACTTACAATATCGAAACTAGTTTGCAGGGTATATTACAGGGTGGGGTAAAAGTAGGTTTACAGTTGTGCATATGTGAAACTCAGAATTTATTGTTGCATTATTATTTATTAATTACTGTATTATTCTCTATATGAACAACTGTAAACCTACATTTGCCCCACCCTGTATAGTAGTAGCTTCCTAAAAATTTCTTAGCAGAGTGCAATGATAAAATAATAGGAAATATTTGCCTTTCTTCACTTAAAAGACAGAAACAAAAGAACAAACATTCACTCTTCAGAGAAGGTGGAGAAAAGCTATAAATAGTAACATTTCAGCTTGTTAATATCACCTGACCTTCACAATTTCCAGTTAGTTGATACAGTTGAGGGATTGCATGATCCAAAGTCTAAAATCTAGAAAATAGTAACTGTGTAGATGCATGTTGGTATCGTGAAGCCTGGGGCGCATGGGATTAGGTGTTCCAAACAGCCTCCAAATAGGGAGTCAGACTCAATTAATTGGCTTGCTCTTTGAGAGTCTCACTCTGCTACTTTGTCTACCACTGTTGATCAAACAGGAATATCAACACTTAGTACTTGCATGCACATGACTAAGCCAGCTTAGGTNATGATAAAATAATAGGAAATATTTGCCTTTCTTCACTTAAAAGACAGAAACAAAAGAACAAACATTCACTCTTCAGAGAAGGTGGAGAAAAGCTATAAATAGTAACATTTCAGCTTGTTAATATCACCTGACCTTCACAATTTCCAGTTAGTTGATACAGTTGAGGGATTGCATGATCCGAAGTCTAAAATCTAGAAAATAGTAACTGTGTAGATGCATGTTGGTATCGTGAAGCCAAATAGGGAGTCAGACTCAATTAATTGGCTTGCTCTTTGAGACAGTCTCACTCTGCTACTTTGTCTACCACTGTTGATCAAACAGGAATATCAACACTCAGTACTTGCATGCACATGACTAAGCCAGCTTAGGTAGAGTGCTTAGGAACGCAGTGGGCAGAGGCTGAATTGAGAACGAGTTTGGGTAGAAAAGAATAGTTGCAGAAGCAGATGAAAGAGCACAGCTAGCTTGATCATTCAGAAACTGAGGGAGCTGCTATTGTGGTTTGAAGTCCACTGCATTTTTTATTTAATTATTGTTCAAGTACAGTTTTCTGTCTTTTACTCCCATCCCAGCCCGCCCCTCCTGCCCCAGAAGTCCACTGCATTTTTGTTGGGATCCATTGGTTGGGACAGCCTGAGGTTGGACTGAATGAAATGTCATTGTGAAAGGCCTTTGGCAGCATGTAAGCATAAGGGCCCAGCAGGTGAACTTCCAAGAGGGCGGGGGTGCTGCTAGAGATTCTGGGGATGAGGCTGAATTGCCTTATTTAAAAACTTTTGACTCAGACAAACAGTTTTGCTCTGCATTTTAGACTCTGGAAATGCTTTAGAACCAAGGTTGATTCTCAATGTATGGGATATGCTATTTAGACTAAACAAGTAACATTTTACTTTGGCTTCTGTTTTTTTCCTTGAAAACATTGGCATAGCTACACAGTTTATCATAGGCTAACACCGAATTATTCTTGTAAAGTCGCACCTTGAAAATATATCCCATAAAATCCAAATAAAACCAGATGCCTTGAACAAATGCATACAGATATCCACTTAATTTATTTTTTTAACCATAAATTTCTGCTTCACTTTAAGATCTGCTGGTTGGAGAGTTCTAAGCAGCACTAACCCCATGAGGTCCTTATCCACCAGCTCTATTCCTAAGCATTTTATGCAGGAAACTTCTGTAATATAGACAAACAATGAGGTACGAGTAGACCTCTGTCTCTGCCTCTCTCCCTCTCTCAATCTCTCTTTCTTAACTTAGTTCCTAACCAATAGATTCAGTGCTGGGTATAAGTAGTTACACAGGAAATATTTTTTTAACTTTTCTAACATTATTTTTAATGTAGAAGTAGATGGTGTATTTTCTTCACTAATCTAGTCCTATCCCTGGAAACCCATTCTCTTATTCATTTGCTCAACAAACATTAAACATTTACACGCAGCAAGCGTGTGGCAGAAATGGGGTACAGACATGAAAAATCCTCTCTGTGCTCATGGAACCCATACTCAGGTGGGAGAATGCCAATTCAGTAAGGAAAGCGCTATGCCAGATGCATGCACAAAGGCTTTAGGATTATGGGGAGAGCCATATAACTAAGCTGAGGGAGGGAGGGGATTAGAAATGGAAGGACATGAGTAAACTGAGTTCTTAAAGAATAAGGGAGCTTTAGTTAAGGTGGAGAATACGGGGCGGGGCATTTTAGGTCAATAGTAGAGCATCAGAAAAGAAGTGGAGGCAGGTGGTAATGAGGCAAGGATGTATGCAAGGATGTATTCTAGTAGCAATTCATGATGTATGGCTGAAGCATTGGCAGAATGTGGGGTAAGGGAGGGTAAGATAGATGGAAAGGAACCATCACCTTGGGCTGATAGCCAGGAGTGTGGACTTTAACTCAAAGGCAAGAGGGACTGAAACCCAAGCCCTAGTGGGCTTTGAAGCACTTTAAGCAAATGAGTGAAGAGATATTTGCATTTTCAAAGGTCACTCAGGTATGGTTAGGGGGTGAATGTTGGTTGGGGTCTGAGGAAGCTCTTTCTTTAAAATCAGCCAGGAGCCCTGGCTGGTGTAGCTCAGTGGAATGAGTGAGGGCCTGCGAACCACAAAATTGCGGTTCAATTCCCAGTCAGGGCACATGCCTGGGGTGCAGGCCAGTTCCCAGTGGGGGACACACTAGAGGCAACCATACACTGATATTTCTCTCCTTCTCTCCTTCCCTTCTCCTCTAAGGATAAATAAATAAAAAATCTAAAAAAAAATAAAATAAAATCAGCCAGGAGACATGTAGCAATTCAACTCAGCTAAGAAGAGTTTTTGAGCTGAAGCACTAAAAATGAGTTGCCCATAAAAGAAAAAGTGTGAAAGTGATTTAGGAGGATATTGTGGAGAGAGAAGTTGACAGTGGTGACACAGTGGTGACACAGTGGTGACAATTGTTGACACAGTGGTGTCAACAATTATTTCCAGGTTTCTGGCTTAGGTAACTAGTATTGCCATTTACTGAGATAAGAGCATAGAAAAAATTGTGAAGGGGAAAAATTATGAGGATGTTTAATTTGAAGATCTTTGGAACAGAACTGGAGAAGTCCAGGAAGCATCAGAAGAGTCCTGTGGAGCTCCGAAGAGTCCCGTGAGCTGGAGAAACCTCAGGGAGGGGACCTCAGTTGAGTAAAGCTGTTTACGGCCTGGGTGTGGTTGAGACCCAGAAAGAAAAGAGGAGTATCCAGAACAGTAAGAGCACCACTATGGACGTTAGGTTACCTCCTGTGTGATAATTTACTATGGATGATGCCATGGTGGCCTGTGGGGACACCATGTTACAACATTTTCCCCCATCGTATTGTGTTAGTTGGATTGGGTTAGTTTTTTTTTGCCTTGCCATATACCCATTCTTCCTCAGATCTGGGTGGTCCTTGTGTTTTTATGTCAATGCTTCTCGCATCTGTCTCCCACTCTTATTTGATTATTTTTCCTAGAGCCCCCATTCCACCTCCAGTGACCTATTTTCCTAATTTCATGGAGAGTGCAATGTTCTTTGAACTTGTTTCATGACACTGAAGCATTTGACCTCTGCAGGCAGCATCCACCCAAGCACCTCAAGTGATTTGCTAGTTCCACAAGTTGAAGATACGAATACAAAGGGATGTGAACTTCTCCTTTAAGACCCCTTCTATAAGATTGACATAGGTGTGCCTGCTTTCTTAGATGAAACTGATCCCAGTGAGAGCACCCATTCATACGGCAAGAGCACTGATTGATTTTCTCAATCGTAATGTGCAAAGTTCTCTATAAACTCAAATTGTTTTCTTTGGGGATCAAAGCTGGTCATCCCTGGGATGGAAAGCTTCAGTCAGCATCAAGATAAGCATCTTGTAACCAACCACATACGCTCAACCTCACTCCTCTGCACCCTGGCCATGCAGAGTGTGCTGATGGTTCTCCTCCATCCTTGACTGTTTTATCACTCCCGGGGGTGCGGAGAAGCTGTTTCTACTGTTGTCCTTTGATTCTAATAGCAATCCAAGTCAGTTCAGCATAACTGGTGGAGCGTTCACCGTGTGTAAGACATGGTGCCAAGAGTGAGTGGTGAGATCCAAAAAGAGGTGATCTCTCTGTTCAGAGGGCCTCATAACATTGCGGGGGACACAGGTACTTACACACATGAGGAAAGGGTCAGCATTTTGAATTTTTGCTTTCTTACCTGGGACCCATTCAGTTTTACCCAGTAGAGAGAACTAATTAATTTCACACTTTCAGACTGGGGGAGGTCTCCCTGGCTGCCCTTTCTAAAATAGCAGCCTCCCACCCTGACACTCTGTCTTCTTTTCTGCTAAATTTATTTTTAGTGCTTATTATCATTAAACAGTATGCATTTTGCTTATCTTTCTTCTCTATTACCTGTCTGTACCTGTGCCATTAAGACAGGGATTTTTATTAGCTTTATTCGTTGCTGCATGCCCTGTGCTTCAGTAACTATTTGTTGAATGAATGAATTAATAATTAAAAGCATGCACTCGCTCTTTCAATAAACACCTTGCATGGGCCATGCACTTGCAATGACATGGTGGACAGGATTTCCGTGATCCGGCCCTCATGTAGTTTGCATTTGCTGGGAGAGATGGACGTCAATTAAGTAGTCACATACATATGTGATTGCAAGCCTCATTCCTGTACCCTGTCCTCATAAACCACATCGGTAAGGTCAATAAAATTGAAGATTCCCTCGTGAAAGGACCTGTATAAGATATAATGAAACCCTATACTGCCCTCTTCCAGTCAGTCTAGTATTTGAACCATGAATTTGACGAAGAAAGGTAATGTTCCATGGGTAAAAGTCATTTTCTCACCTGTTCAGAGTATTTATCCAGTGGGATGTCGGCCAGATGTAAGTGCTTAGCGTGTGGGTGACTCCAGAAACATTCCCGATTGATGTGTTTTCAGAGGACTCTCCCATCTCAACACATAAATTATAGGAACTTTTACTGCTATAGTAAGGGTATCAGATTTTTGACATTAGTTGTGGACTATTCTAAGCCTACTGAGTCTTATTGTCTTTTAAAGGAAAATTTAACAACCCAATCTGAAATTTCAGTTTCAAAACATACATGTTTTGTTCACTAAGTGCTTCTGATTGTTTTACCTTATCATTTTAAAGGGGAATATCATTTCTTTGACTTAAGATTGAATTTTTAGGGGCAGGTATAATAACATGAATTTTTGAAGGATGGTTCATAAAGGATGTTAATCAGCAACCGTACAAGTTCCCCTTGTATTCCATTACATAGGAGTATGAATAATATTTGTCTGAAAGTTTTGTCCATGATTAACCTCAGTCCTGTGATCCAGTTCATTCTTGTTCAGCCCCTATAATACACAATTTACGGAGAAATCATTGGTAAATAAAGTTGTCATATACATTGACAGTCATAACTAAACCAGCTCTGCCCACAGGCCCCTCCCCCAATTTTAGGATTGCAGAATTAACATAGCGCATTTTTTAAAAAGATCTCAATGCATAGCAGCTGCAGTCTTTTAATGTCTCACATCATTTTGTTAGCACAATGCCTGCCTACGTGAGCAAAAACATGGGAACTGCATCCTAATGCAGTTGACAAGATTTTTTATTTTCATGATTACTTCTCTGCCTTTTTTTATTTTGCCTGCAGGCAAAGGTTGGCATACATGTCAAGAGAATGTTCTCCAGCTGGGGCCTGCGGTACAGAGAATTGCATATACCAGAGGGCTCATGGGACTTGAGGCAGATTATTATGGTAATATTGGAGGCTGCTGTCCTCTCCCTCCCACAGCTGGGCCGCCTCTCTCATTGTAAGTATTGAAGCAATATGTTTTGCAAATTATACGCTGGGAACAACAGGGACCCAGTAAAGTGAGGAAAAAGAGAAACATTGCAAAATGTTGCCTTTAATATTATATTTTTCTTGTTCATCAAGCAAAATAAATTAAAGCTTTAATTTTTTGTAATTAAATGAGGATCATATATTGAAAAGAGGGCTATAAGAGTAAAAAACGTAATATTGATTTTATTGAGGGTTTTAAGAAAATATCGTTACATAGAAATTAGACAGTAGTCTGATACAAGAGAATCATGGTAAGATTACATAATAGCCTTTATTATGGATTTCAAAAATCCTTTTGAGTCCAATGAAGCTGGGTTAGCAAAAACTGCACAAAAAATATCATTTTAATTAGTGTTAATGTGATCCCGTCATGGTCCAGCTGTTTCACGTAGGACGAAAATGCATGTTACTTTATTAGTGATGCATCTTAGAAAAAAATGTCATTTTTGATTTCAAACATTTGTTATAATGCACATTTTAATACAACAGGGGAGCAACATGATTGATTTGGCAAAATCAGGCATTGGTTACATTCAGGCAAAAGGGCTTAAAAGCCCTCTTAATTGAGGAAGTAATGCTTCTCTTCTGTTTGGCCTTCCTTTCTGGATAATTTAATAACAAAACAAGAGTCATATTTCTATTTCTACTGCAGATTTTGAAGACATATGTAATAGGAAGTCAAAATGTCAATAGTTCACAAATTGGCACTTTTTCTCTTACAGAGCACAAAGTTTCCCCCAAATTTAAAGTTGTAGGTTAATTTTAACACGTGCCATTTGTTAACAGCTTTGTGCTGTTTTAGTTTTCAATAATTAATTTAAATTTATTCATTAGCAAACATTTTCACGTCTTTGTTGATAGAGAATCTGCAACTCATTCTTTTGGGTTTAGTTTTCTTTATTTGAGTCAATCTAACTCAATTTCTTCATCGGAATATGAAACCCTGCTTCCTTAGACAGAGAGCTACCTTCTGACTTAAAAACTTAAGAGTATGGCTTAAATCTTTCCCTTAACTTTAGTACAATTGAGACCTCTCCCATAACACTATAATATTAAGTACAGAACATTTATTTGCCATACATGTTCTAGTCCTTTGCCACAAACCTATAAAATACCTCACCATGTGCAATCCTGGGCCAGACTAATATATTTACCCACCTTATTTATTTGAGATCATGCCAATATATTTTATCTTGCTATTGATAGAGGTGTCCACATACAATTTACTCCCCTCAGCTAGATATTCATTTAAGAGGAATTTACTAAATAAAAGGCTGGTAGGAAATGATCTTCAACATAAATGTCAGCCTCTGTGATGGTTAGTGAATTATAGCTATCATTTGGAAGTGAGAGTCGCGGGGGAAAGCCAGCGATTCTCTATTGTTTTTCAGCGTTGTTTCTCATTATCCCAATCACTGTCTGGGTCTTTAGTCAAAGAACACAAACACTCCGCTTGATTGACGCTACCAGGGAACTTATTTGTCTGTTTCAACCTCCGTTGCTTGATGCAGGGCTACACTGTCCTACCAGCTTTTTAATTCTTGTCACTGGAAGTCAGGCAAGTTTATTCCTTTGAAAGTCTGAGATCCTGAACAAAAGCAACTTTTGATTTTATAAAATAGGCACTTTTCTCAAGGATTCCTTCCTGTGCTTTCTTGGTGTAGGAGAGCCTTTGTAGGCAAAACACTTTTATAATAAGCTCGTTCAACAGTTAGGCAACTGGTCCTTTTCAAGGGGGCCAATGGTGCTTGCACACACACATGCACACATGGTCACACACACATGCAGATTATTTTTCTCTACACAGCGTCATGCTATAGTGAGTGGTGGTGATGTGAGGTTTGCTTGTGATTTTTCCTGGTGAGAGAATGTAGGCACCATGGAGCCCCGAGAAAGAACACGGGACGTGCTTCGCTCTTTCTTGGATCTCCCGGCTCTTGCCTCGCGGAGGCACTGTGTGCTTCACAACGATGCGTCGATGAGATACCATTCCACATTAGACACACTCTCCTTAGTTTTACTTCAAATGTTTAGTGATGTGGAAGCGTGTTTTGGGGGGGGCGGTTCATGTATGGCAAATACAGGTGTCTGTCTGCTTGACAGTTCCGCCAGCCCGTCCCTGCTGGGAGCCAAGCTGGGAAAGTGGAAGCCAGCAGCGGCTGCGGGGTTTCTTCTCTCCTCTGCCAGTAACTAGAGATACCTGTGGACAAAACGGGGCCCAGACCCAGGTTCGGATTTCCGTCACACAGGAGACAGGCCTCCCATAACACCAAGCCATTATGCCCAGCTCAGATGGAGGAGGTGGCTCTCAGTCCTAGCAAACGGGGCTGGTGGCTTTCAGGGATGCCGCGGTGGGGACAAGTGTCTTGCTTTTCTATTTTACCTGAGCAACTAACATCAAGAGGTTTCGATGGAGTGAGGATCACCCAGGAATGAAGGGCCAGAATTGAGTTCAAGCCACTACATTGCAGCCACCTCCCCAGGGCCTTATGCTGGTTTCTCTCTGCAGCCAGTGGGTGCTCCTGCCCTTTCTGCAACAGTCTGCTGCTGTAACTTTAGGGAATCAAGTTCTTTTACCAATCACAGGAAGAATACCCAGTTCAAAGGAAAACTACAAGATGCTAACTTGCACCTTATACTACACTTGAATCCTTTGTTTTGATACATCCATGCCTCATTAGCATAGCTATGTGAAGGCCAAGTGGGTGTGTGCCCTTACAGACATAGTGGAAACTTGACACCACATTAAAGATATTGAAACTTAACTACATTTAGTTTATGAAACTACGGAAAATCAGAAGGGCAGGGTAAGGGCCACAAAAAGGTATGTGCCTGAGGGATGGTATCAATACTATTCATCCAACCCTTCCAAACCTCATCGAACTCTACAATGAAGCCTTAGTTTGCAATATTCCAGTGTAGAGAAAGACAGGGTTGCAGAGTCAGATGACCTGGGCATACATCTGCCTTCTGTCATTAATGGCTGTGTGGCATCAGGCACGTAGCTTTTATTTCCTGCACCTTAGTTTCCTGATCTACAAAATGGGAATAATGGCAGTCGTCCCTACAGTATTGCGAAGATCAGATGAGATGATTCAAGAACCTACAGGACAGTGCCTGACGTATGCTAGCACGTTCCACAGTGTTATTCGTGTTAAGAAAAGTCAAACATAGTGTCTGGAAATAGTTGATCCTCAAAGATGTATGCTGAATAGAAGGTCACGTCATCTTTGTTTTCCAGCCTTCTTCAAGGCTGCTCTCCATCTCCATCTGTTTAAAGACTGACCAGATGTGATTAATTTTATTAAATAGAGATTCTGTTTTAGAACCTGGATAGATTCTGTCCTATTAGGGAATGCTGGGGTTTTGGTTTTTTATTTATTTATTTTTTGGAGGGGATGAGAGAATAGCTTTTTTTTCTCCTTTGAAAAGGAGAAACTTAAGCAAGGCTGTGCAGTGTTTGGTTGTCCATCAGAATCCACACAGGGAGCCTGTTCAAAGGGCACGGACACTGCCCAGCCTGTTCCCCCAAATTCCGACACTATCCGCCCATGCCCTGCAGAGCTCCGGCACTGAAATGACGGGGTGTGTGTGTCCGTCTGCATTGTTAACATAAATCTTTTCAATTCTTTTGTGAGTGATTGGGAAATAATCAAGTGACTTTCTTCTCTAAAATCTTGGAATAAATTTAGCTTTGTGTACCTAGGCTTTTGTTGTATCAGAGGCTCCTTTGCAAAATTAGTAGCAGACTATCTTAGCACATGGAAATTACATTTTGAAATTGGCATTTCTAATATTTAGTATATTTGGATTACATTATTCTACGACTGGTGTTGTGAGAGGGAAAAACCTACCTATTCGTCCATGTTCATGATGGTTCTGAGGACAGCCAGCATGGGATTAAAGAAACGATTTCGACCTTCTCCAGGTCCCTGTTTATATACACCCTGTGAAAAGTTTTCTTGAGGGACTTTTATCTTCTGATCCTTTATCTATTTTATTTCTCTATGTATTATGTGGTGCATTATTGCTGTTATTATAATTTATCACTACAAAAGACAAGTATTGTACTTTCTTTTCCTAGACATTTTGTTGTGTGTATTTAGCACAAACAGTATCAAAATTTAAATATTTATGGTAGGCATCCTTTTTAGAGGTATTTTTCTTTCCCTCCTAACTACTTCTAACACAAGACATTATAGAAAAGAATATGAGAAAGTTAAGATAGTATTTTTCTTTATTGGTGTTTTCATGCTGTTTTCTGGTTGATTTATGCCATTATTTAATGCCTAAACATGAGACCTGATAAAATAATAATGCAGAATGCTATATGCTTTGCTTGGTTTTTATTGTATCAATTTGTATTAGAATACACTAAAATATTTAAATAATAATAATACAAAAATTAATTAGGTCTGAGGAACACTGGGGTGTTCATCTCCACAGGTCTTCAGTGACTGTGTTTTGGTTCTGGGGAGGAAGCACTGTCGGTTTGGAAGAGATGAAGATTGGGCGGAGGGAGACTGAGTACCAACCATCACATCCTCTCACTCCTGAGTGTTTTAATATTCTTCAAGTGTCCCACAGAAGTTCTATGGGTTATCCAAGTGCTTGTTACTAGTTAGAGATTAGTCCACAAGTATGTATTACAGGTTCCCAAGTGCTTTCCACCTCATTATCCCGTGTCACCTTCATGCCAGCTCTGTCAAGTAGGAATGAAACCTCACATTGAAAAGACTAACTACTACTAACCCAGAAGTTAAGTGATACCAAAGCCTCATTTCAAATTCTGAATGCATCCTTCTCCTACTAGGTGGCAGGGCCTGTGTTAAGTGTTTTATGAATATTCTCTGACTTTCACACCAATTCTGTGAGGTGTTATTGCTGTGCTCTTGGACATGATTGGATTAGAGCTTAGTGAGGTCACGAGGTTTGCCCAACACCAGGCAGGTTGAGGTACCAGAACTGAAAAAGGTGTGTGCCTGATCGCAAGACTGCATTGACCCCCATACTGCCTCAGTGCCCCTTCTACTGGTTTCCAAAAGAACTCACCATGCGTTTTCCACGTTTCATTCTTCCCATCAGCCACTGTGTACCAACATTTCTCAGATCGACAGTAAGAATTTCAAAGGCATTTGAGTTAGCTCCTGTTCTTTCATATGGGTTAAAAAAAGACAGGCATGGGATCTTTTATTAACATTTATCTTTATCCATTAAAAAAGGCTAAAGAAAAAGTTCTTTTAAAATCTACATAGTAAGGCATATTAGCGAATGTTCCTGGTGGTACATTGTCTCAGCTAAGGTGAAAGAAACAGACTTAACCTGTGAAAGAAAAATGCAAATTATTAATTAGCACTACTTGTCCTGCTTCTGCGGGGTACAGACAAGGGACAATGGAAGGATACATGAAGAATGAAAGACAACATCCTTATCATTGTGATATTTATAAGGCAGCTGAGTAGATCAAACCTACATGTGTGTTCACTGTACATGTTGTATACCATAAGAGAAATCCTTCTTCTATTTGGGCATTTTCTATTTGCCATCTCCTTGGTACAATCTGAGCTCCATGATTGTGTAGAACACCTATAATTGGAAATTTTAAATAACCAGAAAATACTTCTGCTCTCAGCCAATATATAGATTAACAGGGATCAGATTTATTTTCCTACCTGAAACCAAATGAACCAGACAAAATATTTGAAACAATGAAAGACAAAGGCCCCTAAAAGACAGGAAACTATCTGCATGGAGGAAGTTTCCAAGCTAGGGCTCAGAAAAGAGGAACCCAGGCTACAGCTGGTAGACTCCCTGGATTGAGACAGAGCTGTGAGTCTGGCGGGACCAAGGCAGCTGGACTTCACAGGACAGAACATTTGGGATCTAGGGTCCTCCTTGACTATTGAGCTGAGTACTGATCACTGCATGCATCTGAAGAAACTACTCTCACATGGGGGAGGACCATAAGAAAGGATTGGAGGGGAAAATGCCTTGAATATCCACAGGGCTGGAAACAGTGCCTGTTTCCACCAGCCACGGAGAACTGGTAGGTTATTCAGAAGGGATTTACCTCTGCAGGGGGAAAAAATTAGCCCTACACTAAAGAGAGCTCTGATTTCAACTAAGAAATGTTAAAATTAAGACCTGGAAAGATCATACAGTTTTCATTTGACTTAAATTCATTCCAAAACAAAGCTAAAAAATGTTTAGTATTTTTAGGAGCACAATATGTCCAACACCTAACAAGAACAAAATCACAATGTCTGGCATCTAATCGAAGATAACCAATCATGCAAAGAAACAGGAAAATATAGCCCTTGATGTGTTCCAATCAGAACTCACATATGTGTTCCAATTACAAACAAGAACATTAAAATATGTTCAAAAAAGTCAAGTTAATTGAGCATATTATGTGGAGGAACAGAAACTTTCAAATATCCTGGTGAGATTACAAAATGGTACAACCATTTTGGAAGAGTTTGGTGGTTCCGTAAAAAGTTAAACACATATTTTCCATAAAATCTAGCCATTTACCTCGCACATGTTTACCCAAAAGAAAAGGAAGCATGTGTCTATAAAAAGACTTATATATGAATGTTTATTAAAGCTTTATCTGGAATAGCAAACATAAAAATAATTCAAATGTCCATCAATAGAGGAATGGATAAGCAAGTTATGGTATGTCCAGGCAATGGATTACTACTCAGCCAAGAATAAGAATAAATTATTAAAGTATGTAACAAAATTGATGAATCTCAAAATACTTATGTTGAGTGAAATAAGCCTTCTCACCACAAAAAGAGAGCACATACTAAGTGATTCCATATAGTATAACATACTGTATGACTCTATTTATAGGATTTTGCAAAAGTAGGTTTACAGTTATAGTATGTAAACAGTTTATTCTTATATTATTATTTATTAACTGCTGTATTATTTTTTTTCAAAGAAAAACTGTAAACCTTCTTTGGTCCCAACCTGTTTTTGACACTTTAGAAGTTTGTAAACTAATCTAGAGTAACAGAAATCAGATTAGTGGGTCCTACATGTAGGGGAGAGTCATAAAAGGGGGTAACTAACTCAATTGTGGTTATGGTTTCATGAGTGTATGTTTATATATATATATGTTAAAAGCTAGTACATATAAAGACATTTTATATATATATATATCAAAATATCAAGTTATAAATTCTAGCTTTGTGCACTTCAGTATATGTCAATAATACCTCAATAAAGCCATTAAGAACTCCCAGAACGAAAGTATAAATAAGGCTAAAATATAACAAGATCAGAATCATCTGAAAAAATCAGTATTTTCAGTTGTCTAGCACTTTATTCACTCATTCATATTTTTCCACTTGACAATCTTTTCCCCTTCTCAGAAATTCTTTCCATTCATAAAAGTGTCTTTACAATCTTTGGTGCCTGGTCCTGTAAGTGACCCTTGGAAAATGTGACATTTGCCTTTTCTCTAACTTTTCTACTTTTGGAGTTCTCATTGATTCTGGTCATTCCCCTGATCATTCCTAGATATTATTTAGATATTTTTTAGACTTGTACATTAAAAAAAACACAGTTAAATATTTATAAGCTTCCACATTTTGAGGCACTTCCTGATGTTTGGATGCTATGTATTATATTGGGTATGCTCAATATGTACTCATTATTAAAGTCATTGATCATATTAATTAGCAGATGGAGGTCAAGAATGCTAAATACATTCCCTTAGGGCAAGCAAAGACCAATGAGAGAGCATGTAGAAATACAGATTGGTTTCAGAAAGCCTTCAAGGTATGTAAGAAAATAAATACTACAGGTTTTTTTCTTATTAAACCAGTAAGAATAATATAAAGCAATATTCTCAAACATGGCTACATATTAAAAATAGTTTGGAAGGCTTTAAAAAATATCCATGGCTGAACCCAGCCTAGACCCATAATTTGGGGGTCCATCCCCAAAGATCCCCAGGCCCTTTGCTGGTAGTTTTAATTTCCTTAGATGATTATAATAGGACTGCCAGGGTTCAAGAACCACAGGTATAGCTGTACGGATCATGGGAATTGGACTGCAATGACCGTCCTCTGGCACTTGCAACCTGAGTGACCCTGGGTGAGGTATCACAAACGTGGTGCTCAGCTCTGAATGCACATTGGAGTCCACTACAGAGTTTGAGAAACTGCCATTGGCTAGGTCACTCCGGGGACGTTCTGATCCAGTGGTCAGAGGTGCAGCCCGACGTAGAGTTATTAGCTACTCAGATGACTGTACCGTGCAGCCAAGGTGAAAACTGCTGTTCTAAGACGAGCTTCCTCACCTACAATGTAGAGATTGTACTTCACTTTGTGTGTATGGGGGTGGGGGTGGTGTGAAAGGCTTTAAAGAAAGCTCTTCATATAGCTGTTTGGTTTGTAGTAAGTGAGTGGTCGATAAAAGGTCGTCATTCTTTTTGTATTTTCTGATATTCCTAATCTCTGGAAAAGTGGGATCCATACAAGAGAACTCTCGACTTATGAAGGTTTTGCCAGACTCTGGAAAAATAGAATCTACATGAAGATTCTAATCCCATGAAGGACTATAAGAAGGGATATTATTTTATATAGAATAGGGCTGAGGCATAATGACACTTTGCCAGTGTTTCAGAAGTAAATCTTACTGCCTTTGAGGAAGAAATATGAGTTCTGTCCAGAAGGTATCCAGCCACGTAATATGAACAATAGAAGCATTTACTGAAGAAGACACAAGATACAAGAAACATTGTACATAGGACAATGATGCCTCAGTCCCCTTCAAAGTTGGCACGTTGGGACCTCGCACAGTTTTCCCAGTTGCCATCAGCTGCCCCGTCATATTTTCCTGAATTTCACTGGTGGATTGAAATCTTTCTCTTTTCAGAGGTGATTTCAGTTTTTGGAAAAGCCAGAAGTGTTGGGCACCAAATCTGGGCTTAGAGGGCCTGAGTCACCTGGGTGGTTTGATGTTTTGCCAAACACTCTTCACGAGACATAATACATGAGCAGGTGCATTGTCATAATGAAGCTGCCAATTTCCAGGTGCCCATAGCTGTGGCCTTCTGAATCATCTGAATGGTTTCTGTGCAGGATGTTCAAGCTTATCACAAAATTCAATGTAGATTCGTTGCTCTACTCGCTCAGTCATTTGGAGTGCAACGGCCACACAGTACACCCGCTCACTCAATGGTATCTACCACCCCCACTGAGTAGTACAGTGAATTCATTATTATTCATGCATGTGCATTCCAGTCCACTCTCCTTGGCTGCCAGGTTACATCGATGTAGCGCAAACTGTTCTTGTTTTATTAACAGTGGCTGGACTTTTTCCAGACAGACCCCGTGTATCTTATATGAAAAGTATTGGCTTGAAATGAGATGAATTCAAGGGCCAAGGAAGACTGATGGGTTTGCATTCATTGCCAGCCTCACTCAGGAGCTGGTTGAAATGAGTTAGCTGATTTAAAAAATCTGATTTTTTTTATTAAAGTAAGACTTTATGTTGATCAGTGATTGCATTTTGGTTGTTAAATATGATGTTTTCCTGTGTAGAGAGAAAACTCACTTAAAGCTGAAAAGAAATGGTGCCTCACACATGCCTGGGCTTGAGCGCATAAATAAAAGTCCATGCCAAGACTCCCTGGATCGACTCAAGTTGGCCGCTCCCAAACGCTGTAATATGAAGAGCCATATGCTATTAGTCACCGGCTATTATCACCAACATCATTTATGCACCCAGGCCTTCACCACCAACCACATCAGTCCCTTCCACCAGCCAACTTAGTCTCTCTGAGGGCAAAGTATTACTTTGATACTGGGACTCTCCTAAGGTCCTACATTAGCTTTCTAATCCCATCAAAATAAACTTTCTAGCTTGGGGAGCAACACCAGCCTCTAACTCCATTATCTAATTTCTCCACTTCCCAAGACAGCCATGGTCAGCCTGACACACCCACTGATATCACCTGTGAAGGGCCATTAGTGGCTCTTATGTCCTCACTGTGTTCAGTCATGGTGTCATTGTCCCCATGTGACTAATGAGAAACTTGAGAATCAAAATTATTAAGCAAAATTTGGCCAAAAGCATACAACAAATAAGTGGTAGAACTTATAGCTTATATCTGGATTTGATTCCAATGCCCAGGGTTTTCCACTGTTAGTATCTTACACGCTGTAGGGTTTCCCTCACCAAGTGTCATGAATTAAATTCTTTCAAAGGCTCATAAGGATTTGTGGTGTGCTGCCCAACCAATCAAGCCACTCGACCAGGGTTCAGCTGATAATCTTGATCTTGATGTGATAGAAAGAAGTCAAAATGGATCCAGAGATTTATGGCCTGAACAACGGAAAGTCTGGGGGTTGCCATTAACAAAGGTGGGAAAGGCGAAAGTGCAGAGTTTTAGGGGGAAGACCGGGAATTCAGTTTGGGGCACATGGAGGATGAGTGTGCCAGTGGAGATGTCGAGCAAACCACCGGAAGTAGAAGTCTGGAGTTCGGGGAGAGATGCATTTGGGAACCGACAGCAGGGCTGGCATTTAAAGCTAAGGGGTTGGGTGAGAGGCCAAGGCCCAAGGTCCTGGGGAAGAGGTACAAGAGAGATGAGGAGGTCTTCATGGACTTTGCTTTCCAGAATGTGTGGAGTCAGGCTCCTACAGTTTCCATCTTGGCTGATTTAATTGGATTTCGTCCATTTTTCAAAACCCATTATCTGGCTCTACTACCAGACGACTAGTCACTGATTCCTGAAACTGTGTGAATAGTTAACACCAGGATAAAAAAATAACTGTAAGTGATTGGGCCCCATCTATGAATTTTGAGAAATACCCTAAACAGAGTAAGACGTATGTACAATGTGTAATGGAGCCGGTGTGTCCCCTCTGCTATGTGGTTCATGTGACATTTGGAATTAGCAGCATCTAGGAGTAGAGATGAGTTTGCCATACCATGGCTTCTCTCGTGCTGAAGTTGGTTTTTTGGTCCCTTCAGTTATGGAGTCCCTAAACCCAAAATTTTTTTGGCTTGGAAGATGATAGCCACATCCACAGGGAATTTTTAAATTAAGGGTTTGAATATTTCTACACACCAAAAACGGTGCTCTGTAAAAGCCAGTGAAAACACGAATTATCTCTTTCTGTTTCATCTCTCAGATGATCATGTAAGGACAAATATAAATTAAAAGTAAGAGACTGAATTCTCCCTGCTGAAAAATAAGGAAAAAGATTTTCTTCCCCTCCTTTTTCTTTAAGCATTTTCTATAGAAAACTTGTCATTTTACATACTTTCTCCTCTCTTTGAAGTGTATGTAAATTCTTTTGAAGACTAGATTGGCATTTTGTTAGCTCTTTGACCTGCAGATCTTTCTCAGGGCCCAGAGAGCCCTCTCTTTGAAATGTGAACACTAATCTCCCCGTTCCTCTGGAAGGGTAGGAGTCTTACTTCCAGCCAGTGCACTGATCGAACTAAAAAAAATCACCTCCTGCCATAGAGGCGTGAGAAGTTTGTTTTTCCTTTGGATAATCAATTAGCTAACCCAGGCAGTCACTGCAGTGACTAGGTACAGTTGGGACAGTTTAGGTGAAATGAATGGTGCTATCAGTCCTCTGATTTGAGGACTAGATATTGCTTTTCTTGAGAATGTGTATGTAATGGGTTTTATCTGCATGGCTATGTAAAAGGGTTAGATTTCTTTTTGTCTTTGCCATTTCTTCACACATTTCCTGTGACACACATCACATTCTGGTTTAACACTTGTTCAATGATGAAAGTGTTTTCTTTCTCCACTGCCTTGGTGAAAAGGGTTTCTGGATTGTGAGATTTTTTTTTAAAAAATGTATTTCCCCAATATTAGTTTCTAGTACAAAAACAAATTATTGACATGCTCCAGTTCTCTAGAATTTTCTTTAAAAAAACCTTGGGTGATTAATTTCTGTTGGATATTTTAAATCACTTTTTCCTTTTAGTACTAGAGTCAACATGTGAAGACTAAATTCTTCCACTTCTAGGGATAATTCCAATCACTGTATTCTTTACATAATTAATTTTTGGTTCTTTTAAAAGTGTTATACCCACATTCTAAAAATAGTCACTAAGAGATTTAGAGCCATATTAATGTTCTGTTGCTGTGAGTATTCGTTTGCTAGGGCTGCCACAATAAAGTAGCACAGGCCAGGGTGGCTTAAATAACAGAAATTTATTTTCTCACAGTTCCGGAGGCTAGAAATTCAAGATCAAGGTGCCTGCAGAGTTGGTTTCTTCTGAGGTCTCTCCCGTTGACTTGAAGATGGCCACCTTCTCCCTGT
Organism: Sturnira hondurensis; assembly: GCF_014824575.4. NCBI lineage: Eukaryota > Metazoa > Chordata > Mammalia > Chiroptera > Phyllostomidae > Sturnira > Sturnira hondurensis. The sequence goes on from NW_028083443.1 coordinate 3,207,520, forward strand.
ATCTTCACCTGGCCATCCCTTTAGACATGTTCTAATCTTTTCTTAAAAATAATGGTTATTTGATTTAAGGCCCATCCCAAGATCTCATTTTAATTTAGTTCTCTCTTTCAAGATACTGTCTCCAAAAATAGTTATATTCTGAGGTACTAGGGACTAAGACTTCAACATACAAGTTTTTGGCAGATACAGTTCAGCTTATGCCGACAAACATATTCAAGTTGCCATTCAGGTATGTGCAAAGGTAGTTTGAGCAAAGTTCCTTGGAGGTCAGAATGTGACTGTCATTTAAAATAATTTTTATGGTATTAACATTCAGCATTCTATTTGTTTTAGTTATGAGAAGCAATATCTCCAAATGTATGCATAACATTTTTTTCTAAGAAAATTGGGTTCTTTTGAATAGTTTCTCATTCCTTCAGAGGGAGAAAGTGCACTCAAATCTGTTTTGCAACCTGAAGTTGGCATAGTAAGTTGCCTCTTAAACATGGTAGAATGTGATGTCTTTTTTGTCATTCCACCCTAAATCACATGTATGTGAAGTTAGCCCCTAAAGGGTAATTTTGGTTACTGATTAAAACTTAATCCTCCTGTCGTTCACTATTGTGTGGGAGAAGAGATAGACGTACACATTCTCTGACCTTCTCCCGCACTTGCATTGATGATAACATCAGCGCAATCTCCCAAAACATATTTTGGTGACCCACATAGTGACTTGCCACCAGGCCTGACCCTTGGACGCAGAAGAAGAAGGGTGAAGAAATGCTACAAGCTGGCCATGTTTTCCCTTCAGCTATTATATTTGTCTTCTTCTATTAGATTTATTTTTGGCATGCAGAAGAGTACAACCATATGGGGAACATTTTAAAATTGCTTGTGAAGAGCAGGCATATTTCCAAGAGGAAATGTAACCTTGCCTTCATCTGGCATATCAGATCAATGCGCTCTGAAAGATCATGTTCAGTTACCTCATTTTTTTTGAATTAGAATTAATGGCTCATTAGTCTTGATCATATCAATATTATAGCACCACTTACATTTGATAGAAAAGGAAAGAAGGCTGATGGAGTGCACTTATTCCATTTTACTCTTAGCGAACAGACCATGTGCCAGCCTCAGGGAAAACCAGCCAGCTCTCGAAGGTGGCCCTTTTCAAACGGTCCCCATTTAAGGCAAATGTGGACTCTTTTGTAAGAGGCTCTTGGAAGAAGAGTTAAAAGGCTCTTTGGGGTCAGTTGGGACATATATCAGTGTTTTCCCCACTCTAGGAAGCAGACCAGAGTCGGGGAACCAGACACCCTCAGCATTTCTTTGGCCACATGTTGGACCATATGTTGGAAACTAGAAAAACAGACATTAAGAATCTTCTCTTGAACATCTCTCCCTTGAGGCATTCCATTTACAAAAGAGCATGCATTTCTGCAAATCTGAGAGTGAGAAAGAAGAGAGAGAGAGAGAGAGAGACTCTTGTGAAATATAAAAAAGAAATATTGCCAGGCACTTGATTATGTTATTTAAGATTTATGCCTTTCTAATACCTAAATTAGGCCAAACCAAATAGTAAGCAAATGGGCTCTAAAATTAAAGCAAAGCAAAAAAACCTTTATGGATAGGATATTTCTTTCTCTCTCTCTATCTATCTCTATCTCTATCTCTCTCTATCTCTCTCTCTCTCTCTATCTCTATCTCTCTCTCTCTATCTCTCCTGCCTCCCACTTTTCTGCCTCCCAGCCCCACTGCTTCCTTCAGGCACCTACCTTGGCCTCTTCTTTTGCCTGTGTAACCATTTTCTGAATCCATGCAGACCAGCCAGCGCACTCCTTCTGCCTCTGTAACTTTCTACATAAACTTTCTCTGATGAGTAGGTAAAACAAAAACAGAGAAACAGAACCAAACAAAACTTTATGGACAGAAGTCAGGACTCTGACCATACTATTGACTTCATTACTAGCTAACTGTGTGATGGTGGGTCATGGGGGTTTGTCACTGTAGCTTGGACAGCATCTTTTTTTTTTTTAAGGGAATTGTCCCCTTCCACACCTCTGCCCTGGCTGGTCTCTAAACCTATGAGCTAGTCTCTTGCCTCCCTAGCCAGTAATGAAGACATGACCAAACCTGTCCAATTAGGGTCTTTTGTGAGATTGTGTAGGAACTATCAGGAAACAGACACTTGCTTTTCACTGGGATTGTGAGTTGGAAGGATAATCTAAATTGGTAGCTGCTGGTTTCTCTCTTTGTCACATAAAGGCAGCCCAGAGGAAGGGTGGCCTGAGTAGTGTCCAGGGAGAGACAGAGCTGGTTAACCCGTCTTTGCATCCCTGGAGATGGACGCAGTCAGAATTTCTTCTGATGCCAGGCTGTGCATCCGCATGGTTCCAGGTGGAACTGCGACACGAAACCTGCTTACTATAATTTGTCTCTTTAGATTCACCTCTCTGAGCTTTATGTTTCTCATTTATGAAGAAAATAGTCAATTTAGTAGATTTCTAAGTTTTTTCCATCTTTGAGTGTTTTAAGACTCTAAATTTATTGAGACATTTTAGCTGATAATTTGTTGTGATATTTATCCTTATAGAGAGATAAGTCTCTTAAAGTGCTCTGAAATTTCTATCCAAATTTCCTCCCAATTATTTGTAATTTATGATAATTATACATGGGATTAAATTCATATTAACAATGGATGGCCCGGGCTGGTGTAGCTCAGTGGATTGAGCAGGGGCCTGTGAACCACACGATCGCGGTTCGATTCCCAGTCAGGGCACATACCTGGGTTGCAGGCCAATTCCCGGTTCCCGGCAGGGGACGCACGAGAGGCAACCATACATTGATATTTCTCTCTCTCTCTCTCTCCTTTCCTTCCCCTCTAAGATAAATAAATAAAAAATCTAGAAAAAAAACAATGGATGAAGTGCTCGATGAGAAAACAAATACTATGAAAGTGTCAGAAAGTACCATTTACAACCCTTTTAAGAAGACAACTTTTAGAAGAGAGAGAGGCCTGACTACAACCTAACATCTATTCGTGAAAGTGTGTCTGCATGTTAAACTTAGTTTCTGCACCTACTTGAAAGAAATAAAACTAAATGTTTTTCTAAAAACGTAATAATTAAGATTAGGAAATCACTCTAATTATTTTAATTCTATCCACCAATCAGAGATACAGAGTCCAAGTCATTTTGCAAACATCCTTAACAAATTCTGCCTTTTTTCTTTTTTTGGTTTGGTGATGTGACTACATGCTAGGAAAGAAATAGACTCTGAATTTGAGCAGAGGGCCATTGGCCTCAAGAAAAGGCATATAAGAACTTGCTGGCATCAGTAAAGATTAATCAGCATGATTAAAAAAATAATTCAAGGGCAGTGTTCTGAGTTTAGTTTTCTTTCATTGTCCCCTACCCAGATTTATTAACCTTAGGGACAAGGCTGAATTAAGAAGAAACTAGTAATAAACATTTTTTCCTCTCTTATCCCTTGGAGAAGCTCACAAAATTTTACTAAGCTAATTTTTAAATGGAATCCAGTGTGAATAGAAACATCCTTTTGACAGCTCTGAAAATATGACATTTCTCTGCAGAACAGGCTCAAAATACAGTAGCACTTAACATTTGTACTGATGGAAAGCAGTTAATTAGCACACTTAGCATCTCTTCATGATAAGTGGGTATATTGATTATAAAATGAGGAGACAGATAATCAAAATGGGGGATAAACAGTATGGGTGTCAGGATTCATAGCTTTTGACTAGACTACTGTAGAGGAGCCCCGAGGTTTTCCACCTGGACGACCAGCTCCCTTCAGGGAAGGACGTCATCTCCGCCCCCTTCAGTGAACCCCGGGCACCTGCTTTTAGGTCCAATGTGCTGGTGACTCAGTGTTGTGTGGTGCCCTGAGAGTGCTTAGGCTGAGGTTTTGGAAGGCTGGTCTCAATTCAGTTGCGGGGTCTCTAATGTACCATTGGGAGCCAGCCAGGAAGAGAGAGAATCTATTTTCTAAAGCAGAAGTGACTTAGGAAATCCCTGATGGGGAAGTTCATCTCTGACTGTTTTGGAAAGTGTTTTCCAAGGCTAATTCCTAAGAGTAGGTTCTGCGGTTTGAGCGGCTAGCTGAAGATATCACAGATGCATCGGCTGAGGAGTGCATGGATATTCATGCGCGATCCACTTTGTGTGGCTCTGAGCAAGCAGACACAAAGTGAAGTGACCACGTACAATTCCCAACAATGTATCTGGCAGGCTTCCTTTTGATAGACTGAGGACGGGCTCATCTCACAAGAATTTCCAACCAATATGTACCCTGGGTTGGTCAATAGTTCTCAAACATCAAGGTGCATAAGAATCTGGGAGCTAGCCCTGGCTGGTGTAGCTCAGTGGACTGAGCGCGGGCCTGCGAACCAGAGAATCGAGGTTCGATTCCCAGTCAGGGCACATGCCTGGGTTGTAGGCTGGTTCCCTGAAGGCCGGTTTCGTGCAGGGGACGCATGAAAGGCAACCATACATTGATGTTTCTCTCCCTCTCTCCTTCCCCTCTAAAAGATAAATAAATAAAATCTTTAAAAAAGGAGCTTACAAAATTATCCATTTCTAGGCCCCATCCCCAGGAATATCGGTTCAGCAAATCATTTGGCTGGTTGACACATTCACAAAACATTGCTTGTATGCTAACACCATCCTCCTAAGTGCTGTGGATACAGTGTAAATTCCTCACTGAGAATCACTCAGTCACAATGGCCAGATGGGTCTCAGTGGCCCACACAGGTGACACAGGTGATGGCAGAACCCCAAAGAAGTCTAGATAGGCAGGCACTGCTCAGGGACACACCGCCAGTCAATTTTTGGGTATTGTGGGCAAGATTTACACATGAAGGAATTTTATGAAGAACTTAAAGAGTAACTTGGACTTTGAAGAAAATCATAGCTGATCCAACTTTCCAATTTTTTTCCAAGGAGGCACATGGGATACATAGAAATTAAGTGACCAGCCTCCAGTCACTCATCTAAGAGTTGAAGGGTGAAGACTGGAAGCAGAGACTTCTCACTGTGTCTACAAGCAGCCTTTGGAGAGACTGCCCTGAATCCAATAGAAACAGGTACACAGTCCTACCAAAATGACACGGGGAAACGGGGCTAAATATTAATACTGCTTTGACAAAAGAGAAGATGATATGTCAATAATTTTCAGCAACATGCAGAGAATATTCCATATACAAGGAAGACTCTGCCAGGATTCTAATCTATACATTTTCATCACTTAAGATATATATAAATAATATAGTAACTAAGATTTATTGCACATGAATTATATGCTTGACTTTTCACATGAATCAACTCATTTAATCTTCTTTAAAGAAAAGACTCTACAAGGCAGGTAATACTATCCCTAATTTACAGATGAGACAACTGAGACACAAAACAATTAAGAAACTTGCTTAGCTAGGAAGTGATGAAGCACAAATACAAATCAAGGCTGTGTGCCCCTCCAGCCGGCTCTAAACCGCTACTCTCTGTACAGAGGCTTATAAAGCTGCAAATGATGGCTTTGGTCTTGGAGATGTGGCAAATTACTGGATGACAGGAATAGGAATTTGAAAAGGTCTTGGTGGGCTGAAACTAATGATGTAAATTAATAAGGCTTAAAGTAAAATTCTACACATAATTTACAAGATCAGTTGCACACATATAAGGATGCTGGTAAGACCTGGCTTAAATAAAATTCATGTGGGAAAGATGTAGGAGCTTCAGCTAACTTTGCATTTTTATGAACAAATAATGTAAAGTGGCTGTCAAGAAGCTTATGCAATTTTAGGCCCTAAGCCAGAACAAGATGGGTGAGTCCCATTGCATTTTTTATTTTATTAATTTTACAGAAAGAGGAAAGGAGGGAGTGAGGAAGGGGGAGAGAGAAAGAAACATTGATTTGCTGTTCCACTTAGGTATGCATTCATTGGTTGATTCATGTATGTGCCCTGACTGGGGATTGAACCTGGAACCTTGGCATGACAGGATGATGCTTCAACCAACTGATCTCCCTGGCCATGACCCATTTATTTTTCCAAGGACATAAAGACAACTAAATTGAATTCAGAGGAAAAGTCTTTTGTGTGGCAAAGTGTGAATTTGTCATTTTGGCAATCTGGCATCTGTTCCTTCAAATTCTCTCTTCTCCTCCTGCCTCCTTTCCCTCTTTGAATAACAACCACCCTGTTTTCTTGTATGGAATTACCCACCATTACTCATTTTCTGGGGTCCTCATGGAAACAAGTGTCAATCAGAGTACCCTTCCGCCCTAACTTCTCATACCTGTCCCTTGGTCACAGGATGGGTCTACATCCCAAACCTGGCCTTACCCTACCTATATTGGGGGGATTTTTTCCTTGAAGAGAGTGATATATGAGAAAAGAAATGGTTACAACAAAATAATATCACCAGCAACCTCTGCAGGAAACTGTTTACTCCTCACCAGGATTTCTGCCTGCTGACCTGGTTCCTGGGTTCCCTGAGGCTGACTGCTCGTGCTGGACCCGGGTACATATGCACAGGTCATTCTTCATGATGGATCAGTCTATTTATTCAAAAACATGAACATTGAGGGTGCAGCCCAACAAACATTGGTTTCTCCTTCTCTTCTTTCTTCTTGTTCTTGTCTTCTACTTTCTTTAGGGAAATGCCGGGAGAGAATATGATCACAGCAAGTGATTTCTTGGCAAGTGTACTAAAATGGAATTGTGTATCTGAACTGTCTCAGACCCATGGGGTCACATGTCTCACACCACATGGGTGATGGATTCAGTGAGAAAAGTGTAACTCAGGTGTCAACTGAGGAAAGAAGGAAAGAGTTATCAAGGCAGGCACAGGACTTTGGATAAGGGAAAAAAAAAACCTAATTGAGAAGAAAGAGCCAACAAGAAGAGGTAAAATTAAAAGAAGAGGAATAGGATGTTGAAGTGAATTAAAAGAGGTGGGTTTTTTTTCTTTTTCTTTTTCTTTTTCTTTTTTAGTTTACCAAACACTTTTCACAGATTTTCTTTCTTGGTTCTTGGGAGCTCTTTAAGGCAAATATGGATACCCCTAGTAGCTAGGTAAGCACCATAGGGGTGGAAATGTGATTGGTTCAAAGCCCCAGGGCTGCCAGAGTGACATGGCCGAACCAGGCATTCATGTCCTCTCCTCCTCCCACCATCTCTTCCACTCCCACCAAAACTCAGGCAGCTGTGTTCTGGTCAAGTCTCAGGTAGTGACACAGGAAATCAAAAGATGAAGCCACGTTCCTGTGAAGGCTGGAAGAAAGGGAACGTAGTCTAGTATTAGCTGGAGACTGCTCTGAAAGCAGAAGGCCCCAGAAAAGAAACGGTGCTGAGAGGAGTTTGTTTTAAGCACCTGATTCCTGCTGTGAACAGTGATATGTGGTTGTTTTATAAATTAGCCACATTTGAATTCTAAATCACTGTAGGTGCAGCACAGCCCCTGATATAAGACTAAGCTTATTTTTCAGCAAACAAAATAATTGCTCAACATTGGTGAGTTGGTGGGAGGGGGGAGAAGGGAGCCAGCTTTTTTGAGGAACTGTAGCTGCAACCCAGGTAACAGTCTGAATACCCGACAGTGCAAAAGAATGGAATTGATAAGTGGAGTAAATCTGATCCCCGCTACTTTATGTCAAGTTGGGAGAAGACAAATTTTTATGCAAGGGTGCAGGAAAGTAATAAACCTGCTTAAGGAACAAATTTAATGGTTGCTCAGCCTATATATTTCTAATAATTGTTTATACTTTTAATTTAATACTATTATTTCTAGCAAGAAGCTTGTTTAAAGTTGTAGAGAGATTGGAATAACACTTAAGAATGAGAGTTTTCCAAAAGGCAGTTTTCAAGGGAGTTCAATGTGGTTAGACATAATTCTGTCCCATTCACTTCTTTGTCTCAAATGCTTTGGGGGGAATAAATCTTGAACAGACTTTGATAGCTCTCTTTTGTTCTCCTTCAGGGATGTGGGAGGTGAAAAGGGAGGAAGGATAGGACTTGATTCATTTGTCTGTGTTATTTTTTGGTTGATTATGAAGGCATCTCCACAATTTATACACACACATTTAGCTCCAATTTAAGACGTTAAAATGCCCGCCTTTCACTCGATGGTATTTTCAAAAATCAAATGAGTGTTTGAAATCAGTGAGTGGATTTTCAGGAATAGTTAAATGAGCCACGAAGCCATCCAGAGAATTATTGCTAGCTGTCCTTTGGCTCCTGGGAGATTAATACGAACTTGGCTAGCTGTATCATCGCACCTTCCAATGCAATATCGCCTCTCCATGTCCTCCGGTTGAAAGTCCAGAGTCAAGCTTTACAAAGCAAGTTTTGAAATCTGTTGGCAAGCCAATGTGGAACACTTCGGCCGCCATTGCTTAGGTTTCCACCTCTTCTGGGGATAGATACAGCCCTCTGTCTCCAGGGTTGCCGAGTCAGCACTTTGCGGGAGCACTTAGAAAGGATGGCACCCCACCTCTCCATCAAAGACAGCCGAAAGCCCTCACTGACTGGTAATGGCATAAGGGGACGACGTGAGAAAGGGTCTCAGGAAATCCTTTCCCAGGGCCAGTCAATATGAATGTGCCCTGTCTTCCCCAGCGCACGGTAAAGCTCTGTCCCCGGGATTCTGCGCACTTGTGCTATTAATACTGCTGTTGCTCTCCCAGCCCCCCCTGCACGGGGATCAAGAAGGTGCATTAGGCTCCTGGTGGAGCCGACTTAGACAGAGTGTCTGCCGGGCGAAGCACTCCAAAATGTTCCGCAGGAAGCAACCCCGCGCTGACAGGGAGAGAGGAATGGATGGTCTCCTTCTCGAGTCTCTGTTTCTATTATAAATTAGATGCCTACTTTAAAAATGAGTGAAGTATAAATAATTAAGAACAAATCAGAGGCCTTTATTACCACCAGTGTACCCGGGATTTTGAAGATAACTCACGAACGCAGCACATTTATGGCTGCTTGCCCTGCCTCGCTTGCTTCTCTTTCTCTCATAATGATGCGTATACTAAAAATACAAACAAATAAACGAAATAAAGGGAAAAAAACCCTCAGGATGATATCCAGTCTCATGTCACTTGCCAGTCCCAGCCACAAGGGAGCCAGAGTTCAGTCTTGAGACGGTCTACTCAGGTCTAACCTGAGTCCGTCTCCCTTGTCCTCCCCAAAGGAACGGGTCCCTTGAAAATCAGAGTGTAAGGTCCCAGGACAAAGTCCAAGGGCATGCTCCAGGAAGCCCTCGGAAGCGAGTGTTCACTGACTCATGCCTGTTACTGCTTTCAGCGCTGGTAGAGGTGTGACTTCGTCTGCGGTCATTTCCTCGTGTTTGTAGTGTGATGACCACAACCTTGACCATCCTATTGTTGATCATCTTTTGTCACTAACCCACTGAACCTTGCTTAACTCAGGTTTATTTCTGTGGCAAAGTGATCTGACCCCTTTATAAATAAAATGGTCTTTCACTGGGGGAGATGGAATCTAGTGGAAAATTAGTAAAAAACGGGGGGCAAAAGAACTGTGTCTCAGTTCTGTGTATTAAAATATTTCAGAGGCTTAGGTGAGAAAGAATGGAAAACTAGAAGTAAGAGGGTATCTGAGTTGCCAAGCCTTTTTGAAAGCTACTGGCTTGAATGATAGTAGGTTAATTTGAGAGCTGTGGCTCAGGCAAAATACTGTAAGTTCCCGGACTGCGTATCATATTACCTGGGGGCCTTGCTAAAAACCCGGTTTCCCGGATTCACACTGCGAGATTCTGCCCCAGGAAATCTGGGTGGGGCTTAAGAATCGGCGCCTCAGGAATGATTGTTGAAGAGGCGTTGAAATGGTAGATCTGTAGTTAACAGTCGTGCTTCAGATGCTTATCTGAAATAAGCTAGATCAGATAGGGCGGAAGCCTGCAGTTAGCCTGGTGTGTGAAAGTAATTCCAGCAGTGATTGGAAGATGAAAATTGTGGCGGTTTTTGTGAATTGTGGTATGTTTTTATTTCTTGATGGAAGTTTTAAAGAGTATGGAGAATGGCATTGTGCTTATTTACCAAAAGGTAGTTCATTTAGTGGCTGTGTTACCAAAACAAGTATCTCCCCACCATCTCCTGATGGTGGTTTTCTATAATATGGGTGTTCAGAGAGTCTTATTCAAACTGAAAATGTGGAAAACAAAACAGGTAAATCCTTGCAGTGTAGCAGGTCTCAAACTTTTTAAAGATCCCTTTGCATTCTCAAAAATTTTTGAGAACCCTAAAGGGTTATTTTTTTTCGTACCAGTAATATCTATTGGTATTAACCATGTCATTCACTAAAACTGAAAACTTTAAAAATATTCTAATTCATTTAAAAATAACATAATGAACCTATCATGTTAACATAGATAACATTTTTGAGGGGAAAATAACTATAGTTTTCAAAAGTATAAAAAAAAGCTCTGTAGTGGCTGATTTGCATCACAAGGACTTCAGATCTAAGGACAAAGCACACCTAGGTTGGCCAGGAAGAAATCTCGAAGAATAAAGAGGTCCTGTTTTGGTGTGTGGTATAAGATGGTGGCCTAGTTTCATTTTTTTGCATGTACTTGTCCAGTTCTCCCAACACCATTTATTGAAGAGACTGTCTTTACTCCATTGTATGTTCTTGTCTCCTTTGTCAAATATTAATTGACCACAAAGCCATGGGTTTATTTCTGGGATCTCTGTTCTGTTCCATTTATCTGTGTGTCTGTTCTTAGGCCAGTGCCAGACTGTTTTGATTACAGTGGCCTTGTAATATAGTTTGATATCAGTATTGTGATCCCTCCAACTTTGTTCTTCTTTCATTCAAGATGGACAAAAGAATTAAATGTAAGTCATCACACTATAAAAATTCTAGAGGAAAACATAGGCAGTGAAATTTCATGTATTTCACATAGTAATATGTTTGCCGATATATCTCCTAGGGCAAGGGAAATAAAAATAAATAAACAAGTGGGACTATATTAAATAAAAAAGTTTCTGCACAGCTAAAGAAACCATCATCAAAATAAAAAGAGAACCAACTATATGAGAGAACATATTTGCTAATGATGTAACAGACAAGGGTTTCATCTCTAACATATATAAAGAACTCACATGACTCAACACCAAGAAGACCAATAATCCAATTAAAAATGGACAAAGAACCAGAATACACACTTCTCCAAGGAGGATGTCAGATGGCTCATGGACACATGAAAAAGTGCTCAACATTGTTAGCCATCAGAGAGATACAAATTAAAATCACAATGAGATATCACCTTACACTGGCCAAAGTGGCTATTGTTAACAAATCAACAAACACCCAGTGCTGGTGAGGGTGTGGAGAAAAGAGAACCCTGGTGCTCTGTTGGTGGGAATGCAGACTGGTGCAGCCACTGTGGAAAACAGTTAGGGATTTCCTCAAAAAATTAAAAATGGAACTGCCTTTTGACCCAGTGATTCCACCACTGGAAATATACCCTAAGAATCCTGAAACACCAACTGAAAAGAATTTATGCACCCCAATGTTCATAGCTGCACTATTTACAAGAGCCAAGATTTGGAAACATCCTAAGTGCCCATCAGTAGGTGAGTGGGTAAAAAAAAACAGTGGTATGTTTACATGATGAAATACAATGCAGCACTAACAAAGAAGGAATTCCTACCATTTGCAACAGCATGGAACAGGTGGAACTAGAGAATATTATGCTAAGTGAAATAAGCCAGTTGGTGAAAGACAAATACTATATGATCTCCCTTATAAATGCAATCTAATGAACAAAATAAACTAATAAGCAAAATAGAAACAGAGGCATAGAATCACGAAATAGACTGCCAGCTATAAGAGGGGAATGGGGATGTGGGGACTGATTGAAAAAAAGGGAATGGATTAGTCAAAGAATATACATGAAGGAACAATGGACAGTGGTGTGGGGGTTGACCATAAAAGTGGTGGGCAGGACGGGTGGAGGGGGGCAAAAGGGCAAAAACTGGGACAACTCTGATAGCATAAACAATAAAATACTACAAGAAAAAAAGAATAAAGAGGTCCTAGAATGAGGTGTGCCGTGGCTGTTGATCGGGGAATCACCTGGGTGGAGATGCCGGGTTTCTCCAGGGGCGAAGTCTGGAAGAGTTGCTGCCTAACTGTCTGCTGTTGGCACTTTGAGCACAGCTCAAGCCCACTGTTACAGGCATTAAAAAGCTCTGTTTCATCTCTCTGGGGCATTCAGATGACTCTGTAAGCCTCGCTCCCCTGCTTGACAAGTCTGAAGTGTCTTTCTGAGGCACGTTCTGGGGTTGGAGCCCTTTATTCAGGTAAGTAAAGGATTGTAAGCTTGACCCAGTCTAGGGAGTTTCTCTCCTTTTGTGCCTCTTTTAGAAAGTTCATAATCTCTTCTATTTTCAGCACCTATTCTCCTGGCTCTTTCTTCTCTATAGACTAGACAATTCTGTCCATGAAAGGGGTTACAGATTCAATTCTGTTACAAGTCTCATTGCCGTGGGATCTGACTAGAGGATTGATCTAGTCTCATCAATTCTATGATCCTTCTCTCCAGTTTCTGTCTTAACCTTTTAAATCCAGTAATTAAATGGCCAACCGGTTTAGGTGCGAAGTCTTTTAAGGAAGAACTCCCATATGGCATGAAGCTCCAGAGGTTCTCACAGATTAAAATTTCTTGGCTCTTTTCCAAATTTTAAGTTCATATTCTAGACTAGCTTCAAGGTCACAATTGTGGTGTGTGGCCAAAGGCATCTCCTAGGTGTTTTCTGGTTGTTTGTAAAGAACTTTGCACATAGACATCGCACTCTGATTGACCTTGCCTTGGACTATAATATGAGAATGTCAGCCCCAATTGAAGAGCCAAAGAAGCTCCTCTTTCTCTCTCCCACACCAACCAACCGCCCCATGCAGATAGATGGCTAGGATTGCCTGGGGCCAACTCTAAACTGCCAGGTGAAACACATCTGCATCTCAACTCTTGCCTTTTCCTGCAAGTCCCCAAAATTTCTAAAGCTAGAGCAAATCCAGTGAAAGGAGGGGAGGCTAACCTTCTGTGACAGCTTCTTTCTCCTCTATGCTCTGTTTTCTCATCCACACCCACTGGTATGTTTGTCAGGAAAAGAAATTAATGTTAATTCAGTGCCTCCTATGTTCCATCCACTTCTATGAACATTATTTAGCTCATTCAATCACAAATAACCTTACAAATATTTATTTTTGTAGATAGATAAACAAGTAGTGCGCAAAGTCATCAAGGTTTTATCAGACTCCAACATCCGTGCTTTTGTATTACTTGACACTGTGCTGCCTTAGCCCAGGAATGCCCTGACCAGCTTCTTCCCAGAGGCAAAGTTGGCCGCATTTGAATCACCATTCTCGTTTTCTCAAATAAAAGTCATTCCTAACCCCTATCGATTCTACCCTTGTCAAAACCCTCATAGCTGTCTCGATGCACCATGATTCTACTTTAATTGTAATATTACTTTGGGCTCTTATTCCGTCTCAGCTGCCTTCTAATGATGGCCTGTCACTGGTCCCCCTTCCTCTACTCTCACCTTCTTCTGGAACAGCAGACTGTGGGGTGAGTGGTCAAGGATATGGGAGCTGCAGCCAGATGACCTGGATTCAAGTCCTGCCACCGTCAATGGAAAAGAAGCTCGAGAAACATGTTGGAGGAAGACAACGGAGGGGATTAGCCTCCTCCCTGCAGCCAACTAGCACTGATAGACATCTCTGCGTAGCATATTCTTGCTTCCGTGTTTTTATTCTTCTTCACATTTAATTTTCTGCATATTAGAACTCCATTCATTCATTCATACACGACTCCAAACTCAAGGGCATCCTTTCCAAAAGGGCGTCTCCAGTCTTCTCAGGAGGAAGCAATCTATGTACCTTGTGGAATCCCATAGATCTCATTTTGTACCATTCTTTTCTCCTATTACTATGTCTTATTATCAGTTATAGTTACTTATGCATTTATCTACCCAAATAGAATGTAAGCCCCTCCAAGGTAGGGACTATGATGTGTTCATCTTTGCACTTCCTAAGTGCCTTTATAGTGTCTTTTTCCTAAAGAGAATTCAATAAAAATTCTGTCTGAGGGGCTGGGATGTGAGTTGTGTTTAATAATAATAGCTTCTATTCACTGAGCTCTTACTCAATGCCAGTGTGGGGAGAGCTTTATATGTATTGTCTTATTAAATCTTCGGTCCTTTGTGGTACTTATTAATCATTCCATTTTTTAAAAGATTTTATTTATCTATCTTTAGACAGAGGGAAAGGTAAGGAGAAAGGAGAGAAACATCAATTGGCTGTCTTTTGCAGGTCTCCAAGTGGGGACCTGGCCAGCAACCCAGGCATGTACTGTGACTGGGAATTGAACTGGCAACCTTTCACTTCACAGTCTGTCACTCAATCCCTGAGCCACACTAGAAGAGACAGTCTTCACAGTTTTCAGAGGAGAACATCAAGTCACAGATAGGTTAAATAATTTGCCCAGGATGACTCAGCTGGTAAATGTTATAATCTGGACTTGACCCCAGGGCTGATAAACTCCAAGTTCATGCTCCTATCCACTGCATTAGAGTACCCCTCTGGTTGTCAAACAAAGGCTTTATGGAGCTGGATCAACACACACACACACACCCCTCCTGGTACCTAATTGGCCAGCGGGACTGCTGCCGGCTCAGTCCTGTACACCCATAGCTCTGTCTCAGCTGAGAAGTATTTCCCCCTTTTCAAGGAGGGTGAGTTCTAAGGGCAGTCACAGGGAGACCTCTCCTGCCAGCTCAGCTCCTGGGGAAAGGAACTGAGCTTCACGACTCTTGATGGTGAACTCTCTGAAGGATGTGTCAGCATTTATGCCAGGCTGATTAGCATGCAGCAAACAAATCATTCACTGCCTAATGTGCAATGCATTGTAGCTTATTTGATAGCATATTTATGCACACATCTTCAGAAACAATATTCTGTAAATCTTGTCTCAAACCCTTGGGGAGATATTGGTTGTAAGCAGGAAATCAGCAAACACATTGATCCTACATACTCTGTGATGTTAGTAGTCGTCATGAAATTGAATTTCATCTTAACATATTAAAATCAATATACAGTGTTCAGTTTAATTTAGAATGTAAATACCATCAAGGGTTTTCCAGACGGAGAAAATAATAGTTTGTAACTCGGTTATGTATGTATCACTATACAGGCCATTCACCATTGTTTAGAATAAGTATGAACCCAGAATAGGAAAATATATATCAGCCTATCAGAAGAAAGGAGAACTCAAGTTCTCAGTTGATCAGAATCAGTAGCTAAGAAGAGACTCTCATTTTAAACTAATGTGCAAAGTTTAGCTGTTTTCATACTTTTATTTTAAAATAAAATGTTGCCTAATGTGGCCTTAATGGTTTTTCATTCTCTACACAGTATGTCAGAACATTACCTTGTGAATAATTCCAGTGAGATAGTACTGATGAGATTTTTGTGGTGTGTTATAATACCAGGAAAATCCAAAGAAAATTCTCCTCGACATCATGTGGGCCCCAATGATACCCCTTATTTTGGGATATGGGAATGAAGTGCCGAGTACAAGGGCTTCCAAATTCTCTCCCAATCTTGTTATGCTTCCTCCCTTCAATCCACTCTAATTTCATAGGTAAAATGACAAGTAGTAAGTACTGTGATTGCTATTGTGTATGATTATTTTATGTTTATTGAAGAATGATGATAGACCAGGGATGACATTAAGTGCTTTATGTATGTGGTTTTAGTTAATAATGTAGTTGCTATTATTATTGTTTCTGTTTCATAGAAAAGCAACAGAGACTTTGAATGGTAAAATTACTCATCCCAAGTCACACAGCTCCTAGGTAACCATCAGAATTTGAACTCTGGAACCAGTGTTCTATTCGTGACTGGCCTAGAGAAGGTAGCACTGCTTTCTTGGAGGGATATTCTGTGTTTCCCAGAGCACAGGGCTAGGGAGAAGTAGACACTGTGACTCTTAGCAGCGGTAGCTTCATGGCTAATACATCCTTCCATTTTCATCACTGCTGCTCCTTATGAATGCAGTTCTCCTGTTGGAGCTCTTTCAAATACCTGAGAGGTTGAATAGAAAGTATAGATAGTCAGGCAGGTCATTTTCTGAAGTGCACAGCTGTGTGAGTCAGCCTGCAGGCCCATTCATCTTCGCTCTCCCCCAGACTGGCACATGTGATGCCCAAAGAGCATGCAATCTGCCAGTCCAAGATGCTTATTGCCTGTCCTACCTAAGCACTCTGAAAAAAAATTCCCTCAGTGGTATTTAAGTAGTCCCACTGTTATCCTTAAAAGAATATATATTACCCTCTGGTTTCTGGATTTCTTGTGGTGATTGAGTACGGGTGCACTTCCAGGAGCCACTTCTCAGGTTAGGATCGCAGGGATGTTGTGAGGTAATGTCTGGAAAGCACTCTGAGCTCCTCTGAGAAAGATGCTCCATCAATACCATGTATTATTATTTATTGTCAGCGGCAGATGCCTTTTGTTTTCTTCCCTGGATACGGTGGTGCTGTGGCCACGGTTGCTTTTCAGAGGGGAAATGTTGCAGCCCCCGGGGGCTTTGGCTGACAAGGTGCCAGCCACATCAGGGTTACCCCTAGGGACAGAGGATCGGTTCAGTGGCATGGATGAGGGGGGACAGACCTGCAGTTGTACAAGCCAATTGCTCTCCTCTTAATGACCAGGAGCTATGCTTTCCTTTTGATGGGAATTGAATTTTGTGGGGGAGGCCGGAGAGGCGATAGATTTTGTGTATCTGGCAATAATGAAGCACTCTTTAAAAAATCAAAGTGTTCAATGCAAGTAGCGTGTGAGCTGGGGTTCTGTGGCTCCCTGCCCAATTTTATTTGTAAAATGTATGCACACCCCAAATGGACCTGGTTGAGCTCAAGTTGACCCCTTAGTGTCCTAAAATAAGCCTCATCCTTCTTGGCTGCTACTGAATTCGAGTCATCGTTTTACTCCCAGCTCAGACGCCATGATTTCCTTTTGCTTAAACTTTTCTAAATAGCTTTATGGTGGAACTGTGTCCCCCACAATATTCATATGCCAAATGAATATTAACTCTAACTCCCAGTACCTCGGTATGTGACTTTATTTGGAGGTAGGGTATTTAAAGAGGTCATTACAGTTAAATAAGGTCATCAAATGCTCAACAGATCAAATAACATCGAGCCCATGTGAGAGCTTTTCAAACCATGAAATCCCATGTAAATGTCAGGTGCTGATACTACCATAATAATCCTGGGTAAAAAGAAATACAGTTAGAAGGGAAATAAGAAGGTGCTTTTCACCTCCGCCCTCCACTCCCACCTGACTCCCAGAGTCCAATATGAGTGGTGTCCTTATAAGAAGAGAAGATTAGGATGCAGACCTGCACAGAGGGAAGACCCTGTGAAGACACAGAGGCATGGTCATCTACAAGGCCAGAAAGAGAACTCAAGAAAGAAAACCAACCCTGACAACACCTTGATCTTGGACTTCTAGCCTCCAGAAAATTGTGAGAAAATAATTTTCTGTTGGTCACACCATCCATGGTACTTGTTGTGGCACCCCCAGGAAGCTAATATAATACTCGAAAAGTAGATAAAGAAAAAGACCAGGTTGTTATAAAATTTTGCTACTGAAAGTGTGGTCCATAGGCTAGCAGCATTGGTATCACCTTCATTCACCTGGTAAGAATCTGAAGCCCCACTCAGAATTTTGGAATTAAAATATGCCTTTTAACAACATCCCCAAGTGATGTGTATGCATGTTAATCTATAAGAAGACCTGCCACTGAGTGGTTCAGTTTGACTTCAAAACCACCTCAAAACTTAGTACTTAAATGAGCAACAATTTACTACTTCTCATGATTCTGTGGGCTGATTGGGCCTTTGCTAAGCAACCATATCCCTTGAGAGTTTTATAACTTCTTTTTTGCTTTCACTATACCTGTTATATCATTACTTCATATTTATCAGCAATGGTACTATTTTTCCAGTTGTGGTGCAAATATAAAATTTCTTTGTTAAATAAATGCACTTCAGAAAAAGGAGCCAACGCAAAGCAAATTGCGAAGTAAATAATGTTATAGGCTATATGTGGCTACAGCGAAAAACCGTAAAGTTAGTGTGTGAAATCCTGGAGTCTGAGAAACATCCTCTCATTTTAAAAATTTGCAAATTATGCAAGAAGGCAAAGGCCCGCCCTCCTCCTTTCAGTCCATGGTAGGGAGGTGGGAAGGTGCCAGGGACATTAAGCCATTTCTTCCCCGTTAGATCTGGGAGTCAGGTGGGAGTGGAGGGCGGAGGTGAAAGGCGCCTCCTTATTTCCCTTCTAACTGTATTTCTTTTTACCCAGGATTATTATGGTAATATCAGCACCTGACATTTACGTGGGATTTCATGGTTTGAAAAGCTCTCACATGAGCTCGATGTCATTTGATCTGTCGAGCATTTGATGTATGGCATTTTGTCCTATATAGGAAGTGAGCAGAGTGATCGCTTGTCTTTGAAGGACAGAAAAGTCTGGCTATTGTTGGAGTCATTCTCCCAGTAGGAGCAGAGCGTCTCCCATATGTGTGGTTTTCTATAAGGCCGACACTGCTTGTTGGAGGCCAACTGTGTCTTTGGCCTCTGGGAATTGTTGAAGGAAGCAGAGTCAACATTTACTGAACATTTTCCAGGGAAGAGCAGGGCCAGTGGGTTGAACTGTGTGGTGGAGATGGGTTGACCCCAAATTCAGGACCACAGCTTTTGTCACATCATTGACTCTTGCAGCCCTGCAAAACAGGACAATATTGGCACCAAGTCCTGTGCCCTCTCCAGTCCTCCCTGTCCTGTGAACCCGAATTCAAAGCATAATTTTTTCCTCAGGTCCCTTCAGGAGAAATTTTTCTCTCACTTTCTTAGAGTTGCATTGAAACTTTAAGGGTTTTCTATTATGCTGTTTGTCTTAAGCAACTTTGTTTCGGAGCTCTTTGCTCTGTGTCTGCTTCTGGAGCTAAGGAACAGTGGACGCAAAGTCTTACCCGTGTTTTCCCTGATCACAGCCCCCAGTACCGTGTTTTGCATGTGGCTGATACTGAAGGAGGCTTTGTGTACCTGAGAACTAGACAAAGACACAAAATATTAGCAAAAAAAGAAAAATTCTATACATGTTGTTTTGCATACATTTCCTGAGACTTAGGTTTTTTGAATTATAGTCCAGGTATAAGATTATTGTGGTCCAATTCACATTTTAAAATATTTTCTCTCATCACCCGTAGATGTGAAAGTTTGGGGCCATCTAGGAGCTATGGCTGATCAAGTACTGCTGTTCAGTGGGGCTTTGAAAAGATTTCTTATCTTTGATTTTAAAATGTGTAAAATTTTAACTTTAAAATTCTTATTCCTCTATCAAGTTTTAAAAATGACAAGCATATATTTGTGAAACAGTCCTACTTTTTTGAAAGGAGTTATGTGTCCATTAACTAATGGTTATTTAGACACTCCTGTAATTAAAACTATTGCAGATAATATCACTTAAGATTTTAACAGGTGTAACTAATACCATATGTAGCAATTTAATAATTTACATGAGAAGTATGATTGGTTTAACATTCAAAATAAAGGCTACTTAACAGCCATAGAATTCAGCAGTTGCTTTTTAAGTTTTTCTGTAACTGGAAGTCAAAATTGTTAATGCTCGATCTCTTGGTAAAGCTACAGAACTTGAGCTTAAATCCCTGTGAACCCTTGGTTACCGTCTCTATTGAAAGCGAACTAGCTCTTTTTTCCCAGATCCTAAATTTACTTCAGGAAAGTGTCACATATTATTTAAAGGCTAAACAGCGTTTCTGATCACATGTTAAACCCTGGGCATATTTTGTTTATTTGTGTGATTACTCCTCTTAGCTGTGAGAATTTGTAAGTGCAGGTATAGAAAGTCTGTACAGTGTAGTATATTTGTTCCACATGTTGACTTTAAAAAAACACACACACACACATGTTCACTAGCAAGATGGTGACAAGCCACAATCAGTCCCCGATGTGACCTTTTCCAGCTTCCTGTGAAAATGCCCACAGACAGCTCAAGAGCTTTAAAAAGACACAGGCTCCTGGAAGCTTCCAACACGCGTCAGGAGGGACTGAAATGTGCAGAGACAGGAAGAGCTACTGATGGACCCTTCAAAAAACAAAGGAAAGTGGGTCAAGATGCATATGTTTTAGTCAAAATTAAAAGTATAGTAAAGGAGTCAAGACGAAAATTTTGAAAGGCTTGAACATGCCTGAGAATTAAAGCTAACACTGGACCATATGGCAGAGTCCAGGAGGACGGCGTCTTGCCATCTGGGGCTTGCAGAACCCCCTTGAAGCCCACACTCGCAATTCGAACCGGGCAGCACAGCTGGCTGGCAAGCAGGACGGAGGACGTGCTGACTCCTTCATCAGCCTGCCTCTTGGATGAAGAAGCTGGAGCAGGTGACCAGGCATCTCTCATCTACTCTTTAGGACGCATCTTCCCCACTGGCCCCAGGAGAAGCCATTTCTCTTTTTGTATGTACTGTTATTTTTAGTGCCCGATATACCCAGAGTTGAATAGTGGATTAACGTACCTTGGAATCTTAGAAAGAATTTTGTTACTAGGTAAAGATTAAATACACACACACATGATAATTTTGGAAACTGTAATTTGTAAGCTTATCAGGTCAAATGCTCTCATCATAATATAATAATACATTTTATTTAAAAAATTTAAGTAGAAAAGTTTAGACAGTTAAAAGCCAAGAAAAATTGCTTTCTTAATAACTTGTAAAGTGTAGAAATCAACAACAATCTTGTAGATAAATTCAAAACACACAAATATAAGAATATTATATATCGGAATGTGTGGTGTATTTAAAGATATGCTCATAAATATATTAGTTATTAAAAGAGAGAATGTAAATCATTCAATCATTAAAATCGACAGTTAGGAGAAAGCAAATAAAACCTCACAAGGAAGGTGAAAATAATGAAACTAATGGCAAAAATTAGTGAATTAGAAAACAAAGTGCATGATTAGAAAATGAATCTAAGACCTGGTTTATTTTTTAAGAAATTCAAGAAACCCAGTAAGTGCTTAACAAAGCTATTGAGTAATTCAAGAGATAAACTACAAATATATGCAATTAGAAATAAGAAAAAAACTATAATAACTGCTTTCATGAGTATGATATGTACAATTTTATCATAATAATTTGAGTCTAAATGAAGTCTATGATTATTTGGGAAACACGTGATACATACTCCAAACCAACTTAATAGAAAACTTGCACAGATAGTTTTTAAAAATCATAAAAAGCAAGACATTCTTTTGAGATCATTGTACTGCTAATAATTTCAAAGTCTGCTAAATTTATTGAGAGGAAAAAAGTATAGAGCAAAAGTGATACGCATTCCAGCCGACACGATTAGGACTGGTGCAATCCTAGAAACGCAGGTGCAAAGGAGTCTTGGGCAGCCGGACCTCCTGAGTGACTATGATAAACAGAGCCCCCTACTGACCCCACTGAACATACAACTTCTGTGAGAAATAAACTTAAATTTTGTTAAGCCATTGATATCTTGAAGTTGTTTGTCACTATCTAATTTATCTTGCCTGATACTACACTAATATAAAAATATATTCAACAGCATAGAATAAATAACTCTAAAATAGACTCATTGTCTAAGAGAATATTGCATGTGATAAAAGGGGACAGTCACAAGAATTTGTTAAGTGGAAAAATAAAAATTTTGATTCTCATTGTATACCCTAAAAATAAATTTCACATTAATTAGGGGGTTACATGTAAAACTCAGGCCATAGAAATTAAAAAAAATAATAACTGTGATTACTAAAACTCTGAATAAGGCTGTATGCTTTCAAGGGGCTTTAAAGAGACTTTGGCACTGGAAAAGGAAGTAATTTCCAAAGACAGGCCCATAAAACTTCACTTAATAGGTGCTGAACTAAATATTGAGACGCCATAACTAGTCAATTGCCAGTCAACTCATCTCGTATGTAATTATACATAAGTTTAGATCACAAGAACAAAGTCAAATAACTTGTTTTTAGAAAAACTCATATTTTAGCTTATAAGCTCTTATAATCAGTGTTGAAGTCACCTTCTAGAATTCCAAGGCATCACTGGCCAGGGGGAAAAGCATGCATTCTTGACACGGCTCTTTTGCTTATCAGCCCTGCGAGCTCCTACAGTCCAATGACCTGTGGGACAGGGTTTCTTCTCCTGTAAATAAAGATACTGGACCAGATAATCCTTAAGATCTTTCCCAATGGTTATATACTGTGATAATGTAGCTATTCCTGTGAAAAGCATAGCTACCTGCAGTGATCCAAATATTTTTAAAGTATTGTATAAGGGGATAGTAAGTAGCACACAAATAGACCGGTTTAAAGGAAAACCATATATTTATAAAAGCATAAATTAAACAGGTTAGGCTTATTTTTCTCTTGGGCTTTGAAAATATGCTGCCTGTGTGTACTTAGATAAAGTACAAAGAAGATATGACAGCTACTTAGTGGAGTAAAACTATAGAACTTCAGGGTCATAAATTCACCCAAGTGACCTGGAGACCTATTTTTTGATGAGTGAGGCTTTTGCAGATTATATGGTAAGCAAGCCCACCCACAAGGTAAAAGGATAATATATCATGAAAAGTATTTAGGTCATTAATTTTGATATGTGGAGTTTGATTTCAATTATTTATACAATTTCATAGTACAATAGTATCTTGTATTTTTATAAAAAAAACAATGAAGGTGTTTAAAAGTTCTCACTTGAGATATTTGCTGTTAATTTTCATAGAAACATTCAGCTTTAAGGATAAATTTAAGGATAAATGACATTCAAATCAGTGAGGCTCTGTTAACCAAATGTGTCTTGAACTTACAAAATGAAAGGAAATAGACATGTGGTTCAGGGTAGGACACGAAACTGCCAGAGGTAACTTGTACCCTTGGTCATCTCAGCACAGCTTCTCCAGGCTGAAAGCGAGACTTTGGCCGTGGGGGTGAAATTTCTGGCTTTCCTACCACGTTCAAGGATGAGAATAGGTATGTCAAAGGCAATGCGAGAGCAGGTGCGGTGAAAGTCTGCCACTGATGGGAGCGTGATTGCCAACTCACATTTATGAAGCAGCTCTTCGGTGACAGGGACCGTACTAATCTCCAGGAACATAACGGTGAGCAAAAGACAGGTCTTACTCCCCAGGAGCCCAGTCTAGTGTGGAGACAAGCACGTGTACCAGGGGCAACGACATCATGGTCTCTAATATACAGACACCCAAAGCACAATGGCTTACTTAACGTGCGGTTTTCAACCTTTTCCATCTCCTGGCACACATGAACTAATTACTAAAATTCTGCACACATAAAATATATAATGTTATATATTTTTGTTGGCCTGACAAAAAATAGGTGTAATTTTGATTCATTCAAACTGGATGGCTATTGTTGTGTGGGCTGTTGCCATTTGTTTAAAATTTGACAATCTAAGGGAAAAGAGGTAAATGTCCCTGACTAAATAGTCAGGTATTACATTTTTAAAAAAATTCTTGCAGCACACTGGTTAACAATCGTTGGCTTAACAAAATAGAAGTTTACTTCTCAATGGTGAGTGGCCCTCTGTGTTGTCATTGGGGTCTCAGGCTTCTGCCTCTCTAGGCTTGTTTTCTCCTGGAATTGAGGGATCCTTGGCTAGACCTTTGTATCTAATCCAAGGAGAAAGTGTGGAAGATTGTATCAGAGAAGTTTATGGGTTAGAATGACATACATCACTTTGGCCCACATTCTATTGGCTAGACCCTTGTCACAAGGTCACACTTTATTGCCAGGGAAGCTGGGAAATGTGGATCAGCTTTGTGCCTAGAAGGCAACAAAAATGCACTCTAGTGAACCCATCCGGTGTTCACCATAGCACAGGAAAAGGGATTGCAACCGACGCATAGTTGCTATAACAAATACAGAGCACAATGCACAGTGGGGGCCGAAGGAAGGAGGGGTTGACCCCAGCTGGAGTAAGCTGACACAGAACAGGAATCTCATTAATGGCAAATATCAAGCTGTGATTGCAATTATGGGCCCAATAAATCCGTATAGAATAAAAAGAACTAAAAGTATTTCTAAATTATGTTAAATGAAACCTCAGTTACTTTATAATACAGAACCTAGTGGTTTTTTAAATTGAGATGGTTGTTGATGCATATGCTGTTGTAAGAGATAATACAGACTCATCTCTTGTCCACTTTAGCTGGTTTGACCTAATGGTGATATTTTGAAACAGCTAGAGTAGAATATCACCACCAGGACACTGACATGGATAGAGTTCACGATCTACCAAAATTATTCACAATTGATTCCCCGATAACACTTGTCCTTATTTGTGAGCATGTATGTATTTATTTCTATCAACTTTAATCCCATGCGTAGGTTCATGTATCCACTGCCATAGTCAAGATCCATTATCACAAGACCCCCTTATACCTCCCTTATGCCCCCTCTGCCGTCTAACCTCTAGCAACCACTATCTGTAACTCTAGTTCTAAAGGTTTGTCATTTCAAAAATGTTATACAAATAGAATCAAGCAGTATGCAACCTTTGGGGATTGGCTATTTTTTTTTCACTCAGCAGAATTTTCGGCAGAGTCATCTAAGTCATGTTTATCAATGGTTTCTTCTTTTTATTGCTGAGCACTATTCGACGGTGCGGATGCACTAGATTGTTTAACCGCTGGCCAGTAGAAGGACCTCTGGGCTTGTTCCAGTTTGGGGCTATTATCTAAAGCTGCAATGAACATTCTTGGGCAGCTTAATTTTTGCAAGAACACAAATTTTCATTTCTCTCAGATAAATGCCCAAGAATGTAATTTGCTAGGTTGTATGGAGTATGTTTGATTTTATTAAAAATTGCTCGATTTCAGAATGACTATACTATTTTACATTTTCACCAGCCATGAATGAGAAGTGTAATTTCTCTGCATGCTAGCCAGCATCTAGTGTAGTCGTTATTTTTTATTTTAGTTATTCTGATAGTTGTAGTTTTAATTTGCATTCCCTGATGGCCAATCATGTTGGACAGCTCCACCTGTGCTCATTTGCCATCTGTGAATAACTATAGAGTTTTTATATTTGAAATGGATTTTATGTATTTTATAGCTCCTATAAATAACTTCTCTTTGTTTTTGCTTTTTTTTTTAATTCTGGAAAATTTCTATTGAGTCTTCTATAGACTCAATAGAGTCTTCTATAGTCCTCTTCAATTCCCAAGTCTGAGTTAATTAAACATTTTTCTGGTTTGTAAAGGCAGAAGAATCTCTGTTTTCTCTGAATTCTAGTTTACCTCTCCTTCTATTGTAGCAGTTAGCAAAGTGTGTTTCTATTAAGGTACTTAACTATCTATGCTTCCCACTAAACTGTGCCCCGAGGGAAGGGGCTGTCAACACACACACACACATTGAATACATATATATTCATTCATTCATTCTCTGGAACCTAGTATGATGTCAGGTGTATTTAAATGCTTAATTAACATTTATAGCGAGTTTGGGCATTTTATTATATTTTGTCTCTTTCCCCAAAAGATTTGAACATCTAGTTTTTGGTAGACACTACACTGGGCACCTTCGTAAGTGCTGTCTCATTTAGATCACAACTGACCTGAAGCATAGGCATCTTTATCTCTATTGTAGAGATAATAAAGCAGAAACTCTGAGAAGTAAGTGATTTAAAAATCACGATCCTAGTAAGGGGTGGAGCTGAGACTTGACTGTGGATCTTCTCATTGCTGTGTTACAGTTGCCCAGAGAGAGCACAGATGAGTTGTATTCTTTCCCTTCTCACCCACTGATTACTATAGAATTCATCCTTGTATCCTACTGACCATGTGTGCCTCCCTGGCCCATGTCCATTTCAGAATAGGCAATGAGCATTGCTGCACTTCCATTCCATGTCCTAGTCTGTCCTGAACACCTTTTTCCCCACTAGCTCCAAGGCTTAACGTTTCTATTAATCTAATTTAACAAGTGCCAGTTCCCCAAGGCTCTCCGATCTTTCTAGTGACCGTTGTGTTTTCCCTTCAGAATTCACTTTTATTTTTCTGCATTCTTCTAGTTAAAGCTACCCATTCCTCAAAGTACTTAGATTCTAACCGGTTAAACATTTTTGAGGTCCCGTAATACAAAAATCAATATAGTAGGCTGCACGAGGAATACAAAGATGGAGAGATCTTTGTTCTTTTTGTAAATGACTGAAATATATTGTAATAGACTTAAGCAACAAAGAAGCAATTAGCTTATCTAATTGAAAATCTAGAGGTAGGCTAGCTACAGGGCTGGCTGGATCTGGGTGCTCAGCCAACATTTTCAGGAATTTTCCTGTCTCTCTTGCTCTTTGCCTGTCTTGCTCTGTCTCTCTCTGGGTTGGCTTTATGTTTAGCCAGATCCTTGGTTGCATTTATTTTCCATCATGGGGAAATCATCCCAGAAAAAAGAGAACACCTATTTCCTAACAGCAAAATCTCTCTGGGGTGGATTTTGCTGGTCTGATTTTGTTCTCCTCCCTGAACCAATTATTGTGGCCAGGAAGATGGAACATTCTAATCGATCAAGCCTAGTCTAACCACACCTGCACCCAGGGGAGAACCTCACCGAATGACTTAGACTGAGAGAGGGAATGATTCCCCCAAAGTAAAGAGATACAGAGACACAGAGCAGACCAAAGTAGTAGTTATGCCCAATGAAGAGAGTATGACAGTAGTCCATGCAAAAAAAAAAAGATATGGACAAAGGCCATGGTATTGGCAATTGAGAAAATAATCCGGCCTTTAATTTGGGAGGTAAGTACTACTAGTATTACTATATGGTCAATTTTGCACTGAACTGCCTTCCTGCACTGGGTTTCTGCCATCTGAGCCAGCTCTTATTAAGGAGTTCCTGGAATCCTATTTCAACCAATAGGACTGAGGCTTTCCTTATCCAATTGGAGCTATGCAGCTATCAATCCCCATTATCTTCTTTAAGGACCAATTAGAACAGCTCCATTCTGACCAATCAGGACAGGGTCTTTCAGACCAATCAAACTGCAAGGATTTGGAGTTCTCATTTGTGTGAGGACAGACCAATCAGGAACCAGGGCTGAGGACTTCTGTCTATATAAGCCACTCCTCTCTGGCTCCTGGCACTCTTTCCATGACTTAGTTAACACTGAATTGACCAAATTTGAATCTCTTACAAAGCAGTCAGAGGGGAGTGTGGAATTTTACCCAAGAAATTGAGTTGCATAAGTTCAATTTATTTTTATTTTTTATTCCAACAAAGATTTATTGAGCACCCACTATATTCGATACACCCTTTTGTGCCTTTATATTTAATTTCTCCTGATTGCCACAATATTGATGTTACACAAAATATATAAGAAGCAAGGAAACCACATTTTTCCTTACATTAAACATTTTTAAAGTTTTCAGAATGCTAGCAAAAAAGAAAAAGAAAAAATGCAGTCAAAATGTACTAAAATTGGACATATTTATGTGACATGCATTCAAGCCATTTTATCTATTTTCTCAGGTCTGGCAACCTTCACCTTTTCATGCACACTCAAACACGGTACAAAACAGGCTGATAAAATAATTGTCGCAAAGACCGAGAATATCACTCTAAGGAGACCCGACTTTTTTGAAAGTAGACTGGATTTGATCAAACTTAGACACAGATGAGACATTCTCCTTACACCTGACCCTTTTCAGTCCTGTGGGAAGAGAACAGCAGAGGCAACAGACAACAGTCCAGGACAAGTGGCTGGTGTCACTGCGGAGGAGGCCGAGCCACTCTAAAGCCCACTGATGAACTAGAGTAAGAATCAGTGATGCAGAACCACCAACTCCATTGACAAGCCCCCAGTTGTAAGGTGACCTTTGAGAAATTGAAAGAACAAATAAAAAAATCTTCAGAAGTCTTGTAAAATCCAATTGAAATATGGTTGGTCATCGGTCACCAAATATGGCAAGGGTGCTGCATAGACCAAAGGCTGAATGTGAAGAGCAATCTGGGAAAGAGGAACGAGGGCACTGCATGGTTAAAAGGTGAGGCTAAGAGTAGTAAGGAGGAGCCAGGTCAAAAAGGCCTGGTAAGCCATCTTTCGGGAGGGAAATGGGGAGCCACTGAAGGTTTAAGCAGAGGGATGGCATGATCAGATTTGTGTTTTGAAAACATGGCAGGCTATAGTGTGAGAGCAAAAAGGAAAGATGAGCCTGAAGGCCGCTACAAGGACATTTAAAAATAACAAAAACCCAATTCACTGGGGCTAATGGCTTTGAGGAGGTGCCGGCTGTGGGAATGGAGAGAAGGTCACAGAGACGTTTGGGAAGTTGAAGCCGGGCAACGTGATGCCTGATAGGCTGTCAGGGGAGAATCTGTGAGATGTGCCGAGAACATCACCTTGATGTGTCCCTTTAGGTTGGCAGTGAATATGTGGAGGTAGCCAGATGAGATATACCTCAGTGCAAGCTATACTTCATTGAATATAATTGTTTTTCTAATTTCATTGCCTTTATGAAACTGCACAGAAAGCCCTTAGAATTCCAGCTTCTGTCCCTGAAATCCAGTTGGGTCTGCATTCACTTTGAATATTGATTGGCATATTTGATTTGAGCTGTCTACCTCCAACTTGGGACTTTAATAGCAGACCCCAAATGTGTATAGATATGTGGAATATATGGAAATTGACATCTAAGCTTAACTTTAACTGTAATCTAATAGTCCTTTATGTAACAATTGGTCTATAGGGTGCTGATATTTGGTATGTTATTAAAAAGTTATTTTAAGGACTCAGAATTTTTCAAATTTGTTGGTTTTAGTTGAAAAATAGGTGGCTGGTGGCTAGAACCTGTATAATTGAATTTGCAGATAAATAATTTGATAAGATTAATAAAGAAAGTTAATGTTCTCTAGGCAATTGTATGCTGCCAATGTGCTAAATCTTTTCTGTTAACTTATTAAATTGTTGTTTTATGAATCTTCTACAGGACTATATCCAAATTGAATGTTTTGCCAATATTAATCCCCTACCGGTGGTTCTAACAAAGAGTGCTCTTTCAGGGACAGGTCTTTTTCCTTGGGGAAGTAAATAGAGTCAGTGATTTACTGATAAAGCCACCCAGTATATACATCATCTCTGTCCCATATATCAATGTCACAGGCAACAGCTTGCTTTACTAAGTGATTCTGCAGTGTCTTCTCAAAGACTATTTTGTTTAGTAATCTGATCAAAGTGCCAACACGCCTCCTTTTTAGCATCATATGTATTGTTTTTGTCTTTAATAGCACGATTAGTTCAGAGGCATTTTTACAGAATGGTTTCCACAGCAGAAATTTTATTCCACCATATTGGCACTTAAAAAAAAAATGTTAGTCTGAACGTCACTTGTGTGCACTGGGGCATGGATTATTTGCAACACACTTTGCATTTAAGACTGAAATGTTATTCTTGTTACCAATTAGGAGAATTTTCGCATTTGTAGCTCCTCTTAACTGACCGGTTTTTAATTTGGTGTTAATTACCTAAATGGTTTGGGAGATGAGGCTGCCTTTCTGTTTTATGCTATTAAGTGGCATTAAACATTCCCTTCAAACCCTTACACATGGATTGTGAAACTAATAAGTGATGGCTTTGTGGAAATTTACATTGGGGTGAATAGCAAACCATAAAGAAAAAGGGCCCCTTTGATGATGACTGACAGATAATGACAGAGCTTTCCGTCTTGGTTTAAAAAAGAAGGTTTTACTGAGTGGGTAGTTCAGCTTAACATCTTTGTAGGTTGATCCTGGGAAGGACTTTAGGAAGACAATTGGAAGGACACAGAATTTTTCTTAAATAAAACATTAAGATGAAGAAAAGTTTTTTTAATGATATTTTAAAAACAAGTTATTGATTCTCTTCTCCTATTTGCGATGCAGACATTTTAGTGAGTTCCATTTCAAACTATTTCTCTGTAGAAACGTGTTATGCTATGTACATACTCTTCAGTGAGGAATTCTACTTGCAGCATATTTTTCTTCAAAGGCTTTGCATTTCTGCATAAAAAGCTTATTAATTATTTGTAGCTGCTTGTCATCGTGTTCTGATAATAGAAGGCTGGTCAAGGATAATAATTACCACTTCACCTTTTTGGATCATATATATCCACTATTTCTAGTGCAATATTACCCAAAGCATCTCTCCTCTCTCTGTACACAGGACCAAAAGTGCAGGCACATCATTTATTGATAAGACAAAAAGAATGTAATGAAATTATCAATGTTCTTGAATTAATTATGAACAT
Source organism: Sturnira hondurensis (assembly GCF_014824575.4). Lineage (NCBI taxonomy): Eukaryota > Metazoa > Chordata > Mammalia > Chiroptera > Phyllostomidae > Sturnira > Sturnira hondurensis. The sequence continues at coordinate 3,237,882 of NW_028083443.1, forward strand.
GATTAAGAAAGCTAAAATCTCAGGAGCCAGGATCTCATTACCCATTCAGTCTTAGGGATTGCTTTCATTCAGCTAGGCAAAAAGGCTTTGAGCAGCCCCACAATTGCCTCTCTCTCATTTATTTGTGCGAGAATTAAGGTTTATTTGTTTTCTGTTTTCTCCTTCCTCAGATTGTTTCTCTTTCTCCATTTAACAAACGGTTTCCTCCTGCATCTGAGAAGGATGCGCCTATAGGGCCTACATCTCTGTCTGCAGTCTGCATACCTCCTTTTGAGTGCATTTCTCTCTACTCATTTTGCTGGAGCTCCTAAATATCTCTCAAGGTAAGTCTGAGAATGTAGCCAAAAAGTTCTTTCAGATTTATGTCTGCAGCTGTACAACAGTTCTGTCTGAAACCCATTCAGCCAGGAGTCCTAATGACATCATTATTACGCTGTCTGTACTGGGCTAGATTTTACTTGGAGCCTGCACTGTATTATTACTTATCTTCCTTTCTGGGTGAATGTGCGAATAATACTTTGTTTAGGGTGGGGAAATGATTCAAAACTAAGGGGAAAAGACATTTCTTTCTCTAATCAAATTTCCAAGAGTAGTATAAACAATCAGCAAAACGTAAATTCATTTAAAATGTATTTGGTGTGCAGGTATCCTAACTGCTCTGAAAATTTCTGCCCTCTCATCCTCACTGTTATGACTGAATTGAGGACAACGGAAATGCATACCATACTTAGATTTATTTAAAATTTTTCCAGTGTTCCCTTTGAAAGGCCTTCTGCATTTCTGGGATTGTAATGTTCAATGTAGAGGAATATTGAACTGGTGTCTGTTATAAAATGTCTTGGAATTGTCTTCGTGGCACCTCGCTGAATAGATCTGTGTTTTGCAAAATTGGCCAAGGGTAGTTGGACAGCAAACTCCCCTGAAATGTGATAATAGGTCATTTATGAGCAAGGTCATTGGCACTGCAGGTAAACTTTTGCCAGCCTGTGTTTTACAGTCATGTGCAGAGTGATTACAAAGATCATCCAGTTGAATGTTATTTTGGTTTAAATATATTAATAGAGGGTTTCTATTCTCGTGTGAGAGAATTCAGTATTGTGAGTGTAAGACAGGAGAGAAGAGCTGTAGTTTTAGGCCATTGAATAAATATGGTATATGTGATACTAAATCCATTGATCCCGGTTTCCTTTAAAGTAATGGTTTGATAAAATTGCTAAAACATCCAGGAATCTGAATGCGTAAAATCATTAAAAAGACAAAGCATGTTGAAATGTTATATGACAAAGTGGTTCGATGATGGCATACAAAATATAAAAATGCTCATCTCTTAAATCTTAAGAACAACCTTGACATTTGAGATTTGTTAGAAAATGTGATTAAATAACACAAAGGGAGAGGGCTATTTGACTGTTTCTACAAACCTGAAGCCACTAGATAAAATATTTAGATAATTACTGTTACATGAAAAATAGTTATTTCATATTAAATAAATATCCAAGATATTTAAAAAATATTGCTGGAGTATTACATGCTTCATAAACGTCGTATGTTTTAAGTTGGGAGCATATTAAACATTTTAGTCTTTGTATGTTTTCTGCTGCATTTTTGGGTTTTACTAACTTGACAAGCCAATGTTATTGGTGCTTGTGTTAACTAAATTCATCAAGATAGGTGATTTAATTTGAAAGGATAAAAGCACAAAAGGATACTGATTCCTGGTTTCAGACATCAAACAAAAAGCAGTAAAAATAATTTTCTCACTTTACGAACCCAGAAGACGAAAGGGAAAAAAAAAGCATGTTTCTTAAGTATAACCTCCTTGTACTTCCTCTCATTCTGAGAAAATGGAAATTTCTCTGAATTTCTTTTGATACTTCTTTCATATCTTATCAAAAAGGGAAAAAATGAATCCTAAAATATCCTGCGTGCCGTTTCTACATGAAAGGAACGAACAGAAGTCCCACGGGGCTCTCTCCCAGGGAAGCCCATTATTGCGTTGCTCTAGGTGGTCGCCCACACCTCAGCAACGGGACGTGATCAGGTGAAAGAGTTTGGAAGCTGAAAAGGACACACAGAACAGAGGCAGAGGTGCAGCAGGCAAGCGCACCTCTGGCAGAAAAGTTGGGGAAGAGCGTTTTCCCTGTTGGTTTGTTGGTGTCTAAGGGTCAACACATTTCTAAACAACAAAGAACAAATAAAAAGATCAATTACCAGTGTCACGGCAGGCCTGATGCAGTGAATTAATGAAATCTTTAATAAACTTTAAAAATTTGCGTTCGTGAAAAGCGTTTAAATGCTAGGCTCAGAAGAGCAAAAAGGAATGCTTCTGATTTACAAAGTAACTGCTGGAAGCATGGTGATTTGCGTGTATTTATTAATTTCTATTGCAATGAAATGAAATGACAATCCTGAGGGTCATCACTAAGTTCACCTAGTTCACAGAATTTGAAAACTAACAACCAAGGAACAGTGGAGGAATTTGAATGTTTCTCGCATTTTTTGAAAGCAAAAGCATGTTGAGGGAAAATAGGCTGATGTTCAAAACCACGCATAGCTGCTACTGGATTTTGTGTTTCTGTATGTGTTTGACTTTGACACTTCACATTCCTGATACTGAGTGAAAAGGTGAATGCATTCAAATCTAATTGATATGGAAATAATACATCAACCAAAAGTCAACATAAGTAATCTTAAATATTTAATACATGGCCACTGGTTTTATTCAGAGCTTGAATTAACACTGAAATCCAGAAATTGCTAAAATCTCATATGTGTGTGGAGTTATACATATTCACAAAGACTTCTGTTTAAAAGCAGCAGAGTGTGCTAGAAAAACATTAGCAGGTATTAAGGAATTTTGAATCTGTCAACATCTAGTTGTGACCTTGGATAAGTAAGTTACTGAATCCCTCAAAGCCTCCGTTTTCTCTCTGCAAAATTAGTGGGGTAAGTTGATAATACTTACACACACTAAAATCCCTACTTTACATCTATGTAAGTGTAAATATATACATATATATATATATATATATATATATACACACACACATATTCGCCTGTGTAAATATAAGCCTAAAATCTGTCTTTTTAACATTTATTTATCCAAGTGTTAAAGTATCCAAGAACATTTTTCATTTCGAACCTATAAAATTCTAATATCACATGTTTATCTGACATCCCTGCTAACTTAATTCTCGGAATGGAAGGCTTAATTTGCTATTAAACTTTCCTCCACTCGCATTTATGCTGATCTGTGCCTATAAGCAGTGGGACTTGCTTCCCAGCAAATATGTCTTTAACAAAATTCCCCAAGTGCAGGAAGAAGGAGCTGTTTCATCTCCTGATTCCTCACAGCAAGTTGCTGGGGGTCTGAGCAAACTGCTTATAGGCTCATTAAGCTCCTGCTATGTCTATCTATGGGAGTGAACCCAGAATTGATCGTTATAACTAAAATTGGACTTCAAGTTTTGGTCAGAAGCCTCAAGTCCCGTCTGTCAGAGTGGTGAGATTTTTAAAAAGATACTTGGTTTTAAGGACAAAAAGGGATGTTTTGCAGGGAACGTCTTCCCTGGGAGCTGGCAAACAGGCAGTGAGGGGAAAGAGCAGGAGGGTCCTCTGCGCTGGCTGGGGGCGGGCGAGGGCGGGGGACAGGTCTGCTCCCAATGGGTTAAGGAGAACTACCTTCTTGGGATTGATTAAATCAGTAATGGATCATCTCATAAAGCTGCTGTTACTAGATATTACCCTGCTATCTCCATCCTCTGATAGCTTCGATAAGAAGTGCTCGCCGCAGAGGAGTCTCTGGGAGGACAGATACTGTTTCCCGGACCTCAGGGAGCAGACGCTGCTGCATCAGTGACTTTTCCTACCAGCAAGTAAATTTAGGCCTTATCAAGTTACAGCACAAACTGCACTCGTGTTTTATTATTCTCATTAGAGATTTAAGGACTAATTCCAGTTGTTAGCGCTTAGCCGTTTAATGTTTTCCATAGATAAGAATTAAGATACTTCTGGGGGATTTTTCTATTTGCTAAAGCTTGCAAAATATAATGTGGCGATGCATTCACTGTGATGTAATGTGGTAGATTTTCTAAATGTCCTGAATGTTTTGAAGGCATCCCTTTTAAAAATTTAAATCTCATAACTGGATTTTTCCAAGTTGGATGTGTACCCATTCCACCGAAACACGCCTCTCTTTGTCTGGGAATGCAACTCAGCGGTCCCTCCAGAAATTCGAACGAAGAGGCTGGGCTTGACGCTTCTGTGGCTTGTCTTTAACCGCCATATCTTTCCTCAGAGTGAATTCACTAAGTGTTGTGTCTGGTTCAAAAGAAAACCTTGAACCACACCTATTTTGTAAGTAAACTTGGCTTTAAATTATTGCCTTGCAGTCAAGCTGACTTTCCTCCCCCAGCAGGCGGAGACAAGCTGTGACTATTACATACATTCTATTTCTGTTTTCAGAGAGGCTGCAAAATTTGAACTTAAAACTCAAAATCCAGGCTCACTCTCTGCTTGTACACCAACACAGAACCAGCGTTCGAGTGACATTTCAGTAATGGCTGTTGTTGCCCAAAGTTAGTCTTCCCAGCATTCTTGGGGAGGAAGGGGAGGAAGAAAAAACATTTGGAAGAAGAAAGTTTGATCTAAGTTACAAGTGTGATAAAATTAGTACTGGAATTAAAGTTTAATGGATAATGTCAATTTGGGGGTTCTATTTATTAAAAGTGATGTGAGACACCTTTAAAAAAAAACCACGTCATTTTCCTTCAGTTTAACCTTCAGGTTTTTCGTTACCTGTGGTTCGTGTTGGCTGTACAGCACTTTCCGGGATGGCTAAATTTCAGTAGGGCCAGTCATGGAGGCTGTAGTTGTTGAGTTTGGGGATTGTTCAGAAGAATGTGTGCTTTGTACAAATGAAAGTTGTTGTCTTTAGGAGCATTCATTGGCTGACACTTTGATATCCTCTCTTCAAAGAACATTTTCCTGGGGTAAGATAGTTCTAGCAAGCATGCTAGAAGAATGCTCTGCCTTGTGGCAGGTCGGGAATCCCAAAGGTATCTGCCGGGTAGGATTGGTAATATAGAAATAACGCATAATACCTGTCGTTTACTGTGTGCTGGACACTGTGATAGTCTTTTCAATGCATCCTTACATATCCACTGTTTTCAAGGAAATTCTCAGTGTGTTACAGTTCCCTTTTAAATTTTTTAAGACGGGGGGACCTAATTCTAGTTAATGTTTTGATTATTCCTGGCTTTGCAGGCTTTGAGCCTGTTTATGTCCCAGATTGTTTTTCCCTTTTAGCCAGTGATACTCTCGCCGCCAGAAAAATTTAACGTGCTCGTTCCAGTCACGTTACTGGGTACACTCCTCTCTTACACAGGAAATAAATTTATTATGAAGAACCCCCAGTAGAAGCCTTGGAAAACTTACACAGAGCTGCGCTGTGTCCAAAATGCTGTTCAGTAGGTTTTCCAAAGCGCCCAGGTAACAGCTGGTGCAGGCCATGTGCCAGCTCCGACAGCCCATATGCTCTCTTTAGTGCAGTAATTATCTCAACACAAAACTCTGATAGCCTGGCCTACTGGGTCCCGTTTCCCTAGGTTAAATTGACTCAGTGGCTTTGTTAGTAAGTTCCTTTGGCACAGTAAGAACTTTATCAAGAGTTTAAGTATTGGGATAGGCTTCAAAGACCGATATGACTGCTCCTTTCAAGACAGGTGGCTTATTAACCCTAAGAGGGTGGCAGTTCGTTAGGCTGTCAGGCGGCAGCGGCACTCTCGTTAAAGGTCTGTCATTGTTTCTGTGAGAGACCAGCTTAGGAATGGTGGCTAACTCATCTGTTTTGGTGATAGGCTAAGAGTTTAATTTTTGTATTTCAGTTCTGAGACAGGCACAGGGATTTCTTCTGTAGTTCAGTAGCGCTGTCGGAAGTCAGAGGGTTTAACTGTGGAACTGTAGAATTGGAGAAGAGGTGAAGAAAGGTGAGCCGGGCCCTGGCCAGTGTGGCTCTGTTGGTTGGGTGTCTTCCCATAAAGTGAAAGGATGCCGGTTCGATTCCCAGTCAGAGCACATGCCTAGGTTGTGGGTTCCATCCCCAGTCAGGGCCCTAGGAGAGGCAACCCATCAGTGTTTCTCTCCCACGTTGAAGTTTTTCTCCTCTTTCTCTCTCCCTTCACCTCTTACTGTAAAAAAGAAAAGAAAAGTGAGCTGGATCAAAATGCATATAGGCCATTTCGCTTAGAGCATCACAGGGAAGACTGCTCTCTCTTTCTCTGTCCCCGTGCCCTCTGAGATGGTCACTGTTCCTCCGCATGTGTACAGTTCACATGTTAGAGACTGGGAGCCTGTATACACAAGTGGTTTCCTTCCTTTCTTCCTTCTTTTTCCCTTTCTTTTTATTTTTTCCCTTTCTTTCTTGTCTTCTGAGGAACACAGCTATCCAAAGGACCAATAGCAATAAAACTACGTAGATACAAACCTGCAGTTATAGTATAGGAAAAATTTCCCACTTCAAAAATGTTGCCTGATGCGGAATCACAGAATTCACCCACAAGCGTCTGAAACTACATGAAGGTGATGTAATACTGGCATCTCTGCTTCTTTCCCGTCTTCTGTTCTCAGCGCATAACCTTGAATGAGGACCGCTTAACACGACATGCTTTGTATCAGGCATAAGTTTAAACTTCACTTCTGGTCTGTTCTTATGTCACTAGGTTCATAACTGCAGCAAGGAGGTTCAACTACTAGGTCTTTTGGCTAAGACCAACCTCCACTGTGCTGAGATTGTGGGAGTAACATGAACAATGCTTTTCCAATGGACCCTTCCCAGGAGAATTTCAGATACACTCTCGGAGGGGGGATGGCATTCTACCCTCGTGAATCACTAACTGGCAAAAAGTAATTAAATGATCTCAGTTATTCCTGAACCATAAAGATTCAAGCAAGGGCTGTCTGCTTTGTGAGTAGAGCTTTAATTCTTGTCTTGAAGTGGAGTTCTGAGGTTGAGAGGAATGTACTAAAATAAACAAAATGTAAGGTCCAAGAGGAACTGGGTCATACCTTATAGTTTTGGTCATTTGATTTCTTTCATTCTTTATCCCATAAAGGCTGATGTAGGTCTGGCCAGACCTTGCTTTGTTCATTACTATAACTTGAGAGGGTAGAGTGGTACCTGGAACATAGTTGATGTCCAGTAAACATTTGCCAAATAACAATAAATGATTTAAAGCTGGCTCTTTTCTTTATAGAAACAACTTCAGCTGTAAGAGGCAGCGTACGTTCTGGGGTGGGTAGTGTCAACAGGGGAACTGTGTTCCTTGGTGCTAGGCCCTCTGGGTGGGAGGGGCTATCCGGCTCTGTTGATGATAGTTCTTCATTTTTAAAGGGTCTTAGGGAAGTTCTGGGTGCCCAAAGCCCTTTTTGCTGACCCAGGTCCAGGGGCAGGAGCATGCCCAAGGTTGATTTATTTCAAGCTGGACTCTTGAAATTGGTTTATTACTAATGTAATGTCATTGCATTATTTTGTGTTTTCAATTTAATACAGTGAGCTGTAACCCCAGAGAGCTTCTGTAGAAAGCTAGATCAGCTAGTTTATAAAAGCCCAAACACGGACCCTTGTTACTTAGTTTTCCACTACAGGTAGTTATACTTCTAAAGCCATTATTTATACGTTGTCAGGAGTATTCACCAAATTTATTGACTTGTACATTATTCTTTGCAAATAAGTTCTGGCTGCTCTCTGCATATTATAATTAAAACGACAGGGACTTTAATCATTTATGAAATTTTAAACTACATACTGAATATAAATGTATCATTCAATGTGATGGAATGAATTAAATTCATCACTGTCAAATAACTGTATAAAAGATGAAATATCTCTCATCCTACATCATTAACTTATGAAAAAAGAGCCAGATTTGCAGGCATTGTAATAATACTTTTATGATCTTTTAAGGACACTTTGAAAACTAAGACATTTGGCATATACAAGAAAAGTACTTCTGACCAAAAAGTTGATTTCTAATTTTATCTATAGAAGTTCTTTTTGAATTTTGTGAGGAAGAGTGACTTTTGCCTATATGGAATCAAATTGATGAAAACTCTTTTACAGGAACAAAACACAGTTTTTAATCACCATGATATACCTACATATATGTAGATAAAATAGAGTTTTGGCAATCTAAATTATTTAGGGAAAAATTCTCACTGGGGGTTATAGGGTAACTGAATTATTTACCTGGTGCAGGTAGTCGCTGGCATGTGACCAGTTCTCAACCAACCTTTGTGCATATCTAGACACAATGTCAATACTCAGATCTCTAAGAAAACCAGATTTGGTAAGCAACGATTCTGATAATTACTTTCATTCTGTACAAAGTTTGTTACTCTCGTGAATAGTTTTAGCCGATAGATATACTTGTTATATACTATAGGATTCAATTCAAAATAAATTTTACTAGATAATTTTATATCAGATTTTTTCCTAAAATGTGGCAATCTCTGTTATTTATTGATTTGTTTCAGGAAAATATGGGATATAGACTTTTCAACCCTTCTCCCTCAATTAGTTTAATTGAGAATTCTCAAGTTTCAATTATTTTATCTGTTTCTTGATTCCTATCCCTTCTTAGGCAGGGATTTGTTAATACACTGATTGATTCAACTAATAAACGTTTTTTAAAAAAATTGAGCTCAGCAAGAGGAGGTTTGGTTTAGGGGCCAGATAAAAATCTAATGAACAGAATAAACTAACAAACAAAATAGAAACAGATACACAGGTATAGGAGCTGACTGACAGCTGTCAGAGGGTAGGAGTTTGGGGGTCTGGGTGAGAAAGGTGAAGGGATTAAGCAACCCGCCCCAGATACAGACAACAGAATGGTGATGACCAGGGGAGAAGGGGAGTGGGGGGCTGGTAGAAGAAGGCAAAAGGGGGATAAGTTGTGATGGAAGGAGACTTGACTTGGGGCGGTGAACACACAGTACAATAAACAGATGATGTGTTGTAGAATTATGCACCTGAAACGTACAATTTTATTCAGTAATGTCACCCAATAAATTCAACAAACAAAGAATGCCTGCTCCTTGTCTCAAGGAATATTTGTCTAATGGAGTCTACACAAGCATTGGTAAAACCCCGAACAGTTAGTGCTTTCATAAACCCATGAAATAATTAATTAATTAGTTTGGGGGAACAAAAATATAAATTAAATAGGGCACTAGAAGCTACCTCTCCGGCTCCCAGTCAGACAGCTTCATGACTGGGAATCAGTAGAAGGAAATAAGCCTTTGGGGGGTGTTCCAAGTTATAGAGTGTAGTTTCACATAAATTAAAATAGGAAGAAAAATCTCAAACCCAGACAAGATATGTTATGGTAGAAACCAAATCTATGAGTTCCCGCAATAATCAGTGTGATGACCAGTGATATTTTATATTGCCAAGAATTTTCAATCGGGCATTTTGAGAGTGTAATTAAATGATATTAAATTTCTAGTCTCTGGTTCATTGAGCTCTTGTCACAGGACACCAAAAAACAAGAAAATTAACATAATTTAGAATCAACATAATTTAGAATTATATATGTTATCATATGGACTGTGGTTACTTCAGGGCTAATTTTGAAAAGAATCATTCGGGGGTGGGGCAGAGTAAATGAGTGTGTCTACGACTTGGAGAGTTGGAGCAAAAACACGTATCGTCGTGGACAAATATTTCCTGTCCTGACAGAGAATGGCAAAAGCTGATCAGAAACTGGTGTGCTAACTTGGCTTTCTGTATTATGAAATTAACTTCTATTTAACCTGCAAGAATGAATAATAACAAAACTGACACTGGTAATTAAAAAGAAAACACACATACACAACCCAGAGAAAGGAATCAATAATTTAAAGAACTATTTTGGACGAAACCAGTTGTTATGAAAGGTACTTTGGTTTATCATACTCTGTTTTGCTCCCCAACACATGGGTTCCTCTCTGTGAAATGTACTCCATAAGAATTTGGCCTGACTTTAAAAATGGCATTACTACTTTCATTTTATTCTTTTTTGCTCACCTTTCTTATGTATGTCTCCCCCCCCCATCCCCCCCAGAAAGCAGTGTTTTCTTGTTAGCTTGCTTTGGGAACTGACAACCGACAAGTTTCAATGCTGACCCTCGTCATTGAGCACCTGATATGAAAATGACCAGTCTGTCTGAAAGCAAGAAACCTTGCTGCAGGGCTTCCCCAAGATTTCCAGCAGTGAGGAGCTAGCTACACCATGGACCTATAACTGTAGACAGAGGTGGTTGGTGCAAAGTAACAAAGCCTGGCTTGAGATAGAAAGATGCTGGCAATTTAAGCATCCCTTTCTAATAGCTTTACAATAGGACCCTCTCCACTGAGAGATTTTTATTAGGTTTGAAATATAATTTTCACCAAGTTGCCACAGAGTCAGAGTAAAGTGCATTTGCTAAGCCCTTTATATTCCTTTCCCCCTGCTTCTCAGTATTGTTTCAGAATAGAAGGTGAAACTGTATTCCTTGGTGTGCAGTTTAAAGTCAAGAGCAGCAATATTTAGCACATGCTTGGGCAACCTTGTTTGAAATCCATGCAGCCCCTCTCTGGTGTTCTGATGTGCCTTTAGGGGATGCTTGCCTGTTTGTAGTTTGTTTTCTTTTGTTTAAGGTTCCAGCTACTGCATTGACTAATGATTGTATAGCAGTAAACCCTCGTCCCTGCTAAATTCAGTAGTGATGCCTCAAAAGCATTTTTCCCCTGTGTGACATAAAACAATAAAAGAACTAGACAAAACCCCTTTTGAGGAAGAATAATCCTTTGTTTAAAGAAAAGAAAAGGCATCTCCTTGACGCCAGAGGGTGGAGAATTCAAATCAAAGGCTGAGCTAATTGATAAAAAATAAAACAAGTGTTAATTCTGAACATTTTTTGTAGTCAGTTATTTGTTGAAAACCATTAGGAGTGTAACATTTCATCTGTGCATAACCCCTTTATTGTTCCCTTTCTACAATATTTATTTAACACATTATTACTTGATTGACGCCTTCTGCCCTTGAATCTAAACTCTAAATAACAAATCTGTTTCTTCAGAATGCTCTTATCAGCATAATTTAGCAATAGAATGTTGGTCAGACATTTTATTTCTTTGAAGGAAGCTAAATGGATCACTCCTTGCACCCTCAGCATGGGTTCCTAAAAACATTGAAACAGTTTGCTAAAAAAATATAATTTCTCTATCCCAAATTTGGCTAAAAAAATGAAAATGACCAATAGATTTACATAATGCACATTCTTAGCCTTCAGATTTACTAATGCCAAGTCCAAAGAATTTGAACATGCCATTTAATTGTTCTCCCTGCAATTTTTTTAATGAGACTTGTGGCCATGATTCAGAGTGATAAATTCTTCTTGATTTGCCTCCAGTTGTCACTGGCTGAACCTTAGGGAATGAAAGATTAGTTACGGTTGCAAAAGACTTATTATTTTAAACTGGAGAATTTTTAATATTCTTAACCCAATTAAGCAGGGAGTGAAGAATCTATCAATATTGTTGTCAGTTTATTAAAGACAAAAGTCTCCCAAATTTTAATTTAGTTGGTGATGCTGTTCAATTTCTGCCTTTAACTTAGACTAGAGTGAGACTGTATTAAATTAGTAGTTGACCCTGGTGCCTAAATGTCACATTACTAACATAAGAAGATTGCCTTGTGATTTTCGATCGATGAGCAGGATGTCCGCCTTCATCCAATTTTTAATAGCATTTGTTGTTTATCACCCAAGACCTTGAACAACATAAGCAAGCTCTACAACAGTTTGCATTTGCCTGGCTTTGTAGTGTGGTTAATGTGTGTTCATAATTTTAATCCCCAATTTCAAAACTCCAAGGAAAAAAGTTTTCTTGTTTTTAAGTAATGAATCCGAGAGACCACATTCAGGCCACAGAATAGTCCAAGTTGGCCTCAAACACAGGTGCTCCCAGTTTGAACATTATGCTTGGCTTTTCTGCAGAGAAACAAAATGAGAGAGCAACTTCAAACACAGGTGCAAAACCCCGCATCTGTGAGGGACAGCCCAGAACCACAGCTTTCGCCTGACCGTTTTCAGCTTGTAAACCTCATCCTCCACGGAGCACCTGTGTCAGGACCAATCAGAGATGTGTATAAATGTTATCAACACCTACACATCATTACTTATTCATCAACATCAGCACCAAATATCGATGCAAACACGCGAGGGTGTTTTTTATTTTCCCGTGGAGCCGCTGTTTTCCAAAGCGTATGTCCATTTGCCCCATGGCTGATGGAAAGAAGTAAAATGCACAGTTAAAAAAAATTGGAATCATTCGGGCTTTACACCGGACAATCGTTTGTGTCGGTATTACTTTTTAGATGTAGTTCCTTCGCTGGGAAAATGGAGTGTGCACAGAAGACTCAAACACATGGATTGCCAGAGGCTTCCATGGTGGCGACTGCAGACTTTGTGGAGTACTCTCATGGGGGCACCTCCTCCCTGGTTGTCCGGCGACTTCTCGTTGTCGGGGTAGCGCTCAGAGAACACATTTGAAGCTGTATAAGATTTGGTTTTCCAACAGCAGTAGCAAGCCACAAAAGCAGCAGGACCTGGCTTCCTGGCAAACTCCACAGGCATGTGGGTTGGTGGCTTTGTATTTGCCTCTGGGTCTCTCCCGCACAGACCTAGGGAGGGGATTTTGGGCTGCTAGACGCTTTGGAAATCATTGCTTTTTTTTTTTTTTTTTGGCAATTTAAATTTATGTGGTTTTTAATTGTCGGTAAACAAAGACTCTGAAATCCAGCACTAAATGTCTGTCCAGGTCAGCTGGCAACCAAAGGGATGGTTGTTGATTTATTTCAGAGATTTCTTTTCTTTTTCTAAAAAACCCTCTCAGTTTATTGTCCTGCAATAGAGATACACAAAACCCACAAATCACTTGGCCCCTCCCCCGCACTTTGAGTGAATAGATAAAAATCCATCTGTTTTTTATCTGCCTGTTCTGAGGAGCCAAATTTGTATCCTTTGCAAAAAAAAAAAAAAAAAGGCCCCGGCGATACAATCTCCTAGCAAGCAGCTAGGAAGATTGACCAACAACTTGGGTTTTTAGTCAGCGATGCTTGTAGTTGAGAAAGTTTTCATGTAGTTTTGGCTCTAAACGGTCATTAGATGAAGATCGTTTGTGCTGGGAATAATTGAGAAGATGTAGCACAATAAATGTGTATTGGTTATCATGGTTCACAGTTGGACTGTTGACTACATCACTTTCTTTATCAAATAAAAAATATATCATAAAAGATTGGAGGAAACGGATGGGGCAGTGCAAATGTTTGGTTTCCTATAGATTGTCATACAACTGGCGATAGTTTGCAAAACCATCATTTAAGACACATACAGACAAATGTCAGGCAGTAGGTCCCTGGCTCCGGGGAGCTCCAGAAAACTGCGGACGCCTGTTCTGATTCTATCACACCGAGCCCTGGCCCCAGCTGCTCTCCTGCCAGCCTCCAGCCTGCAGATTCTGGGCTGTGGTTGCTCCACGTCTCTGACAGCCTGCTCTCTCTATCTCTGCAGCAAGAAAAAGGAAAAAACCCATCACAAATGAGGAGGGACGTAGATCTTAGGGGAAAAAAGGAACATACAACCCACTGAGCAACTGCGGTTAAATAAAAGCTGTCACTGCTGAGTGGACTGAAGATTCAAACTCTGGCACAGGGTTCCTGTTCTCGGCAGCCCTGGCTCTGCTTTTGAGAAATAGAGGAGAGCTTTTGAATGTTCTTCTCTTTGTTTCCTATGAGCCCTCAGTTCCTGTTTTGAAAAAGAACCCTAAAACCGAAAGAATACTTTTTTCCCCTAACTGTGTTTGTATAGGTGAGTTATCTCATATAGAGGGTTGATTTTTTTTATTCTAAGTCTATTTCTAGTTTTCAATGGTGACAGATAACAAAGAACTTGTCTGTGTTCTTAGAAGACAGTGGATTTGATTCCAGACTCTTCTAGTTATATGTCCATGAAAAAATTACTTAATTTTTCTGGTCAATTTTTCTTCATCTGTAAAATGGGAATAATAATATCATGTGGGTTGAAGGACTAAAATAACATAATTTATAACAGGATTTCTTATAGTACTAGTATATATTTGCACCAAAAATATTGCAGACCGAAGGAATAGTCTGAAAAGAAAACAATAAATGACAACCCGGAAGAAGAAATAAAAGGGAAAAAACCCTAGCAAATAGAAAGAATATTCTGAATGAATTCCTAAAATACAAAATTATAAGACTTAAGTTAGGACTGTAAAAAAAGGGATTAAAAAGTAAAAACTGCACATTATGACATCACTAGTTTAAATAAAGTGAAGAGAATTTGGTGCTTTGAATATGATTTATTATGGAGAGCAGATATCTGAAATGGAATAGAAAGACTGTCCCCCTGACCCAGGGACAAAAAAGGTTGAAACATGAAAGTCATGACCAGAAGCTGCAAAGGCAGGCACCGGGGACTCTACCAGCAGGACTCTCACCAGGCCTGGGGAAGGAGAGTGTAGTGGGGTAAGGCCCATACCGCCCCACACATTCTTCCCACCAATGCCATCAGGCCCTCCTGGGGTTTGAGCAGCATCATTGGTGAGTGTACATCCAGACCAAAAAAACCATGGTTTTGCAGACCCATGGATTTGGTCGAACTGTTCTGTAATGCAGTCAAATTGGTTGGAATTTCAAGTCCATTCAGGATGAAAATTTGGGGGAAGCCAAATTTCTACTCTCTTACCATCAGGTCTCAATGCAACTTCAGTTGTTTACTGTTTGATCTTTCCTTCATTCATTCAGCTAAATTTGACAAAATTATAGCAGCATAGAAAATTATGTTAGTTTCAGGTATACAACCTAATGATTCAGCCTTTATACATGTTACAATGTGATCACCGCACTGAGTCTAGTAAGCATCTATCACCATGTAAAGTTATCACAGTATTATTGATTGTATTTCCCCTCCTCACCTTTTCCACATGTCCTTTTACCATCGTCGTCTTCATTTCCATGAGTCTGTTTTCACGTGGCTCATTTGTTCATTTCTTTTGATTTTTTATTAAAAATCCACATATAAGTGAAACCATATGGTATTTGTCTTTCTCTGTCTGAATTATTTTACTTAGCATAATAGCTTCTGGGTTCAATCATGTTATCACAAATGGCAAGATTTCATTCTTTTTTATTGTTGAATAATATTCCATTGTCTGTATATACAGTCCCACATCTGACTTTGGTTTAGTGTCTACTGACACTGTACCCTGGGAAGGAAACTGAACTACGGAAACACGTTCCCTGGCATCTAAAGGATATAATTATTTAAGATAGTCTCAGCCAAACCTATCAGCATCCATGCCCGGTGGCTTGGAGCCCTAGGGTTTCCCAAATGATCAATATGCACCCTGCTGTGCCTCTTCACAAGGCTGAAGCAAACTAGAGCCACCCAGGGCATTTCCATTAGGATGTTAGCTAAACTCAGCTAGACTCTGAGGGAAGAAGATATCAAAGATAGGTGTCTACCCATTAAATAAAAATGAAATGGATTCGCAAATAAAAAAATGGACAAACCGAATGTGAAACATACATTTTTGATTCTTGACTATTCTCTTCTCTGATTGTAATCTTCTTTCTTGGTGTCACCCTATTCTAACCTGTTGGCCTAGAATATTAATTCACTATTAGTATCAATAATCACTAATAGTAAGGCAATTATGTTATAAAAGTATAAAATAAGCCAGTAATTATTATTAATAAATAATAGCTAGTGTTTAATAATGGCTTATGTGTCAGATACAGTGCTAAATTTATCTCATTTAATTCTCCCCTCAAAGAGACGGCGATTGTTACCACCATTGTGCAGATAAGAAAACTGAGCCACAGAGATATTAGATAAATGCTCTAAAATCATGGTGGAGGCAACGGTGATGCAGTCTCGGCTCGCATCCAGGACTTTGTCTCCTGGCCTGACATTCTCCTCTCTATATTCCACCTCCTTTGATCATCGGCCTCTCTTTAGTTGGCCAGATTAGTTGGCAAATTGATTTTCATCTCTTGTGTTCTTGGTCTGGGATTCTCTCCATCTTTTAACTTTTTGTTAAAGACAATTGCAAGCAAACAGAAGTAGAGACTATAATATAACAAACCCCATATGTGTATCATTCTTGGATTCTCTTTGCTTTTACTACAGGTCCCAATCAGTCACATTTAATCTTAAAAGTAAACCTTAAATTTCTAATTCCCCTACTGATTTGATGGTGTGATTGTGGCATTCTTTGTGGCCATGGTGGTTCAGAAGAATTTACTCAAAGAATTTTTTTTACCCCAGCTTTATTGAGATTTAATTGACATACAACATTGTGTAAGTTTAAGGTTTTAAAAGACAATAATTTGATACACATATACATTGTGAAATAACAAACCCATTAAGAGCTGTTAACACATCCATCATTTTTTTGTGGTGAGAACATTTAAGATTTACTCTCAGAAATTTTCAAGTGTATAATAAAATACTGCCACCTCTAGTCACCAGCTACATATATCGTGTCTCCAGAACATGTCTTATTTAGAAAATTATATTATACTATATAATATTATGTAATTTTATGATAGAGTCAATTATTTAGCTATTATTAATACATAACAGCTACTGTTGAATAATGGTTGAGTATGTGCCAGATACTGTGCTAAATGTACCTAATCTAATTCTCACTTCAAAGAGATATTCGTGCTCTCTCACCAGCATCTCCCCAGTTCCCCACTTCCTACCCCCTGAACCACCATTCTACTCTCTACGAATTTGGCTTAAAAGAAACATTCTATGTATTAGTGAGAATGTACAGTTGTTTGTCATTTTCTGCCTTACTTCACTTATTATAATGCCCTCAAAATTCACTCATGTTGCAGATGACAGGATTTCCTGTATTTCCTTCTTTTTATATCTGAATTATATACAGGGTCCAGTAGAATGCCTGTGTTAGTGTGGTTGATAAGGTAATAATATGGGTGGAATCATTTCTAGCTTTAATTTAAACATTTTACCTAAAATGTTATCAGTATGCTTGAGTGTAATATTGTTATGTTACAGAATTTATGCCTATGATGTTGTAATAAGAGATTTTGTTATAAAAAGGGGTGTTATTTATGCCAGACTTTGTATATATCACACACATATAACATTTTCTTGATCTATTCATTTGTCTCTGGACATTCAAATTGTATCCATGTCTTGAATATTATGAATAATGCTGCAGTGAACTTGAGGTACAGATGTTTCTCCAGGATAGTGACTTCATTCCTTTCAGATACATCCCCAGATGTGGGATCCCCAGATCATATAGTAGTTCTATTTTTGATATTTTGGGGAACCGACATACTGTTTTCTATGAAGGTGGTACCAATTTACTTTTCTACCAATATCCACAAGGGTTCCCTTTTCACCACATCATTGCCAATATTTGTTCTCTCTACTCTTTTTAATGATGGTCATTCTAATATGAGTGAGTTGGTAACTCCTTGTGATTTTGATTTTCATTTCCCTAATGATTAGTAATGTTGAGCATTTTTCAATGTATCTGTGGGCCACTTGTATATCTTCTTTGGAAAAATGCATATTCAGGTCCTCTGTCCAATTTTAAGTTGTATTATTTGGGGAAGGGGTTTGGTATTGTATGAGTTTCCTGTGTATTTTGGATACTAATGCTTTATCAGATACATAGTTTGCAAATATTTTCCCCATTTTATAGGTAGTTTTTTTCATTTTCCCGATTATTTCCTTTGCTATGCATAGGCTTTTTACTTTAATGTAATTCCACTTACTTTCTTTTGAACTTTATTTCTTGGATATTTTGTGTGTGTCATATTGAAAAAATTGTTTCCAAGACCAATGTCAAGGAGTTTTTTGTCTGTCTTTTCCTCTAGGTTTGTGGCTTCAGGTCTTAGATAGATCTTTAATCCATTTTGAATTTATTTTTCTGAGTGATGTAGGACAGAGGGGTGTAAATTCATTGTCTTGGATGTACATGTTGTTTTCCCAACATCACTTAATGAGGGAACTCTTGTTTTACATAGACTATTCTTGGCTCTATAGTCAAATGTTTGTTGACTGTGTATGAGTGGGCTTCTTATTCAATTCATTTGGTCTGTGTCAGTTTTTATGCCCTTACCATACTGTTTTGATTCCTATAGCTTTGTATATAATCTAAAATCAGAAAGTGTGATGCCTCCAGCTTTCTTCTTTTTCAGAATTGTTTTTACTAATTGGGTTTTGTTGTGATTTCATATGAATTTCAGAGTTGTTTTCACTACTTTTGTGAAAAATGCCATTGAAATTTTGATAGGAGTTGCATAAAATTGACAAATGGCATTGGGTAGTATGGACATTTTAACAATATCCTTCCAATTTATGAACATAAATAGCTTTCCATTTATTTGTGTTTTCCTCGATTTCTTTCATCAATGTCTTTTAATGTTCAGTGTACACATAATTCACCTCCTTGGTTAAAGGAGGATGTTGGTTAAATTTAGTCCTAAATATTTTATTATTTTTAATGTTATTGTAAGGAGGATTTTCTTTATCTCTTTTTTAGATAATTTGTCATCAGATATAAAAATACAACTGCTTTTCATATTTAGATTTCATTTCCTGAAACATTACTAAATCTGTACATTAGTTCTAACAGTATTTTTTGTGGCGTCTTTATATTTTCTATATATAAGATCATACTATCTGCAAACAGAGACAATTTTCCTTCTTCCTTTCTGAAATGGGTGCCTTTTATTTCTTTTTCTTGCCTAATGTTTTGGCTAGGACTTCCAGTACTATGCCGAATAGGAGTAGTGAGCCAGGGATTTTTATGATACTTTAATCGCTTCCAAACCCAAAACTATCAATCATGTGATTTTAGAGCTTAAATTGGACAGATTACCATCTAGGGCTTCCTGTCTGCCTAACTGTGCAGTGGTACACACACACACACAGATCATTGTAAAATGTAGATTTTTAACAAATGGTTTTTAATGAATTAGTTAAACAAAACAGGGTGCAGTATTTAAAAAAAAAGTCAAGCATGGGAAAAAAGCCTTGGCATACTTTTAATTTTTCTGTTGGGGAAAGAAGAGTTTGGACATTGTCCAACGTATTTTTCTTATCTTAAGGAGAGATAAAATTGTTCCTAACTTGTTCCTGTAGAACTAAGACTCTCAGGAAGAGAATTTTTCATGGCTCCACTTGTTAAAATGTTGGTAAAGAAGGGTCAGGGAGGGTTCTACTAGACTTAGGCTGGGGGATACAATTCCAGCAGGGGCCAATATGGGTAAAATGCCCCAGTAGGAATGGCCTTGCCAAAGCATTTCCTTTGAGGCAGTAGTCTCTTCCACTTCGCAGTTGGATACTGTCTGAACCTTGGTGTTTCCCAAAGCTACTTCCAAGACTCAGTTTTCTTCAGATTTTATACACTGGCCCTGAAATTCTTGTCCTCTGCCAGGAAGTAGATTAACAAATATAAGGAGTTGATTCTTAAATATATAATCTTAACCTTAGACACATTAATGCAAGTTCTACTGGAAATTGCCACAGACATGGCTCACATTTTCCTCCAACCTAAGATGTCTGAAATAGAACTCATCGTCTGCCCATTCACCACTCCTTCCATTCTTGTCCAACAACACGAGTGACACACCCCAGTTACCTAACCCAAAACCTTGACTCATCATTGTCTCTTCTTCTGCACTTGCCACCAATCACCATGTCCTGTTGAATTAGCTTCCTAAACATATATGCAGTCTGTCTCTCACTCCTGCAAGCCAAGCCTGCATCATCTCTAGGCTAAAGTACTGTAGGAGTCTCCTAATTACATTTCTCTTAGTCCTGTTGTGACACAGACACCAGCCCGCAGTGTCTGCGGCATTATGGATGAGACATGAGACAAATGCACATGGACTACCGAGTCCTGTGGAGGAAAAGGGGCGGCATGGCTACTCCCTCAAGGGGGGAGCGCCTTGGAGTGGTCTAGCCACTGTCTGAAGGGGAGTGTGCGCCAACCCTTGCCTGGAAAGCTTTTATTGGGTTCAATTAGCACAGGAACACAGGTAAAGTTCATTAATTATTGTCAGGCAGCAAGGATCAAACAATAGATAGCATACAAAGAACCCTGAAGGCCTATTCTGAGTCAGGGTCTGTTAGCTAAAGGGCTACAAAACTTTGGGAAACAAACTCATTTCTTGCTCAGACCCTTATCATTTAATTGAGAGCATTCTTAGCAAGGCAGGTTTCACAGGATTTTACATATTCTTTCTTAAGCCTAATCACCCAGGGAACCCATCCTTTCCAGCACAGGGCTGCACTGCCCTCTGTCATTGTTTCAGGCTTAAATCAGGCAGGGGAAGTAAGGCAGCCAAGAGATTAAGAGACTTCTTGCAGACAGAATGTGGACTCAGGCTATGTCAAAGCTGAGGGGCGAGGGTCCATCACCCCCTTTTGCTATAGCCCCCCAAATCCTTCCCTGGGGCCTCCACCTGATCGTGCCTGTCTTAGGTCATCCCCGCCTTGGAGAATCTTACTCATCATTGGCTAACCAATCAAGCATTGGGGGCCAGGCAGGGTGAAGCAAAAGCAGAAGCGGCACCCCTGCCAGGGAGATGAGCTTTGTCTCCTTAGTGGCTTATGGTTCGAAGGTCGCTCACTCAGCCTTAACCATGGAGGATTTACAGCTTCTGAAACCAGGCAGGGTGGCTCCCAACACTGTTGCCCTCTAATTCTTCTTCCCACCACAGTGCTTCATCTGAAATGCAAATATGCCAGGATGTGGCTAGCTCTTCAAACTCTTCAAAGATTCCGTATTGCCCAAAGTTCAAACCTCTTAGCTTAGCAAACCTCTCCAACAATCTCCTTCTGCATCTACTCTTGCACCCTGGATTTCAGACATATAATCTGTTTTTAGTTCCCAGTATACATTGATAGTTCCCCAGTGCTGTGCTTTTGTTCCCAATTTCCTTTCTCCTTATCTGTACCCTCATCAATGGCAGCCTACTTACTCTTCAAGAGTTTCCAGACTCAAGAATTTTCTCCCCTGTAAAGCCTTTTCTGAACCACTCTCTAAACGCAAGGGCAGAATTGACTGTAAACTCGTTTGTGTTTCTGTTTACCCATTAGAATCTAAACTACAATACATCTGACTTTTAATTTCACTAACATCTATCTGCTTTATGCACAGGTTCTTGTTTCCTCAACACCTAGTGCCAACTTTTGGCATATAGTACACTGAAAATATTTTGGTTGTTTGCTTGATTGAAACAGTAAATGTGTACCTCCAGAGACTTTTTCCTTATTACCACGAATAGGCTTTTAGATTTTGTTTCCTTTTCATTATCATAAAGCTTTGCTCTGAACTGCTAAATGTTGTTTAATGGAGCTCACACTTTACATGGAATAATGATCTTGTTTTATGTCAGTATTTTAAGCCTCACCCCAGATTTATGTATTTTGTTACATAGATAACACTGCAATATAAGATTTCAAATCAATTTCTACAATCACTTTTAAAGGGATACTTATGGATTTTGCTATTATCATTTTAAAAAATATCTTCTTTCACTTTTTAAGGAAACATTGGCTCTTGCTGACAACAATAAATAAACATGTAGAGGGATTCAACTACTTATCACTTCTAATTTGATAATCTGATTTGGCTCCTTTGGGCAATGTTGTTAGAAACCATCTGATATACAGTATAGATTTGATAGATTTGATTTGCTGTTTCAGGTGGAATTTTCTTTAATCCTTCCTTTGTAAATTTCCTTCCAAAGGTATTGAGAAATGAGCCTTTTCCAGGCATATGTTAGGTAGGGATATGAAGTCAGTAGGCATGGCTACTTACCTGTATAGTACTAAAGGGAAATAAGGCAGTTACATGGACAGCTATAACACAAAGATTGGATAAGTGCTAGGGGAAGTATACAAAGTGCTGTGGGAACACAGAGGAGACACTTACTTCCAGGAGGAAAAGGAATCTAAGGAAAGCTTCATGGAAGGAGACTTCTAAGTGTGGCTTAGAAAATAAATAGCGTTTCAACAGATGAAGATTAGGGAAGGACATCGCACACGGAAGGACATGGGTAGTGAGTTGTGGCTGAGAAAGTCCGTGGTGTGTGGAGAAAAGGCAGTGAAGAAAGAGTCCAGAGTATAAAAAGGGTAGGGTAGGGTAGAGGATGTTGAAAACCAGGAAGATAATTTACCGGATCAATTAAGGAAGCCCTTGAATGCCTCACCAGCAATCAAGACCCACGGGAGGCTTTTGAGCCCCACGAAGAATCTTCTTTTCTTCTGCTATTATCTACCCACAGTGGCATATTATGTTCCCCTTATCTTTTATAGTCTGCATTTGCAAAGCAGTTGCCACAGTGTCACTCCTGTTTGTAGACATTCTTCTCTGTTTTGAAATCCTGCTTACTCCCCTCTCCCCCACACCTAGCCCCCCCCCTTAGTCTTTTGGAACAATGTTTTACTATTTGAACTTTCACCACATTTTTTCTTGGTTCCCTTGGGGACATTGCTATTAGAAACTAACTGATACGGTGTATAAATGGTTCTATAATTATACTCACTGTAATAAAGAATTATCAAAATCTTCTAGCTCTCTGCGATTTGATTTAAATATTATAGTCCCCACTTAATATCGGTTGTGTCATATTAATGATGCACACTGAGAAATGTTCTCTTGGGAAGGTAATATTACTTCTTTTATTCATTATTCTTTTTCAATTCACAAATTCAGATTTCATCCCCTTTTGCGGGGTGGGGTACACACAGTGTCAGAAATATATTGTAAATCTGTTCTTCCTGCGTGGCCTGTTATTTCGACTATCTTAAAGGTGTTTTATTAAGGTTTTATTCTGGTATAGTTTATATACCATAAACTCACCCATTTTAAGAGTCCAAATCAACGAATTTTAGTATATTTATAGAATTGTACAACTGTCACCACAATAAAATTTTAGAACATTTCTATGACCTTAAAAACAGAACATGCCCAGTTACAGTCATTCCTCATCCCCAGTGTCAGCCCTGCACACTGACTAATATACTTTGTCTTTTTATATTTGACTCTTTTTTTGACATTTTTTTATAAATGAAATTATACATGATGTGTTTTTTTGGTGTCTGGCTTCTTTCTGGGGTCCAGTCATGTTTTAGCCCATATCAGTACTTCTTCCATTTTTATTGCCAATAGTACTCCATCGTATGGAGACACTGCATTTGTTTATCCATTTGCCTATTGATCTCGACTTGAGTCATTTCCACTCTGGGGCTGGTATAAAAAATATCATTACGAACATTCGCATATAAGTTTTCGCCTGGATGTGTTTTCATTTCTTAGGGGTGGATTCTTAGGAGTGCAGTTGCTGGGCGGCGTGATACCTTTGTGATTACCCGTTTAAGAAAGTATCAACACGTTTTCCAAAATGGCTGCCCCAGCTTTGCAGCACCACCAGAAAAGTGTGATGGTTCCACTTCCTCTGGACGCTTGTGAACCCCAGCTATTGTCTCACTTTGATCGTAGACATTTTGGTGGGTGAGATGGATCTCGTTATGGTTTTAATTTCTATTTCCTAAATGACTAATGGTGTTAAGCATCTTTTCATAGGCTTATTGGCCACTTGTGTATTTTCTACAGGTAAATATCTATTTAAATCATTCGTCCATTTTTAATTGTTATTTGTCTTCATATTACTGAGTTGCAGTGGCTTTTATATTAATCTAGGTACAAATCCTTTATTAGGATTAGACACATGATTTATTAGGTACATGATTAGATACATGATTTCCAAACATTTTGGAAATGATTAAATACATGATTTATTAGATACATGATTTCCAAATATTTTCTCCCATTTTGTGGGTTGTTTTACAATTTCTTCTGCCTTTTTACTTTCTCGATGGTGTCTTACAATGCTCTAAAACTGTACATGTTGACAAAACTCAATGATCAGTTGTTACTTTTATCTCTGGACTTTCGGTATTCATCCAATTTATTTAAGGTGTGGGTCACATTAATTATGGGAACTCTTTCATCACATTATGATTATATAATGAAAGAAGGCCTTTTTTAAAATTTAATTCTTGTTCAAGTACAGTTTTCTGTCTTACATTCCCGGCCCTGCCCCCCCCAGTGCTCCCCACCTCCCTCCCATTTCACCCCCCACCTTAGTTATTGTCCATGTGTCCTTTATACTTGTTCATGTGAGTCCTTCCCCTCTTCCCCTGTGATTCTCTCCCCTGTCCCCTCTGGTTTCTGTCAGCTTGTTCTGTATTTCATTGTCTTTGGTCATATTTTGCTTGCTTGTTTGTGTTGTTGTTCTGATTCCTGTTCATGGTGAGATCATACGGTATTTGTCTTTTACCGCCTGGCTTATTTCGCTCAGCATAATGCTTCCCAGTTCCATCCTGAAAGAAGGCCTTTCTTACCTTCCTTGCAATGTGTTTGGGCCTGCTTTCCCCTGGGGCATCCACTGATCTCCCGTGGATTTCCAGAAATTACAGCAGTGAATTAAAATTACTTTCAGCTTTGGGGGTTCACTGCCTTCACACACTTCTCTTATTCCCCTCACCATCCTGACCTTAACTTTGAAGTAGGAGGGAATGTCTGTCCTGAGAGCTGCAGAGTATGTCATCCCCCAGCTCCTGCAGGGTCCCTGGGTCTCAGGAACCACCCACAGTCCATTCAAGAATGACTCCTGCACCTGCTCCTGGGGACAGGCTGCCCAAGTCGGCTCTTTTATCCGGGTATCCAGAACTCAAAGCAGCAACTAGGTGATGGAAGAATCTGAACTAGGACCCAGAAGACCTGGATTCTAGTCCTGAATCTGCCTTTTACTTGTTTTCGGTGACAGAATTCCTTAATCTTACTGTCATTTAACATTTTTCTTTAGTAAAGCAGCTTTCGAATTTCTAATGTCTTTTTCTTTATAGCAGTGGTTCTCAGTGTGTGAAGGGTGGGACGGGAGGGAACTGGGTGATAGTGTCATCCTGTCCCCACTCCCTTCTCTCGCAGACATTGGTAAGACAGTTTTGGTTCTAACAATCCAGAAGCACCATTGCATGTTTTGGGTAGAGGCCAGGGATGTTGCTAAACATCCTACCATGCACAGGACAGCTCCCCCAACCAAAAGCCCCAGAAGCAATAGTGACAGGCTTGAGAATTCCTACCTGAGAGCGTATTTTTATTAGTATTTTAAGAGAAATTCCCCTCTCTTGTTTTATCCAAATATTTCCTTTCTTCCACAGCAAAAGCTGCAAGGTGGAGCCTTCTCGGTTCATTCTAATCCATGATGATTATTTTTTCATTTTCAGAATCCCTGTTGTACTTGTTATTATATCACTATAAGCCTAGTGCAATGAAAAATAAAACTAGAACTGTAGACAATTTGTCTTTTAAGCAATAAGAAATCTATATTTATAAGCTAATCAATGAAAATACAATTTATGAGATTTTTGCATTTTGTCATCAAAGTAATTCTGGGCATTATGAAACTTTTTTTATTCCAGCTGATCTTCTTGGGGTACCAGAAACCTCCATTACTCACAGCTCACAGTAAATGTTACCAATTTACATGTCAGGGTCATTTGAGGATCTTTCTCAGGCCCAGTCCATTTCAGGCTCTTCACTGGGGGCTCAGTCCAGCAAAAAAGGTCCCAATGCTTCCATTCCGGGGGGCAGGGACCCTGCTCAGGCTCACCAAGGGGCCATCTGTCAGCTGAAGGAACAAGGGCCAGTTGGGTGGCGATTTCACAGCAGGGCTGCTCCACCGTGCACCCAGGGGATCTGTTTTCTAAAATAAATCTGAGCTTTCTCTTCATGCGTCACCCTGGTTTAACATTGCTCCACCATATTATGTCGACCATGAAAATCTTTCTTTGCCAAACTATGAACCAGCTTAAGAAGCACATTCTAGAGCTTGTCATCAGAGGTGCTTGTGGAAACATTAAACAGCACCAGGTGCAGAATTGACCCCTAGAGGACCACTGCTCAATATGCCCCCAGGCTGACATTTAACCATCGATGACTTCTGACGAGGGCCCTCGGACCAACAGCACACCAGTCAATAGTGTTCCTCCAACCCTGCATTCCCAGAATCACTTCTGCTTAGAGCTGACCTCATTTATTCTCATTAGTTGTTTGACTTGGATAGCGTAGCTAAAATGTAAAGACAACTGAAAATGACATAAAGATTATAGACTCCATCGTGTGGCAGCGAACATGAAAATGCCATGGTTTTTCAGTTTTTGTTTCACCTTAACAGGTGACTAAGGATCTCTGTGCTCCTTTTTTCGTGAAATCTGCTTTCCTAATTGTCCTCACTGAGCCTTGATTTGACCATATGGACTCTGTTGGTGTGTGTACGTATATGTGAGTGTTTGTCTATGCGTGCATGCAGAGGGGTTAATCTGCTCAATTGGCATTGGAATTTACCTGATATTCTCCCTGTGGAATATTCATGGTTAATTTTATAATTTTACTAAATAAATCCAACCAGTAATTTTCCATTTTATTCATTTATTTCATTGGAATTTGGTAAAAAAAATTAGGAATCGTGTTTTTACTAATGATCTTTATTTATTAGAGCAATTTTAGATTTACAGCAAAACTGAGCAAAAAGTACAAAGATTTGTTATATGAGTCCAATTCCTTCCTTATATGCTCCCTTATAACTGATGAGTCACTACTGATACATTATTATTAACGAAAGTCTATAGTTCCCATTAGGGTTCACTCTTTGTGTTGTACAGGGTTTTGTCAATGCATAATATTTTGTATCCATCATTACAGCATCAAACAGAATAATTTATCTGCCTTAAAAATCCACTGTGATCCACCCATCCATCCCTCTTGCTCCCCACTACCTCCGTCACGCCCTCTGACCACTGGTCTCTTTACTATCTTTACAGTCTTGTCTCTACCAGATTGTTGCATAGTGGAAATCATTTAATATATATCGTCTTTCTTGGATTGACTTCTTTCACTCTGAAATACACATTTAAGTCTTTTATCTTTCTTCTCAGTAGTTCATTTCTCTATTTTGCAGAATAATGTTCCATTGTATAGCTGCGTGACGTTTTGTGTATCCATTCACCTAGTGAATAATATTTCGATTGCTTTCAATTTTTGCAATTATAAATAAAGCTGCTATAAATATTCTTGTGCAGATTTTGTGTGGACAACAGTTTTCAACTCATTTGGATAAATGCCTAGAAGTGCAATTGCTGGATCATATGGTACGTACATGTTTAGTTTTGCAGAAAATTGCCCAACTGTCTTTCAAAGTATGTACCATTTTGTATATACACCAGGAATGAATAAGGATTCCCCTACTTCACTCACATCCACTATAGCATTTGGTAATGTCAGTATTTTGGATTTTAACCATTCTAACAGATGTATAGTTATAGCTCATTGTTTTAACTTGCAATTCCCTTACGACACCATGAAGTTGAGCTTCTTTTTATATGCTTGTTACCTGCTTATATTCTTTGGTGAGGTGTTTCTTCAGATCATTTACCCTTCTTTGCATTGGACTGTTTTCTTCTTAAGAAATACTTGTGTATTTTGGATATGTCTTTTATCAGATACATAATTTTTGCAAATATTATTCCCCAGTCTGTGACTTCTTTTCATTCTTTTAAAAGCGTTAGCAGAGCAAGAGTTTTGAATTTTAAGAAGTACCTCATCACCAAACCAAGGATCAACTAGATGTTCTCCTATGCTGTTTTCTAGGAGTTTCATCATTTTGCATTTAGGTTCGTGACCCCCTTTGGGTTAATGCTTGTGAAAGGTGTACAGTGAGTGTCTACATTCTAGTTGCTCATGTGGATGTCCAGTTACTCTAGCACCAGTTGTTAAAGATGCCACCATTTTTCCATTGCTTTGCCTTTGCTTCTTCATTAAAGATCAGCTGATCACTTTTGTGTGAATCTATGTCTGGGCTCTGTATATTCCCTTCCATTGACTTACATGTTTTCTCTTTCACCGGTACCACACTTTCTTGATTACGATAGCTTTTTGGTAGACTCAAAGTAGGGTCGTGTTAGTTCTATGATTTAGTTCTTCTACTTCAATAGTATGCTAGCCCTCTTTGTTTTGGGGGGAGTTTTTTTGCCTCTGCATAAACTTTAGAATCCTTTTGTGGATATCCACCAAGTAACTTGCTGAGATTTTGATTTTGACTACATTTAATCCATGTATCAAGTTGTGAAGAATTGACACCTTAATAATATGGGGTCTTCCTGTCTGTGAACACGGAAAATCTTTCCATTCACTAAGAGCTTTGGTTTTGTTCACCAGAGATTTATAGTTCTCTTCATATATTGCTTACGCATATTTTATTAGAGCCATATTCAAGTAATTAATTTGGTGCTAATGTAAACAGTGTTGTGTTTTTAATTCTAAAATTCAATGGTTCACTGCTAATATACTGAAAAAGTAATTTAATTTGTGTACTGGTCTTTTATCTTGTAACCCTGGCTATACCTGCTTGTTAGTTGCAGGAGTTATTTTTAATTCTTTGAGATTTTCTACATAGATTACCATGTCATGCATGAACTAAGACAATTTTATTGCCTCCTTACCATATGTAGACCTTTTATTTCCTTTTATTATTTTTACAAGGAAAAAATGTTTTTCATTAGTAGCATTTACTAGCACTTCTAGTATGATGTTTAAAAACAGTGGTAAGAGGTCTGGCTGGTGTAGCTCAATGGATTGAGCGTGGGCCTGTGAACCACACAATTACGGTTCGATTCCCAGTCAGGCCACATACCTGGGTTGCAGGCTAGTTCCCAGCAGGAGACTCACAAGAAGCAATCATACATTGATGTTTCTCTCCTTCTCTCCTTCCCTTCCTCTCCAAAGACAAATAAATAAAACCTTAAAAAAATAAAAACAGTGGTAAGAGGAGTCATCCTTGCTTATTTCCGATCTTAGCAAGAAAGCATCCGGTTTCATGCCATTCAGTATGGTATTGCCTGTAGGACTTTGAAAAATATTTTTTTGTCAAGTTGAGGAAGCTTTCCTCTATAGCTTGTTGAGTTTTTTTTATTATAAATGGCTTTTGAATTTTGTCAAATGCTTTTTGTGTACCCATTGGTACAATCATATGATTTTTCTTCTTTAGCCTGTTATTGTGGTGAATGACATTAATTATTTTTGAATGTCGAACCAGCCTTGCATGGCTAAGTAAATTCCAACGAATTATGGTCTGTAATTTTTTCATACAATTTTGGATTTGATTTGCCAATATTTTCTTGAGGTTTTTTGTGTCTATATTTATGAGAATATTAGTCTATAGTTTTCTTTCCTTATAATGTTTTTGTCAGTTTTCTATTTCAGTCCTGCCTAATATAGCATCAAAATGGACCACCAATGATCAATACTTATTGATAGAATTATTTTCACTTCACAATTCATAAGTTATCCAAGTTGAATTAGATGAAGTTAACTAGTTCTCAAAACCTTAACTAATAAAGAATTTTCTCCCCAACATTATTTAGATCAAGAGCATTCTTTTATTATAGATATAGTCAATCAATTATATGGAAGTAACTTGCCAAGTTTAAGATCACAGTTCTGATAGAAATTTTGTTTCATACTCATCAAGACCTTAAGAAAATATGGCTGAGAAAAAGCTGTGCAAACCCAAAATTACAATTTAAAACTCAATATCATAAAGATTAGAGAATTGGAGTGAGTGATAGTTTCATTTACTTATTAGTTGGTATTTTGAAAATGATTTACACAGTGAAAAAGATAAGAGAGCTGCTGAGTTTAAAGGTATATCTCTATTAAGAAGAATCATGATTGCATGATAGGACATGATTAGGACCTAAATTATTATATTATATTTATGTTTGATTTGTCTTGAGGGATATATATATATTGCTCCATTTGCAAATGACATACCAAAGCATTATGAAAATTAAACAGAACTTAAGCAAATAACTTATTTTTATGTTCATTATTTATTTTCTTGTTTACATTCATGGTCTACCCAGTATTTAATTTAATAGGTACATGATTACGAGCTTGGTATCTCAATCACCGCTCCACACAAATGCCCACATTCAGAACAATAACCCCATAATCTGGTTGCACCCCATCCTGTTAACTGTTATTTTTATTATTTTTAAATTTAATTTAATTTTAATTATTGTTCAAATACAGTTTTCTGCCTTTTACCCCCATCCCAGCTCACCCCCACAGCTCTCCCTAACTCCCTCCCATTTCCACCCCAGCCCTTGTTATTGTCCATGTATTCTTTATACTTGTTCCTGCAAATACTTCCCCTTTTCCCCTGAAATTCCCTCCCCTTTGGTCACTATCAGCCTGTTGACAATTTCAGTGCCATTGGTTATATTTTGCTTGCTTGTTTGTTTTGTTCATTAGGTTCCTGTTAAATGTGAGATCACATGGTATTTGTCTTTCACCACCTTGCTTATTTTGCTTAGCATAATGCTTTCCAGTTCCATCCATGCTGTTGCAAAGGGTAGGAGCTCCTTCTTTCTTTCTACTGCATAGAATTCCACTGTGTAAATGTACCATGGTTTTTTGATCCATTCATTTACTGATGGGTACCTAGGTTGCTTCCAGCACTTGGCTATGGTAGATTGTGCTGCTGTGAACATTGGGGTGCACAGGTTCTTTTGGATTGGTGTTTCAGGGTTCTTAGGATATAATCCTAACAGTGGGATTGCTGGGTCAAAAGACAGATTCATTTTTAGTTTTCTTAGAAAATTCCATACTGTTTTCCATCGTGGTTGTACCAGTCTGCAATCCCACCAACAGTGCACTAGGGTTCCTTTTTCTCCACAACCTCTCCAACAGTTGTTGTTTGTTGCTTTGTTTATGATGGCTGTTCTGACTGGTGTGAACTTTTAAAGTGATGGTAAGAGTAATTAATAGAATGCTACAGTGTGCCAGGTGCTAGTGTGTTACAGGCATTAATTTGTCAAATTATTATAACAACCCTACAAGGCAGGCATTGATATTTTCCCTTATTTTACACATGAGGTACTTGAGACACAGAGCCACTGCAGAATGTGTACAAAGTCACGTAGCTGGTAGTTGGTGCAACCAATACCTAAACCAGGTAATATAAATTTAGAATTTTCTTCCATCTACTGCACTATACTGACTTCTAATTAAAGACAAGCAAATACCTTCAACTCTCCTTAAATGAGTTCTGTTTTTCTTTTGTTTGAAATCTTGTAGACTTTTTAGACAAAATAGAAAAAGAAAATAATTCTATTTTGACCCCTTTGTACTAGTCTTTATATTTTATTATCAATGTAACCTAATTTAATGATTTAAATCTCCAAAAGGTATTTATTAACTTTCTTAACTGAGAAATCTGGGAGTGCTTCTTAACTTCAGGCACAGTTGGATCCAGGAACTCAAGTCCTATTCTTAGACTGGTCTTTTTCTACAACTCTCAGGTGCATTTTATTCATGAAATGGACTAAATATTCTCTCATAGTTATATCCCAGCAGCTTAACAAATGCAATGCAATAGTTAATTATGTTTTTATTAATAGAGCAATGTTTTAAAATTTTTTATAAGA
This sequence comes from Sturnira hondurensis, assembly GCF_014824575.4. NCBI lineage: Eukaryota > Metazoa > Chordata > Mammalia > Chiroptera > Phyllostomidae > Sturnira > Sturnira hondurensis. Next base: position 3,269,535 of record NW_028083443.1, read on the forward strand.
GCTTATGATTTTGCTCAGGTCTATATTACTTACAAGTCTAGAAGATGGTCTCTGTGCTACCATAACTTACAGGGACTTTTAGAGTTTTCTGGACTCTTTTTGATGTCTACTCTTAGTTAAGATTGTAAAATATCTCATTAACATTGCTCACACCTCACACTAATTCACTTTTATGTAATTAAATTAATACACTTATATAAAGATACCCATCCTGATTTAGCTTCTAATACACTGTCCCCAATTTTTATTGTTCATTTTCTGATTCTGACTCTCATGTGGGAGAGGAATGAAAATTGCTCCCCAAAGTGTTGAAATAGTGAACTAGATATGAGCAAAGTCACAAATGTAGACTCAACAAAAGCTGACTGACAATATCTTCACATTGAGTTTCCTTCCCTACAGCCCTGGCTTTCAGCACTATTCCCAGTTGCTAACAATGTAATGAAGGTTATGACCAGCTCTCCCTCCATTGTATATCATTACTCTCTGAAGCTATAGCATGCCCTATCTAATCTCTCAATGTTCATCGCGTTTGTTAAGCTGCTGGGATGTAACTATGAGAGACTATTTAGTCCATCTCATGAATAAAATGCACCTGAGAGTTGTAGATCTTCCCTAGGGTTTATGAGTGCTTCTAGAAAGAGCAGAGAGGTCTCCTCAAAAGGTAGGTAAGATAAATTACTGTGCAAAGATTCAAGGCGTAACCAGGGTCATGGCCCTCCCCAACCCCACAATAATTTTCCCATTCATATGGATGATTAGCAGGTGGGATGTGGCAATGCAGTTGGCCTTTGCCAGTTTCCTCCTACAAGTAGGGCTGGACTTGCCCTTGGTCCAATACAATGCGTGTGCACTGGAACCACACTTTTTAGAGTGCTCTCTTTCCTCATCTATTTCCCGGTACTTTCCTGAGACATATGCACTCTAAGACTTTGCTCTGAGATGGGGCTTTACTTAGGCACTTCCAACTTGAAAGCAAGTGAGCCTTCTTGCTTGGCTCTTCCTTCCTTCTCCCAATATGTCTGAGTCTCAGCTCACTCCTCTGGTTCATGTCGCTCAAAAGCCTTCCAATGTTCCTTTTTTCCCACAGTGGGGCTTGGTGGCCACTAATTCAGAGTTCCAAGCAAGACTCTGAGAATGCTAAAAACCTTTACCAATGTAGCTGGTCTTAGAAGATTGGTTTTCTTCCTAACTCCTAGGGAGTTACTTTCATTTTATGAGTAAGTCAAATGGTTTCAAAGTCAGTAAGAGTAAAAACATTTGAACTTTTGTATTAAACACATAAGTTGAACTTTTCATACCTCATCTGTCTTCTGCTATGTAGTTAGTCAATCTGTGTAGCTTGAGGATTTCACCAGTTCTTCATCTGCTCCTTTCTCGGGATCGAGCAGAAATGCAAATGGCACTTTGATTGTGTCTTCCTTCTGGACAGGTCATTCTTGCTTCATCACTGTCCCGTAGGATTCTTTGCAATGATGGAGATGTTCCAAATCTGTTATAAACACTTGATATGTAGCTGGTATCACTGAGAAGATGAACTTGTAATTTTTAAAAGTCTAATAAATGTAAATTTAAATAACAACACGCAAGTAGTGGCCCCTCATTTTGGACAAAAAAAGTTTAGGTTTTCTGAAAAGCAACTTAATAACATATCAGGAATTCAAAATATTGATATTATATTTAAAATGTTGATATATATTTGTTGATACTGATCAATAAAAATGTTTATCATATCAATATATCAATATATGTAAATCAACAATTTACATATATTGATATGATTGATATATACGTTTATGTTAATAAAAAATGTTGCTATTTTATAGGCTTTACTTTTAAAGTTCACAGTAAAATTGAGAGGAAGGTACATAGAGTTTCCATATACCTCCTGACTCCACTTAATATGTTTTTTTGTTTTAAGGACTATATTTCAAGCCAAAATAGCCAGTAAAAGATTCATATATAAGAATGTTTATCATAATGCTTATGTTCAAAATAAATTGGGAAGAGAAGTAAATTATGGTTCATGCCTTTGCTGTTAATATTTTAGCTTAAAAGGAAATTTAAATACATGGTCTCATGATTATGTTATGGTATTAAATAAATATACATGGATTTAAACTTTCTATTTAATGCTATCCAAATTTAATATAGATACATAATATACTGAATTTATATAACTGCAGGAAAAAACTAAACTATTAATAACCTTAATTTTGAATAATGAGTATATAAGTGATTTTAGTTTTCTATTTATATTTTACTTGTGATTTAAAACTTTTATCCAATGAATAGAGATCACTTCTTAAATAAGAAAATCTTAAGAAAACACTTAAAAATCGTTGTATAAGTTATAGAAGTCATGGAAAATAATAATTGAGAAAAGAACATTGGGTTTGGTGAGTAGAAGGTCAGTGATGGAATTTGAAAGAGCAGATTAAGGTAGGCGGTGTCAGAAGAGGTCCAAGGGGATCAGAGGGAGATGTGAGCAGAAACCCACAGGCATCAGGCTCTGCCTGCCCTTTAGAAAGTGTGGCTGTGAAATGAAGGAGGAGAATATATCATAATCATTTCATCTTTTTAGTGTCAAATAGGTATCGTACTTGATTTTTACATTTAACTGAAAAAAATCAACACCATGCCCATTATAATAAGAACACTGAGACTTAGAGAAACTAGCTTGGCTCACATAAACAGAGCAATGGCACTAAAATCTGTTGATTTCCACCATGCAGCAAGCACACTCTCCTACAGAACAGGAAGTAAGGACAGGGAGATGGTGTATTTTATTTGTTTTTATTTTGTATTTTATTCTGGTCTCAGCTAGTGATGGCCCACCTCAGTAAGAAGGCAGGAATCACAGAGCACTGTACTCTCCTTTATTTAGTATTTAGTTTCCTTGACATTCAAGTGGCAGCTAACGTATGAGTTTGGCCCCAGGACTGCGTGGACTCAGACCTCTGTTCCCCTGTTCCTCTCTGCATGACCTTGGCGCACCATTTGGCCCCTCCAGCCTCAATTTTTAAAAATTTATCTAGCAGAGACAATAGCACCAACCTCGCAGAGTTATTATGAAGATTAGGGGGATAATATATGTAAGAGCACCTACTACAGCGTCCAACACAAAATAGTCTTCTTACAAGATGGATTTGGGTGTTAATACTATTTTTGTAATAATATGAATTTTCTTTTATTTCTTCGAGGTGGTAGAGGGCAGATCTTTATCCTGTTATATATTTAGAAATAGTCTATATCTTAATGTGAAGGGTGAAGGAAATTTTAGTTATTGACTGATTCGTTCCCTAACAAACTTCTTTCCTGCCAGCCACGTGCTCAGCACAGTACTAGGAAGTAAAGATGGAAGAAAGAGGTAGGAACTGGCTTTCTACTAAGAAGCAAGTGGAGAGGCACTCATGTAAAGTGGTTATTATAATGCAGTTAATAACTGCTCTGAGTGGAACCTAGTCAACAAAACAAACAAGCAAGCAAAATATAACCAAAAACACTGAAATTAAGAACAAGCTGACCATAACCAGAGGGGAGGTGGCAGGAGATAATGGGGGGGGGAGGTTGTCAGGAGCATGTACAAAACCAAAGGTGGGGGCAGGATCAAGGGTGGGAAGTGGGGATGGCTGGGGTTGGGGGGGGGCAGAATGGAGACAACTGTGCTTGAACACCAATAAAAATGTGGAGAAAAAGAAATATTAGGAAGGGTGTATATAATAACTATGTTTAAATAATTAAAAAATTAAAAGCCATAATAGAAACCATGAAAAAAATAACTGCTTTGACAGAGAGATAAGCTGAGTGCTAGGGAGGCCTGGGGGAGGTGGCACTCTGTCTGGAGTGTGTGCAAAAGGCATCACAGAGGAGGTGACTTTTTACAGTAATAATAACTAATACCATCTTATAGGGCCCGGAACTGTTGGAAGAGTTTTGCCTATTTTATTGCATCTGCTCTTCATTATGTCACCCTGCCTCCTACCTCATAACCCTCCAGAGAAATTGCAATATTAGCAAATTCTCTAGCATACCATCCAGAAAAAGTGAAGGTACAGAGTTTTCCATGTTTTTTTCTACAGGAAGCTTCCCTTCACAGATGTTATCATAAAAGAATTTCACAGACAAATCACTTTGAGAAATAAGTAATGCTTTTGTGTTCTTGGAGTTGGCAATGCACAGTCATATTTTACAGGTTCTAAGAAGCTGTTGAGATTTTTAAACTCAGATTTCCCCAAATACAAGCACAATTTATGTAAAAAAAATAGCAACTATAAACACTTAAGGATCAAGGTTTTGTGGAATTCTATGGAAATGCTGATTTAGGCTATCATCCATCTAAGCAAATGTCTGGTCTCTGGAGCACCCTTTTCAAAAAAATTTATTAACAGGGAGAGGCATTGGAGGGACGGTAACTTTTGTTACATATTTTAAGATATTTCTAAATGTTCATAGCAGCACAATTTACAATAGCCAAGAGTTGGAAGCAACCTAGGTGCCCATCAGTAAATGAATGGATCAAAAAACTATGGTACATATACACAATGGAATTTTATGCTGCAGAAAGAAAGAAGGAGCTCCTACCTTTTGCAACATCATGGATGGAACTGGAAAGCATTATGCTGAGTGAAATAAGCCAGGTGTTGAAGGACAAATACCATATGATCTCACCTTTAACAGGAAGCTAAATAACAAAACAAACAGGCAAGCAAAATATAACCAAAGACACTGAAATAGAGAACAGGCAGACAGTGACCAGAGGGGAGAGGGGAGGGAATTTCAGGGGAAATAGGGGAGGGATTTAGAGGAACATATATAAAGGATACATGGACAACTGAGAAAGGTGGAAATGGGAGGGAGGGGGGAGCACAGGGGTGGGATGGGATGGGAGTAATAAACAGAAAACTGTACTTGAAAAATAATTAAATAAAAAAATTGAAAAAAAAAAGATATTTCTAAATGGCACAGGCGTGACATAAGTGAATAGTAGTAGGAGAAGTCGGGAAGTGGCATAGAAGACACAACCAGGAAAAGGCAAAGCTTTGGAAGAGACCATGCTGTTTAGAAGAGAGTAACTTTCTAACAACGATGGTTAAGACCTTGATAAATTTCAGGAAGGTGATGTTATCACAAAGGGTTTAGAAAAGAAATGATAACTGTCATTGCAGTAATGGGAAACTATACACTGAGTTCATATTATTTTGCCCAGTTTTACTCTATCTTAAATCATTGCCAATTAAAATTTCACATATTTTTTAAGTTTCTCAAAATTCTAAAATTTGCTTTTGCAATATTACCTGTCTGAAGGTAATAAGCCTACTGAAACCACCAAAAAATATTTTAAGCAGTTTATGGTATTTAATTGCATGATTGGTTTTCGTTGATATTGCAGCCATGACCTGAAATTTCTTATCGAATATAATAAATCTTTGCTTATGTCTGGCTAATTATTACAATTTGATGGATATCTGTTTAATGTAATGAAATGGACGTGAGTCTAACACTTGTGTTTCACTTTAATATTTTGATGTAAGCGGTTATAGAAAATGAGGAAATAATGCAAAGGCGTATTCCAGAGTCGTCCCTCTCTACCCCCACCCATCTCTTTTGCATTTGGGCTTTTGAAGTTTTTGGATTGCCATCAATTGCTCCATTTACTTTTGGTTCACACATCAAAACTTTAGTCATTAGCTCAAATTCACTGACCCTCATAGGAAAATATGAAAGGCTAGATGGAGCGAGATGGGGTATGACCACACAGTCGCAAAAACTGCATTGCAAAGGGAAGCACCAGGAACTGACTGACATTTGTTTGGGACCAGCACCAAGGGGACCCGGGGAGAGGATTCGGGGACACCGATGCGTCCTCTGCCCCCCAGGGAGGGGAGAAGGGCTGGCGCAGCAGAATCCGGAGAGTACAGCGGAGGTCTGCTTTCTTTCCCTCTTATTGGTCAACTCTGGTTTCACAATGTGCATCTCTTTTCCTACACGATTGTAATGAAAAACCAAAAGAATTAACGAAGGTTTACTTTTTTAATTAAATGTAGTACCACTTAGGAAGATGTATGCTGATCTGAGGCCAGATCTGCCGCCCTCAGCTTTACGGGCGCGAGCCCCAGCAGAGGCTGTAAAGCTCTCGATAAGAGAGGTGAGGAGCAAGGTGCAGGTCCCCCAGCGATAACCTCCTGACTCCGACATTATAGGTCTTTCTGCTGGAATTGAGTTCTACATCTTACTCGATGGGTTATTGTCACAGATGAGTAATGAACGCACCCTGCCAGAGTCCCAAGGTGCGGGAGGCAGCCGCGCAGGCCACCGGGAGGCCCAGCTGCGGATGCCCAAAGGGAAGGAAGGCAGTTAAAGGCGCAGGGGCAGCGGGGTCTGAGGCTGCACGGGACCAGTCCGGGAGCCGCCAGGAGCGGGGCCTGCTGGCTGGGGCAGGGCGGTGTGCATTAATCACAGTGCTCCCTGGGCTAATGGGCGTTGCAGAGAAGGCAGCCGGGACCGCAGAACAAAGGCGGACTGTGATGGAGAGAGCATCTCTTCCAGCTGGGAGTTCGCGGGGTTGGTTTTTAGGTGAAATAAGTCACCGTTCCCAACACCAGCAAGGCATGAATAGGTAGCACGTTAAAGGGAGCCTCTTTTCTTGCCTTCCAGGGTTCCTTTGTGAACCGAATTTGTTTACCTGGACGTCTGAGTGCCTTGCGGCTTCCTAAGGAGTTACTCAGTGGTGAAGGCACTCTTCTGAGGACCAACACTGCAGGCTTGATACGCATTCTGAGTTAGTTTCTGCTTACAATTTTACAGATAAACATTGGGGAAACTTCAGAGGTATGACAGATGATATCATTAACTATGATTTTGAAAATCCCTGTTTGCAGGGCATTTATAGATTGTTCTTAGAATTACCATTAAATTGATTAATCAAATAGATCTGCATTTAAAAACAAACAAAAAATCCCAGCTGGACCGGTTATCTGCAGTGGATTCTGATGCTCCACTTGACCATTTCCTCTCTTGGAGAGAGAGGGAAGAGGAAGTATGCTTCTAGCCAAGGACAGCAGAACTTGAAGGTCAGAAATTGAAAATATGTTACCTATTTCTAGGAGGTTAAGATAATGCATAGTTTTTAGAAGAAGGTAAACCAATAGACATTTTATTTTATATTTTTATAGAATTGTATAATTATAATCTTTTCTCATTCAGGAAAAATTTTATCATCTTCACATTTGGCCAAAAATAGTTCTAACGCTTTTTTTTGAAGATTTTATTTATTTATTTTTAGAGAGAGGAAAAGGGAAAGAGAAAGAGAGGGAGAGAAGCATCAATGTGTGGTTGCCTCTCACACTCCCTCTATTGGGGGACCTGGTCTGCAACCCAGGCCTGTGACCTGACTGGGAACTTAATCGGTGACCACCTGGTTCTCAGGCCAGCACTCAATCCACTGAGACACACCAGCCATAGCTAATGCTTTGTTTTTAAAGTGTGAAGTCAGAAATTCTTGGAGAAAAGGAGGGAGAAAGTCAGAATTAAGTAGTAAGCACAGTAAGCAGAGCACTAGCTGAGGCTGGGAAAAACAGGAGAGACAAAGTTTCCCTCCAACCAAGAGCTAAAGTGTGTGACCTGGGTGACCCCGTGCTGTGAACTTGCTCACTAGTCAATCACGTGGGTCAGAGTAGGGACAGCCCACTGCAACCCTTTCCCTTTGCAATGATAAAACCATGTGAGATACCCAGCAGCCTGGGAAAACTTTGTTTCCATTTTGTGATTCAGTTCCCCTTTTTAATTAAGCCATTCCCCCCGCCCCCATTTTTAGTAGCTGTGGTAGAGCAATCTGCCACACCTACACCTTCACATTCTGTGCTGATGGGTGAGGCAGCACGTTAGCCACATGGAGGTCATGGTCATGCAACCGAGAATCGAGTTTTGTTTTGCCCACTAGGAATTGTTTGGCTTTTGGCTAGTGGTTTTATTTTGGAGTAGGGGTCTCCTCTTTCTCATCTGTAAAATTTGAACTTGGCAATGGAATTTCATTGATTCTTTGCTCATTGCCCTTAAGTGCAATGCAACTACAAAACCCTCAAGTCTGTCTACTTGCCTTTGAACACAGGATTTAGAACTGTAGATGAGAGATCTATCATGACCTAAGTTATGCTACCTATTCCAATAATAATAGTCTGCTAAACTCATGCACATAGTTTACCAGGTACAGTTTCTTAGTGCTTTAAATATGGAGAAATCTGAGGATTTTAGATAATGGTGTTGAGCATTCCAGTAACTGCCAAGTTAACAAATCAATTTCGGTAAGTTCTGTTTTCTAATTTGCAGGGCTGTCTTGTGATTTCTTCTCTAGACCTATCTGATGGGTGGTTCTGGCTCACTTTCTGCAAACAAGCGTGATCCTCTCCTGTCACTGTATTATAGTGATCTGAGCCCAAAGTGGACCCACTTCCATAAGAATGCTGTGGGCCAGTTAGTATGTATCTGTGCGAATAAAGACCCAGGCTTCGTGGTTCAGGAGCAACTGCTGGGTCATCATCTGTATAAATACATTTGGTGTCCACAGTCCTGGAAATAAACGTGTTGAACCAGAGAACCCATAGAAGCTCTTATTTCAGAAAAACAGTTGTCTGTTCCATCACTTAGAGTAAATCAGAGTCCAATTTTGAGCCAGGAAAGGAGATTGAATGAGTACATTATGATTTGGAAAATCAATTCTGTTAGTTAACCTTCAACCCACAGCAGTACCCCAGCAGGCTTAGGTCAAATGAGTATTAATGAATGTTTTTGAATTTGTGATTCTAATGGATAGGGTTATCATATTATTATTTTTTACACTAAATTTTTAAATTTTACAAATGACTGGATTAGCTTAAAATATATGAAATGCATGATTTCCAAAAGAGAGAGGGGGGCAAAAATCCTCATAAGTAGGAGACTCAAAGCATGACTCTGTACATAATCTTAAAAGTCTAATTCAGTTTAAGATAGTAATTATAGATGAGAATCTGAAAATGTATTTAGCTATAGACATACCATATATGTGTAAATATATCATATATACTCACATAGGATATACTCACATATATTATATATATATATACACATACATATATATAATTTTTCCTTCATGTTAAAATTTCTCAGGCAGTGTTCCTTTAGAGCCCTACAGACATATCAGTAAGCAAATTCCTAATATATAAGACAGATCTAATGGTGGAAAGCATAAGCAAGTATTTATTCCTTGCTACACAAAGATTACATTGGTGAGTAAAATATGTTCCCGAACGAAAATAATCCCAACGCTCCCTCTTCTAAAATGGAATTCCTTTCCAGAGTTTGCTGCACCCTGTGCCATCATACATTCTAATGCATTTGAATAGCCGCTAAAAAGAAACTAAGTTTTTGCTCAAATTTAAAACAGGAAGATCCATTTCTGCCGAACAGTCTTGTAGCAGCGCGTTCCCTGAAGTGTATCCCATCTGCTTTTGGGAGCTCTCATTGCAATATGCCGTGATTGCAGGATAAGCACACCATTTTCCTGTCAATACTTTCCTATTAGCCTCCTGGATCCATACATCATCATCTTGCTGGCCTGCAGTTTGCTTATCTTTGTCTCCGAGGCTGCCTTTGATTTATCTAACACCCAAGCTAATGAGGCCTGGAGCCCAGGGTGGCTCCAAGGATAATGTACTCCTGTATAAAAATGCTTAAGGAAGGATCAAGTGTTAATCCATTCTAGACTAAAAGGCCTAGCCCTTCAACAAACGTTGTATTTCTTAATCACTAAACTAAGACTATAATAGCTCCCCCTTAAGCTACTACCATCAGTAGAACTATACACACACGAACTACATGGGATTTACCAACAAAACAAAACAAAACTGAAAACTGGGTTTTAATTTGTGCTTCTTAAAAAAAAAAGGCCAAAAATAGTTCCTATCCAAGTAACTATCACTGCCATTATTTGACAGCATTCTTATGCAAAAATAAGTTAGCTTTAATATTTAATTTACGGTAATAGTTTTACATTCCCTAGCTGGGACTTGGGTTTTTCTAAAGACAAAATAACAGAAGCTACAATGATATTGTGGCAAGGATAAATCAGGCCAGCTACTTCAATAATGGAAGTAATTACAAAGTTTCCATATCTGAAATGTACCCAGTGGTTAGGGGTTGTTTAATTAACATAAAAATTTCAATATTATCAGCAAGTGTGTTGGTATCACAAAAGCATTGTTAAAAATGTTTTTTTAATAGTAATGATTTTCACTGTTTTAGTTATATTTGCTTCAGCCTTAAAACACTTTTACTGATACGGAGTGGATTCTACATTATTACAACTATATGGCACAGCATAAAGAGGCTAGTGACTATTTAATTCCATCAATATAAATAACCTAAAAACATAGGTTCAAAATATTTCTCTTAGAAATAATGTCCAAATAGGAAATCTGTATTAGCCTACATGCATATATAATTCCTGAATATCAACTTCTATTTATTTTTTTTTCAGTGTAAAGAAACTTAAATTTGGTGTACTTTCTTATTTTAAGTATTTTCTCTGTGTTAATCATATACAATGAGAAATAATATGCAGAAGATTCTTCTGTTGATTAATTTTTTGCTCCTACTAAAATTAAAACTATTCTATTTGAAAGAAAATAGGGAAGGAAAGGAGAGAGGCGAATGGAAGGGAGAGAGAAACAGAGACAGAGAGAAGAAAAAGGTCAGTTTGTAACTATGCAAGTGAATTGTGGCAGAAGTCCCGGGGGAAGACAGGCTCACTCAGCATCATGGTTTAACAAGGAAATCCGTCACCCACTGGTCCCCTCCATGGCCCTGAGGACCTGACCCAGGCAATAAGTCCCTTTATTGGTGACTAACCAACATTATTGAGAACCAGGGTGGAATTTAATGATGTGACATTATTAGGAATTGTTATTGAGATGTAAATGATCTTCAGTTGGTTTATTTAAGTCACATAAAGAATCTAGTTTAGAATGAAAATTACTTATTGATTATTAGAGCAATTAACAGAATAAATTTTAGTGCTAGTATTAACATTTTCCTAAAGTCTAAAACTGTTGGGTTTAAACTCAGGAGAACAGTTATTTTATGTGAGGAGACTTAAAGGATTTTTTTTTTAAAGCAAGAAACCAAATGCCAAAATTTATTCTAAAATATTTGAATTTTTTCCATTTTGGCTTTTAGTAGGAGGGCAACACATGTCAGAATAAGAGAGAGCTGCATACACTTAATTGCATAAGGAATAGAATATTCCATTTTGTTCTACTGAACAAACAAACACACAAACAGGAAACCTTTGAGGTCAATGAAAATATATGGTAGATTTCCTATTTTCTTCCCTTTTGCTGACATCTGTCAGTCAGCATCATTTCTCACTTAGGAGGGTCAGCTTTTTTAGTTGCAATTCCTTCTTTCATTAGATTTTATATTAATGATAGAATCACTTCTTAGAACATGGACTTTTTAGCTCCCACCATCATTTCTGTGACTTCTAAGCAGTGATAATAGTGTGTACAATTATACACACAAAGGTGGAAAGTTAATCAGATGCACAGGTCAACACCCAGTCTGTGAAATCAGTGTGAATTATTTTGATGCCATGGGCAAAAGTTTGTTTGTTTGTTCAACATATTGTCGTCCTCAGCTTGCCCACTGTACTGTGCTGTATTCTCTTCAAAAGGAATTTTTAATGGTGCTCCACCCGTTAACTGATATCACTATTATGTAGTCTTAAAAGATACACACACACCCAAGTGAGAATCTGAGCTAAATGACTGTTAGTTTCTTGGTGCTGTTATAACCAAGTGGTTTAAAACAGAAATTTCTTCTCTTACAGTTCTGGAGGCCAAAGCGTGAATCGAGGCATCAGCAGGGCCACGTTCCTTCTGAAGGCTGGAGGAGAGAATTTTTCTCTACCACTAACTAGCTTCTAGTGGCGTCTGGAAATCCTTGGCCTTCATTGGCTTATAGGGGCATCTTTCTAATCTCAGCCTCAGCCTTCACATGGCCTTTTGTGTGTCTCTGTGTTTTTCTCTGTATCCTTTTTCCCCCTTAGGAGGGAACCAACCACTGGATTTAGGCCCCATCCTATTTTGGCTTGATTAACTTGATTATATCTTAACTTGATTATATCTACAAAAGTCCTATTTCTGAATAAGTTAATATTCACAGGTGTTGGGAACGTGGCCGTTTGAGATGAGATGAGAGTTGCATCTCTTTGAGGACACGATTCAGCCCATTACAGTTACGATGATTCTCGTCTTCCATCTGCTTCATTAGTAATAGCTACTGTTTGGTGAATGTCTAGCATGTGTCCGACACTTTGTAAATTTTTTAAAATTTTTTCAAGAAGGTACTATAATTCCAACTTGCGCATGAAGAGACTGAGTTTCAGATAACTTACCGAAGATCACAAGGCTTGTAAGTGCTGGAGTCAGTACTTAAATCAGCCTTTCCCACTCCAAAGCTCGTGCTTTTTCCTCATGCGTTCTTCATGAGTTAAAGAGAACATGCAGTGCTGGCTTTTGGTAGATTCTTTCTTTACATAAAGATGTGTGATGGGTGTGTGTGTGTGTGTCTGTGTGTGTGTGTGTGTATGCAGATTTAGGAGAAGAAACCAATATCTAGCTAAAACCACAAATGAACATCACACTTTTGACCCAATCTTGGGGTACTCTGAAAGACAATGGACATTACGACATGAAACATCAATGTTCTACCCAATGTCTACTTTCGTTGTTCCAAAGACTCCATGTATTATAGGGGAGATTGTTGTTAAAATTTATAAAGTGGACCAATGAAATTTCTAAGATGTTGAAATAGCTGAACGGATATCGTTTTGGAGAAGTTTTGTGGAGATGATTTTGGATTGGACTACTTATTGTTTATGTTAATATATGTATTTTATTTTCAAATTGATTTAATGTAAAATATCCAATTAAATGTTTGCAAAGCTTAAACTATCTTATAAAAGCAAAGCTTAAGTGAAAAAGGAGGAATGAGTTTTAGATACTATTTTGCTATTTCTTTATTGCAAAATTTTAGAAACAGGAAAATAGTATTCTAATTAGATATTGCACTTATTTGGTTATCAGTAAAGATGAGCATTTAAAATTATACTTCTTGGAAATTTATGATCATTTTGTGTCTGTTTATGTTTCTATTTATTTGCGTGATATATATGTGGTGGGCATTGGATTATTTTTCTCCTACTGGTTTGCAAAAACTTTTTCTATATTAGAGGTAGCAGTCAATTGTCCACCATACCTGTTGCTTAATATTTTTCACTGCTTTACCTATTTCATTTTAACTTTGTTTATAGTGCTTTACTTTTAACTCTTTCTCTCCTTTTTAATTCTTATATAATCAAAGTTATTGCTTTGCTTCTTTATGGTTCTCTCTTTAAGGCTGCATTTAAAAAGTCATTTCATACGTCAAGATTAAGTATTCTCTTACTATTTTTATGACTCTTATCCTCATTTTCATACTTATAATTATTATTTTATATTTTTCCTTCACTCTATGTGATGATTTTGGTCCAAGTTTCAAGTCTCCATTTTCATTAAATCAGGCAGAAATACTCTTCTTCTCTAGTAAAGTAACAACTATGACATGCCAGACTAGAGAAATACGCTCCTTGCCAAGGGGCTTGCTACAGAGTCTCCCTGAATCTCAGGCTCTGTGGCCTCTGTTAAGTAATATGAGCTAAAATCCATATGCCGTCAAGTTGCCTGACTCATCTCCGTCTCAGTTTCTCCCTTATTGAACTGTGGGGTATTACACTTGTATCTGATTCTTCAGAAGTCCTTGCACACCTCACAGCTGCTCTCTGATTGGGCCACTCACTCGGGAAGAGCGCCAGGGCGTGTTCGACACAAAGATGGAGGGGTCACAGGGAGCAGGAGCCTGTTGGCTAATCGGGAGGAGGAGATAACAATAGCACTTACTCACGGGGTTGATATGAGAAAATAACTAAAGCAATTCTTGTAAAGCAAGTAAGTGCTTTTAGAAATGCTGTTAGTGCTATTGTCTTTTCCAAAAATATTCTTTGCATCCATGTAGTATAATGCAGATGGCATTACAATGTCCACCTTATTCATTTCATTTTTAAAAACTTGAACTGCAAGATTGAACCAGATGACCTAATCAACGTCTTCAAGATTAATAACAAAATAGACAAACCAGGTGGAGAACATAAACTACTTTTCACTGGAACATATACAAATTCGTAATGAGTGGAAATTTCATTTTAGTCAGCAAAAACATACAGGGGGCTTTGTTCTCTGAACCAATTTAACACATTAGGCCAATAACAGGCAATTGAACAACTGTCACTCTCTCGTTACTGTATCTGTCAGGAAAAAAAAGGTGTAATTACTAACTTCCACAGCACTTATTTAGTGTTCAACAGCTACAGTTATTATGAAAGGGCATTGTTAGAGCTGGGCAGGGCTCTTTACTCATGTATCTTATGTAGCAATAGGCTTCATTATCTTTCAAAATATTTCAGAACAAAACTGTCTTAGATCATGCCAGAGTCTTTTAAATGTCACTCACTACAACCATGGAGACCCTAATTTTGCAACTGTGTGTGTGTGTGTGTGTGTGTGTGCACGTTAACCGTTGAAGACACGCTTGCTTCTTGCAAACTGTAAACACAAGTGGGTTTTGAGNCTCGTTACTGTATCTGTCAGGAAAAAAAAGGTGTAATTACTAACTTCCACAGCACTTATTTAGTGTTCAACAGCTACAGTTATTATGAAAGGGCATTGTTAGAGCTGGGCAGGGCTCTTTACTCATATATCTTATGTAGCAATAGGCTTCATTATCTTTCAAAATATTTCAGAACAAAACTGTCTTAGATCATGCCAGAATCTTTTAAATGTCACTCGCTACAACCATGGAGACCCTAATTTTGCAACTGTGTGTGTGTGTGTGTATGCACATTAACCGTTGAAGACACGCTTGCTTCTTGCAAACTGTAAACACAAGTGGGTTTTGAGCTGTTTTTTGAGGTGATATTTTCAGTCTACATCATACCTACATTAGATAAAAATTGCTCCATGCTAATCATATGCATTATTAATTGAAAGCCACATGCTTAGTAATTAGCCTGTAGGGCTTGTCCTCCTGCCAGGGTAGGGAAGACCCCCTGGATGGAAGGATGCCACACCGACTAAACTGATGCTGCGCTTGCTCTTCACCAAAAGGCCAAGGAGTAAGGCAGCCAGTTGGCTGGAATTTAGCAGCCAGGCAAGTGATTCTGTCCCTGCTGGATGTAAAGTGATGGCCTGAGTGCCATGGGGCTCCCTGATGAAGCGGGAGACACGGGTTCAAAACCCGAGGAGGAGGAAGGACTCTTGAAAATGGAAGTAAACAATAATACGGCTAACAGAAATAATAAAGGATTATTTTTAGCGATTACATATTCCAAATTTGGTCATTGGTATTAGCAACCCAACCAAATTCATGTTATTAAAATTTCTGCTCTGGAGAAGATTTTGCTGTGGGACTGAAGGCTAGGTTATTTTCAGCCATCTTTAAAGGATACTGCTGACTGCCTGCCCGAGGTTGCTCCTTTTTTCTTCTTTCCAAATAGGATTTTCTGTTCAGGCATCTACCCTCTTCTCAGCCCAGGTGATGCAGGGGAAGCTGGATCCATGCTTCCAGGATGTCCTGAGAAGCCAGTGGACACTTGGCATTCACCTGGTAACTGTTGTTGGTGGGCTGTGGTGGACATGTGACCAATGTGACCCAATCAGATGAAGGAAAGGGTGTTTTATTCTGCAGTGGGAGGAAGTCATTTTCCTTCTTTCTGCTGGACATGCACAGGGAAGTTTGTAGCCATTCCAGCTGTTGCTGGCTGCTGTCCTGCATGCAAGAGGAAAGCCAGTCCGAGGACAAAGTGAATATAATATATATGGAGGGGGTGGGGCTGAGAGAAACGGCAGTGGGTGGAGCTGCAGCCCCACTGTGTCATGCCTTGAGGTTGCCCCGCCTAAGGCTTCCTGTTACATGAGATGACATATTTATAGCTTTTAAAAGCCGGTTGGAGTTGGAATTTCTGAAAGGACCCTACCTCCCCTAGTGTCTTATAAAGAAGAGATTACTATTGAAAGCAATTCTGGACTACATTTTATAGAGGCTTTTAATTTATTGTATGTATGATTCTTGTGTCATACATGTCTTTGACAGCTGCCTGACTTATCAAGCATATTGTCCATTAAAGATGCATCTAGACTTTGTAGTATTTGAATTTACTCCACCACACAGATTCACTTTGAGGTTATTTTATTTACCTTACATATTCCGTTTTCTTAGCGTAAAACGGAGTTAATCATGTTTCATTCCGAGAGCTGCACAGATGAATAATAGTTAATCTTTATAAAGTATTTAAGCTTTTTAAAAATCAAAATTATAATGGAATAAGTCATGTAATTATATATTATTTTTTACCTGTTGGGAAGCCCCATTCTTCCGAAATCCCATTCTTCCGAAATCCCATTCTTCCGAAGACTGGAGAGGCATCGTCCAGCTGACAGGCACACCAGAAAGGAAGCACGCCGGGCTGAGAGCCTGTTTGCATCAGCTGTGTTCCCCAGGCGGCAGTTCTAGCCCCCAGCAGCGTGAGCTCCTTTCCTCCACGGGTTCTGCGACTTCCTGCCAGGCTGACCTTTTCTTATTGCAAATCCTGTGTCCATATTCCATAATTTGTGCAGCACAGTAAAACACAGGTCATTGCCTTATGCAAGGTCAAGTGCCCTCCAAACAATTCCTAGCACCCTTTTTCTTTGCCTTGAGACTCATCAAACACAAACTGCCTGTGTCTGAAACTATGGTTCCACCTCTTGCTTGTAAAGAGACGTTTCTTTGAAATGGGCAAAATGTAAGAGAAACTAAATTTAGAACATACTTTTCAGAAAAGAAGTGGACTGTTGTTTTCTATATCAATTGGGAGGGTACTTCTGGTGATACAAATGCGTGTGTTTGAGCAACTCGGGGAATGTAAATATGCTATTGGCTCACGTCTTTAGAAATAAGACTGCAGAGTATTTCAGAGTATTCATTAATGCTCCCTTTAAAGACTTACTGGGCATCGTTTCATGTCATGTGTTTGGCCAGGGGCTGGAGATGCATAAAACACTGATCATGGTCCCTGTCCTCATGCTGCTTACTATCTGGGAGGGGAGGCAGAAAACACTCAGATGATCACACAGGTGAAGGTCATGTGTTAAGTTCTACAACAGAAAGTTACAATGTGCTTGGAATGCACAGACAGGATGAGAGAGTATTTGACTAAATTAGGGAAGGGGAAACAGGGAAAAAGAAAAGAGAAGACTGTACAAGGAAGTACAATATCTTGTGCAAAGGCCCAGTGGCAGGAAAGAGGAATCCCCTTGGAAGAAGGAAAAGAAAGTAGTGTGCCTGGGTGGGTGACAGTTTCTAGATGAACCCACAGAGGGGGGCTGCCAACCAGGCCATGCAGGACTTTATAAACAGATTAAGAATGTCCTATCCTAAGGTTAACTAGTTCTTGAGATGTTTTCAGGTGGATGTGGGGATGTGAAACTCCATTTGGTTTAGAAATGCAGAATGAAGCCGAGGAGAATGAGAGTGGCATCCTAGACATTTTTAAAGTGGTCTCCTTTGCAACTGGTTCTCTCATGTCTCCCAGTCGGCAAACAGGAAAGTGCCCCCAAGTGTGTCTACATCACTTCCTAAATGATCTCATCCAGGCTCACCGCCTCACACACGATTTATACAAACCAGATTTTGACCTCTAGGGCAGACCGTTCCCTGGCACTGCCACACAACAAATTGAGGAGGCCGTGCTAAGAAGGTTCCACCAAGTTCGTCCCTTCCTCCAGTGAATCCATGGAGATGAGGTCTCCTGACGAGGACATCTGCACTTGCTGTACTTTCTGAATGCAAGTCACATCCTGCTTCTGGTCAATTCAGAAGAAAAGGGTAATTAATGGCAGGTAGACGAAACCCCCTCCCAAGTGTAATTTCCAGAAGATGTGCCTGAGCATCACCGAAGTGGGGAGGGGGCTGTGGAGAGGGGCTTGTTAAAGTGGGGATTCTGGGTTCTGTCCTGGGCTCTCCCATTTCAGAGCTTAGGGAGGGAGAAGAGATGCCACAGTGAAGTGTATCTGTACTCTTAATAAGCTTCCTTCGTGATTCTTGGGCTAAAATCCAAACCCAGTCAGTACATCTGTGACCAAAAGGTGAGACTTCACCTTCTCCTTTGAGACATTCATTGAGTCTAGGGAATTGTCCACGATACCAGAGACAGTTCTATGGGCCACATGCAGAAACATCCAGACATTATCGTACCACCGCGGACCTCTTCCCACTGGGAGGGTTCTGCTTCTGAACTAGATTGTACACACTCTCATTCTTTCTATCTGGGAAACTAGAAGCAGGATTTCTGGGTGAAATTGAGGGGATAGAAACGTTACCACTCTGCATCTAGAGTGGTTTCACGGCAAGTAAAAATTTTAGGATGAGAAAAATAGGGCTGGAAGATCAATGGGACTAGAATGTTTGCAATGGAAGAGAAGAGAGCGCCCAGCTGTGCTGTGGTAGTAAGATTCACAGGGGGGATGATGGAACTATGGCCAGAGCCGCCATTCTCTGGCTGTGGGAAGGATGGACAGAGGAAACTGAATCACTACCATAGCGATGCAGATTTCGGTTCAATGCAATGTACACCTTCCAAATGATGAAGTTGTCAAATGCTCAGTTGAGTTTCATGGAGAGCAAAGTTTGGAATCTCTTTCAGTGAATACTTTTCAAGTGGGATGATAGAAACTCGTCGGGGGTGTTCGAGGAGGAATATCGCCACACGGCAGGGGCATAGGCTTGATAACATTCCTCTCTGGTCCCTATCTTTTTAATTTGAAGTATGTCGAGGGTAGTATTTTACAGGTAATATGATAAACAAGGTCTATACAGACAAATG
Source organism: Sturnira hondurensis (assembly GCF_014824575.4). NCBI lineage: Eukaryota > Metazoa > Chordata > Mammalia > Chiroptera > Phyllostomidae > Sturnira > Sturnira hondurensis. The sequence continues at coordinate 3,288,529 of NW_028083443.1, forward strand.
AGTACAAATTCAATGGTGAAAGTAAGATTTCTGTAGGAGCCACATGAGGATTTGCATCCCCTAAGTCACAGGGAAACAGGATGAATTTCAGGTTTTGTATTATTCTGCTCCATGGAAAAATGAGAGTCCTGATTTCCAACTACAAAGTAGCATGTGAGCAGTTAATTATTTATACCTCCTATTATTATCGGATTAACACAGCAAGTATCTGCAATAAGCAAATGGATTTTACATTTTTTCCCCTTAAGTTTGCTTCTGACAGCCTGGTAACCGAATCATTTTATGGAGTTCTTTCTATTTTCTAGGATTTTATATGAGACAGTGTCTAAAAAACAGCATCATACTACAAATCTAAAGTGTTGGTGAAAGGAGAACTTATCAGCAAGAAAAAGCAAAAACAGCAGACATGTTGATTCAAACATTTTTCTCCTTAGAAAAATATTAATTTTTAAGTTCAATAATAAATTTCTCCATGTCATTATGAGACTTGCATTTTTACTTTAATACTAATGATTTAATGTGTTCAATTTTAAATTTGAGGATCCATTTAAACATATACTTGTTACTTAATTTTCAAAACCATGTATTTGCAGCAATATATTTGAGAAGAGTATTGTGTATAACTCTCAATCAAAGGTCATCTTTTCTGGAAACAACCCACAGGCCTCAACTGGAAACCCTTCAGATATACTCGTATATCCCGGGGAGAAGTATAGTCACCTGGCTTTGTAAATCATGGTTCTAATTCCAAGTGGTGGCAGAAACACACTCTCAGCTTTTAGGCCAGTGAATGATCTTTGCGGAATGAGGGACTGTGATTGAGGAGGCCCTGCCTATCCTCCAAAGGAGAGAACTCCAGGGACTTGCCACTGAACTCTGAAGGCATGTAGTTTTTATGCCACTTCCAGTATCTTTAGAACTTGGTTTCCAGCTGGGTTCCCACGCAGGATAAACATCCTGGTGCAGTATCTCCCCTCTCAAGTTTCTGGCAGGTGTGTGCTAGAGCCTGGTTGCGAAGTACTGGGTAATTAGAATGCCTTGGGCAATCACAGTATCTTACACGAGTAAGGGAGGGAGGGCAGTGTTAACGTGACTGTGCTCATTTCTCTAACGTCCCAGGCCTGCAGACCCAAGCACAGCTGCCTGAAGGGCCTGTGTTTGATGCATGAACCATAGAAAGACCTCAGAAATGAGTCTAATTACAGGATCATCTGAATGCTGTAAAAGCCAAATGCATTATTCATTGCTGAGACAGAACAATTATATAAGGAAAAAATAGTCCAAAATATGCGCTGCCACTTTTTAAATAGCACTTTTCAAATTTTGCGTTTATTATGTTTCTGATCTGCCTTCTAGACACTGGAATGTAAGTTACCAGAAGGCAAGAAATATCTTCTGTTACGCTTAGTAATATAGCCACAACGCTGAACAGTGCCTGGCATGAAGTTAAGGATCAAGTGAACCAATGAATGAATATTAGCTCCTTAGTATTAACCATGAAATTCGGATAGTATAGATTAACAATGTGTGCTTATTTTGTCCAACATCGTCAAGTGAGAGGACTGAACCGTGTACTATTCCTAAACTGTGTACCAAGTATATTGTTATTTGATAATCCACTGTGGAAAAGAAAGTGGAGTGAGAAAGAAAATGGACTGTCTGTTGGAACTGTTGACCTAAAGGCCTACAAAGTCCTGAAAGGAAACTGAATTTTGAAGTCCCCAGCCTGGCATATGGGTGGATTCTTAATGATTATCATATTGGAGGAATAATTAACTAACGATGACATCACAAAGTTAGTGTGATGTCACTTCATTATAATTCCATTGCTAACTGTAGCCTGCAATTACTTTTACAGTTCATGTGGCCACATCATATCTACCATATTCATGGTTTTTAGCAATAGTTGGAAGGAAGCCTTAAAGTAACTCCAGTTAAAACTTTCTGGAAATTGTTCAATAAGTCTGCCATTCTTTGCAAACATACATCAAATAAAATTTTGATTTATAATTGCTATATATCCATTAAGAGAGAATAGCTTTTCTTATTGCAATTAAGAATAAAAACTTAAAATGCCCTAAAATTTCTAAAAGACTGGCCTTCGCTTGTCAAAATTTTAACATAATTTTGGATTAAATCTGTTGTCATCAGTATTTTAAACTACTTGTGTATGCAAATACTAGTCAGTTTTCTGAATAAAATAGTTAGAAAAGTAAATCTCTCTCTCTTCTATAAGTATTATTCTCATAACCATGAACAATTCATACTTGTTCATTGTTTGACTTTAGATTTTTCTTTTGTGGTCAAACAATGACCACATATATATAGTTTATCATTTTACCCTTCGGTATTATCCTTCATTTCCTTCAGTTTCCACCTCATACACCCACACACTTAATGTATAATAAAAAAAGGCCGTCTTAAAGGCTCAGCAAACATGAATTATTTGAAATACTGGAGAGACCTTACAGTCCAGCAGGCTAGTTATTTTAATTTAAAAAGCTGAGGACCAGAGAGATGATGGGCCAAAGGTTGTGCAATGACTTCGTGGCAGAGTTGGGACTGAAATGTCCCTCTCTCCTGGCAAAGGCTAATTTCTTTTTGCTTTTCCTTTGGTGACCCGCTGTGGCATTTAGCTGAGGCTATGAGGAGAGTTCAGTGAATACCGGCTGATTTGCACCATACAGAGTCAGCATAAATACCTTCACATTTGGAATTAAACATAGTCATCCTATTCTGTGAGCAGTCTGAGAAACATCCTTGGAGAACATGCATGGTTGCTGTACTAGGTGTGATGGGGCAGGATTAAGTAACGTGGGTATTTACTGCTTGATAGCTGCTAGGAAGATGGATATTAAAGCATTTTCCAGTTAATTAGTGATGGTCAGGAGCAGATATAAGAGGATGGAGATGGGAGAAGATTATGGGATAAACAGATTACCAGAATCACAAACAGCCACCTTAAAACTGCCAAGCAAGCCAGCACAGCTTAAGGAAAGATGTGGTTAGTAATTCACATGAAGTTGACAGAAGGTGTTAGCATTTATCCCCCACCTTATACACCTGTGAGTTGACAGGTTTGCTTGTTAAAAATAGGTCCCCTTGGACTTCCGATCTATTCCAGCAATGCTTTAGCTTGACAATTTTATTTATTTGCATGTTGAAGCTATAGTTCTACATTTTAAACTCTTTTAGAATTGAGTCATCTTTGCATTATCAGAGATTTTCAAACTTTTTCATCTTATGCCATGCATAATTACTAAAATTCTGTAGCACACCAAGAGTGTATTTTTCCCTGACCTGACAAAAATAGGTATAATTTTGACTCATTCACACCAAGGGCTACTGTTGTGTTGGCTGTGGTCGCGTTTTTATTTGACAATCTCAGGGAAAAGAGGGCAGTGCCCCTGACTAAATAGTCAGGTAGTGCAAGTTTTAAAAATTCTTGTGGCACACAGGTTGAAAATCACTGATATATGTTATAAAACAGTGAGGGATGGGAAGGTTTATTGGGTGGTGTTTACCACTCATCCTTTTGAAGTCAGGTGACAAAACCTTTCTTTTGGTTTTACAAGCAGGCAAAACTCAAATTCAGGAATGTTTTGTGTAAGGAGGTTTTTCCTAACTTCAGTTGCAGCTGCCTGATTGACTGCGAGAAAGAGAATAGCTCCCCAGCGCATTTACATCCCAAGAGACGGCTCCGCTTGCATCTGGGAGGTCAGAAACTGAACTTGATGGTCTGATTATGACTTGGCACAGGAGGCTGATAAAGAAACAGCAAGGTGATCTGCTGTGGGGCTGAGAGAGAGCTCAGGATGTTTCTCCTCACATGTGAAACAGCAGGAAAATGTCACCTATGTACTCTAAATCTTTTGGCCTTCCACAGCCGCGCCAAGACATGAAAGTGAAATTTGACACCTTTTAATGCATAAATAATTGCTCTGAATTATTTTCTAATAGTTTTCTAATACGAATGAAAGCTCTAACAGTGTATTTGATAGCAGTTACTTTGAAGTATAATTTACTCTTTGGGAAGCAGAGGATTTGATAGAATGTATTTGATCATTTTTCTTGCATTTATTTCCTACAAGGAGTGAAGAGGTAGTTAAATGAAGGAGAAAGGGTTTCTGTAAAGATTTCACTATAGTTCTGTTTGTAGCATTTTACAGCTCATTTGGTACAGAAAAGGAATGGAACTGAAAATATTGATGTTAACACGTCATTAGTGACCATGAGATAACTTTCCATGTAACATTTGAAACTGAACCATGACAGAGGGCATGGTACTTGGATTATTGCTTTCATTCATTTCTCCCTTTCACTCTTTCCTTCCCTTGCCTTTCTGTCTTGCTTGCTTGTAGCTCTAGCTTTTAAATCATCTTTAATTCCTTCTACTTTGTGCTCTTGGGAGGCCCTGCACTTTGAAAATACTTGACATTCAGGAAAATACACTTTATATGTTAAAAATCAATGGTGACACAATATTTACAGCCCAAAGGCCAAACGTTTGGAGTGTCTTTATAGAGAGTAAGTGCTCAGAGACCAGCTTTGTGCTACTAAGCTGTAGACATCAAAGAATAATAATACAGCAGTTTTCAACTCGATGGCCCAAACGGGCTTCAGCCCAGTGAAGTGAAGTATCGAGCTGTTTCAGAGATCTGTAACAGAGAGCCAGTGTGGGGATCCTTATTTTATCTTAATTACTAAGGGGCCCTTCGTGGCTCAGAGGTCCCTGTGTTTTGTTTCAAAACTTCTATCTGGAGAATGAGTTTCTAGACTTGTGTCTATAAAAGAATGACGATACTTTGAATTCGATTTCAAGAAGATTCAAAGTGTAGCCAGAAGGGGGAATTCTTTAGCTAGTCCTTGCTACGTTGGAGGGTTTCAAAGGAAATATGTGGTAGGTCTGTGATTTGCTAGGAAGGAGAGAAAATGTTGTAGTCAGGGGTGCCTTGGCCGCCACCTAGCAAGCTTAATTTTCTTGGGTTAAGCACACACACACACACTGTACCCACAACGTTTATTAGCTCATTAGAAACTGTACTGTGTCTGGCCAAGGAGTACCATTTGGTTTGTACCTTTGACCTCTCAATGTTATTAGTTGCTCTTTACTAAATCAGCAGAAAGAGAGAGGATGGCAATAACTATCACTAAGCTAATAATAATTAGCAGCCCCAAACGTGGTTACTGATGGCTGCAGCATCCTTTCATGCGTGTGTGTGCTCCTGGTAACACCGATGTGCGACTTCTGTTATTGGGCACGAACTTTCTGTGACCTATCCTTTATCATCAGATGAAGTTCTGCCTAGCCTAATAGTTACATTACGTAACAGAGCTTTCTGGTGGTGAAAGGGATCCACTTCAACCACTGAGGTGCTAGGGTTTCACATGAGGTATAGAGTGTTCATTCTCTTTACTTGTAAAAGAGACTCACGGGGGGCTATAGGAGCACTTACTATAAAGCTTTCACCTTGGAGAAAACGGTTGATGAAGCCAGACAGGGCTGATAAAGGATCACTCTGGAAATGGCATCAAGCCAGCGAAACAGGGAGGCCTTAGGAAAGAGGAACCCTTCGAATTAGCAGAAATAAAATTATCTGAGACGGAATCTAGAGAGTTTCCAGTACACACTCTCCTCTCCCTTCAGTTTCTGGAAGGTGAGGTTGATGTTGTCAAGGTCATGCATCCTGTTCCTGCCCTTTCCCACCACAGTACACTGCCTCTCAGGGACAAAAGACGGGGAAGGATATGACCCACGATGGATGTCTTTGGGACATCGTAGTGGCAATTACTGCTAAAATCACTGTCACGCAAATCTTTTAGGTCTCTCTCTGGAATCATAGTGGAAATGTACTAGCAAAGAGGGAGGTGGGGCGGTGTGGGGTAATGGAGAATGCTTCCCAGGGACTCTAAGAACAAAGCAACAGCATAGGAGGACCCTCAATTGGCCCCACCAGGGAATCCATTAGCTAGTGTGCCCTGCTTCCGGTGGGGCAACGGCACAGGTAGTTTGCCTATCGTGCTGAAGTGTTTGCAAAGCGTGCAGTGTCACCAGGAGACCTATTGAAAGTATGGGAATTGCACTTATATGAAGGTGGCTCTCTAACTGGTGGCTGTAGCCATTATGGGCAAAGCCTTGGGCTGCATCCCAGGATACTGGTATTAGGTTATACTTCTGAACTACTAGGAAGTTCAAATCTCAGTAGGCTTTGAACTTTGTAGATCCTAAAGACAGCAAGCCAGAAGTGTTTGCCTGTGGGTAATTTTGCCTGTTTGAGGTATATAAGCAAAAAATCAGCACAGAATTCACACACTGCTGTGCAGAAGGCAAGGACTCTTCAACCCTGAGGTTCATCTTGAGAAATATGAAAGTGCTCCTGAGAAATTCGGAGAGGGAGAAAGGTACCAAAGTATCTATCAACTGAGAGTCACTCCCTGCAACTGTGGGACTATATTCATTGGCTAGCGTTGCCATAACAACCCGGGGAGCCTACACGACAGATGTGTCTCACAGTCCTGGAGGCTGGACATTGAAAATCAAGGCGTTGGCAGGATTGGTTTAAAAGGAGAATCTGTTCTCAGCTTCTCTTTTTGGCACGAGATGGCCAGCTTCTCCCTGTGTCCCTCCACATCATCTTCCCTCTGTGAACGTCTGTCTCTGCCCAAATTTACCCTTTTCATAAGGAGTCATTTGAGATTCAAGTTCACCTTAATGGTCTAATTTTAACTTATCTCTGTGAAGATAACTCCAAATAAAGTCACACGCTAAGGTACTGGGGGTTAAGATTCCAACATATCATGTTTTCAGGGCACAATTCAGCCCATAGAGAAACCTTGTGCTGGTCTTGTTGAGATTGATTTCCATGGCTAATGATGGTCAGGAGCTGTGTTTGAGATGTCAGAGAAATTCTTGAGTTTGTGTGTGTGTGTGTGTGTGCCTGTGCACCTGTTGACTTCTTTCTTAGCACAGGACTCGTGGTCAGCCCACATTTTCCCATAAGTGAAATCAGTTATACACCCAAAAGCAAATCAGTTTCTTTTCTCTGTTTTTGAGAATTTTATGATTAATGCTCATATCTACTTTAATAAATTTTATCATTTATTCTCATATCTATTCTCATTTCCTATAAATGGATCTCTTTAAAAGAACTGACTTTGGCCCTGGCTGGTGTAGCTCAGCGGATTGAGCACAGGCCTGTAAACCAAAGGATTGCAGTTCGATTCCCAGTCAGGGCACATGCCTGGGTTGTGGGCCAGTCCCCAGCAGGGGCCAGTTCCCAGCAGGGGCCAGTTCCCAGCAGGGGACATACAAGAAGCAACCACACATTCTTATTTCTCTCCCTCTCTCCTTCCCTTCCCTTCTAAAGATAAATAAAATCTTAAAAATAAATAAAAATTTAAAAAAAATAAAAGAACTGACTTTAAAATAATCACAAATTCGACAACTAAGGATTTTCATATTCTAAGTCCCATATTTCTTTAATTTTCTTAAAATAAGTATGTACTACTTTGGACTAAGAGTAACTCCAAAGCCGCTCACTCCTACGCATCCTGAACCAAAACAGGCTGTAGAAAGAACAAGCCCAGATCATTGCCACTGCTAATCAAATGGACATCTGAGGTCTACGACGGCACTGCCGCAGGTCTGGCCTGCTCACCCTGGGGCTGACCACAGAGCCATGGCCCCAGGACCTCTGAATCCCCTGAAAAAGGCCCACATAGGCTCCCAGTCTATTGCCCCAATAGCTGACACTTTCCTCCTACAGGTAGGGCCTGAAGAAAGACTGCATCCTTAAGTGTCAGCAGGATGTGAGGCTAAAGAGAAGTCTGGATTTAATGAAAAGGCAAATCACAGGCCAGCACTTTCATTCTGAGATTGCTGCTAATGACCTACAGTGAATATTGTTACAAAGATACAAGGAACCGGGGGAGGAGGCAAAAAGGTGGCAGATTGTCTCAAAATTCTTTGCAAGGCCAAGATACAAAAACAGGTACTGGCTAAATTTAAATTTAAATAAGAGGCAACTAAGAAGTTAGACCTTAACCGGTTTCCAGAATATTAAAATTCACCCTGCAGTGACAAAGATTCCTGTGAGAATTTGCAAGTCTTTGGGTCTCTGAGATGCTGAGTACTTAAAAACAATGATAATCAATTATTTAAATGAATATAGGCATTAAAACCTGAATATCCTAATACCATTCTTCAACTTGATTTGCTAGGAAGCTGAAAACCACAACACCAGTCTTAAATGCTGCCTCACTAAGTATGTCCCCATTCTCCACTCAAACGGTGTGACCCAGACCATTCTTCCCTGCACACCAAACCACTCCTACCTTGGAGGATAAGGGATGGTGACCACCAGGGAAAAGAGGAAGAATGGCTGGCCTTCTGGGTGAATGGCACGGTCATTAGCTTCCTGCACTCCAGGAGAAAGTGCTCAATGGTGCAGAGCTGTCCATAGGTACAAGTTCAAGTCCAACTCCCCAAAGGCAAGAATGGGCCTTCCTCAAAGAGCGAGGCCTCTTTCAAACAGGCTGGTGTCCAGCTCTGCTCAGACTGTGTCTTCAGTCTCAGGTGAGAAGTCAGTTAGTACAAATCTAGTTTTAAGGGCCCCAGGAGAGGTTTTCTGGATTCAAGAGCAATATTTTCATCATAAAAATATCTGATTAAATAAGAAGAGCTCTTGAATCCAAATTTCATCTGTTAAACCTTGATTATATTTAAAGACTAAACACAATCTTTTAACAGTGGACCCACAGGAAAGGAAGAGAAGTTGGATAGCATCACATGATCAGGGGATGGGAATGACCACCAGCCCCAGGCAGACCAAGGGGCCCCACCCCTGCTGGCCATCTCGGGGCAAGGGCCAAGGTGCCTATGTTTCCACATACTGTTACTCTTGGACCTGGCTGGCTGTTCTGCCTTTCTCCTTGGTACATTTCTGTGGGTCCAGTCTCCCCATTTGTATTCTGATTCCAACAACCAGGTCCTTAAAGAACTTTTTATGGAATCAACTGTATTCTTTCAATGGCATACAACCTTTTCCCTTCTGCTTTATTATCTCTTTAGAAAATAAAACATCATGGATGATGAACCACACAGCAGACTAGGGCAAAACTGGACACGTGGCTTTAAGAAGGGACTTGAANTCAGGGGATGGGAATGACCACCAGCCCCAGGCAGACCAAGGGGCCCCACCCCTGCTGGCCATCTCGGGGCAAGGGCCAAGGTGCCTATGTTTCCACATACTGTTACTCTTGGACCTCGCTGGCTGTTCTGCCTTTCTCCTTGGTACATTTCTGTGGGTCCAGTCTCCCCATCTGTATTCTGATTCCAACAACCAGGTCCTTAAAGAACTTTTTATGGAATCGACTGTATTCTTTCAATGGCATACAACCTTTTCCCTTCTGCTTTATTATCTCTTTAGAAAATAAAACATCATGGACGATGAACCACACAGCAGACTAGGGCAAAACTGGACACGTGGCTTTAAGAAGGGACTTGAATTTACTATAAACTTCCATGATCTGTGTAGGAAGCTCTGCCACACAAGGGCACTGTTTGCAGACACAAAAGCCGCTCATTCTGCTGATGTCAGACTGGAGACGAAGTCAAGCTTTCTTCCCGTATTAAAAGTTCCTCCCCTTATTAAATGCATGTGTTTGATTTTCAATAGAATTTAGGTTTTGAGTGTAGTTTCTCTTTACACTTTTCCTCAAATTGGAGCAAATCTCTTGCTCTAATTTCCCAGATGCTCAAGAAAATCTAAAATGATCATCTAGGCCCTGGCTGGTGTAGCTCAGTGGATTGAGCGCGGGCCTGCGAACCAGAGTATCGAGGTTCGATTCCCAGTCAGGGCACATGCCTGGGTTGCAGGTCAGCCCCCGGCAGGGGACTCACTAGAGGCAACCACACATTGACATTTCTCTCCTTCTCTCCTTCCTTTCCTCTCTAAAGATAAATAAATTAGAAAAAAATAAAAAAAAAATAAAATGATAATCTGCCTTGATGTAAAGTATTCCCCTCAACCCACACTGGCTCTTGAAGACACACTGTGGAACTGATGTGAAAACAACCCGCAGACAATTCACATTTCTTAGCTCTTCTGGAGGCACAAGTGTGAAGAGGTGGTAAAGCCTCTTTTCCACGTCAAAGCCCTCTCCAAAGTTCAAACCCCAATCGCAGATTGGAGTCTGGACAAGCAGGGCAGGCCCCCTGCCTGTCCTCTGACATCATCTGGGATCTTGCAAAGACCAATCCAGCTGACGTTCAGAGAATATAGTACACGGGTAGGAGCAACATCAGTGTGAAAAGTCTGGAGGGCAACTGCACTGAAAGGGACCTGATAGGGTGTCAGACCATGTAAGGCATGAAGCGGTTTCGGCACTGGGGGCTGCAGGGGGCCCAGGTAACCTGACACTCCCGAGTCATAAAGAGCTCTCACTCGACTCAACATCTTGAAGTTTTTCTAAACGCAAAGACCGACTGGATGCACATCAGCTTACGTCCATAAATACAACTGGACTCTACTTTGTCAGCAAACTCCAAATTGTCTGCAAACTTTGCCAGGTAGAAACCTCTGTTCCTGACTTTGGATTTGCTCTTTGGTGTACAAGCCATCCATGTCATCTATATGGTCAGCGGGGAACATGGCATGGATTTACTTCAGCTGATTTACTTCAGCCCAACGTGGCTGGCAGACAGCAACTGAATCAAATCAGCAAGAAGCAAAACCAGACAACTGTATTGACGATAAATGGGGACTTTCTCTTGTAGGAGCTGAAAACACAGCTCCTACAAGAGTTATTATCTCGATGTGATTCTTAGTTGTTTTTACAAGCAGATTTCCCAAAGTATACCATTGTCCATGGTGTCCTCTGGTGGGTGAAAGGTGGTCCCAGGGCTGGTTCTGTAATATTAAGTAAAGCAATCGGAGGAGTAAATCTGTCTGTTCCAGATCACATTCCAAATAGTCTGCCCAGGAAATACTGTTTAACAACGGATTAATCAGGTATCTATTAACTATTGACTTTCCAACGTCCTGAGACCCAGAAAGCAGAACGCCAGGGCAGCCATCCCCTTCCTCACAGGAGACGTTGTTGACTAACCTCCAGGGCTGAAAGGGCACTCTCCGTTAAACGAAGGCCCTTTTCGTTTTGTTTTGTTTTTTTCTTCTTTTTCCCAATGCTAACAAGCGTCAAGCCGAATGCTCAGTGAATCTGGAAAGTGGGGCTCTCGTGCACAAAGCTGTAAGAGACACCTGAAGGGCCGTTTATGAAGTTTACAAATTTTCTGGCATCACAACGGAACTCGGGAGAAAAAGTGCATTAGCCGGCTCCTGTCTTCCCGAGTAAGACGTGCTGTGAGCAAGGTCCGGACTCCCTTTTCCTCCTCTTTTCCTTTCTCTCCTTTTCTTCAACAACAATAGTGAACTGCACTGATGGTGGGGCGACGGTGGGTGCGGGAAGAAAAGGCACCTTGGGAAGGCTGGCCTTGGCTGATGTAAAACCAAGCACCTGCCCCTGGTCATATGGGCAAGTGGCAGGGCAGATCCCGCTAAAAGTAAAACCCTGCTCCAGCGGCGACAGCAGCAAGGCGTGGTCCCGACCGTCAGAAACCGGATGGAGAGACTCCTGAGGCAACTGGGGTGGGTCTTCACCTGAGGTCCCTCTGGGAGCCGGGCTGAGGCCGTGGTCTGGAGCCCTGGGACTGCCGCAGGTTGCAACACAGGCAGCCACCCCCCACACCCGCCCCGCCAGTCCGCGCCTGCCTTCGGCAGCACCGGAGGACCAGCTGGGCTCTTGTGCAGGTGGAGCGAGAGGCCTGCTGCCGCGGCGCTGGCGGCGCTCCGTTTCCTTTTGTGATGCGGAAAGTCTCTCTTCTCCCTCTCCACGCGCCCTCCTGTCCCCTCTCGCCACTTCTTTCCCCTTACTTCCCTCTCCTTTTAATATATCCACACTGTCTGTTTGCTTGTCTGTTTAGTGGTTTCTTTACTTTCGAACATGACATTCTCTTCCGCTGACATAATTTTGCTTTCATTTCGCCCTCCTCTAAGCATTGTTTTTTTGTGGGTTTTAGAAAGGCCGAAGCAAAGCCCTGAAAACTGTTAAGTCACTTTTGGCATCCGATGGTGAAGTTTTTATTCTTCTTTCCACGGGGCCGTTGTTTGTCCCCCGTGTTCACTATCCAGAGGAGCCCCGCACCCACCACAGAGTATCCTTAATAAATACATGTTGCTGTTAATGGTTTGAAGACTCACTTGGTGATTTTGAAAAGAAGCTGGGGAGTGTAAGAAGGTGTTTCATCCTGACGCCTCCTTCGAGTTCACCCATCACTGGAGTTAAAAACATAAAGACAAGAGGCCTCCTGGGCCTTCAGAGGGAGGCCACCGTTATGGCATTATTAGAAAAAAGCAGAACTAATTGTTGGACTTTTTCATCTGTTAACTTACCTCCAGTCTCCACTTTTTAGCTCATAAAGCTGGTGTTCCGTGATACGCAGCTGGTAAATACTTAATTGCTGTTCTCAAAAAAGGGTTTCGCATTTTCCCATTACCCTCCGCCTCGTGGAGGCGGGTAATGTGGATGAAGGACGACATGGTTAATGTGTGTGTCTGTGAGTACAGACTCTGAGTATTTTCTTCACAATCAAAGATAACAGATACATTTGCTCTCCTGCAACGGAGACCTGAGAGGCGCCAATGTGAAATGACCCCCGCTTTCCTAAACACACAGCAATCCAGTTTTGAACCCGTGCTCCAATTACAGGCCTCCGCGGAGCAGTTTGCGGTGAAACGATCACGTCACAATAGGATTAAAACGCTACTCCCCAGGACCACGAGGGAAGCCAGCCTGGGCAGAACGGGCAGGTTTATTCCTCTAAATTGTATGTAAACAGCATTGATAGCCACCTTGGTGCCACCTTGGTATTGTTTCTATAAATCCTCCATAGAAACAGTCTACAATGAATAGACAATGAGTCAGTAATGGCTTGTTAGTTCCCAACCCAGGGTTGGGCTACCAATCTGCTGCGCGGATACCACTCACAGGGACTGGTCCTGGATAAACATTCGCAAATGGCTCTATAGAAGGACTTCACAGCAATAACCAGATCTGATATTCTGAGAAGTCACTGTGAATTGTTCCTCCTCTCTGATCTTATCTTGCAAAATTAGCTTCAAACACGGGGCTATTTTAATCCTCTCGGTAAATTTCGGCAGTCACATACTTTCCACACTCCCTTCAATTTCAGAAGGATTACACTTCAGTTTCCTAGCAGTGCCGTCTGTCTCTGACTACGGTGAAGGAAGCTAAACTTGCCAGGTTTTGATGAGTAGGGCAGGTCTGAAGTCAAGCCACAGAAATGGAATTAACAATTGGGTTAGGCCACAGGGTTGAAATACTTATGTGATGTTCAGCACAGTAGTTAATTGTAACATGGCGCTATTATAGGATTGATCATATCCTCCTACAAATTAAAACCAAAGAGGGTAAAACTGTGCCATTAAAATCTAAAGAAGTATCAGGTTTATTTCCTAGCATCGTGTAAAATCATGCCAGACCTCACTTCTTCTTGATACATAGAAATAAAAGAATATTCTTCTCTGCTCTGCTGAATGACTTAATGTTTTTCTTCATCTGGGTTATTTACACATACTCAGTTTGTGTGTGTGTGTGGGGGGGGGGGGTGTCTCAATGGGCTGAAGTAGTTCTGTAAAATAAAACTACTGTTCTGTATCTGCTAGTGAGCTTCATAAAACCAGTTGCATGTCGCTTCTTTAGTGTGGTTGGTTGAGCACAGAAAGTGTTTTTAATGAGAAAAGACCCTGAGGAATGTACCACACTAGCTTGTGGTGTCCATTTGGGGCTCTGAGGACGGTGAGAGACATTTCTGCTCAGAGTAAAATGAGTGGTGACCTACCACCCAGGCAGGGAGATGAGCAATATTCATTCACTCAGAAAAAAATGTTTGCGTGCCTTCCAGGTGCCAGTCACCATGGTGGGCAAAGTGCAGGCTCTGCTCTGAGGATCATGCAGCCCACTCACCAGTGAAGGGTTCAGAGCATGTAATTTGCCTGCATTAAAACCAGAAATGCATGTGAAAAACACGCTTGCTACTTGAAAGGAAAAGTAGAGTTTCCACTGGTGTGATAATTGAGCTCAAAGTTTTTAAGCTCCTTACTGTCCTATTTAGAAACCTGTGTGTCTAAGGCATCTCATGCTGCCGTCATAAAGTACCACAGACTGGGTGGCTTAAAAAATAGAAATTAATTTTCTCACAGTTCTGCAGCCTGGAAACATGAGCTCAGAGTGCCAGTATAGTCAGGTTCTAGAGGGAGCTCGCTTTCTGACTTGCATGTTGCCACTTTCTCACTGGGTTCTCAAATGATTGTTCCTCATTGTGTGTGGAGAGAGAGGATGGAGGCGGGAGAGGGAGAGGTTGTCTGTTTATAAGGCCATCGATCCTACTGGATGAGGACCCTACTCCTGTGACCTCATTTCGCATTAATCACCTCCTAAAATACCTATTTCCAAATACAGTTACATCGGGGACTAGGGCTTCAGAATCTGAATTATTGGGGTAACACAATGTAGTCCCTCTGAATGTATTAGCTATTTCAAAGTGCAAGTGAAATGTATTTGAATAGTCGATTTTCAAACTGGAGCCCATCATCTCTGTATTTCGGTATAAGGAGACTACTGGGTGCTGGAAACAGCACTTCGTTGGAGGCTGAAGTCTGAAAGCGAGCCCTGGTAGAGGCGCTTGCTGGCTCTGTGAAGTGGGTCATGCTATACCTAGCACAGTTAGAACGGGGGCCTCAGGCTTCTCACTCATGTGTGCTTCTTCCTGATGGGCATACTCGTCCTCAGCTGCTGGGATAGAAACCTTTCAGTTACAGTTCTTTCCTCTTCCTCCTGTGAACCTTAAATTGTCCAGTTGCTATGTCCTGTGGGGCCTACATGTGACAGGTGTCCCCTATCTTACCATCCTTGCTTGCCATCCCTACTATTTCTACTTTATTGCCCACCAGTATTATCACTGACCAGGTGTTATGGACTGAATGGGTCCTTTTTAAATTTATATTTTGAAATTGTAACCTCCTGTGTGATGGTATGAGGAGGTAGGGGCCTTTGAAAAATGGTTACATCACGAGGGGAGAGCCCTTATGGATGGGGTTAGTTCCCTTATAAAAGAGACTCCAGAAGACACGCCCCTCCTGCCCTGTGAGGACACAGCAAGAAGAACATTGTCTGTAAAGAAGGAAGTGAGCCCCCTCCAGACACTACATCTGCTGGCACCTTGGACTGTCCAGCCTCCAGGACTTTGTAAACTAAAAATTGGGTGCTTAAGCTCTCAGTCTATGGTATTTTTGTTATAGCTGTTCGGAGGGACTAAGACAACCGTTGACAATGGCTTTCTCACTGTCCTCTGCCACCAAATCTTTTCCACAACTCTGACTATGTCCTTCCCTGTTCAAATATATTTGCCAGGTCCAAGTTTACATATAAGGTCAAGTCCCAACCTGACATTACAGGCCTCCTAATAGCTGTCCCTGACAGATATTTGGCCTTACACTGTTTCTCTTCGTACTGCTATTGCCCAGCAAATTGAACTTGTCACCACTTGTACTCGGCCCTTACCCCAGCTAAAGTGTCCATGAGTTACCATCATGGGACTTTTCCTCCCCGTTCTAGCCATTCCGCATTGAACACACATGTGTCAATGCTAAGTTCCAGTCGATGTCTCACTTAGCAGAGGCTATGTGAAAGGGATAAGACATGGTTCTGGCTTTCAGAGCTCATTGCCTAGTAAAATGAGGGTAGTCATGTAAACCAATAGCTAAAATTTAATATCGTAGATAAGAGCTCAAAAACTGTAATGCTTGTTGGGCCCATTTCTACATACCTGTACCTTCCTTATCCAACTCTGGCTCATATGACGTCTAATCTTTTATTCCCTTCTCTTATTTCCACAGCACTAGCACTTTGTGCCTTTCTTGTAGTCTTTATCACCTTCTCTCATATTGTAAATGGCATGTATTTTCATGTCTTATTTTTCCCGATTAGAATTTAAGCTTCTTGCAAGTAATATCTATTCTGTATTAAGCTTGGCATTCCTCACAGTGCTTAATATATATAGCCTTTTATCCAGCATTCAGGAATATACTGACAAAATAACTTCTAGATTGGTAAATCCACAAGCTAAGTTAGTGTACCCTTTAAATAAAACCATTTCCCTTGAATACTATTGAAAACCTTTGTGATTTAATTAGGTTTTAGTTTGTTAATTTAGTTAAATAGAAGCCTGATTGCAGATTTAGGCACATGAATTTCAAAATTAATTCCAGAGATTGAATATTACATAAAAATATAAAGAAACATTACTTACTACTAATATGTTTTATGCATTTACTATTAGATTTGCAAAGATGGCAGTATAGGTAAATATAGGTAAATACTTACTTACTTCCACGACCATATCACAACTACAATTAAACTATAGAATGACCATCATTCAGAACCCCCTGAAATCTGGCTGAATGGAAGTCCTGCAATTAGGGAATTAAAGAAGGAGCCACATTGAGTCTAGTAGAAGGGGCAGAGATGTGTAACATAGATTTTCCACATGTGGTGGAAGAAAATTGGGAGGGATATCTCAGGAGTGAGGGGTCTTAGCCCCACACCAGCCCCTACACCCCCAATCCAATGGTTTCAATACCAGGAAGAGAGGTCCCCGTAACTTCTGGCTATAAAAATAGTGAGAACTGAGGCTGAGGTTAATTAAAGGCTTCCTGAGTCCCAGGCAGTTCCTCTCAATGGCCCATGCACAGACAAACCCAGACTCACTTGCTCTAAGCTCCAGCCTGGGGGCAGCAGCTCAAAAGACACCAGAGATATACAGGAAGAAACTGAATTGTGCAGCATCAAGACACGATCTGGGGAGAGAGTCTGCTTTCTCCCAAACAGAAGTTCTGGCAGAGACCATTGTTCCTTTAACAAACCCTCCCCACACAGAGATAGCTGGGGGTACCATTTCTGATATTCCATTAACTTGGCTCATACTATTTACCCCACTGTGGTGATTCTCTGAGGCCCTCTGCCTCCAGTTTTCAGATCCACCCAAGCTGTTTCAAGTGTCTTTTCCATACAAATGGCCTTTTCCATTCAGATTTTCACCAAATCTCTCAAACAACACCTGACCTTGGCATGCTCACACCTCTCCTAACTGGCCCCAGGCCCAGCACTCATAGCAAACAGCCTTGGTTCACAGTTTGGCCTCACTGGGGCACCTCCAAGCCCAGTGGTAGTTCATTTTGTAGCTTATGCTTAGCGGCCCTGGGGAGAACAGAAGGAGCACATGACCTTGGCCTGAATCACCTAGGAGGCTCCACAGCCAACGCACCCAGTAGACAGCTTCAGACCACGCTGAAGTATCACCACCCAACCACCTCCACAAGCAACACTTAAGGAGTGAACTCACCAGGCACCAGGCTCCCAATGAAGTAATTCCTGCTGTATGGGGTGGGCCCCTGCACGGATGATCCTCTATGGTGATCAGAGGTCAGTGGTCAGTGGTTGCAGCCAGTCCTTGTAGCTAATTGGCCTGGAGACAGATCCATCCCACTGATGTGGCAACAGCAATTAAGGCTCACCTACAGGAGAAGGATATATACAGCCCAGATGCAAGAGCGGGTGAGGTGCAGTTGGAGTACCCAGCTTGGGTGATTAGGTACCACTGGACCCTATAGGAGATCTTCTACATAAGGCCACTCTACAAAGCCCGGGAGACATAGCAACTCTGTCTAACACATAGAAAAAAACTCAGGGAGGCTGATAAAAATGAGGAGACAAGAAAACATGTCCCAAATGAAAGAAAAAGAACCAAATAAAATAAAACTCCAGAAAAAGAACCAAACAAAATGAAGACAACCAATTTATGAGATGCAGAGTTCGAATCACTGGTTATAAGGATGCTTAATGAACTGACTTAGTGAGAACCTCAACAGAATAAAAAGAACAGTCAAAAATGAAGGATACACTGAAATGAAGAATAATGTACAGAGAATCAGTAGTAAAATAGATGAAGCTGAGAATCAAATCAGTGATTTGGAACATGGGGAAGCAAAAACACCCAATCATAACAACAAAAAGAAAAAAATCCCAAGCAATGAGAATAACATAAGGAACCTCTGGCACAACTTTAAGCATTCCAGTATTTCCATCATATAGTGCCAGAAGAAGAGAGAGAACAAGAAATTGAAAACCTATTTGAAAAAATAATGCCAGAAGACTTTTCTAATCTGGTGAGGAAATAAACATACAAGTCCAGGAAGCACAGAGAGTCCCAAACAAGATGAACCCAAGGAGGCCTTCACCAAAACACATAATCAAATGCAAAAGATTAAAGACAAGGAAAGAATCTTAAAAGCAGCAAGAGAAAAGCAGTTACTTGCCTACAAGTAAGCTCCCATAAGATGGTCAGCTGATTTCTCAAAAGAAACTTTGCAGACCAGAAGAGATTGGCAAGAAATACCCAAAGTGATGAAAAGCAAGGACCTACAACCAAGATTAGTCTAACTAGCCAAGCTATCATTTAGAATTGAAGTACAGATAAAGAGCTTCCCAGACAAGAAAAAGCTAAAAGAGTTCATCAACACTAAATTAGTATCACAAAAAATATTAAAGGTTCTTCTTTAAGAAAAAAATAAAAACAATAAAATGTCAATAAATGTATACCTATTAACAACTGAATTTTTTAAAAAAACCCAACAAAATAAAGGAACAAGTAGAACAGAAAGAGTCTCAGAGAAACAGAAAACATTTTGACAATTGCCAGATGGTGGGAGCAGGGTTAGGGGAATGGGCAAAAAGGTGAAGGGATTGGGAAGTACAAATTGGTTGTTACAGAATAGTCATGGGGATGTAAAGTACAGCATAAGGAATATAATCAATAATATTCTAATAACTATGTGTGGTGTCAGATGGGTATAAGATTCATTGGGATGATCACTTAGTAAGTTATGTAATGTCTAATCACTGGAGGGTACACCTGAAACTAACATAGTAATGTGTGTCAAACTATACTGAAAAATAAAAATGAGAAAAAAATGAGAAAAAAATGATATTTTATGATACTTCGATAAGTGCTCTGGAGAGCATATAAAAAATCAGAGATTCTGGAAGCAAAGTCATATTCATTAAATATAAAAAACTATGAAATATAATTTTTAACAAATATTTCCAACATTAAAGAAATATAAGCCCCAGGAGTTTTTGTGGTTTTTACTTGTAAATGATATTCATTTTGTGCTTTAAATTAGAATTTTCTTTTATAAAATCATGTGCAACAGGGAAAATGTTAATCTATACTTCAGAAAAAAATAAATATATCATTCATTATTGGTTTCAGTGATGTTATAATCAATGTGAATAGAAACACAGAGAGTCGGTGCTACTTTTTGCAGAGCCAACATTCATTCACACATTTTCATTTCATTCAGAATTCTGGCCGAACTTTTCATTAAAACTCAACCAACAATAACCTGTGTAATTGCCATAGTTTTTATACTGCCTTTAATTTCTCTAGCAGCCCAAAGAAAAGAAAATATATATAGTTCATTATTCAATTCACAAAGTTATTATAAACCTAAGACACACTAAATGTATAAATTTGGAAATTATAGAACGTATTTAGACATATGGAAAATCCCACCCATAATCCCAGTGTGTAAAAAGATTTAAAATGTGGGCATGATTCCTTCCAATCTTAATTTCCTATGCATTTTAAAATATGACATGCCTTTTTTTCTTCTTGTCTTTTCTCCCTCCAGTATTTATTGGCAGTTTAACTATAAACATGCTATAAAGACACCACCCAATGTGCTTCATTGGTCTTTCTCTCCCACCAACTCTTCATGCTTCCCATGTGTGAAGAGTTTTGACAAACATTCATTCAGAGTCATATATATGAGCTCAACTCTGTCCTGACCTCTAGACGTGGGATGATTTTGTGAAAAACTGTCAAAAATCAAATGCTATCCAGGCACGTGGAATAAGGTTCGACTACAGTAGAGCAGGAACATAGAGGAAGAAATGGACAGATACTTTTATTCCAGATTATCTTTTGGTCTCACATGATCTGAAAAATCTCATCTCTTTTTCTAACTTCATGCTGTTTTATCAACATGTACTTCTTACTTGAGCCAATATTAATATTCCCAAGTGGGGAACAAATGACAAACAATAATGTCAGTTGAAATATGCTGAGCCTAGAATTTTTTAGTTTAGGAAAGTTTATATTCCTTTTATCTTGGTCACATTGCGTTCTTTCACTGAAGCCGTTGTTCTTGTTCTAATATTTATGAGACAAAGTCAAGGAACAGAGCAGTCGAAACTATTAGGTAGCAGTGATCATCAAGTGAAATATATTTCAAAAGAGCCCCCCAAAAAGCTGGGCCCATTTCTGAAGGTGACATGATCACAAGACCTAACTCTCTGGTCCCTTGTGCGGAAGCACATTCTGATTCAGGAAACCCAGGCACCATTCTCAGATGCTGGAAAGACAGAAATGCTGCTAATGAAATACACTTCTTAGAAATTACACACGAGTCTCTCCCTGGCAGAACGTTCGTCATGCACTGCATCATTCATTTTCCTCCTGGTATTCTTAGGAAAAGCTCTCTCACAATCTGAAGGCAGTGCCTTGTTCTTCGTGTGCTCCTTGCCTATCTCCTACCTGGCACTACGTGCCCAGTACCGAACATGTGTGTGTTGACTTGAGTTGAACTGACCTGTATTGTTTTGTCTACATTTGTTTAATGTGATCTGTGCTGAATTCTGGCAATGTGTGTCTGAGCATGAAACCAAAACCATTTCATTTGGAATCATTGCAACACGACTTCTTCTATCACTTGAAGATGGGGCCTGGGCCCTCCTCAGCTTTGCATTCCTGGTGACTAAAGTATTGCCAAGTGCACCGTGGGCCCTTACTTAATGCTCATTGATCTGAATCAAACGAAACTGCATTTCCTTTGCTGGCCTGTAAATAAAAAATCACTACTATCCTACGAAGGCTTTTGCCTCAAGTAAACTATCTTCAGCTCTACACTGTTCAAGCT
The DNA here is from genome assembly GCF_014824575.4 of Sturnira hondurensis. Classification (NCBI taxonomy): domain Eukaryota; kingdom Metazoa; phylum Chordata; class Mammalia; order Chiroptera; family Phyllostomidae; genus Sturnira; species Sturnira hondurensis. The sequence continues at coordinate 3,309,648 of NW_028083443.1, forward strand.
CCAATTTTTAGAAAAAGGCAAACCATGCCACAATAAAGTCATTTCCTCTGATGTCCCTTCTAAACCATTGGATGACTTCTTCACATGCCTCATTCTCACCACCAGCACAAGTCTTTTCGTGTCTTGCTATCATTCTTAGAGTGAAGTCATTTAGTTTAAAAGGGGATGAAATATTGACCTTGACAGTATTATTTTTGGAACTGAAGGAGACCCTTGCTTACAGAAGAGGGAGTTAACCATCCAAATGCAAACATAAACATTTTCTCAGGCTGAACTTAGCTGAGAGCCTCATCGATGAGCTTTCAGGGAATTTAAAACTTGGCATAATGAAATCACACCCCTGAGTTTTGCAGGAATGATTGCTGCACTGTAATATGTATTGTACTCAGATACTTAGATTAAAGATCTATTTTTATTTTTTATTTTGTTATCAATTATGCATCTAGACAAGAAATTCTATTACTAATGGAACCATTGAAACAGATACCTAGAGGAGTGGATGGATCGCTGTAGTTCTTGTCAGGTTCTATATTAGGCTTCGCAAACCCCATTTGAGTATTTATCTACCATTGTTATTGTGTAGAGAAATGTACCTGGGGGAAATCTGTATGGGGAATGAATTGGCCTGAATTTTATATCTGGTTCTGCTTTTTCTTGCTGTATATTTTTAGACAAGTAGCTTTATACCAGTAAGTAGTCAATGACACAGTAGGGAAAGACCTCGTTTTGATTTTTATGTCTATATCATGAACCTTCTTTTTGCATTTAGGTATAATTGACATAGAACATTATATTAGTTTTAGGTATACAACATAATAATTTGGTATCTATTTATTTTGCAAAATGATCACTACAATGTCTTTTTAACACCTATCTCCAAACATAGTTACATTTTTTTCTTGTGATGAGGAAGTTTAAGATCTCTCTTAGCACCTGCAATACAGTATTATCAACTGTAATTGCCATACTATACATTACATCCCAATGGCTTATTTTACAACCGAAACTTTGGACCTTCTGGCCCTTTTATAATTAACTTTTAAAGTAAAAACTCTCAAGTTATTTTTAATATGAGTTTAATGTTATCTTTGTGTTTTCTTTTTATAGACAAGATACTTGAAGTGCCTATTTACTCAAAGCTTAAAAGCAATATATTGACAGAATGGGCATTACTGAACATTTGTACTTTTCCCTCACTTTGGAATTGAGCAACAAGATGTATGAGGAGAGGTAATACCTAACTTCTGGAAGGACTCAAGAGTTAATTTCTAAAGTAATATTTCAATGCTTGCAAAAGCAAATCAATGGAGGGAGGAGAGCTTGTTAGGGAGCGAAAGACAGTAGGACAGAGCTTCTCAAAAATGTGGTCCTCAGACAACAGAATCACCATCAGCTGCCAATCTGTAAGAAATGCCAATTCTGTGTCCTCACTCCAGATCCACTATGTCAGAAACTCTGGGGAAAGGGGCCCAGCAAACTGCAACTTAATAAGCCATCTGGGTAATTCTGAGATTCTGATATTTAAGAATCACTGCCAGACCTAGGGACACATCTTAGACCCTGTGAAAGCCCTTCAGAATTTGCTCCCAGGCCTCTAGCAACCAGGGTAGAGGTGAACTCTGAAGGAAAGTAACATTGACAGGCCTCGACTGTGACCAAAAGCAAACTGGAGCCTCTGCGTGCCAGCAGCCACCTCGGTGCTCTAGGACCAGCACAGAGCAGCCAGGTGCTTTGAGAATCTGGGGACACTGGGGCAGCTCAGGTTGCATAGCTCACCCTCCCAGCTTGAGTGTAGAGACAATACTACAACCACAGACAGTCAGGTTTGGACTGGGAACTCTCTGGGATCCTGTCTTTCTCATCTGTGTGTCCTGAGGTCTAGAGAGGGACCTGCTATACCTGGGGTTCTTAGTGGTAATATGTTCACTAAACTCATTCTCAACCACGGTCAACAGAATGACCTTGGGAGATTTTGTTGCACCTCTTCGGCCTTTGATTTACTTGACTACAAAGTGGGTATAGTGATGACACATTCTTTCACATTAGATTCAAGTTTAAAGTCAGAAAATGTCTGTGGAGCCACTTGGGGAGTCATAAAAACTTTGCAGTGTGAGCTGTGAACAAGATGTGCCACCATGAGCTGCTGTATCTCAAATGGGCCCAGAAAGCTTTTGTGGCTTTTCAAGCAGTTCCATTTGTGCCTTAACATTCTTCTGCTTAATAAAGTAGTTCCCTCAGTTATGATGGTATTTAGGATGTTTCCCCTGAACTCAGAAAAGTTCTTTTCACTTTGAATTTAAAAGTGAAATATTTCAGCTTGAAATATTTTTATATTTTTTAAATTGGCATCCTACAGAAGGACTTATTCAGCAATGCTTTAGACCATTTAAATTGGAAATGAAGAATTCTGTTGCCTTCTGTGTGAGTAACCACCCTGTCTTAAATACAGGGTGGTTGACATTTTGTTTATTGTCACCATGACAATAAACTGTCATGGTTTATTGTTTGTTTATTGTCATTTTGTTTATTGTCACCATGACAGTTAGGTAAGAGGGACCATCTTTCAGCAGTACTTGAGCCCAGAGGAAAAGAGTGTCCAGGAAAAAAATGTTTGACAAAGATGAACATCAAGAAAACACCTGAAGGGAGAATTCTCTTTGTATTCCTGAGATGGGTGACCCTGAATCCACTAGGAACATAAGCTGAGTACACTGCTAAAGAATAGGGTGAGGCCCTGACCACACGGCTCAGTTCATTAGAGCTGTCCCACATGCCAAGGTTGCAGGTTCTATCCCCAGTAAGAGCACATACAAGAATTAAACAGAGAATGGATAAATAAGTGGAACAACAAATCCCTCTCTCTCTCTCTTAAAATCAATCACTAAAGAAATTTTAAAAAAAGAATAGGGTGATATGAGTGATCACCTCTTTTCTGTTTTAACAATAAAATCAAGATGTCTCGAAAGAAAGAAAGAAAGAAAGACAGAAAGAAAGACAGAAAGAAAGACAGAAAGAAAGAAAGAAAGAAAGAAAGAAAGAAAGAAAGAAAGAAAGAAAGAAAGAAAGAAAGAAAGAAAGAAAGAAAGAAAGAAAGAAAGGAGAGAGAAAGAAACCAAAAAGTTGATAAGTCTGACAGGCAATTTAAAATCAATAATGCTATGTGGCAAATAAGAGAAAGAAAAAGGCTGATTGTGAATTGTAGCTTTTAAAGAAATAGTTCTATTATTAAGTAAGTGTGGTTTAAACAAATGTTACAGGACTGTTTCCTGCAGAATTCCTCATAGTTTTTATCATTCTAATGCACATGTGACTGTTTGAGACAGAGCTCTAGAATGCAGGGCTTTCTAACCATACCCGACCATAACGAGCATCCTTTCTTAACGGAGAGTTTTGACAGAGCACACAACATATATGCTACATGATGCCAGTGGAGAAGGCATAACACCCCAGGCTTCATCTGGTGGTTGGTGGTTCTAAAGCTTCTGAAATTGACTTCTAAGGTCTTTTTCAAGTCTTAAATTCTACAGATCTAGCCAGAATCTTCCCCCACCCCCATGTCTCTCAGTCCAGGAAAGTAGCAAGCAATGAATGAAATACTCTAAGATCCTTGCTTACGAAAAGATTAAAAAAATCCACGCCATGCTTTTCCTGTTATTTCTTCAAGGCTTTAGAATTTCCTCTGAAGGCGAGGACACTAAAACTATAGTGTTTGCTTACAGAGGACTTTCCTATTAAAAGGAATCCAAGCCATGGACACAAACTGCGCGTAGGGAAACCAGTCTGCCATCCTTCGGGTGTCTAAGGAACCTCAGGATTTGTTCCCAACCTTCTTTTGCGGCTTTATCTACTTCACACTTGCACACACCATTATGCCTCTGTATTTCACTAGAGAGCTTCTGCTTGGAACACTTCACCTCCTCACAGCTCCTGAGCTCCAGATGCTCTCCTAACCCCAGCTCTCGAGTCAGTCTGTGAAACCTGCACCTCTTCCCAGTCTTAGAGTTAGCCTCCACCCCCCAGTGATGCCGTGATAGCACAGACACACTTCCGGCGAAGCACCAGTCACCTTTTGTTGTGAGTATTTATGAATGCGTCTTTCTCTCAACCACGTACCAGAGTGTTTGCTCATCTTTGTTACCTTTCAGTGTCTGGGAGATAGTAGACATGGAGAAATAAGTATGGAGGGATTTCCCTTCATGAAAATTTTCAGAGAGGATCTTTAAACCTCTGGATGCTTAGCCTCATCATAATAAAACCTATAGATTTTGAATTGGATTTTAAGCATGTGACTAAATATATATGCACACACACACACACTTCCATCTCAGTTGAGTTACTTTCTTCATTCATGAAATGGAATGATGATTATAGGCCTATGCCCTTTTCACAGAAATATTAAGATGAATGAATTAAGATCAATAAAGTGCATGGAAATCCTCAAATAAAAGAACTTGGCTCATTGCAATGCATATTATTATTAACAGTAATAATTATTATGATAAATTATGACATACTTGTAATAATAGGCAACAGTGATATATGGGGTTATAATAATTCTTATAAGGTATCCTGAGGAGTCATAAAAGCCATGAGCAAAGCTTGTGATCACATATACCAATAGAATAATTACCTCATAATTCAAAATCTCTATGCCTTTCATTCTCTCCAGTTATAAACTACCCAAGGGACCAAGTTGCCTCTTCAAGTCCTAACCAATCTAATTTAGCTGATAGACTCTAAGTCTGGGTGACTGACCTCATCACTGCTTCAAATAGTCAGAGTCTCAGGTTATTAGATTTGGGGGGTGGGCTCTGTAGAGATCTTCTAATCTCAAGTCTGGTTGTGTGTTAGAATCGGCAGGGCAGCTTTGGGAATGACCTACGGCACCGTCAGACAGACCGTTAGTTGGGGCCCAGGCATGAGCATTGTTTAAAGGCTACACTGAATTTCTAATGTGAGAATGCTTGGATTAGTCCAACCCCCATATTCCAGATGACACACGCCGGCTCTAGGAAGGTGACGAGAACCAGGTTTGGACCTAATTCTTGTGATACCTGTGTTCTTCCCCTTATACCAGAGATGGTAAAACATGTTTAGCTTCTGTGTCCACTCTGCCTGGCTTCTCGGAATGCTGTCATGACAAGTTTCTTGCACCTGCATTTGGCTTGGCAGGGGAGAATGTGCTGATTGGTAGCAATGTCTGCCATGGAGGAAGGACCCAAGGGTCATGTCACAGGTTGGTCACCCCTGTACACTGTGCTGCAAATTTTCAATACCTCCACCTACTTACTTACTGTAATCTTTTTCATTCTTAAGGCTTTTTCATTTAATGGGTTAGGGGAGAGAATGCCTGTCTTCAGCATATCCTGTTTAGATATTAAACTAAATACTGAGAAGAGAAGGCATTTAGAAAGGTGAGGCAGACATTTTAACATTTTTGAATAGGTACATGACCATCTCAAGCACCCATGACAGATCCCTGAGTCTGTAGGCTTTGGCTATCGCTATGGTTGACCAAAATATGTATAGTATTGATAGAAATAGACCTTGTTATAAAAACCTTGATTTGACTCCAGGATACCAGAGGTTTTGCTGGACTCCTAAAAGCACTTTTAACCCTGGCTGGTGTGGCTCAGTTGATTGGAGCATCATCCCATAACCAAAGAGTTGAAGGTTTGATTCCTCGTCAGGACCCATACCTGGGTTGTGGGTTCGATTTCTGGCTGGGGCATGTGTAATCGATCCCCTGTCTGGTTGCACATGGAGGCAACTAATCAATGCTTCGCTCTTGTTTCTCTCGTTTCTCTCTTTCCTTTCTTTTCTCTAGAAGCAATGAAAATATGTCCTCAGGTGAGGATAAAAAAGAGAGTGAGGGAAGAAGGTTTAATCTTTCTATGATGAGGGGCCATTTTTTAAAATTTTCTATTCCTTATGGATTAACATTTTAGTAAAATATGATAAAATGATTACAAGAAAAGTGAAATAAAAATATCAAAGGATACAAAAGGTAAGCTTTATTTTATAATAATTGTATTCAATAGACACGATTAGTTTTTCAATTGCTATGCTAGTTTCTAGATACTGTTTTTTTTTTATTAAAGATTTTATTTATTTATTTATCTTTAGAGAAGACGGAGAGAAACATCAATGTATGGTTGCCTTTCGTGGGTCCCCTGCTGGGAGTTGGCCTGCAGGGAACTGGCCTGCAACCCAGGCATGTGCCCTGACTGGGAATCGAACCGCAATCCTCTGGTTCGCAGGCCTGAGCTCAATCCACTGAGCTACACCAGCCAGGGCCTGTTTTTTAATTTTAGTATTAATCCTATCACAGACAGGTTAGAAGCAGTTCACAGACCAACAATGGGTCCACGGACCACACTTCGAGGAGAACTTGTCCAGAGCAGAGCCAGCTGTGCTTCTACTGCTGTCATAGATGGGGGCCTGTCTCACTGCCCTCACGTCTGAGTCCTGGGGGACCCCAGTAATCTGGGACACAGTTGACAGGCCTCAGTTACTGCAGTTCTAAGACACACACAGTCTATCCAAATTCTAAACTTTATGACCATTAATTGAAATAATATAGACTTGAAAATAAAATTCAACATACGCATGTTCATGTAATGTGTTTCTGTTCTCTCTTCAAGAATTCTCTATAATTGTATAGATTTTACAAATACAGAAAATTTATATATTTATTAACTTATACAACGTGCACATATATTTATTAATCTATGTAATGTGTATAATTTATTAATACAATTTTATATAATTAGAGATTGTTGATAATTATTATTTTACTCCTGTGTGGAGGCACACAAGTCTGTCCAGAAAGTATCCAGCTATGTACTATGAAAAATAGAAACATTTATTGAAAAAGAGACAAGAACCATTGTACCTAGGACAATGATGCCTCAGTCCCCTTCAAAGTAGGCACCTTGGGACCTCACACAGTTCTCCCAATCACCATCAGCTGCCCTGTTATATTTTTCTGAATCTCACTGACAGTCAGAAACCTCTTTTCTTTAAAGAGTGCTTTTCATTTTGGGGAAGAGCCAGAAGCCTCAGGGAACCAAGTCTGGGCTGTAGAAGGGATGAGTCACCTGGGTGATTTGATGTTTCACCAAAACTCTGCTTGAGACATGATACATAAGGGGACGCATTGTTGTGATGACGCTGCCAATCACCAGTTGCCCCCGTAGCTGCGGCCTTCTGAGTCATCCGAGTAGTTTCCAAATAGGAATGTTCAAGCTCAAAGCAAAATTTGATGCCGATTCATTGCTCTACTCATTCAGTTACTTTGGATGCAATGGCCACACAGTACACATGCTCACTCAACGGCATCTACCACCTCCACTGACTAGTACAGTGAAGTGTCATTGTTCACACATGTGCATTCCAGCCCACACTCCTTGGCTGCCAGGTCACATCGATGTTGTGCAAACCATTCTGGTCATGTGAACAACGGTGGGACTTTTTTCCAGACAGACATTCTGGATTTGGCACATTCTAGAGAAGATGACTCGCTTAAGAGACATCATCTGGAATGTTGAACAATTGTTTGTATAATCTGCAGTTATTTCAGGTGACTTTGGGAGGGTCAGTTGTTCTCTGGAGAGTGCAGACAGTAATATTTAGAACTTGCTATGTGAATATAGTCTCTGTTACATATTCTGTGTTTTATTTTTTGTAACTACTTAAGTGTGAAAACTATTCTTAGCTTGGAGTTTGTATAGAAAGCAATGTCAATAATATCTCTATTTTTTAAAAAAGGATGTGTGGTGGATTTGCCTCAAAAGCCATATTTTACCAGATCGTGGTTTATCTCCTACTAAACCTAGAAATCTGGCTCTTTTAATTTAATGGTATTGATATGAGTTATCTATTGCTGTGTATCAAATTCTCTGCAAACTGGGCAGAGATTAAATGTTAAACCAATGTTTATTATCTCACAGTTTTGTGAGCCAAAAATCCAGGTGCAGTTAGCTGCATGCCTCTGGTCCTGGCCTCTCAGGAGGCTCTGACAGCTGATAGCTGGGGCTGCCATCCCAGGTGATGGTTTGACTTCTGAGCTCACTTACATGGTTTGGGCAGCTCTTGGTCTCAGCATGTGGTCCTTCTGTGACGCTGCCTTCTGACATGGCATCTGCCTTCATCCCAAGTGATTGATCTGAGAGAGTGACAGACATTGAGCAGACAGAAGCTATAGTCTTTACCACCTAATCTCAGAAGGGTGGTCTTGTCATTTTCATAGTAGAAGCCAACCTCTACTCAAAGGGAAGGGATTACAAGGGCCTGAATACCAGAAGGCATTGATCACTGTGGGTCTTCCTAGAGTCTAACTACCACAGTAGCCAAGTCTCTCTTCATCAGTTCAAACAGGATACACATCTCTCAGTTGCTACTTTAAAATACTTTCTGGGAATTCCCTTCAAGGAGGAAGCATAGGTAAACATGACTCTCCTCCTTATAAAACCACATCAAGCCTTGGCTGGTGTGGCTCAGTGGATCAAGTACAGGTCTGCAAACCAAAGGGTCACCAGTTTGATTCCCAGTCAGGGCACATGCCTGGGTTGTGGGCCAGGTCCCCAATAGGGGGCACATGAAAGGCAACCACACATTGATATATCTCTCCCTCTCTTTCTCCTTCCCTTCTCCTCTCTCTAAAAATAAATAAATTAAAATCTTTTAAAAAATTTGTTCAAGTACAATAAAAATTCTTGACAAAAAAAACCACATCAAAATTACAACTGAACTATAGAGCAACCATCTGTCATTCAGAACTGTCAGAAGTGGAGTTAAATAAAAGTCTGGCAACTATGGAATTAAAGAAACCATATCCACCCACACTGGTAGGAGGGACAGAATAAGCTTGTCTCATATCCCCATGTGGTGGATAAAAATTTGGGAGGGATTTCTCAGGAGTGAGGAGTTCCAGCCTCGTACCAGTCCCTCAGCCCAGGGTTCCAGTGCCAGGAAAAGCAACCCCCTTATTTCTCTGGTTACAAAAACCAGTGGGGATTGAACTGGTGGATGAAACTTCTGGAGTCCCAAGTACTTCGTCTTATAGAACCCACACATGGACTTAGACTCACTCTCTGAGCTCCAGCACTGGGGTAGCAGCTTGAAAGGCACAAGAGGCACACAGGGGGGAAATAAAGTGTCTGACATCAAGGTAAGAGCTAGGGGACAGCTTTTTCTAGACAGAAAGGCAGGCAGAGACCATTGTCCCTTTTCTAAGCCCTCCTCTCATAGAATCACAGAAACTGTGGGTGGGTGCCATATCTGAGTCTCCATCAACCTGGCTAATACTATTTGCTCTGCTTTGGAGATCCCCTGAGGCTTTATCCCTCCCAATTTACAGGCCCATCCAAGTTATTCATGGGGACTTTACCATAAGAATACTTCCCAACTTCCTAAATCCTCTCAAACCAGCATTAGCTGGCCTCGGGAAACTCTCAGCCCCTGTAACCCCTGCTAAGTGGCCCCAGCCCAGCACTAGCATCAGCCAGCTTAGATTCACAGCTTGGTTTCACCTGGGACTCTCCAAGCCCAGTGCAAGTAGCAGCCATTTCAGATTGCTTTATAGCTCATGCAGGGTGGCCCCAGGCAAAAATAGGTGGGGGCTGACCGTGCCCCGCATCACCCAGGAAACACCAGAGCTTGCACACCCAGTGGGCAGCTACAGACCTCTCTGGAGCACCACCACCCTGCCCCTGCACAGAAGGCGGAGGTTGGTGGTCAGTGATCACAGCCAGCCCTTGCAGCTGCCTGGCCTGGGTAAATCCTTCCCATTGACTTAACTAACAGCAACCAAAGCTCAACTGCAAGAGGAAAGTGTACTCAGCCCATACAAAGGGTGCACGTCAAGTACCCAGCTTGGGTGAAGTGGGGGCGGTGCCACTTGGACCCTACAGAACACTACATTAAGCCACACTATTAAAATACTCTGATTTCTCCCATAAATGTATTGAGCAGTAATTAAAATTAGCACCATTGCAGAATGTAAAGATAAATTGAAAAAGGACACTACAGGAGTTTTTATTTTGGCATAGCCAGTTATTGCAAAAAGTGACTTCCACAGTAAAAATACAAAAAAAAATTATTTCTCTACCCAGTAGGCTTAAGAGATCCTCATGAAAGAGGTAACAAAATTGACTGATAAATGGGGTGTTGTAGTAATTTTAAAGTAATCATTTAGCACTAGGTGTCTGGAATGGTTTTATATGTTTTACTTATGAAATTTGAATTTAATCCTCTCAACAACCATCTGAGGATGTCCAATTTGACCCCCTTTTCATAGATGGGGAAATTGAGGCAGGCAGAGGCTAAGTAACTTAACCTAAGTTTTACAGCTAGGAGTTGAGGGGGCCAGGATTCAGATCTGGAGGTTCTGACCCCGGAGCTCACTGAGACACAAACACAGTCACACAGTCTTAATATCGCTTGAAGATGGGAAATAGTCTCCTAAGAAATCAATGTCCTCACCAGCCAGAATACCACAATAGGACCGTTTCTGAAAGTATTTTAAGGAGGTCATTGACCTCAGTGGCAGATGAAAAAAGTACAAAACCTTCACAACTTTAATATTATTGGTTTTCTACCAAATATCATGGAAAGGAAAATAAATCAATACAAAGTTATATCCCCTTCTTCAAAGGTGCTTTCCCAAGAAGGTGCGTACTTTGGTTCTAAATCTATAATCCTTCTATAGAGCTGACTTATTGATTGTTATGGCCCCAAGAGCGTTATTTCTGTATTAAGCAAGGTGGATTCCAGTGGCTAATGTGCTCTGAAAATGCACAATCTTATTTCCAATATTGGTAAACAGTTTATGGGACTGTGGTATTATATAGGTTCTTAATCAATATTACTGGGTGTATGACAGATGAGGAAACTGATGACAGAAAAGAGTTGTTTCAGGATAAAGCAGTTTTTAATCTATTTTAAAAAACTCCGATGATACATTTTTAATCTTTCCTATAATTTCTAGGGATATGTTTTGGCTATCAAATTCTTATTCTTTTGACCAAATTGATTTTCACTTAAGAAGGTAATCTGTGTAAACTTCTATTTGCCTGTGTCACAAGACCCTTTTGGCTCTAACACTGCTGTGAGAGAGGTCGCAGTGGTTACTGCTTATTTTTTACTGACAGCTAGGTAAAGTCAGCACAGATCATCAGCAGGACCACAGTCCTGCCCTCCGTAAGGGGGCACTGCTTCTCACCCAGTAGCCTCCTGGGCCCCATTGCACACATGGGAGGCGATTGCTACAGCAGCATCTTTGTATATAAATGACACAGAGATGTCACATATTGACATCTGGCGTACAAGTTAATATTTTATTAATTTTTAAATGAATGACTACATGAATAAATAACAAGGCAAAAGCAAAGATGGAGAGCAACTATAGGAATAGTAATGGCTTAAACCATGACTTTAAAGATAAATCTCAACCTATAGACTCTCCTTTTAGGCTCATTTTTTTGGTTCCATGATACAAAGAAAAAAATATGATTTTATGTAGATTCAAGAGGTCTTTATTTAGACCCCATGACCAAGAAAAGTTAATGAAGTTTTTTCAATACCAACCTCCCGTCTGTAACCTAAAGATAATATCTATAATCCAAGTCAATGGGAGAACTAAATGAGTGAGTACATGGCACACAATAGTCACTTGACTAAGTTATTTTGTTTTCTAAATTCCATTCTAGCAAAGAGCTTTAGATATGTTTCTCATAAATTGTGGAGAGTCCCTGGTATCTCTTCACAGATTGGTGTCTTTTGTGGTAAACCAAGAACCAGCAGAAAACTTTCTTCTGCTTTTGACATTGTTCAAGGATTTGAACAATGCAGTGAGGCAGGTAAACCCCACTGATTGACTCACAAATGTGGAGAAAATACAGATGCCACGGAAGGAGAAGGAAACAGGAGGCTCAAGCTGCCAACGTGGCATTCAGTTCAGCTGAAACCTCCCCTGCCTAATGGAATCAGGCTGATGTTCGTCCGCTCTGATTCAGTCTTTCTGTCCTGCTGACCCAGAATCGAAGCCCCCACTCTCCAAACTCTCTGAGTCACACAGTTCAAGCAGCTGAGGCCCAGCAAAATGCTCAGAATCGTAGTCAGGACAGGAACCCAGGCCTCCCCCCTCCCCCAAGTGTCCTCTTCCTCAGATTTTAGTATCTGATTTCCTGTCCCAATTCAATTAATCCTGTGATAAGCTCAGCAATTTGCTTTCCATGCCATAAAATCACAGTTTCACAAGTCTCAGTTAATGGGTGCCACAAGAAGTGTGCAGGAACTATGGAGGTCTCCGTAAGAAAATGCAAATGAAATAGTCCAGTGTAGGCAGGGCAATTATGGGCACACCCTAGCTGCTAAATAAAAACACCATCTACCCGAGACCTCTCTGTGCATCCACTTCTTGCCACAGACCTTTCATTTCTTTCCTAATGGCTTTGCACAGTAAGATGTATACTCATCAATAATGCACATTTTTTCAGGCATAGTAAAAACATTTGTGAAAGGCTATTAATGCAAAAGCAAAATGCCCACATTGAAAACACTAATCCTCCACTCATTTAAACATTTTTCCTTAAAAATACTTAAAACTTAGTGTGCATTTAAAAAACAAATAGAAAAAAAGGTCAGTTGAAGAACTACCAGAAGTGCACCCCTTTGGATGTCTTACAAGTTCAGGAATTTGTTCAATAAATATATATATTTTTTACTTTAAAAATCACACAGCTGATGGGAAAAGGGGAGGGGAATGGGGACAATTGTAATAGTGTAAACAATAAAAGTACAGAAATCACAGACCTCATCTCTTTTGGAATTGATAGAAAAGGAGATAAAAATACTCATGAGCTAAGATCCAATCCCAAAAATTTTTAAAAGAGAGTACATTTTTACTGTGAAATTATAAAGCCCCAGAAAAGTAGAGTGTTTAGTGGGAAAAGCCACAGACCCTTAACACTGTAGTGGGGATGGTACCAGCATAATGAGAGAAACTATTGCTTGGATCCAGAACAGCTTTATTCTTCCCTCAGCCTCCACAGTCCCCATACCCCTGGAGTACCATTCGAGACAGTGATGAACTGTGGTCTCAATTCCCTTATTAGCTGTAAGACCTAAAAATTATATGTGCAATTAAAAGGCAAAATGCTGATATTACTCATAGGAAGCCCTTTGTACATTAGCAAGGTACAAAAGTCTGCTGACACTTGGCAACAGAGATAGTCAGCAGGGCAGAAGATTAATAGAGCCTCATAAATTTGCAGGGTGAATACAGTAGATGGGGCAGAATAAGCATGTTGTGTTAGGGATAAATAAAGGGCATGGTCAGCTTGACAAAACATTTAACAAGGAACACAACTGATCCCTTTACACAATTTGCTTGGCTGGCATTAGTCCATTTTATATAACTATACATTATCACCCACAGCAGTTGCTCATGTCACAAAGGCCTCCAGCATGACCAAGAGAAGGCACATCCGGAAGGCCACCAATTCTGACGGGTTACTCATTGTGTCACGTCATGCTGCCTCGTCTGGTTACTCTCTCAATCAAAGGCGAACCCGAGAGCAGAGATGGCATCATTCTCCAGGCTGCTGTCCTCTTGGGGTTAATGGGTTGCAATCTCATTTCTTTGTGTTTGGGTCACTTGAATGAAAACAAAGGGGCGTACTAAAATTCCAGAGCAAAACGGCCCAGGGAACACCCTGCAAAGCTACTCATCATAATTATTTCTGCGATTTCTGTGATAGGAACCGGTTTCGTTTATAAACACAGACACATCTAATGAGTTAATTAAATGAGCTCTGTCCACCTTGTCCCTGTGATTGCCAGCTTATGAAATGCAATTTGTTTTTATATTGTGGGCTGATTAGCTATAAGGGAACCTCAAAAGATTTCAAATTTACTTTCTCTTTGAAATGATTCCCAAGGGAAGAAGGTTATTTTCATGCATACACTTGAAAAATGATATGAAAATTCCCCTTGAGAGTAACCTGTCTCGAGGGGAATTAGTTGTTTCCTGGTTTCAGTCGGGCTTGCCTCCTAAATTGTAGATCGAGCACTCAGTGTACAAATGCCTAAACCCTAACTATCCGCCCTTCTCATAAAACATCTAGCAAGGTCCATTGCTATGTGGAACATGAAGTAGGCAGGAAGGAAAACTCAGCTTCTATGTAGCTAGTGGGGTCTGGGAATAATAGTCACGTGGAGCTACGACTGTCAAAAGCAGTCTAAAATTGTCCTGTGGGAGACGATGGCACCCAGACTAGGGGATCACCGGGACTCTGTACAGCGGTCAGTCAGAATAGTCCTGAAAAGCAGAATCCTGTTTAAATCTTAGGGAAATTGTTTTAGGGAACTTGGTCTCCTTCTCAGCCTCTCATTCATTTGTGTTCTAGTCCCTATTTGGAAGAAGAATCTACTTGAAGACTGGCTGCCATATTAGCACTTTCCACAAGTTTCTTGCATAAGGACTCTCTAAGGAAATTGTTAACTGTGCACATTCTTGGCTCTTCTGCCTAGAAATGCTAATGCAGCATGATTGGAGTAGGGTGGAAAAAAATCTCTATTTTGAACAAAACCTCAGCTGATAGTGATGCAGGCAGGGGTGGGGCATCCTCTCAGCAATTTTGCAGTAGGTTGTTAGGAAAGCTTGCATGCATGGGGGGCAGGGATTAGGGGATATTCTCATTTCTTTTCTTTCCTCTGATAGAACTGGTAGACGTAGATATATGGTGGTCCTTTCTGTTTGCCAGCTTGTTTGCTATTTGGACTTAGTAAGTTCCCACTTACTGTAAGCTTTGTGTGTGATAAATAACAGTTCTTTTCCTCACTCTGAAGGATATTATGGAACTTCAGTCTTGGCAGAAGAGCACTGTTCATTTGAAAAAAAATCCTCTGAATACACATAAAGGCAGTGATTTGTATGAATTAATCCTCTGTCTAAATTTAGAAGCCATATAGAGGGTTAGAGTTTGGCCCCTGAAAATGAAAGTGAGGGCACTAAACGGCCAAGGAAGCCATGGGGTATGACTTGAAAGTGTGTTGCCATTTAAACCCTTACTGGTAAAACATTGCTTATTGCATGGTTCCTCAACAAAAAGCTCTTTGTTGATTTCTCGTCAAGATGGCAGCATAGGTAAACACGCTCACCTCCTTGCAAAACCACATCAAAATTACAGCTAAATTATAAAACAACCATCACTCAGAACCATCAGAAGTGGAAGTCTGACAACCATGGAATTGAAAAAACCACATCCGTCAAGACTGGTAGAAAGGGCGGAGATGCAAAAAGGCTGGTCCCGCATCCACAGTGAGGTAGACACAAATTTGAGAAAAGTATCTCAGTTGTGAGGAGTCCAAGCCCCACACCAGGCCCCTCAGCTCAGGGTTCCAGTACCAGGAAGAGAAGTGCCCATTACTTCTGGCTGCAAAAACCAGCAGAGACTGAGTTGATGGAAGAAATTTCTGGAGTCCTATGGAATTCCTCTTAAAGAACCCACACACAGACTTACTCCGACTCACTCTGAGTTCCAGCACCAGGAAGCAACTTGAAAGGCATCAGAGGCATACAGGAAGAAACCGAAGTGTCAGGAGTCAAGGGAAGAGTTGGGAGACACTTTCTCCCAGACAGACAGGCAGGCAGATGCCATTGCCCCTTTTTCAAACCCTTCCCCAGCAGAGCCACAGAACTGGCAGCTGAGTGCCGAATCTGAGGCTCCATCAACCTGGCTAACACTGTTTGCTCCACCGTGGCGATTCTCTGAGGCTCTGTTCCACCCAACTTATGGGCCCCTTTGAAGCTGTTAACAGTGACTTTTCCATATGAATGTCTGGTTTTGGCTCATGCAACACAACTTCCTAAATCCTATCAAATAAGCAACAGGCAACCTCAGCAATCTCCCAGGACCAGCACCTCTTGCTAAGTGGCCCAAGGCCCAGCACTAGCAGAATCAGCACAAGCTTAGATTCACAGCTTGGCCTTACCTGGAAATCTCTGAGCCCAGCACAAGTATCAGCCAATTCAGATTGTTTTATAACTCACACATGTAGGTCCTGGGCAAAACACAGGTAGGGGCTGACCTTGGACTGCACACCTGGGAAACCTCAGAGCCAGCACATGCAGTGGACAGCTACAGACCATGTTGGAACACCACCACCCTGCCTCTGCACAGTTAATCCTCCATGGAGGACAGAGGTTGATGGTCAGTGGTCACAGTTAATCCTTGCAGCTGAGCTGGACAAATCTCTCCTATTGACCTGC
Source organism: Sturnira hondurensis (assembly GCF_014824575.4). Taxonomy (NCBI): domain Eukaryota; kingdom Metazoa; phylum Chordata; class Mammalia; order Chiroptera; family Phyllostomidae; genus Sturnira; species Sturnira hondurensis. The sequence continues at coordinate 3,325,924 of NW_028083443.1, forward strand.
CAACAGCAACCAAGGCAACAACAAGAGCAGGGTGTACTCAGCCCATATAAAGGGTGAATAAGGGAGGCTATGCCACTAGATCCTACAGGACACCTGCTACATTAGGCCACACTACCAAGACAGGGAGTCATAACAGTTATAGCCAATACTTAGAAACAGACACAGGGATGCTGTCCAAATCAGGATACAAAGAAACATGGCCCAAATGAAAGAACAGATCAAAACTCCAGAAAAAGGACTAAATAAAACAGAGATAAACAATGCATCAGAGGTAGACTCAAAATACTGAGAAAGAACAAGAAATTGGAAGTCTATTTAAAAAAATAATGAAAGAAAACATCCCAATTTGGTGAAGGAAATACACATGCAAGTCTAGGAAGCACGGCAAATCCCCAACAAGGTGGATACAAAGAGGCCAACTCAAAAACACATCATAATTAAGATGCCAAAGTTTTGTCAGAGAGACCCACAGGGTCCTAGAACATACACAAAACCACCTACCGGGGAATCAGCACTAGAAGGGGTCAATTTGCTTGTGGGTGGCAGAGAAAGTGACTGGAACTTGGCAGAGATTGGAGCAAGTGTCACTGTTCCCTTTCAGGCTCCGGACCCATATACAGCGTCACAATGCAGTGATGAGTTGCCCTGCCCTGGCCAATACCTAAGGCTCTACCCCTTACTATGTAACAGGTGTGCTGAGAAAACAAATGGCCCAAATGAAAGAACAGGTCAAAGCTGTTGATAAATACAATGAAGTGAGGAAGAGATAGCCAAACTATCAGATGCACAGTTCAAAATACTGATAATCGGGAAGCTCACAGAAATTGCTGAGTATGGTTGCAAAATAGAAGAAAAAGTGAAAGCTATGAAAAATGAAACAAAGAAAAATGTACAGGGCACCAATAGTGACAGGAAGAAAACCAGAACTTAAATCAATGATTTGGAACAGAAGGAAGAAACATACAACCAGAACAGAATGAAGAAACAAGAATTTTAAAAAATGAGGAGAGGCTTAGGAACCTCCAGGAAAACTTTAAACATTCTACCTCTGAAGCATAGGGGTGCCAGAAGGAAAAGAGGAAGAGCAAGAAATGGAAAACTTATTTGAAAAGAGAATGAAGGATAACTTCCCCAGTTTGGCAAAGGAAATAGGCTTCCAGGAAGTTCAGGAAGCTCAGAGAGTCCCAAAGAATTTGGACCCAAGGAAGCACACAGCAAGGCACATCATAATTCCACTACCCAAGATTAAGGATAAGGAGATAATCTTAAAAGCAGAAAGAGAAAAGTTAACAGTTATCTACAAAGGAGTTCCCATAATACTATCAGCTGATTTCTCAAAAGAAATTTTGCAGTCAAGAAAGGGCTGGAAAAAAGTATTCAAAGTCATGAAAGGCAAGGACCCACATCCAAGCTTACTCTATCCAGCAAAGCTATCATTTAAAATGAAAGGAAAAAAAGTGCTTCCCAGAAAAGGTCAGGTGAAAGGAGTTCATCATCACCAAGCCCTTATTATGTGAAATGTTAAAGAGATATATCTAAGAAAAAGAAGAAGATAAAAAATATGAACAGTAAAATGCCAACAAACTCACAATTGTTAACAACCAAAACTAAGCAAACAACTAGAACAGAAACAGAATCACAGAAATGGAGATCACATGGAGGGTTTCAGTAGGGGGGGAGGGGAATGGGAGAAAAGATACAGGGAATAAGCAGCATAAATAGTAGGTACAAAATAGACAGGGGAACATTGGAAATAGTATAGGAAATGTTGAAGCCAAAGAACTTCTATGTATGACCCATGGACATAAACTAAGGGAGGGGAATGCTGGTGGAGGGGGGTGCAGGCCAGAGGGGAATAAAGGGGGTAAAATGGGACAACTGTAATAGTATAATCAATAAAATCTAATTAAAAATAAACAGCAAAATTTTTAAAAAGGGGAGCACTGGGGGGGCAGGGCTGGGAATACAAGAAAGAAAACTGTACTTGAACAAGAGTTAAATTTTTTTTAAAAAGGTCTTTTTAAAAAAGGAAGACACTTTCTTTGGAAATTCAATGTAACAGTTATTTAACCCCGAGTGCATCTTTTTCTATTTTTCATCCTTACTTGAGGACATTTTTTTTTCATTGCTTTTAGAAAGAGAGGAAGGAGGGGAGAGAGAAAAACATCAATTAGTTGCCTTCTCATATACACATTGACCGGGGATGGAGCCTGCAACTTGAGCACGTGCCCTGACTGGGAATCAAATTCATGATCCCTTGGTCCATGGAATGATGCTCCAACCCAGTCAAACTGGCCAGGGCTCGAGTATATCTTCTAGAGTCTGACGAACCTCCAAGAACCTTCTTTCATAGTGACAGAAAATTGTAACCACGCACATTTCCTTGCTTATAGATTACTCTTCACATACACTCATTAGCATCCCCACCACCTACCTGGGGGCTTATTTTTCATAACATGATTTTTCTCAACTTCAATGGTCTAATAAAAGAGCCAACACTTGTTTTGTTCCCACCTAATATTCTTGTCTCATCTTTTCTCTTGGGTGTGTTGGTGTTGGGGATAACTGCTTAAATGACTGGTCTTTGGACTCTGACTTCTGGATGAGCAGATCTGGTTTTAGGAAATGTTGCAAAGTAACTGTCAGTGAGAACCCTTTAAGAGATCTTACATTGGAAATGCACATTGGGGCCCTACTTAACAAGAACTATGCTCTAATAAAACTCTCATCTCAAACTTCCATGTTCTGTTATTACTAAACAAGACTGCATTATTTGAAAGGCTTTTTTCTCTCTCGCTCTCTTTAAAATTTATGAAGTAAATAATGCACCTTCACTAAGGGACTAGGCTTGCCGCAAACTTAGCACAAGGAATCTCATCCATTTACATGCTTAAATATGGTTGTTAATCACACTGAACATTTTTCACCATGTCTCGGATCCTCTTGGCAAAAGCCTCATCTAACAATGTGTTGTATATTTGAAACGTGCTAAGAGAATAGATCTTAAAAGTTCACGAGGGAAGAACTTAACTATAGGGTGAAAGATGTTAACTACAATTACTGTGGTAATCATTTCACAATATATACATATATCAAACCATTATGTTGTCCAACTTGAACTTATACAATGCTATATGTCAATTATATCTCAATAAACTGAATGGGAACATAAGACATTTCATTTATAGGAGACTGGGCATTTGCTGCTTCAAGGTGAATGGTACTTCAAGATTCAAGTCTCTTGTTAACCCTGTCATCTGCCGCAAATGTAATCATTTTGACCAAGTATTTGGAAGAAATAAATATAAATCTCTCTTGACATTCAATTTCATAGAGATTAGGAATGTTTTTTTCTCTCTGCTTCTCTTTTGTGCACACACCATATATATATACATACATAATGCAAATAGAACAAAAATTTTAATCAATAAATAGGATTAAACATGAAAAAAATCAATAAAATTTGAGAAATTTAATGAACAAATAAAAGGAAATTGCATATTCTGTGCTGCAGAATATAAAACCTGTGAAATATAGTCCTTAAAGAGTAAAATTATTATATCAAAATTGTTTTCAGTCATCCAGATCTGAAAAAGCTGAGCTTTGTCATCAACTATTGTTGGGGGAAATTGATAGCTATTTTAAGACACAACACAGCGACTAGAGAGTGATTTGTTTTTGCAGCCCAGATTCTTTTTGCAGCCCAGTGGCTTGTTTTTCTTCTGGCTCCTTCGGACTGCTTATGGTCTGCAGGCCAGAGATAACGCTCTGCTTCTTCTGCTTCTGTAACTGCCTCCTGCTTTCCAGCCAGAAGTAATGGTCTGAAGGACGGGCTCTCCCTTGCTCTATAAAAACAACTGCTCTCCCACTGCTCAGGGCCCAGAATTTGGAGACTGACTCCTCTGGGTCTATGAGTGTAAAATAAAATTCCACTCCATACATCCGAAAGCGGCTGAGTTGTTTTCTGTAACACTATTAGAAATAAATAATAAAATAATAAAACTTCATTCCTGGAGTAGACCTTATATGAGGTTAGTTAGCTCTCCATCCAGTATGGATACACTTTCCAAAATGTCCCCAAAGGTTATCCAGCTTCTGTTTAGGCACGTTCAGTGACAGGGAATTTAAAATTTTACTAAAGCAGCACATCACATTGTTAACAAGCTCTGCCACTTTCTTCGACTAGAGGGTTGTGTTAACCAATTATTAGACTTGGGAATATTATTGTGTGAAATTATCAAAGCTGCTTCTTTAGAAGGAGAGCAAAGACTCATCTGGTTAGGCACACGGAGAAATGATTCTTGCAAAGAGATGGACATGTGAACCACCATTTTGATCAGATTTGGATACTGAATGGTGTCTTGAATTCACCTTCTTCAGTTCTTCGGCTCCCTCAATATATATCACTTTCTATTCCAGCTCTGTGCACTTTGTGAGTAGCATATATCGTACCTGGTATTATAATTACTTTTGAAATATGTGTTTCCTTCAGTATGATTACTTAATGGTAAGAATTGAAAGTTGTTCACTATAGCATCTAACATAGTCATACATTCATTTAACAATGTGTTATTGAGCACATCACTAGGCTCTGAGGTCATAGAGAAAAATAGATCTTTTTCTGGAGGAATTTATTTTCTAAGCATGGAAACAATCAAGTGAATTGATTATTATAGTGCAATGTAGTAAGGGCTGTGATAATATGATCTACAGAATTAGGAGGAGATGCAGATAAATGTTAATATAAATGTAAATCTAAATTACATTCCAGGATGAGGGGAGAGATTGAAGATGGATAAGACTAGATCACATTTTTATCACAGGATCCTTTTAATATGGTCCATTTATTAATGTCTTGCAGAAAATATTTATAAGCATGTTATCAGAAGACAAAGAACTAGAAAAGTAAAAAACAAAGTCTTAAAAAATAGGTATTTTTATGCTTCAAATTTAACCCTAATCTGTCAGTTGCTATTAAATGATTTTGTGCAGGAAAATAATGAGATAACATTTGTATTTTAATAAATAATGTTCTGGGGTAGATACCGAGAGTTGCTATTATCTCGGAAAGAGGTAAGGAGGCCTGGAATTAAGGTGCCAACAGTGGGAATGGCTGTGAGAAAAAAGGGATGAGAACTATTTAGGTGGCAGCGGTAGGCCTGAGTACCTGATTGAACGTGTCAGAGTGACCGGGGAGAGGCACTGCCAGCATCACAATTGGAGGAGCTGGGAGGACACCCAGAGAGGGTGAGCTGAGGGAGAGACATGTGAGCCAGTTTGTGGCACTTTGTCATGGCGGCCTTAACAACGAACAACAGCAGGTGTAGGAGCTGACAATCATACAGAGCGAAGGCAGCCCGCAGAACCCATGAAGGAAGCAAAACCACGTGCAAGCAGAAGCCACGAAGAAGTGGGGAGGAGCTAGCTGCTTAGAACAGAAGGCTGTGTAAAACGCAGAAATGAGTCTCTGATGGCTGAGCGTGGGGGTCCACAGATTTCAGCCACTGAAGGGGGAAATTAGATTACTTAGTAAACTAGGGTTAAGTCCTAAATCACCTCCTCGTCCATCAACTTTGTTCCAATCAAGACTCTACAGTATATTGCTTTTTCTGTTTCTATCAAGGGGCTTCATGGTTTAGTTTTTAACTCTGAGATTTGATTACAAAATCAGGAGGAACGTTACCTTCTCATGACTAGGTATATTCTTTCTATGAGCCACCTGTACCAGCATTTATTGTTTTGTAATAAATTACCCTAAAATTTAATGGCTTAAAGCAGCAAACACTTATGGTATCACAGTTTGTGTGAGTTAAGAATCTGTTTTCACTTTAGCTATGTGCAGCTGTCTCGAGTTCTCTCCCAAGGCTGCAGTTCCGATATTGTATTCAGGCCTATGGCCTCCTCTCAAGGCTCAAATGGAGGAGTATCTGATTTTAAAACCTTTTTATTGATTAATTTTTTAGAGAAAGAGAGGGAGGGAGAGAGACAGAGAAGCATCCACCTGTTGTTCCACTTACTGATTCATTCATTGGTTGCTTCTTGTACATGCCCTGACTTGAGATCGAACCAACAACCTTGGTGCATCAGGACAATGCTCTAACCAGCTGAGCTACCCAGCCAGGGCTTGTTTTAAGGTCACTGTACAGCTGTTGGCAGGATTTAGTTCCTCCATGGCATCGCACTGAGAGCCTTGGCTCCTCTCTGGTTGTTGGCTGGAAGGTTCTGTCAAACTCCTTGACAAATGGGGTCCTCCATAGGGTGGTTCACGTGGCAGCCGGCTTCGCGAGAGCTAGCAAGCAAGAAGGCAAGAGAGTATGGCAAGATGGAAGTCACGGGTTTTTTGTAGCCTAATTTCAGAAGTAACATTCCATCACTTTGGACAGATTCTGTTTACCAGGGACAAGTCACTAGATTCAGCACACACTCCAGAAGAGCGCAATACACAAGGGTGTGAATACCATTAAGGTGGGGATCCTGGGAGCCATGTCAGAAGTTGCTTTATGCACTTCCCATTTGCTAGAAGGAAACTGAGGTAGATAATCTGATGGCATGCCAAGTAGCCCAACTGATAGAGAACTCACAAGAGAAGTCTCTTCCCGAATACTTCAAAAAGTGCAGGTCAGATAAAGGCCAAAAACTGATCCCTGGATTCAGCACCACCAACATTGCTGGTGAGAGCTGCAAGGGCAGTTCGGAGAGGAGCGGAACAGGGAGAACAAGGGGTGGTGGGATGAGAGCAGCCCGCAGCGGTACAGCGAACACAGTCGGTGTCACTTAAGGATGGTTGGTATTTTCGTTTTCTTTGGCTGCTGTGATAAACCACTGCAAACTTAGTGGCATAAAACAACTCAAATTTTTCACCTTCAGCTCTAGAGGTTAAAAACCTAAAAGCAAGGTGTTGGCAAGGCTGCGCTCCTTCCAGAGGCTCTGGGGTACAATCTATTTCCTCGCCTTTTCCGTCTTCTAGAGGCTGCCTGCGCTCCTTGGCTCCGAGCCCTTTCCTTCAGCTACCAGGCCAGCAGCATGGCACCCTCAAATGTCTTTCTCTCTGACCTTCGCTTTCATCGTTACATCTCCTTCTCTGGTGCTAAACTCCCTGCCCCTCATAAGAACCATTCTGATAGACTGGGTTCACCTGGAAAATCCAAGATAACCTCTCCGTCTCAAATTCCTCAACTTAATCACCTTGCAAAAGCCTTTTTGCCATGGAAGGTAACATATTCTGAAGATTAGGACGCAGGCCTCTTGGGAGATTTTTATTTTGTTTATCAGTTTTGGCTAAAATGGAACAGAAGAGGACCATATCTCAGAGCTTGGAGTTCAGGAAAAGTATTTTATAAACTGGGTAAAGGGGTTCATTTTATCTTTCAAGGGGCTCTCTGGATGCACAGATGAACAGTTCGGTCTCTCTTGTTGATTGACTCACAGAACTTTTGTAAGAGTCCAATAAATGTGAAATGGAACTAAACGGTGTGTAAACCTCTTCACCTTTTTCGAGTATTCTGAATTATAAACATAAAAATGTGTAATCCTGTTTGATGGTAGTTTGCAAGATCAGACTTCTCAAATGAGCAGTTGTTCTTCTTTCTGCTCAGTGAATACCTGACTTTGAATATTTTTCTTGGGTACAGTCTACTTCGGTACTCACCGGCTTCAGAACACGTCAAACCTGGCATTTGCCACGTTTTGACAAAAAAAATGTCTCAGTGCTTAAAGCTTGCTCGCCACTCATCACACTTGCTATACCTTGTATGAGTCACGACGCCACCCGACAAGAGAAAATGCTTCATCGATGGTCGCTTCCTCACCACTCATCAGAATGAATGGATGATGACCAAGGCACCACTGTGACTGAAATCTATGTATTAATACACAGAATTGCCAAATTCAGTTCATATAACTATAGGTAGTAGGGCATTAATAGAAAATGAAAATATTATTTACATAGTTTTAAATCTGGAGATTACTAGATACTAAAATTGTCTTTGAGTATTATTATTTATAAAATACGCCCTTCTAATTTCAATCTCACTAAACTTGATTCTTTCACTTAAGTAACATGAATACATTCAAACCTGAAAATGAAGCTTATGTTAATGGGCTAAATTGAAATATTTAACAAACACATGCAAACTCAGGGGACTGCCATTACTATATAGTAAATAATATATATGAGTAAAATATAGTGGAAAAAAACCCATCTGCACTCCATGGGAGCTAAGACATCTTAAGTATAATCAAGTGTGTTGGTTAGTACAAAATTTTTAAAAACATAAGTTTTTTTGTTTGTTTGTTTTTTGTTTTTTTTTTGTTTTTTTTAATTTAATTATTTTTCAAACATAAGTATTTGATGATTGGTGACAAACTCTTTGCCTGTAGCAGCAGTTGAGTAACTTGGAGTCTCACAAGATAAAGTACAGTGTGTGCTGACCATGCACAGAGTAAATATCAGTAGATATCACCCTTGTTCCTATTGTAAATAGCATATGTTTTTCTGATTAGGTATGGAACTGTTTGATTTTTAGGAGAGTGAGCCTAAAAACTACATTTCCCAGGATTCCTTGCCCTATTTTTTTGTCCAGGTTTGGCCAGTGGGAGGCATTGGATTGGAGGATGGGAGGAAAAAAAATAGCTGTTCCATGCTCTCTTGGCTATTATTTGGGTGACATCTGTGACAGAGACTCTCCTTTCTATGGTTTCATTTCCTTTCAACAAGTATCTCCATCCATGGTTCCTTTAGAGCAGGCTCCATCCTGTTTGAAATTCCCACCACAATGGCTTGCTTCTGAGGTCCGGTCACACCTTCTCATCTCAGTATCTTTGCAGCCTCCGGTGTTGTGGCTGCTTGTCACTGTTGTTAACCTCTGAGTTGTCTCAAGCTCCTCTGTTTGGCTTTTTGGCTCTTCCAACACCTCTATCTCTGATCCCACAGACTAAAGCTCCTTTATTGAATTACACAGCACAGGCAATTTTCCTGACTGAACTGCGACTGCAACAGTATCAAGAGTCTCATCTCTCCCTTCTTCCCCAAGAAGCCATCGGCAGGGGATAAACAAAAATTGCTTACGAAGTCAAGAAACTAAAGATTTTGTACCAGAGGGAAGAGAACACTTACACATACTTAATGTCCATATTCCTAATTTAGTATGTGCTCAACGCGTCCTTCTGAATTTCTATGTTTACGTCATTAATCTGAGCCTCCCTCAACTCTGAAGCAGAAGTTGTTGTCACACTTCCGTTTTGACTGCGCGTCTGCATCTTGTGCAATGATGCAACACTCGCCCTAACAGAGTTGATGCAAAAATCAAGTTCCCACCACCACCTGAAAAATAATTGTGTCTTTCTGTTCTTCCTTGCCTCCAGAGAGGGCTACTGCGAATTGTAAATTCACTCAAGGAAACCTAGGAACTCTGGGCTGAAGGGTCTGTGGGCACCAATGGGAAGGGAAGAGAAAGGACTGAGGCCAGAGATGGGTCTGAACAAGACATGATAGGGAGACATTAGCTCTCCTCGGTATCCTCTCCTTGGCGTCATCTGGAAACTCTGTTTTCTCAGTCCCAGCTCCTCCTGCTTGTGGGCTCTCAGCAATTGGCAGCTCTCCAATTTAGCACTTCATTTCACACAACAGCTCTGATTTTCAAATATTGACTCGAGGACTTAGTCTCCCTGGTGCCAGCTCAATTCCTAAACATTATTGCATTTAAAGCTTTGATTATTATGATGTACTGCTGGGGGTTCCAGTTATTGGACTAGATTCATCCTTATGGAATTTCAGCAAAGGTACCACACCTGTATGTGGTCTTGCATAAAGGATGCCAAGCCCATTTTTCACTATGCATTATGCAAAGATTTATATTTAAACTGTGTTTGAATTATACGCATTACATATCAGAGATGATTAATGTTATCTGACTGGACACAATGTACATAAAATTGTGTGCTGCCCACTTTGCATATGCAAAATAGCCTGCTTTTGGTATTTCAGAGTCAGAGGCATTTCTACTAGCCTGACATCAGAAGGCATGCTCTGCATTTGATCAGGGCTCTTGGAGATAGGCAAAAGGAAAATAAGATGAATATTTATGAGTTGGTAGTTGTTTTTTATAAGAAAGAATATTCTATTAGCACATTTCTTAAATGTGAATAAAATCTTATAATTACCATGGAGAACGTGACATTTTAATAAATTGTTGAAAACGCAATGATAAAAATAGATACTAACCTTTATACCTAAGAATTAAGGAAATCAAAGAGAAATTCTTGAGAGACATAGGTTGTATAGAATACAATTCAATTTAATAACTGTGGTTTCTTTCTCCTTTCCCCATTTGGTTGGTAGTCCTGAGAATAAATAATTGAGGAGATGACACAGACTGATTATACAAGGGACTTATTAATAATGACCACATAATTTGATTAAAAAATAAAACGGGGCAGCATTTCTATTTCAGAGATCACAGGAGATCCCTTACCACTGCAGGAAAGACTTCCGGGGGCAGGACAGCAGAGAATAAGGCAAGTGTGAGAGGTTGGGTCTATGAGCCAGGGATCTCCAGATCTGTTTTCAGATGCTGGGCCTTTATCCATGGGCAGATAGGAGCTATCCACATGTGTTTTTTTCTGAAGGGCTCACAGGACCAAATCTGTCACACTGGGAGTTCTGAGGAAAATGGGTTAAAAGATAGAGAATGTGGACAAAAACAATTCAGAAGCTACTGAAGGGGAGAAGCTACCAAGGGGAGAACTGATGAGGATGATTTAAGAGAGAGTGGAGATAGAAGAGTACGACTGGGGATATGAGGATGAGCTTTAATAAATATGTAAGATGAAATTAAGATGATTTATGTTCTTCTTGATAATCCTCCAATTATAACTAATTTAATGCATATCAGTAGAAGCAAACCAGGTATAAAGTTATGTTGGCAACACCTGAACACCTTTCAATCATTCATTTGGCTTTAATCAGAAAATATTTAATGAACACATATAACACAATTAAAGGATCTTATCATCAGAAAAAATAACAATATTTCAGTTTTACCTCTTCCACCTCTTCATGAATTTCATCTATAAATCTAACAGATAATCATTCAGTCTTGGTTACATTCTTCAGGTGACGATCCCTCTCTCTATAGACAGCCCTTCCATTGTGGGATAGCTCATTATTTGTCACTTCTCCCTTAGATTAATCAGAAATTTATCTTCCCGAAATTCTTACTCCTTGGTCCTCGTTTTTTCTTCTGTGATCCTAGATAAGAATCAAAATTCCATGTTGTCTGGCTGAACTTCAGACATTTAAAGATGGTTATAATTTTCCCCATTAAACTTTCTTTGGCTCATCCACATTTCTTTTATTTTTGTGTCTTCAAACTCTCTTCACAAAGGTGAGCCTTCCTTGATATCATCACCCCTCTTATAATACAGTGCTCAGAATTCCACAATAGTTGAGATGTGGTCAGATCAGCAAAGGGTGGGGATCCCAGCCAATAGAGTAGAATTCACATCTCAAAGCCTTATCTCTTTGTTCTCCAAGTTAGTTACTGATACAGTTTTCTTCTTTATCACCTTCTCCGTATTTCTATCACACAGATCCCAACACCTTTCAAGATTTCATAGGGTTTCTTATTAAGAATGAGAAAACTGGAATTCTTATTATGAATATTTTATTTTTATTAGTTTAGGGATGATGTCAAGTCTTTGCAAAATAGAAAAGTATTCTAACAGAATCTTGGATAATGCCTTGACTCCTATCAATGGCAGTAAGTGACCTCTCATAGAGCAATGGAATTAGAATTGGGACCAGGGAATCCAGTTGTAGAGAGGGCAAAAGAAAGCTCCATTAATCCCCAAATATATGGCCCCAGAGATGGCAATCTTCCTCAAGGGCCTATCCACAACTAAGCGATGTGCTGTTTGATACATACGCCTCCCATTTATCATAGGTCTTTGCTTCTTCCATTCCTGTTTAGCCAGCACAGAACTGATTCCCTCTTCCCTCCAACCATTCACTCATTTTTATTGTTTTGTTCTGAACTCCCTCCAAGCTGTCATCATATTTCTTTATCCAAATGCCCCCAAACTGTAGTAAAAATAATCAGAAAGAAATAGCTGATAATTTTTGATGAAAATACTGTCAATGTTAAATACTCCTGATGCTACATTAAGTTTAACTCTGAACATGACCTTCAAAAACTTTACTTCCTCCTCTCAAGGAGTTTCCACTCCAGAAGGCAAAGTACAAAAAGATATATGCTGGTGGCGATCACATCCCCATGCCTTTTCTAAGCCATGGTAAAATAATTTTCCACTTTGGCAGTACTGATTTGTTTTGTCTTGAGTAGCTCTATTAAACTGAGGAATGGGAATGGGGGGTAGTAGATTACCCATGGCACATAGGCTGGTTCATCTGAAATGGACACAGAAAGATTTAACACTATTGTCCAGGGCTGTTGCTCTCCAGAAGCTGTTTGGTGATCTGACCTAGCAAGTAAGATGGCGTTACCCAATGCAGGGTGGGTTTTAAGTTCAGAAACCATATTTGGGAAAATATCCTCTTCAAGTGACATGACTGCTACCCACCACCCATCACAGTACCTAATGGCACAGGCTGTGCAAGTAGAACCTGGCCTCCAGAGTGACCCCAGGTGTGATATACCAAGGTTGGAGAGAGCACTGCAGCATTTCACGCAATGACCTAGAAGCAAGTCAAGCCTGTCATAGGATTCAGTGCCTGCCTTGTGAGCACCTGCTTGAGAGAAACCAAGATTGAGTAATACACACCCAGAAGCAAGAACTTGACCTCACTCGAACAATCTTGGGAAATCATGGGGCATCACGAATCTGAATCCTTCTCTTTCTGCTTACTAACAAAAATTATCTAATAAAACCACTGTTGTCACAAATCCTCGTCCTTTCTAGGGTGCTACAATTAGGTGTCTAGGATAGGGTCTTTTGACCTTGGCATTTATTGGCCAATTTGAGATGACTATTCCTTTATTGTCGGGCCTGCCTTATGCACTGTACAACGTTTAGCAGCATTTCTCGCCTCCACCCACTACATCCAGTAGTACCATCCTCACAACTTTGGTTAAGTTACTGGCATTCACTCAGGCTCAGTTTTCCCATCTGTAAAATGGGGATAATAATAATACATCATAGGGCTGCTGTGAGGATTATATGATATTATAAGATATTATATGAAAGTCAATTAGCAGAATACCTAACAGATAGCAAGCCCAGAATACTCATATATCTTGGCTATTTTTCAGTTGGTTTCCATGTAGTTTACATTACAGAAAGAGGGTCCAATATTTTTCCACATATTCCTTGGTCAGTTTCTCCAATCAGAGACCTTTTTCAAATATTGTTAAAATTGAAACACAAACCTTCTGGGATCTATGTGATTTTCTACTCAATATTTTTGGCTCTAGAGAAGACAAATCAGGAAAGATGACCCAGGTAAGACAAAGTGCTGTCATATGAGACTTATTCCATTTTAGTGTACATTATTAACTCCAGATTGAAGGAAAAAGGGATAGAGATCTGAGGAAGAGTGATGGTGTTCTAAAAGGTTTCTTTATAGGGTATCCATCTTAAATTATAAATCCTAGAGGATGAAGAGAAGGGTCTGTAAGGAATTCTGTATCTGTTTTGACTAGCTTTCTCACTATCATGAAGAATATCAGAATGTGTGGGTTTTGGTTGAAGATAAAACCCTACAGTTCTGTTTCTTTAAAATTCATGCTAGAAACTTTTCTTGAACTTGGGCAACTACATGATGGATACATTGAAGAACAAATATAACAAATATAAAATAAAACATGATTATCAATGAACAAGACGAGCATTAAAAACTTATCAGTTCAGCTTTGGCTTGCGTGGCTCAGTGGATTGAGTGCCAGCCAGCAAATGAAAGGGTTGCTGGTTTGATTTTCAGTTGGGGCACATGCCTGGGTTGTGGGTCAGGTCCCCAATAGGGGGCGCATGAGAGCCAACCACACACTGATGTTTCCCTCTCTTTCTCCCTCTCTTTCCCTGTGTCTAAAAACAAATAAATAAAATCTTTTTTTTAAAGAAATTACATTAAAAAAACCTCATCCATTCAGTCTAAGGCATTGCACCAGACATTGCAGTTATAAAGATCAATCATAGTAAGGTAAGAAGATCATAATCTAATGAATAAAGGAGGTATTTAAATAATCCCAAGGAAATATTAGGAAAAGTGAAAGGCGGTATTGACAGGCAAACTGCATTTGAAAAGGTGGATGAGGATTGCAAGGCAGGCCAGGCAAAAGGCAGAGGGCCGGCCATACAAAAGGGGACAGGATGACAGTGGCCTCTTCCAGAGGGAAAAGTGACTAAAAGAACGAGTTCTCACGAAAAATGCATAAACAGTTTTTTAAACAGCCCATCACCGTTCTCCTACACTAAAAGCAATTTCCGCTTGGAGATAAATGTGTTTGGAATGACCTTAGTGTTCTATATAGCCTACAATTTCAAATCATGTAACTCAGCTGATAGCAGATGATAAAGCCTCTTCACATACAGACTCAGTGGATGCAGTAGAGAGAGAGCCCTGTGAGACGGGGTGAATCCTGGCTCTCCAACTTTCTGCCTTTAACCTGGGGAAGTGAATTAGACTGGCTGAGCTTAGGTTTTGCTTCTTGTGAAAATACAGAAAATGATTCTTACTTCTTAGGCCACTTTGTGTTAGGGTCTCGGCAACTGTTTGGGAAGCTTTTGTCACGGTGTTATCTCAGTTAGTAGTACTTGTATTATTATCGCCATTACAATGATTATTTTCTAACTCCATGGTACTGGGTTTCAGTAAATGCCAGCTATGAAAAGAACTTTATATTTTATCTTAAAGTATGAACTTTTAATCTTTCGTATTTACTCCCTTGCCATCAATAACAAAACCTAGGGAAAGAAACACTCCCCCTTTGAAGCCTCTGTGACAGGCATCAGGAACATAGTTGCTGCAGCTCCTTAGAAATCGGGAGACATTCGCCTCCTCCCCCAGGATCCCAGCGGGGGCCATCGGGTGACTCAGACCCTGGGAAAGGCACACATATTGCAGTTTAACGTCACATAGGTTACTGTGAATTAGTTTCATTTTCCAAATACTAGGTTTTATTCCTTTATAGAGGAAATCATTATTTATTGACATTCATTGACAGCATTAAATTCAAGCCAAGGTGCGTTTAAAATCCTCCAAACTCTCAGAAATGTCTTTAAAA
Source organism: Sturnira hondurensis (assembly GCF_014824575.4). Taxonomy (NCBI): domain Eukaryota; kingdom Metazoa; phylum Chordata; class Mammalia; order Chiroptera; family Phyllostomidae; genus Sturnira; species Sturnira hondurensis. The sequence goes on from NW_028083443.1 coordinate 3,341,163, forward strand.
ATTTTATATTTTTAATCCAGCAGAGAATTGTAGAGAACAAAGACATTTCTTTATTTCCCATGTTCAATTTCTCTTTGCTACCCACCATTGCAGGGGAGGGGAGGGGAGAGATTACTTGTCTGCCCTTTACATCCCTTAAATCCGTTCTCATCCCCAGCCACGCCATGGTCTCACTCCTCATCACTGTACACATGAGCTCTTCAACAACATCCTGACTACCGTCCCTTACCAAATCACTCCCATCCTCAGTCCATCTTGAAACATCACCAGATGCCACCTCTTCATCTCAGACGTATTCAATGAATTGCCACTGCCTCTAGGAAACAGTTCACCTCCTCAGCCCTACACAGTCAAGGCCACATAGAATCCAAACCGTCCAACTCTGTCTTTCTCACTCAACTACGATCAGGGAGGTCTTTCAATGACCATCAGATGTTCTACAGATGCATCTACTTCAAGTCTGGTTTATATCCTAATTTCCTTCACTACCAAAAGATTCCTGCCTACCAACTAAATCCCACCTATGCTCTGTGCCCAGATAAGTCCCATAAACTGCATGAATTTAGTGGTGTATATATAGCAGAGGCCTCGGAGAGCTCCGGGCTTGAGTTTGAGATCGAGCTCCATTATGTACTTCAATATTAACCTAGAGAAATTACTGAACTTCTTGGAACCTCAGTTACTATCATCTATTAAGTTACCAAAATAATAGTCCCTCCCTCATAGTGCTGCTCTGAGGACTAAGTGTTTCTAGTAAGTAATGTTTGTTTTTATAGATATATTTCTTTGATTATACTCATCCCTTCTCTAAACTCATGTCTGACCAAAATTGGACATTCAGTGTTTTCACAATCAGATACTGAAAAAGTGTTGCTTTAAAATTAATGACAAAGATATGCTCTGAAAAGTGTATGAGTTATTTTGCGTTTTATCTAATTCTACGTATTTTCAAAACTTGGGTGACTGAAATGCCTTATTTTAACTATTAAAAGAATATTTCTTTTAAAGACTGTTTAAATGAAAAAGGCAGGCAGTGAGTGTTGGAACGAGAGTAGAGAAATTAGGGTCCTCACGCACTGCTGGTGGGAGTGTATAGTATTAGAAAACAGTTCCGCGTTTTCCAAAATGTTGAACCTGGAGTTACCACATGATCCAGCAGTCCCCCACCCCCCAGGTATCTATTCAAGGGGAAGTAAAACTCTGTGTCCACACAGGACTTGTACATGGATATTCACAGTAGCCTTATTCATGGAAGCCAATAAGTGGAAACAACCAAAATGTCCATCAACTAATGAATAAATAAATCACCAGTAGCATATCCATAAGTTAATTATACTTCAGCAGAGCTGTTTAGAAGTGATTTTGACTTAATTTAATGAGCAACAGGAAGCCACTTAAGATTTGTAAATGAAGAAAAATTAATGAAAAATCTTGCTAGTACACTAAGAATTATTCAGGTTAACATATTAAAACTATGTTCAAAATGCACATTATCACATGGAAGCCATATTGCTTATTCTCAGACATAGTTTTTGAGTATTGATTCAGGCTGTGTCTACAGCAGCTACATTAGCCCTAATTATGCTAACCACACAGTGAGACAGGTGTCACTAGGCACCTTTTTGCAGATGAGAGAAATGGACTGAAGAGCTTGGCCAAGGTCCCAGAGCTGGTCAGTGGCTGAGTAAGGATGGAAAACCTGGTCTGTCTCATTTTTAAAGCCCATGTTCTTTCCAAGTCTTTCAACCACCTTGCAGTGTGACCTCAGTCCCCTGTCCCCCCTTGCCTTTTTTTTCTCATTTGCCTAACTGGGTTACCAGGCCAATGCCTGATCTCTCTGCAGTTATACCATACATTAAATTAGCAGCTTCCACAGGCCCCTTAGCATTGTCTCTGATTATAACAAAAGATTTTATTTCTGGGTCTTTGCCTTCTGGAGCTTCTAAGACGTAAGGACTGTGGGGTGTTTTTTTTTGCTGTTGTAATTTCTAGTACTATATTTAGTACTATATTTAGTATATAGTAGGTACTTGGCAAGTAAAGTATATAGTACTACATTTAGTACTATATTTAGTATATAGTACTATACTTACTATATAGTACTATAGTACTATATTCAGTATATAGTAGGTACTTGGCAAATATCATTAAATGAATTAGTGAATGAAGAAGACATAAATGCTATTTATTAATTTATTGTGGCCAAAAATAGATGTTGTCCATGAGCATAACTAAATCACCCTAGTTATTACTTATCAAATATACAGAGTCCAGCACAAATAACACCCCTTTTTATTATAAAATCTTTTATTATGAAATCATAAGCACATAATTCTGTAACATAACAACATCACACTCAAGAACATCATATGAAATTTTAGGTGAAATGTTTGAATTAAAACTATAAATTATTACAACCATATTATTACCCTACTAACCACACTCAAGCAGGCGCTTCTGCTGAACCCTGTATATTGAGTGCTTACAATCTCCAAATCTTTAGCCAAGTTCTAAGGATACAGAGATGACTATGACCCAGTTCCCCTTCTTAGAATTCACAATGAAGTCCTTTAGGACAGACATATACTTGAATAATAACATAGCATTTTCATTTCCATGTTTCTCACAGCGACAACCAGGGCCTGGGTGATAGCAGTGAAGAGAAAGAATAATGATGTGTATAAGATGTTTTATTTTCCTGAAGGAAACCTATAGAACATTTAATTTTCATATGCTCCTGGACTGTCATACACATTTTCTTTTGAACCTTATCATAAGTCTGTATGCTCTTGGGGTCCTAGCAAAGGATTAAGGACTTCCTGATGGCACCGGCATTTCCTAGGATGCCATCAGAAACATTCCTCCTCAAATTTAAACTGTTTGTTAAAAAGCAACAATGATTCCCTTGTTTCCATACATATTTGAAGTATCATCAAGATAACCTGAGGCAGACAAGCTCCAATACTCAGGTACAACCATTCATTTCTTTCATGTCACTCTGACTTTCCTCACCTGAGAGGAATGTGGTCTGACATAAGGATTATCCATTCTCTGCCATGGGGGGACTTTTACTTGTATATTGATGAGTTACAGTATAGCTGTATATATGTCATATGATGCTTCAGAAATATGATGATTCAAAAATTATGTAAGCCCATTAATCTAAGAGCTAGTGGGCTGGGGCAGCTGCACATTCATCAGGAATAGAGATACATCTGGGACTCAAGGTCTCATCTGTGAGGGTGCCATGCCCCTGGTCTGTCTGCCGTGGGCTCTGGTAGCTGGAGGGTGAGTGCCAGGTGTCTCCAGTTGAGGTACCTCTCCTCATCCTTTGCTGTTGAATTCTTTAATGAACTTCATTGAGTTGTATAATTTACACATCTCAAAATTCACTTGTTTTCAGTTTACCATTCAATGATGCTTTAGTAAGTTCATTGAAATGTGTAACCACCACCCTGGTCAATTTTGGGAACATTTTTTCACCCTGATAAGTGCTCCCATACCTATTCATGGTTTGTCCCCAATCCCACGCCAGCCCTGGGCAGCCACTAACTTACTTGGCCTCCAGAGATTTCTTTTTCTGTACATTTCATAAAAGTGGAGTTCATGAGAGTTTCCTTCTGGACTCTCAAAGCTGCTTCATTGACTTATATGTCTGTCTTTAGCTCAACATCCACATTGCCTTGATACATAACTTTTCAAGTTGATGGGAGTTTTTAACCAAATAGATTCGTTGGAAATATCTGAATCCACTCTGCCTTTATTTCTTAAAAGTCAATCCATTATTACATAAGAAATAACTAAATACATAAGAAATAACTAAATAAAACATAAGAGGATGAAAAAATGAGAATTGAAAATATGAAGCAAACAGGACTGTTACACAAAACCTATACCATATATGTCTTTGGCATGGCTGGTTGTGGCTACCGTTGTGATTCTGACCTTGTCAACAACCAAGAAGGAAAAAAAACATACTCATAACGTGTTTAATAAAAATGCAATTCAATTTTTTATAACTATTCTGTGTTCATAAAGAGGAGATTTTATCATGACAAACAACATCTTTACAAGAACCCTCATGCTGAGAAAAGCAAAGAGTTCTGATTTTTTTTTACTATATTTTACACTGTAGACCAAGTGCAATTAGTAAACACAAATTTATGCAGAGGTAACAAACACAAAGAAGGTTTGCTTCTGAGAGGTTAATCCTGATACATATTTTATTATTTAAGCCATTCTCTTATAAACACTTTCTTTTAAAACAAAAGTTTGGATGTGTAGGTTTGCAAAGAGTTTGAAAGTTTTACTTTCCTAGGCAGAATTTAAAGTGAAGTAACACTATGTTGTAAGTTAAGGTCAGAAATCCATATTTTAATAATAAAAAACTTCAGCAAAGAGTTGTGTTGATGTGCTTTATGAAAGGGAAGATGCCTGATGAGGAGAGTTTCCTGAAAATAGTTGACTCGATCTTCCCTGCAGAGAGGGGATGAGGTGAGAGGAAACCTACTCCTCCAAGGCAGGGCCAAATTATCCTCGAGAACTGATCTTCTAAATCTGGAGGATACAGGTCTCCCCAACCTAGCCATATCTCTGTACATTCCCCCTAACTGCCAAGGGAGATAATGCAAGTAAATGGTTGTTCTAAAATCCAGGTCTCTTTTAGTTAACCAATGTGAACATTCTATCAGGGAATTCAAGCACGCTAAGGATCTCAGCTGTACCATACCGCTTCACAAATTCAAAAAGAGGAATGTTAATTGCTGAGAGGTATGAATCTCTCAGATATGAAGGTGATGCCACTGGTCCCACTGGTGCTGCTTACCCTGTGTGGGGAAGTCAAATTTGAAAGGAAAATAGAATTAGAATCATTTGGGGTTTTTTTTGGTTGACTATTGAATAGGCAAATGTGAAGTGATATCAATCTTCAATGAATCTAGGAGTAATATTGTGAGATCACAGACTAGGCTAGCTTGAGAGTCATTTCCCCTTTCAGTAATGAGCTAGGAAAGATGTCTTTTTCTTAGCCTGGGCAGGATGCACTGTCCCCAGGTTGTTTAAACCAGAGCAGGACTCACCATGGGGTGACAACTAACGCGGATCAGGTTATATGAGAGGACCCAAGCAGATTTCTAGTGAGAGGAAATTACATAAAAACATAGTTTCAAAATTATGGCCTAGGCTTTGGGGGTCGAGTAAACCACACTTGAGGAATAATAATCTCCCGATTATATCACTTTGCTTACATTTGGGAAGCTGGACTCGGCCAGTTCTAAGTGTATTGAGAACTTTCCTGGGGGTATGCAAGCTGAAGTCCACTTTGCAATGCTTCCTCCTCTCTTTTGGTTTCAACTTACTGAGCAAGACTATTTCCAATCTGTACTCTGTCAATATAAGAGTTTCTGCTAAGAAGGAATGAAAAGCAACCTAGCAATAAATTGATTTGGGATAGGATGAGAGCCAACATTGCTAGAAGCCTGGATCTATACTGTATCTCCTTGTGAGTTGTATCAGCAATTTAATAACTACCTATTTCTTCACCAGGTCAGGCTAAGACATAGAAAATCCTCATCAGAAACAGTACTCTCTTTGCTAAATATTTACCGTAGATTAGAATGCATTGAGCACAGTTTGTTTCAAATTCTTGGCGTACATGTGCTGAACCACATGGTTTTTAAGTGCACCTCGGTGGTGTAAGGCAGTGGTTTTCCAAGTACAATTTCCAGGCCAGCAACATCAGCATCACCCATGACACTTGACAGAAGTACAAAGTCTCAGGCTTGACCCACAATCAAAAAACATCAGAAACTTTGTGAGTGAATCTCAACATTATGTATTTAACAATCCTTCTAGAAGATTCAGAAGTACTAATATTGAAGAAACATTTTTTTGGTAAAATATCAGTAGACAAATTAATCTTTATGTACAGAAAGACTTAAAGTTCTGGAACAGAATTATCTTGTGGATTTATGATATCTTCCAGGTTTGGATTTTGCCTCACTGCAAAGTCTGGGGTAGAAAGTAAGTAAAAATATATACTTGAACTGAATAATAGAGTACTTTTGATCAATTGTATCTAATTGACATCAATGTAATACTTTATTCAGTAACATCAGAACACAGTTTTCTCAAGTTCACGAACATTCACTAAGGGATATCACATTTTGGGTCATAAAACACACCTTCACAAATTAAAAAAGATAGAATTCATACCAAGTATGCTCTTGGATCATGGTGAAATTAAACTAGGAACCAATAATACACAGCTAGATAACCAAAAAACATTTGAGAATTTAAACAACACACTTCTAAATAGCATACAAATTAAAGAAGAAATTTTAGAGAAATTAAAATGCATCTCAAATGAAGTTAAAATGAAAATACAATCTATCAAAATTTGTGCAATTCAATGAAATCAGTGCTTGGAGGAAAATTTATATACTTTTGAACACATGTGTTAGAAAAGAAAAAAGATATAAAATTAAAAATATAAGCTTCAATCTTGGGAAACTGAAAACAGAAAAACAAATTTAATTCAAATTTAACTCATCAGTGACTGCTCTGAAAAAATCAGAACTGATATCGATGAAATTGCAAACAGAAAAGCAATAGAGATAATTAATGAAACCAAAAGTTGATCATTTGAAAAGATCAATAAAATTGACATTCCTCTAGCCAGGCAAGGAAGAAAAAAGACAGTAAAGTCATTAGTAATATCAGAAATGAAACAAGCTGGTATTACTAATGACCCCATGGGTGATAAAGCAGTATTATGAGCACTTCTATTCCCCCCAGTTTAAATTAACATCTTTAAAATACTGACAGAAAAAAGATCAACCTAGACTTTTATATCCAGCAAAAATATCTTTCAAAAGAAAAGCTGTAAAAGAAATTTTAGATATAGAAAGCTATGAGTTAATCACCAAAAATCTCACTATGAGAAAAGTTAAATTTAAATGTTAAATGTCAAAATTTCCCACCTTGATCAGTGTAGCTCAGTTGGTTGAGCATCATTCGACAAAACAAAGGTCACAGATTCAATTCCCAAGCAGGGCACATGCCTGGGTTGTGGGCCCAGTCCCCCAGTCAGAGGTGTGCAAGAGGCAACCAATCGATATTTCTCTTATACATCAATGTTTCTCTCCTCTTTTTCCCCTGTCTTCCCCATTCTCTAAAAATAAAGAAATAAAATCTTTTCAAACAATGTTAAATTTCCTTCCGACAGAAGAAAATTCATAGATAAAATTATGGATCTACACAAAGCAAAGAAGAACACTAGAAATTATAACTGCATGGGTAGATAAATATTCACACCAAATCATATGCTATATATCAAATCATTATGTTGTACAGCTAATATTAATACAACATTAAGTCAATTATATCTCATGTTTTTAAAAAATTAAAGAAAACACAGACGCAATAGATGAAGAGTGTTAATGATTATAGAAAAGTTTGAATTAGTTCATGTATAGCACCTAGTGTGTTCAGTATTCAGTGGAAACTTGGTAAAAACAGTTCTTAATATGTTTCCTGCTTTTTAGTTATTGGCTTAGTCATTTGGGGCTGATATGACAAAATACCCCAGACTAGGTGGTGTAAACAACAAACATTTATTTCTTGCCATTATGGAGGCTCAGAAGTTGAAGACCGAGGTGCTAACCAATGTGGTGTCTTGTGACAATCTTCCCGTTTGTAGATGGCTACCTTCTTGTTGCAGCCTCCCAGGGTGAAGAGGGAGCTTTGGTATATTCCTCTTCTTAGGGGGAGAAATTCCACCATGGGGGCTCACTCCCAGGACCTCATCTCTGAAAGGTCATCTCTAAATACACTGGGGATTAAGGTCTCAGTGTACAAATTTGTGGGGCACACAAACATCCAGGCCATAGCAGTTGGGTAAACTTCACTTGATTTATGAGATAGTTGAGTATTTCTTATGATATTCAACATCTTCAGTATCTTTGGATACTGAAGGGCATCCATTCTTTCTCTGTAATGACTAGAGAATAAAGTATTTAGATTTACTACCTATAAAGGACAGTAATGTGGACGTGAGCTCCTACAACACTACGGCTGGCTAAAAAGTGTGGATAGGAGTACTTTTCTCTAACACACCAACAGGTCTAGCTGAGGATGGATCTCGAAAAGGTGGCAGGGGAATCAGCACGGCTGGCTAAAGTTTGATTTGAGAGTTGATTTGTTAGCCTGGAATGCTGAGTATGGCTCTTTGCATTAACTACTCAGAAACAGATATTTTTAATACATTTTTTACCTCCACCCAAACTGTGTAATCCCGTCAGTCTCAGTGCTCAAAGGACTATGGAGAAAGTAGAAGATGAAAGACAAATACTATATGATCTCACCTATAAGTGGAACCTAATCAACAAAACAAACAAGGGAACAAAATATAACCAGAGACATTGAAATAAAGAACAAACTGCCAGTAAACACAGGGGAGGGGAATAGGGATAATTCGGGAAAATAGGGGAAGATCTATCAAGGAACATATATAAAAGACACATGGACAAACCCAAAGGGGGTAGGTTTGAGGGTGGGAGGCAGGGATAGGTGGGGTGGGGGACAGGTGGGGGGAAATGGAGAAAACTGTACTCAAACAACAATGCAAAAATATTTAAAAAATGAAAGTAGAGCAATTTAAAAAAAGAAAGTAGAAGAAAGAAGATTTAAAATACATTCTCAATGGCCATAATGAGATATTTGGCTTTTTAAAAGTGATTATAACAGTAACAACTAGTAAATGCGTTTTCAAAAAAATTGAATAGTGTTATTAGCTCTACAAATTTTGACACCTTGAAACTACTCTAGATATTGGGTAGCAACTCTCATATTCTTTCTGGTGGTGTCTAAAATCATTAAGGGTCTAGTGGTTGTGCTACTTTTCCCTCATCAACTTTTCAGTATTTCTACTTATCATAAAAAAAGGCAAAGGGGCAAACAACTACAACAAATCTATACCCCCGTCCATCTTCCATGTCAGAGAGCTCTCTCTGCTGTTTCCCATTGGACACCTGAAGCGCTGGAGAGAAAATCTAATAGTGTCTTTATAGTTTTCTTGATTTTTGTGTGTGACTATATGTTTATGTTTCTTGACTGCAGTGTTACCACCACACTTTACTTTCATTCCATCTTCTCTCTTACATGAGTCTGCCTTTGTTTTATCTGAGACTTTAGTGAGATATCTTTTTGTCTTGGAAAGTGATACATTATTCCACCTGGACCTGGGGGAGTGCAGTCTTTTGTATGCATTTTTCAGGAAGGAAACTACTTCCGGTTTGTCTTTTCGATTTTGTGAGGTTGCACAATCCATTTTCTGTCCCCAGTCTGAGTGAGGTTGTTGACGAAAAGCTCAGATGAGAGCTCTAACATAGAACAAAGCCAATGCATGAAAATTAAACATGTAAACTTCATCTTATGGTCTCTATATCTATAGTAATTATTGTTTTAAAACTCAGAATTAGAGGTTAAATTTCCTTTGTTCCTGATATGCTTTGGTGCAAAGAGATAAAAGGCTCATGTTACAGAAAGTTTCCTCAAACCAGAATTTGCCATCTCAGATATTGGGGTCCTGCCCTTTTACCATACTCCAAACTTGCCCCTCACTCCTTTCTATTTCTGCTAGACTTCGTGATTCCAGATGAATTCAGAAAACACTCACAGTTACTGTTGAAGAGATTAATAGATGTCCAAGTGAACTTTTTGAAGAATAAAAGAATATTTTAAAAGGAACTACTTCATAGGGGGAAAGGGCAATTATTTAAAGAAGGCTAGCTTTTCCTTAGGGAAACAAAGTTTCCCACATGAATACCCTACAGTCAGAATCTTTTCTGTATAACGAGTATCTTAAACACAGGGTACTCTTCTTGGGTACGTGGTTAGGCTTTGGAGGTAGAACAACTACCTAAAGTGTGTGCAGTGTGTGTGTGCATGCTTGCATTTTTCTTGATAGCGACTCCATAGTTTTCATCATGTTTTCAAAATGTCGACGCAGCAAATGCCCTTTGTGGACTCCTCCAATGCCCTCAGCTCTACCTTGTACCCCTGTCACTCTTCCAGTCACCGAGCCTGCACAGATTTTGACCAGCATTTTGCTCGTGCAACTTCAAAGCACTCCACCTCAGGTCACACTATCTACTTATTTCACGCTACCCTGGACCTCCTTCGACACCAGCACCCATTAGGCAGCATCCAGACCCACGGGCCATTGCTGATCACCAGGTGCCAAGAACCACTACAATAAATTTCTGGGTTGGCTTTCCTTCCTTCTCTACTTACGTCACACTTGTCCCTTGCTGCTTCTTCCAGGAATCACATTCTCTAATGAGCCATTGACACACAAGCTTTTGTCTTAACGGGAACTCAAGCTAAGACAACGATTGACTTAAAAAGTATTAACCCCCACTACACAAGAACCTGAATGGTTTCCCACTTGAGGTCCATGTTATCCAAATCTTTCCTTTACTGGAGCCCAATGAGCAAGGCATGTGAATTTAAATGCATGGTGGGGTCTCCTAGTTGCATCTCTTCTCTAACATAGCTTTGGGGCCCTTTGTTTGTATAGAGTCAGAAATACCCTTTTTCTTCAGTTGGCACAAAGACACTCTAATGATCATGGCATCAAGGAACCTCACTTATCCACAGTTAACCAGTGCCGTGACTGTTCCGTTGCCTTTTGTCTCCATCACTAGATTCGGTTATTTGTTACTGCTTTCTGGAATACATCTGTTCCGGCATGTAGTAGGCAAAATTGTAAGATGAGGCCCAGTGACCCATGACCTTATATTGTCCCCTCCCTTTGAGTAGGTGGGATCTCTGAAGATGATGGGGCATCACTCTGCTGATTGTGTTGTAATGTAAAGATGAAGGAAATTTGCAGATGTACTTAAAGATATCTCATCAGTTAACTTTGAGTTAATCAGAGACATTGATCTGGTTGGGCTTGACTTGATCAGGTAAACTCTTTGAGAAAAGGCTTAGGGGTTTCTGAGAGCGGAAATTCTCCACTGCTGCTTTTGAAAAAGCAAGCCCCCCTTGAGTTCCGCAGCTGCAAGGAAATGAATTATGCCAACAGCCAAGTAAGTTTAGGAAAGGCCCTCAAGCCTCAGATGAGACCACAGCTCCAGCTGACACTTTCACTACGACCTTGTGAGTCTCTGGGGAGAAGTTCAGTTAGCCTGTACACAGATTTCATGCCCAAAGAAACTATGATGTAATAAATGTATGCTGTTTTAAGTCACTAAGTTTGAGGCAATTTGTTACACGGCAACAGAAAACTTAATACATAGCCCTTGCCACGTGATTTGTGTTTACATTCATGCTTCCCAGCTAGGCAAAGCATTCCTAAAGGGCCGTGACTACGTTCATTCCATCTTGGTTTCTCCAATAGTTAGCAAATGCCTTGTGTAGAGTAAATATTTAATAAAGTTTTGTTTCATAAATGACTGAAAAGTAAGAAGTATAAAAACATTCAGTTTGACCTTTGTGGTGCCTTTCCATACGAACTCTGAAATTTCAAACCTCAACATGCCTGGCAAAATGTATAAAGTACTTTTAGTTTTCAAAATTCTTTAATCTACATACATCCCTTTGAGCTCTGCTCAGATTACCCATGGCAAATGAAGGTGCTAGGTCCTTGAGGACCGTGACAATCTTGACGAACCTCTCCAAGCTGTATTTGACTTCCACAGCATTGCTCCCTCAAATTCATGGAACAGATTTTCTTCACTGAAAGCCAAGATTCTGGTCTGAGCCTACCTACCAAACTGGCATCAGCTGGTCTTGATGGAAAGCTAAAGGAGATTTACACATTGACACAAATGTCTTAGTCTTTTAAAAAAAGAAGAAAAGTGTTAATAGATTTAAGTCTGCCACGGTCAGTTTTTCAGGTATTAATGTTTAATGCTGTGTCTCTCTGTACAGCTCAGAAACCATCAAATGAATTAACATTTTTTAACTTACTTAAAGGTATTTTGATTGATGATGTTAGAACATACTAAAATTTGAGCCTCTATTAAGATGACTGAATTGTCTAAGTCACGGGGAATGTTAAGTAAATAAGACTATACATCAAATGAGAGTACAGAAATTTTGAAAAGACAGTACGAATATGATGTTACATGGAGAGACCTTTTATTTGTAAAGTACTTGACCAAAATCTATTGGTGGACATGAGCTAATTTTTTGTGTGTGTCTGTCACCCTTACTCTCTTGGTAGAAGAGGAGAGAACTGAAGATCAATCTAATTGTACAGATGATAGAAAAGAGAACAAAAGAAAAATTCTCTGAATAAACACAATGAAATCAGACCCAGAAACCAGAGCCTTGGCTATAGCAAGTTCCATATGGGATTCTTACCTTATCTTAATAAATACATTTTAAATTACACTCTGATAAGTTAAAGTAGCTGTAATTACAGAATTAACAGAGAGAAAATTCTCAGAAGAAAAAATAGCTATTTTGTCAGTGAGAGATAAAAAGTTATTGCAGGCCAACCTTTTCTCATGTCAATTTCTTAAATGTGAAAAATATCCAATGAACCCATTAAATACATTTTGACAGACTAACAGCAGGAGGCTTGTTGACCTTTAACCCCACATTGATTTCCCCTTCAGTCGTTTTCCTCGGTGATTTCCACTTTCCCTGCATATCTTTTGCCTCCCAGTCCACTCTCCACATGCCACTTCTGTGATCGTTTGCAATAGAAATCCACACAGAGCCTTGAGCTGCACCAATAGTTCAGGAAAACCTTGAAAATAAAGCAGCCATTACTCACATCTATCAATAAGTTCCTCAATCAGCAAATATCTCTATAAAACATAGATACTGCTGGCATCTCAATAATGCAGCTGAGCAGATAAACACCTGGGTGAGTCAAAATGATCATTAATTATTATTTATTCATCAACTCCACTAGCATTGATTAATGGGCAACTCTGGGCAAGACACCAAATGGAGATCCAAGGAATGGAAAGGAAGTACCAGGCAGCCTCTCTCAGTCTCACTGTAGAGAAATCCTACGTAGAAGGAACACATAGGAAAAAAAAACCAAAATACCAGATGGTGAAGAACAGCCAATAAAGTGAGAAGTCTGTGTGAGCTGATATTACCCTGTAGGAGTCAAGAAACAGACTAGAAGAGTCTGAAGCTGTTCTGATTTTGCTTTTGAAAAGCATTATTAAGTGTCGTGTCTGTTTGCAGTCAGGCGTGGTTGAGATATCAGCCATAAATGTTACCAAGTCGAGTCAGACTCAGTAATGCTGCAACCCAGGCAACAGTGAAAGGCTGAGATGGGGGTGCAGGCGAGGTAAAACAGTGCTTTAAACTAATCTGTATCTGTTCCCTGCAAACCAAAGAGAATCTCCAAACGGATCATAGGTCAAAATTAAATATTTGGGGTCCCTGTGAACATAATGTTAAAAGTTGGCACCCTTGTTAGTTTTCGTGTTATCTTGTGTCGGTGGTTGTTTGCCTTTGAATCGCCCCAACATGTAGCTGTCTTCCTCTGGCTTCTTCCCCGTCGGGATTTTAAAACAGGGCTCCTTAGTCTCCCCCGACCCTCGACCCTCGGCTGCCCCTGCCCCAAATCGCATTTGTCTCACACAGGTTTAATGAGCATTATAGGTTTGATGGAAGATTTCTGTTGGGGAAGGAAGCACATCACGTATTTATATCAGAAGAAACTATTATAATTCTTGAGGCATTTCTGTTCTTCCCCGGGTCCCTTTCTCCTTGGCTTCCAGTTACAGGGGTCTGGTCCTCCCCACTCCTTTCACTTGTGGGATTTCTCCCAGCTCCTCTCTGGCATCTCTGTCCTCTCTCAGCTCCAATTCAGGCCCAGGCTGTCGTGCCACTGTGTTATCTGCTGCCACACGAAAAACTTTCCAACTACTACGATACACCCATTTCCTGAGTCAATGGGACAGTGTGTGTCAGCAATAATGATTTCATGACCCAAATATTTTCCTGTTACAGAAAGTTTGGAATCATGGAAAGATTAAAGTAAATTAGCTTTAATACAGGAAAAGGATGAATGGTATTTTTATAGTCTTAATAAATTTCCTTTCTCATTTTTTAATACCCCCAAGTTTTTCTTTTCTCTACTAGTCCTATTATAGGTTAAATGCTTGTGTCTCCCCAAATTTATATGATGAAGCCCCTGACCCCCAACGTGACTGTGCTGGAGACGGGACCTGTGAAGAGGTGATGAGGTCAAATGAAATCATAAGGGTGGGGCTCTATCCTACAGGACTGGTGTCATTATAAGAAAAGGAAGAAACACGAGAGGTCCCCATGCCACCAGTCTTACGAAGACACAGCGAGAAGGTAGCCAGCTGTCTGAAAGCCAGGAAGAAAGCTCTTACCAGACACCAGATTGGCAGGCACCTTGATCATGGACTTCCAGCCTCCAGAACTGTGAGAAAAGAACTTCCTGTTGTTTAAGACTTCCAGTCAATGGTACTTGATTATGGGAGCCATCGAAGCCTAATACGACTTACCTTGTACTCCACAGCCTTAGCAGTTGATCTTGCCTCCAGCTTCTCTGAGGAAATGGAAGTCCTTAAATATTAACTCCTTTAACAACCTCCTATACTACCTACCAATATCTCCACATTCACCTACCTGTTCTTCCTGCTCCCCCACATCGGGAAAGACTTGATAACGTGCCTGTTCAGGGCTCATTCTTCTACTGGTGCTGGGGCCACCCACCCCCTCTCACCTCCTTGAAGCTGACATTGTTCCCCAGCTCACTGCCTTTTCATAAGGTCACACTTGAAATAAAATCCAAACTCATTACTACAGACNCAGCTTCTCTGAGGAAATGGAAGTCCTTAAATATTAACTCCTTTAACAACCTCCTATACTACCTACCAATATCTCCACATTCACCTACCTGTTCTTCCTGCTCCCCCACATCGGGAAAGACTTGATAACGTGCCTGTTCAAGGCTCATTCTTCTACTGGTGCTGGGGCCACCCACCCCCTCTCACCGCCTTGAAGCTGACATTGTTCCCCAGCTCACTGCCTTTCCATAAGGTCACACTTGAAATAAAATCCAAACTCATTACTACAGACTATAAGGTACCTTTTGACTCTGTCCTCATCTCCCACCGCATTGTAGTTCCTGAATCACTGTGGCTTCTTTCGGTTTCCCAACCACACCAAGCTCATACTCACCCCAGATGCATACACTGCTCATTTACTCCATCTAGAATGGTCTTCTCCCAGAGCGCCCATGTTTGCTTTTGTTTCCCTTGCCTGGGGAGATATATCCAACACAATATTTCAATGAGCAGGGCCCAAGATTTTTCTGCCTGTGTTTTCTTCTAGGATTTTTATGGTTTCAGGTCTAACATTTGAGTCTTTGATCCATTTTGCATTTATTCTTCTGTGTGGTGTAACAAGGTGGTCTGGTTTCACTTTTCTGCACATATCTGTCTGATTTTCCCAACATCATTCATCAAATAAACTATCTTTAGCCCATTGTATGTGCTTGCTTCCTCTGTCGAATATTAATTGCTATAAAGGTGTGGGTTTATTTCTGGGCTCTCTATTCCATTCAACCGAACTGTTTTCTTTATCTATCCCCAGTGACTTAATCCTTCTTGTAGCAAGTTTTGCTTTTTTAGGGACACCCTTCCCTGACTCTCTCTGAGGCAAACGCCTTACTGATCTCTGTCCAAACATTATTGATTCCATGCCGTCCCTGTCATGCCGGCCTCGCTTCACTTCAAGGAGGCCTGGTGAACAGGGCTATTTGCACTATGACAGATTTGAAAACGAAGGGAAGAGCTAACATTATTTGGAGGATAAAAAGGGTAACAACCTGACCTAAGGAATTCGGCATTCTTTGACAGTGACAGAGAGAGAGGGTGAGAAGAATGAAGTCAGTGAGTAGTATGCAGGTAGCCAGAAGGGAAATATAACTGGTAGGTTTTATTTTTAAATACTCCTCGTTTGAAAAAGTACAAGTACACAGACAATAAAATTTTTAAGCTAATAGTCATTGTGATGCCTAAGTCATATTTGAATAAAATGATGTGCTAAGCTGACAGGCAGACACCAGCATGGCTGCACCTACTCATGTGGATGGGTGGACCCACATGAGTGGTTGAGGACCCACTCATGTGGTCGGCAGCACAGACTTTGCCTGGGAACTGAGGGAAGCTTGTCAGAGGAAGCTGTAGGAGGAACTTAGCTACTCAGACTCCAGAGAGTTAGCCAGGTTCATTATTTAAAACAGTTAAAATACCTGTGTGTTAAAAGACAGGCTAGAATCTACGGAATGAATAAAATCCCATACTACCACTTTAACATTCAATGTGGGTTTTACTCAACGATATGATTGAAAGATATGTTTAAACCTACTTCAAGATTTCTCATGAGTGTAAACAAGTTATTAGTGCATCTGTAAAGGTTTACATATACATTCTGATATGTTATCCATCTTTTTGGATGTACAGAGGCTTAGATATGTCCACATTACATGTATTTATATAGATACAAAACACTTTACATTTTACCACTTTTCTGTATTTTAAGAGAATGCTATACCTATTTGCACAGTGTTTCTCAAACTGTGGGTCTCCTCCTGTCCATTAGTAGCTCAAAATGTCAACTCAGTGTGTTTTGACCAGAACTTATAAAAATAAATGAAAGTGAATAAACTAGAAAACATCAGAGTAGCATATAATAAGGGAAGCATTGCTTTTTCAAGACCACGTCATGGTCAGCGTGTTTGATAAGCACCGCCTTCAACAGGCTTGAGGAAAGAACAGGTTTCGACCACCCGGCCTGGGAGGTCCCTTGGTCCTGACCCAGTGCTGAAAGCCGCTTGGGATACCAGGCCTCTGCTGAGTCCGCATGCAACATCCTTAATGATATCACAGCATTTTCCCACTTCCATCTTGGGGGGCGGGGTGAAGGTAAACTAGGATTCTCCTGGAAAACTGAAATAGCTTCTACCACTTGGCAGTGAAAACTCTATAACCCATTTGCTTTTTTCTTCTTCTAGTTGCTAGTGAAGGCATTCAATACAGCACACCATTCAGTCTGCTACAGCCACGGGCCTCCTTGTCTTCCCCATGATTTTGCTCTTACTGCACTTCCGTCTGGCAAAGACACTACCTGATTTAATTCCTGGGGTTTGTGTCTTTGATTAAGCAGTTTTATGCCTGTGATAGCATTACAAGCTCCTGAATACCTTTTTGATGGCTAGCATTTCTAACTAACTCATGAAATGGGGAAATCATTTCTGATAACTGATAACCTTCTCTGATAACCTTCACTTATCAGTTATTCTGCAAAACCGTGAAAATAACCATAAACAAAACATTGGGATAACTTCTCTTATCATTATAGATGGTTTGCAGGAAAATATACAGATGCAACTTTACAGTTGTGGGAAGAACACTTGTTCCTTTCATCTACTCAGATTTCAGTTGGTGTAATTACATCGCAGTTGTCAAAAAGTTGGACGATTTTAGCGGAAAGCACTGCGGAAAAGGGACAGCTTGAATTTTCTTCCAGTGCTGGAGTGTCTCTCTCACATCACCCACTGGGGTGGCGGGTAAACAAAGGCTGAATCAATTACTTTCATTTGCTTTTTATTTGAAAAACAACAACTTACAATGCATCTCCCATGAAAATTCTCAGATGTGGTGGCTGTGAGAATAGCAATTCACCTTGTATTTCCTGAGGGTGTTGACTCTTACATATACATTAGGGAGCCTGGGGATCCCCTCTAGAGTTTTAACAGTTCATTTAAATACTGACTTATTATAGGGAACCATAAATCAAGGGGCACGTTTCCCAGACACTGGCGTTCTCTTTCTCACCAGCAAACCTTCATGAGGATGATGGCCCAGCCTGAACTGATTATCAAGCCTGAAAGCATCACATCTTAATGGAGATAATGGAGGTGGATATTTCCAGATTTGTATTCTAATCAGAGGGTAGTAGAATCTGGGCTTGCCCTAAGGGGTTTGTTAAGCCACCAACACAGCTGATATCTTGGTCCATTTTTTAATTAAGACTGATAATTATGCAGAGTAGTACCCTTTCCCAATATTTTTCAAAATAATGTGAACGACAAGAAACTGATCTGAGGCCACCATCTCATGACCTGCCTGAGACAGTCTTGAGAACACTAATCTGTGCGAAAATAATTAGAATCCAATTAGCTTTGTATCAGTGGCATTGTTTTAAAAAAATAATCAAAGCAATGTCAAAATGAGACAATGTGAACAGTAATCATTACTGCAATTACTCATCTGGGGTACAATTAGAATCTGGGGTTTCCAGGAGTTTCCACTCAATTTCTTGCAGAAAAGGAAGTTGCGTTGTTTAGTTTGTTCCAAAGCACCTGTATGCTTATTTCCAGGCCTCTCCAACAGAAGAGAGGAAGATGGTTGAAGAATACTAAGCGGTTTCAGGCAGGCATGTGACTTAATATCCATGACTGCAGGCTCAGTTGGTCTGATGGCAGGCTCTGGGATCTCCCCTTCACAGGGTCAGGGAGGACAAGGAGAAATATCAAGTCCCACAGAGGCCAGAGGGACAGAACTGCTCACCTCATGAAGTCAACTGAATATGGTGACATCCCAGGGATGCGGGGTCACGGAGCAGCCCGGGGTGTCAGGCAGGGCTGCCAGGCTGAGTGAACAAAAACATAGATGCTGGCTAAATTCAAACTCTACAAAACTAATGAAAAATATTTTAGTATCCACATGTCCCGAGTATTGCATTTCATTGCAATACTTAGTTGTTTACCTGAAAATCTAATTGAACCAGGTGCCCTGTAGTGTATCTGGTAACCTTATTTCAAGAGGTGAATGTAGTTCCTACCAAGTTGTCAACCAGTTTGGGCTTCTTTCCATCTGATGTAAGTTATTATGCAAAATACTTCAGGTCACCAGAGTTTCTATTCGTCATTAAAATATAAGCAAACACATGGTGGTGCAGGAAGGTATCACCTTCACCTTGCCCTCAGCAGAGGGGATTCACAAGAGAATGAGGTATTCCTTGGACTTCCAACTGTAACTACTTATGTTTCAAACTATTGATAGTCCTGCTAATATAGTTCAAAGGGGCAGTAGTTTAGGGACTCTCTCCTTCTGAGAAATGATGCTTTTTGTCTTAAGGTCATTTTTGTGAAACTGTAGTGTCAACTCACGCTTCATTTTCTACTTACAAACACGTGTACAATCACAAATGCTCGTATTTATAGCACTTAAACATGTATATGTAAGTACATGTAGCCATGTGGTCTGGCTTTTGTTGTTCAGACCATTAATACACATTAAAGTTTCAAGCTGCTTGATCTTAGGATAGCTAGCACAGGACTATAGTCCTACATCATTATGAAAACTAGGGCATTTAGTTTTTCAAGAGAATGTTTTTCATATTGTTTTTCTCATCATATAATACTTCACAATTTACAGTGTCTAAGAACTTTGCATATACTACTTGGCTTATGCTACCAGGACCCTGTGAGTTAGACACTGTTACCTTCCTTTTAGAGAAGAGGCAACTCAAGCTGAGGCTAAGTATCTTGCCTAAGGTCATTGGACAAGGAGGTGACAGAGGCAAGAAAACCCCTCAGGTCTTCTGACCCTGGTGCACTGTTTTTCCTTTTAGGTCAAGCTATGGTCTCAGTAGTGAGCCCAGATTTTAAACTTTGGATATTCCCTGAGAGTGTAGCACTGAAAAAAGATGGGCATC
This sequence comes from Sturnira hondurensis, assembly GCF_014824575.4. Taxonomy (NCBI): domain Eukaryota; kingdom Metazoa; phylum Chordata; class Mammalia; order Chiroptera; family Phyllostomidae; genus Sturnira; species Sturnira hondurensis. Next base: position 3,360,900 of record NW_028083443.1, read on the forward strand.
CTTTCCAGGTATCTGTAGACAACCATGCCTTATTAATTGGCACCCCCTCCCCAAACCTTATTTCATTGGCTGTTTCTTTTCAAGTGCAGGTTGCCACAATTCCTGTATATTATCAGAGGCCACCGATGCAGTGGTGAGTTCCCTGCTGTCCGTTCTCTGTCCACCCTGTACCCTTAGTTCCTCCATCACCTTTCGCCCCAGGCTGCTGTACTTTGGCACCAATTCCGTCCTCCTTGGCCTTACGGAAATGCAGTGGTGGGGACTGCAGGAGGGATGAACGGTCAGAGGGAGGAAGAGGAGACAGAACATGCTTTCTTCCTCCTTGTGGCCTGAGGGACACAGAGGTGTACGCCGGCTTCTCTAGCTCCACCTCTTCAGCCCTCATTTTACTTTCTCCACACCTGCCCTCAGCTTTCACTCCCAAACCTCTCCTGTCCCACGGCCTCTAAGGCCCAAGGCAGCTTGACCCTGTATGTTTTACTTTGAAACATAGATTAATATTATTTCACTTATCGACATCCTCAAAGATCCTTCGTTATCTTAATTTGGAGATTTGTTTTTCTTGGTAAATTTTAAAAACCCAGAAGAAAAATAGTTTTTACTATTTTTTACTATCTGACATGGCCCAAATCCCGTAATTATTCCCACTCTCTACATGTTTGTGCTTTCCATTCAGAGGTAGGTGAGTGGAGGAAAAGCTCTTAGACCGAGTTCCTATCCTACTGTTGGTAGGCAGTCTTAGAAGGACATTCTGGGGCAGAAACTGCTGGTGTCACTGGAGAATGAGGAAGACAATGGGGGTGGGGGATGAAAGGAAAGAACCAACAAGCCATTTTAAGAATAAGCCCCTAATGCATTAGTCGATTCCATCTCTCAAGTGCTCATCCTGTCGTCTCCAGCTCCCCACTGTCAGAACCTCTCCTTTAAAACTAATATTTATTTAATGTTTACTATGTGCCAACTGTTGAATATAGGATTTCATTTTATCATACTTAGAAAGCTAATAATCTAGCCTGTTATTCTTTTGTGGATGCTGGCCGAAGACACGAGACTTCTGGGTCAGAGACGAAGGACTTGATTACAGTAGAGCAAACAGCACAAGCACCAAGTTTGCACCATTTATTCATCCTTCAGGTCTCATGAGGGTGAGGCAGTGTGAGCCCAGCTGAGTGCCTGCACCTGCTATTGGTTCCAATATAGGAGAACAGTGAGTTTGAAGAACTTGCTGTTTTAGAGCAAGCAGCGATTAAGTGTGCTCTTCGTCCCAGAAAGAGACATTATCTCACCTCTTAAAGTTGCTTGCTATAAACACAATCCTGAAAAGTGTCCTCAATTAAGAGCAACAAGGTTTGAACTCTTGGCATCTTCAGCAAGAAGGCACAGGGATGCTCAGGAACAGTGGTCCATTGCTTCTCCCAACACCAAGCACTGTTTTAAGGACTTGGCATTTGTTCACTTATATATCCTTCAGAAGAACACTATGGACTAAGCATTTTAAGATATTCATTTTATACAGAAAAAAAACCGAGGCAGAATAGATTTTCACTGTTAGTAAGATGCAAAGTCATGGCTTCTGGCTCCAGAAGGCACCCTCTTTTCCCATACTCTATCATTTTTATTGCCAAGTCAATAAAGAAAGCACATGCTGACCAACTCAGAGATGTGTTCTTATCCAGTCAGGTAAGAACTCTGAGCCCGCGCAGATCCCGGTCACAGCCTTTCACCATTCTGTCCCATGCCAGTACTTCTAATTCCTCCCCAAACCCTTCCTCTCCCCCTTTGCTACCTGGCTAGATTCTCTGTCTGCATTTCCAAAGTTCTTCAGATCCACTCTGCCTTTTTAATCAAACATTTTTACTTTCCGCACCCTAAAGTTTATCAGTATCAGTTGTTTGTGTACTGTTTTTCAAAGGGAGAACATTATAATTATATTTTTGTGGGCTAAGTCCTAATACATGGCCTTCCATCTACTCTATCATTTTTCCATACTAATGTTAAGTTGGTATGAAATCATAACTGAACATTAAGAAATATTTCCTACAAATGCAGATCTGCCACTGAGCAAATACACAAGCAACATGTTTTTTGAATGTCACTAATAAACACCCCCCTTGTCTGCATTATAATGGGGCTGTTCTTGTTTTACCATTTCATACCCCTATTGGGGAAACTACACTTTCATAACTGTGTGCATCCTTCACTTATGGCATATCATATGTTATATTATATTTATGAATGTATCTGTATCTCTCACTGGACTCTGAACACTTTAAGAATATGAAACTATCTTATTAATATTTTTATTTTGGTCTCTGCAGCAACTAGTCCAATGCTGAGTTTATGGGATGCACTCAGAAAGTGGTCATGGGATGACTATATGCACAAGTGATTACATTGCTATAAGTCTCATGCTATAATCCTATATTCTGAATACTTCCTGGTTTAATGGGGTTTGGGAGGAAGTGGCTTGGAAACTTATGAATACAAAATAACCTTGTAACTGAGAGAAAATTTTTATGAATTTTCAACAAATGTCAATAATTTTCTTTAGGATAAAACTTATTTTTATGAATTGTTTACTTGTGAAGGTAAATAACACTTGCATGAGAACTAAGCCTAGTTGTTGGGCTGGAAATTAAAAAAATCTCAATTAGTAAGCTGTAGTTTTATTTCCTTCCACATGACACTTGGTTTGGAACATCACGTAGAACTAACTGACAAATTCCTTCTCACCACGAGAACACCCATGTAACTGAGCTGCGTTATTTGCCTACCACCCTTATGGGGTGGACTTTTGTTATTCTTCAGAACTATTGTCTTAAGAATTTCACCAGAAAGTTAATCCTTACAGTTTGTCTATGGGATACATGTGTAGAGGTAGTGATCAAACTATCACACATTTGATCTGCTAAATATTTACTGGCACTTCCTAAGCTGGTGACATAGATAGGGTAGGCTTAAGGCACCTTCTAGTCTCCTGGGAAAACCCCCTTTGCATCTCCTTCCTGGCTCTTTCCATTAGATCTCATCCTACCCTTACTTTTATTGCGGTCTCTTTCCAACATATAACCACTGCCTGCTTTCCACTGAAGTTGCTTAGCCTCTCTCACAACTCCTGTCTGCTTTGCCTTTCCTGTCCCCTGGATACCGCCTTCATTTTTCTGTTAGAAATTATGATTAAAATTTGGGTAATGGTTCCTTTTGTTCTGACAGTGACTGCAAGTCTCAGCCTCCCACCGGCATGGCTCTTACCCATCAGAAATAAAGAGCCCCAGTACACCCTTCCCACAAGAACGTCTACAGCAGCATCTCTGCTTTGTCTGAGCTTGTTCCTAAAGTGAAAGTCTATCCATGATTAACTTCCTGGAAAATCAATGAAAGAATAAGCCCAGAACAGCAAGAAGATGTCCAGAGTCAAACAACAGTCCAGTTAACAAGCCCCCATCTCCTGCATCGGGGCAGAAAATAGATATGCAGTAGTTTGGGAACTTCATGGTTATAGCTTTTAGTAAGATGATATTATATAGCCTCATAGGCTAATTTGGAAGAAATATGGAACATGTTTTAATAAAATATAGCTATTGCAGAGATTATTAATCCATTCAACAAATTTAAATGACTGCTTTTTAGAAGACAAAGTATGGCAGAAGTATTAAATAAGACAGGGATCCTATTCTCAATGAACTTATAAGAGGTAAGACTTAAACATAAATAGCTTTAACACTAGGCAGAAAGTGATGAGGTAATGTGTATTATAGAGAGACCAATATAATATATAATAACCTTGTATGGTTCAGGATGCATATGTGGTTAAATATGTGTGCTTTTATATATGGCCAAATATATAAGGGGTTGGCAAAAGCAGGTTTACAGTTGTGACTACACAAAGCAGAGTTTATTTTTGTATTCTTTATTGATTAATTATTGCATTTTCTGTATGAAAAACTGTAAACCTGCTTTTCCCAACCCTATGTATAATGGTTAAATAGATAGGTTTAAATATATATATGGCTAAGGATACAAGTTAAATATATAAGATTCATCATATGTGTGTATGTATATACAATGTGCTGTTTTGAAATCAAGTTCCTAGATTTCAATTCTAACAATTTAACTCACCACTTTGTGCCTCGATTTTCTCTTCTGCAAAAAATGTAATAGTAGTCTGCTTTTCACCTGATGCTTAACATATTAGACGAAATAGTACACGTGAAAGGACATTATCAGTAAACTAGTTGATTTAACCAGAGATAAACTAATTCATGTTAAAATACATTACTAATGAACAAATTAATGTAGCCAGAGGTTAGTGAGCATTGGTGGGAAGTCAGACACTTTGTTAAGCACTGGAAAATCAAGCTGAACGTGACTCTCCCTTCAAGGAGTTCAGAGTTATGTAGGGCAAATATCTGGGTAAACAAATGATTCCAGCGACAGGTGGCCTGTGCTGTCATAAAAGGGTGCAGTAAGAAAACGAAAGGCAGTTGGAGAACAGATCAAGAAGGGTCAGACTGCCAGGAGGTTTACGAGGGTTCACGGCCTGTGTGTCAGGCTGAGTGCTGATGAGGCGTCCACCAGACATATGGCTGTGGAAGGGGATCCGTTGGGGGTGGGAACTGCACATGCAAACGTGGAGAGGCGCAGCCATGCTGGTGCAGGCATGGGCACAGGCACAGGGGAGTGGGAGAAGTGGGGTGGCTCAGGTAGGACAGGCGAGGCACGGACAGGAGGTAAGAGCAGATGGACAGCCGGGGGCCAGGTCATGAGGTGCTTCTGAATAACAGGTAGTTTGAATTCTCATAGAATTAGCGAGTGGCTTAAACTTGGTGGCTTAAAACAACAGAAATTTGTTGTCTTGCACTTCTGGAGGTGAGAAGTCCCAGATCAAAGGGTTGGCTGAAACAAGCTCTCTCCGAAGGCTCTAGGGAAGAATCCATTCTTGCTTCTTGTGATGTCTGGTGGCTGTAGGCTTCCTTGTCTTGTGGCTGCATCATCTCTTTCATGGTGTCTCCCTCTTCTCTGTGTCTGAGTCTGTCTTCTCCCCTGTGGGTCTCTTATAAGGACATTTGTCGCTGGATTTAAGGACCACCCAGATAATCCAGGATGATCTCCTCATCTGAAGATTCTTCGCTTAATTACATCTGCAAAGACCTTTTTATTCCAAATAGGACCCAGGTAGATGTATATTGTTTGAGTGCAGGGGGTACCATTTACTGTACTTCGGTAAAAAAAACATTCAAGGAATGTATTTAAGAAATACACAGCTGTGCTGGAGGGCTCACACTGGGGACTGCGGGGAAGATGGGTGAGTGCTTGGCGAACACTAACACACTATACAAACCCCGCCACAGTCACTATTATCATCTCCTGTGAATTACCATGGACAACTCTCTGAAGAACCTAAACTGTTATAAAGAAAAGTATGCCCTGATTGATGCATAATCTTAGACGTGGTTCAAAAATCACCCTTTACCATTTATCATTTAAATGACATACCAAAGTCCGGTTCACAGAATTCAGCTTCCCAAATACCCAGACACCCACCTTTATCTCCCACAAGGTGGTTCCCAGCCTTGGCTGCCATTAGAATCTCCTAGTGCACCTCAAGTCTAGTGGTGTCTGGGTCCCATACCCGGGGATTCTGATATAACTTGTCTGGGATGCAGCCTGGGCACTGGAATTTTTAAAATCTTCCCAGGTGATTCTAATATACAGCCAGAGACTAGGACCACAGTTTGGTATGCAAAGATTTTTTCTGTGACTAGCATCCTGTTTGACTCTGAGGGTCTTCTATTTTCATTCACTATGGCTTTCAAATTACCAAACTCCAAAGCACAATTCAACAGAAAACTGGCTTGAAGACTGACCCTCCTCAGTTAGATCTAACAGGAAACACAGTGCCTCACCTCATCTGTTTCCTTTTAATCATTGTAATAATAAGAAGGTATGTCTTTAACATCAAAAGCAAATCTGTTACCACCTAGAAATTTTAATATTTATCCTGTAATGGATTTTCCTGGCATTGATTTTGATTTTTCTAAATATCGCCTTAAACATTGTTTCTCTTGATCACTGAGTAGAAGGGGCACTTTAAAGTTTATGGCGGAAGTGAGAGCCTTTCATACCTTCTCCTCCTAGCTCTCACTCTGAACATCATTATACTAGTTTCCTGTGGCTGCTGTGATGAATTACCACAAAATTAGTGGCTTGAATGAAACAAACAAAAATGAATTCTCTTCCAGAGTCCAAAGTCCAAGTGTTGGCAGGACCACTCTCCTCCTGACGCTGTAGGGGAGAATCCTTCCTACCTTCTCCCAGCTTCCGGTAGCCGCCGTCTTCCTCGCCTAGTGGCTGCATCACCACAGTCCCTGCCTCCTCCTTCAAGGGGTCTCTTCTACCTCTGTCTTCACTTCTTTGTACTCTTAGGACACTTGTCATTGGATTTGGAGACCACTCAGACCACCCAGGATGATCTCCATCTCAAGCTCCTTAACTTAATCAAATCATTGAAAAAATCTGTTTGGGACTTCCAGCCAAGATGGAGGTGTGAGTAGATACACTGTGCCTCCTCGCACAACCAAACGAAGGACAACAACCAGAACTGCCAGAGAATCCAACTGTATGAAAGACTGACAACCAGGGAGTTAAGAAGAAACGTTCATCCATACCAGTAGGAGGGGCGGAGAGGGGCATCTGGGAGGGGAGGACTTGCAGCAAGATGATGGCTTATGGACTGGGTGAGGTGGCAGCTGGCGGACCAGGCAGTCCCACATTTGTGTGCAGATAAACTGGGAAGAACAACTGGGGAGCAAGATAGACCACGCTACCCAGGGTTCCAGAGTGGGGAAATAAAGCCTCGAAAACTGACTGAAAAAATCTGTTGGGGTTACAGTGGTGGGAAAAACCCCCAACCTCACAGGAGAGTTCACTGGAGAGACCAACAGGGTCCTAGAAGGCACACAAACCTACCCACGCAGGCATCAGCACCAGAAGGGCCCAATTGGCTTGTGGGTAGTAATGTAAGTGACTGAAAGCTGGCAGAGAGCTGAACCAGTGGTACTGTTCCCTCTTAGACCTCCTCCCCCCACATTCAGTGTGAGTTTCCCTGCCCTGGTGAATACCTAAGGCTCCACCCCTTACTAAGTAACAGGTACATCAAGACAAAAAAAAAATGGCCCAAACGAAAGAATAAATCAAAGCTCCAGAAGAAATACAACTAAACAATGAAGAAATAGCCAACCTATCAGATGCAGAGCTCAAAATACTGGTAAACAGGATGCTCACAGAAATGGTTGAGTATGGTTGCAAAATAGAGGAAAAAGTGAAGGCTATGAAAAGCAAAATAAAGGAAAATGTACAGGGAAGCAACAGTGACTGGAAGGAAACTGAGACCCAAATCAATCATTTGGAGCAGACAGAACAAATAAATATTCAACCATAACAGAATGAAGAAACAAGAATTCAAAAAAATGAGGAGAGGCTTAAGAACCTCTGGGACAACTGCATGTTCCAACATCTGAATAATAGGGGTGCCAGAAGGAGAAGAGGAAGAGCAAGAAATTGAAAACTTATTTGAACAAATAATAAAGGAGAACTTCCCCAATCTGGCAAAGGAAATAGACTTCCAGGAAGTCCAGGAAGCTCAGAGAGTCCCAAAGAATTTGGACCCAAGGAAGCACACACCAAGGCACATCATAATTACATTGCCCAAGATTAAAGATAAAGAGAGAATCTTAAAAGCTGCTTAAAAGCAGCAAGAGAAAAGGAGACAGTTACCTACAAAGGAGTTCCCATCAGACTGTCAGCTGATTTCTCAAAAGAAACCTTGCAGGCAAGAGGGGCTGGAAAGAAGTATTCAAAGTCGTGAAAGTCAAGGACCTACATCCAAGATGACTCTATCCAGCAAAGCTATCATGTAGAATGGAAGGGCAGATAAAGTGCTTCCCAGATAAGGTCAAGTTCAAGGAGTTCATCATCACCAAGCCTTTATTATATGAAATATCAAAGGGATTTGTCTAAGAAAAGAAGAAGATCAAAACTATGAGTAAAATGACAACAAACTCACAACTATCAACAACTGAACCAAATAAAAACAAACTAAGCAAACAACAAGAACAGGAATAGAATCACAGAAATGGAGATCACACGGAGGGTTATCAGTGGGGAAGGAGAGGGTAGAATAGAGGGAAAGGTACAGGGAATGAGCATAAATGGTAGATAGACAATAGAGAGGGGGGAGGTCAGGAATAATATAGAAAATGTAGAAGCCAAATAATTTATATGTATGACCCATGGACATGAACTAAGGTGGGGAGTGGGTGGGGAATGCAGGTGGGAGGGGGCGTACAAAGTTGGAGGGGAATAAACGGGGAGAAATGGGACAACTGTAATTGCATAATCAATAAAATATATTTAAAAAAGAAAAATACATTTGGGTTGTTTTCAAACTGAGGTAACATTCACAGCTTCCAGACATTTAGAAATGGCCATTTTTTTCTTTCTGGAGGTGTCACCATGCAACCTGTTAAAATAACCTTCTTTTCTTTATCATGTCATTTTGTCCTTANTTATATGTATGACCCATGGACATGAACTAAGGTGGGGAGTGGGTGGGGAATGCAGGTGGGAGGGGGCGTACAAAGTTGGAGGGGAATAAACGGGGGGAAATGGGACAACTGTAATTGCATAATCAATAAAATATATTTAAAAAAGAAAAATACATTTGGGTCGTTTTCAAACTGAGGTAACATTCACAGCTTCCAGACATTTAGAAATGGCCATTTTTTTTCTTTCTGGAGGTGTCACCATGCAACCTGTTAAAATAACCTTCTTTTCTTTATCATGTCATTTTGTCCTTACAACAAAATGATAGGAAGGATTTTATTTTTAGAATTTCATAGATGGAGAAACTGGCTCTTGGAGAAGCTAACTGAATGTTTTTAAGTCAGAGAGGCATTTGGATGGCTTATCCAGGGTTTCGGATTTCTGGTCCTGTGCCCCTTGAGCTACGGGGATGTTTTACCTATTTCCTTCCAACACTCCGTGTAAAAACTGGGGAAAGACACTGTTGCTGTCGAATCCTAAAGAAAGCTCATTCTAGAACCCACGGAGTTTATTTCCTGCCCTCTCCGTTTCACAGTGCCCATTGTATTTGCACGCTCTGCTCCATCGGTTGTGCTGACATCTCTTTTATGCTGCTTATAAATTAGCAGATAGCTTCACCCACTTCTTGTTCTAAGCCCACAAATAAAAAATGTGATCTCTAACGACAAAGTATTAAGCAGTAGAAAGTCTGCAATATCTTTTTATCTTAAAGGACAAAGAAGGTACAGTGAAATGTATAGTTGCCTGACCAGGGACACCTGAAGTCCATGTCGCTTTAATTGCCTGTTTGGTGGGGAGCCCGAATAGCTTTCCTGGAATATTAACAGAGACTTCGCTCTCCCTTGTGGCTTTAATTCTTAAAATGTAAAAGATGCCATAACCTTTCTGGCCATCTATGTGGCGGTGCAGAGAAGTCCATCTGCCTACATTGATCACTGAGAAGAAATTGGAAAGGGGGCCGTGGCTGAAACAGTTCGGGGCGGAAGGAGAAACCCATACCCTACATTGCCATGAAGGCGCCACGCTTATTTAAATTTAAACCCAGGGTCCACTGGCTAGCCACCTCTTTCTGGCCTCTGAAACATGGCATTAGTGAAATGTCAGCTTGAGTTAAGATCACCAGTGGCCTTTTCTGTGCACATTCTTCCATGTTTCTGCACAAAGATAGCGCGCATCACCGCCATGCCTCTGCTCGGGAGATCGATCCACCTTCATGTCTGAGATTGCCTTACATCACCCGGGCCAGGCGGGTGTGAGAGCCGGGGCAGAGGGACCGTGTTTACTCACTGAACCTTGAGGCAGAGCTTTAGCAAGAGGCCCGGCTGCTGTGAGTTGTTGAACTGACTGCAGTTGGGGCCCCTTTTAGGATTTGCAGTGATAAGGGCAGATCTCTGAGGACTTGAATGTCTGCGTGATCTAAAACCAGGGCAGCCAAGCTGAAGAGGATGTGTGCACTAACCTGTGTGCACTGAATACTCTCCGTAAATAATTTACAGCCATGACTGCTAGCCATTATTACAAAAATACCCGATTGTATTTTGACACATGCATCCAGCTTGTAAGTCAATGGATACTTTTCACCTAGCGAGCACAGACCTGCCGGCGGAAGTCACCCATCCTGGTGTGTTTTCCAACAGTGTCATTTAGCACTCCCCAACCAGAGGAACAAGAGCTTTCTGAGGAAGCCTGCACCTTCAATCAAACAATAGACTGTTCTTCCGAGTCCTTATTGTATTATTCCTTAATAAGGCTCCTGATGTCCTCCTCCCCTGCACAACCTGTTTGTGAACTTCAACTCATTTGCATCTAATGTTAAAATGAAATCGTTTAGATACGAGACATGCTCTGCACCTTTACTTATTCAAAGGACTGTCTGTGGCACTGCATGGTGTTTCCTTTGAGGTAAACTTGAACTACCAGAAAGTATTTCACTATCGATTCATTTTAATAGGATTCTCTGCCCCACACCCATCGTGTGACTTTCTTCAGTCTGGCGGCTTCCCCAAAGACAAGAGCATTGCCCCACGAAGACAAAACACGTGACTTCTGTCAATTCTGTTTAGAAGGAAGGAAGCAGTTCCACTTTCTGTAATCTCCAAAGTATGTGATAAAGCAGCCTAATAAATATGTAAGAAAGGAACCCCATTAGAGTTCCTTTTGCTGGTTGCTAAAGTCACATGATTCTCCTAGCTTTTTTTTTTTAAGAGAAGCCCAAGATATTAGCCTGTCTTTATGACCAATCGATAGCAGAGTTGCAGGGTCTCCCTGATTCTTTGATGAGGTACATTTATATGCAACAAGGAATTGCATGTATATTTAATAAGAAAGTCCATTATGTGTACACATGGCGAGAGAAAGGAAAAAGGAGATGTTTGTGCTGGCTGTGGTAATGCTATAATAAGAAATGTGTCTAAAAATTCTTTGTTACCAATTTGAAAGGATAATCTCAGGCGGAGGAAAGGCCAGTAGGAAATAGTGGTTCCAGAGAAAGATGGCTTTTAAATATTCACCTGCCACAAGTACAGGAAAAAGCATCTGAGAGTGAGCTGTGGACAACATGCAATATTCTCTCAATAGAAACATGCCCAGAAATATTCACCGTACCTTTCATTCAAGGCTCAGTTTTCTCAATAGAGGATTATTTAATGACACTAGGCATGGGTTAGCTGAGGGACACATGCCTACCTTTTATCTGAAAAAAAAAATTAGGAATATATAACATTTTTAATTACTGTAAATTACTGTCTGAGTGATCTGCTTATAAACTTTGCAAAGCTGAAACTGAAAAAAAAAACATCATCAACAAACACTACCCAAAAGCATGAATACAATTGTGAGAATTATCTTAATAGCAAAGTATGTATTTACTAGGGTTTGATTAGCCAAATAGGCCCATTAAAGAAAATCATGGCATATGGAGGAGACAGTACCTTTACATTAGTTTAAAAATAAGATAATATGTATCTGTGGGTATGAATGCATCTCAGGTCCTTCTGTTTCTTTTTGTGTATTGCATTTATATTTACACTCTATTTCCATTTCCACCCTCTGGACCTCAACGACTGAACGACCTCTCGATGCTCGCCTTGACGCTAGTTGCTCCATCCTCCCATCAGTCTCTGGGGCAAACGCCACAGCAGCCAGCCCTGCCCTAGTCTCCTCCTGCATAGAGACCCACAGGCTCGCCTCACTGCCTCCAATCCTGCCTTCTCTCCTCTTGCGCTGCCAGTCTTGCTGGCTGATTTGCTCTTATGGGTGGTTTCAGGGTGAGTGGGCTCTCAGACAGGGGCCCCCATCTTCCTATAGCTTCACCTCTGTACTGGCCTCTGCATCCGACCTGCACGAGGTGACGCCCTTCCTCTGCGTAAGTCCGGTTCCTGAGAATTTCCAACCCTTGCCCATTTTGTCGTCTCCAGGATGCTTTTGCTGCTAACTTGAGCTCACCTCCACCATTACCTTATGCGCGTATTACACACATTTAGTCTCTAGCCTTTCGACTATTATTTCAGCTTCCTGAAATAAGGCCCTCCCTCGGTGTCTCCCCCCTATTCTAGCTTCTCACTGATTTCTTAGGATTTAACTTGGACAGTTCTTCTGGGAAGGCTTCAATAACTCTTTATAATAGTGAGATTCAAATACTCAATGCCCTGGCCCTGGCTGGTGTAGCTCAGTGGATTGAGCATGGGCCTGTGAAGCAAAGGGTCGCCAGTTAGATTCCCAGTCAGGGCACATGCCTGGGTTGCAGGCCAGGTCCCCAGTAGGAGACACGTGAGAGGCAACCACACATTGATGTTTCTCTCTCACTCTTTCTCCTTCCCATTCCCTCTCTCTAAAAATAAATAAATTTAAAATATATTTAAAAAACAATATTCAGTGCCCTGGGGCCAGCATGTGAGAAGACTTCTAAGGTCCACAATAAAATGAGAAAAAATTATTCTCACAAAATTACATGTGATCAATGAAAAGATTGCTCTTTCTTCCAAAATTACACATTTTCTTTCTTTTGGGGTTGTCAGACTTTTTGAAACGAGAATGATAGTAGAACACTTTTTATTAAAGGTACTGATTTGTGATAAAAACTTGACCATTCATAGCAGTTTCCCAAAATTTTGCTTGAAAATTCCTGGTCCATGAGATCATGAATGTGAAGGCCACCTCCCCAAGGCCGTCATTCTGTGCACATTGCTCCAATACCAGGTCCTTACCATGTCCGAGTGCCGTCATCGACTCGCTTGTCTGTCTCTCTCACTGGGCGGTGAGTCCTTGTGTGATATTCATCAGAGCATCCTCCGTGTCCAGCATGATAAATAATTTGAGTGAAGGAAATAGCAGGGAAATGTTTAGTGCTTTATTTTGCCAAAGGCGTTGCTCTATTTCCTTTAGCAAGTGGCTCTTAATCTGAGATCCGTGAACTAATAGGGAGGTCCATCGGGGGTTTCAGAGGGCCAAAGCACAGCTCAAAATGTTATGCAAGATGTGCGTGTGCATATATGTACTTTCCCTCCACCTCAGGAGAGAGTATGTAGCATTTTCAAAGAAGTCGTAACCCTCAGAGATTAACGGTCACACTGCAGGAATTATGTCACCCCCGACTCAGCGTGTTCTGAATCACGGAAATGTCCAGGCTCCCCCTCCCTGACTCTGGAGCTACAGTGTGGTCTTTCTCTTCAGAGAACTCATTCATAGTCAAGCTGGCCCAAAAGAGCAGGTGAATACAAACTAGTTGTTTTAAGACTGCAATAAATGTATGCAGTGACACAGGAACGCGTAGCTAGTGCCCGATGGTGGGAAGGCTTCACAGAGGAGGTGACATTGAACTTGGGCCTTGAAGAATACACAATTTCTTAGGCAGCAGATGAAAGTGATAGAAAAGATATTCTAACTATCCAAATTAGATTCCCAGTTGAGTGAAATTAGACTCCCAGTTAAGTCCTCTTAATATTTTCAAATGCAAGAGGAACTTCTTACCCTCCAACTCCTTACTCTCCAACAAACTGGTTGAAATTAAAAGGTGTCTCAGATTTGTTTGAGACCTGTTCCTACGAATGCTGAGGCAGAGCTATGTGCTTAGGAAAGCAGGGAGTATTAAGAAGAATGAAGGCTGAATTGGGCCCCTAAACCTCATCTGTGAGGATCCCGCCACACAAATCGGGTGAGCACCAGCAGATCTGGTGCCTTTGCACAAATCAGAATGTGGTGCCTTCTCCTCTGAGTGGATTCAGCCTTATTCCAGGGCGCAGCATACAGCTTGATGACCGATAAGTGGGCTGGACCCCGGCCCCCACCGGCCTCTCAGCCTTGAATTCCCGAGTCCCATAGGTGCCACTGAGACAATGCCAATGATTTACTTTACCTAATTTTAGGATTTATTGAGCTAATCAGTGTCCAGCTGACCTGGGATGCTAAAAAGCTAGAGGAGATCCCTCCTCTCAGGTAAAGAGTGTGCAGAGCAGTGAGCAGCAGCAGCAGCAACGCAAGCAACTCCGGGTGCGGCCAGCTTTGGAGAGAATGCTGGTCTACGCTGAGCTTTTACACTTTGCAACATTCTTGCAGGCACGGTGCATTGCGATACAAAATCAAGAGCTAAACTTGGCACATTTCAGGATCTGAGGCACCCGATAAGAGTTGTTCTAAAGGGGAAAAATCAGTTGGTTTGTCCACTGTTTTGAGAAGTCTCAGGGTTAACAGCAGACTATGGATTTCCGATCAGAACAGCATCGTATTGAATGAAAAATGGTACTAACTGTGCTCATAATGCAATACTGTTGGTTGTCTTCAACAGAAGATAGCATTTCAACTATTTTCTTCTGTCATGAGTCCGGTAAATACAAAGATCTCTGAAGCAGACAGGACTTGGACTACTTCAATGCATGATATATTGAATGTATGGTATATACAAGTCATATAAATACATGAAGTCAGATCTCAAAACAGTCCCCTTGTGATCCAGCACTGGACAACTAAATAGAAAGAGTTTGAGCCTCTCAAAAATATCTCACTGACTTATTTTACGGAGGCCCTCCATTTCTTTGCAGAGGGTGTTCAAAACCTCCCAGACACAGCACTGCCACCCAGGCTATGATACTGTCCTTGACCTTCCAGACGGTCACCCATCAACTCTTCCTCCTACACCAAAGGATGTAGGAGGCTTTCAGGGTGTTCTCTGCAACCCCAGCACTAACATAGATTGGTTATTAGCTCTTCCATTTGCCACCATAGAAGACAGGAGTTCTCAGCTTAGAGAATGGGAAGAAGGCATAAATCTGTTTATTTCCAAAGGAAAAGAAAATGCGGATCCATGAGTTTGGTATCTCTAGACAGACTGCACACTCCTTGGACACAATGTCTTTCACCTGAACCCAGGCAGTAGGAGCTCAATGAATCCACAACATCTTTACAGAAGGACTGTCTTGGGAGAAGGGAGGGGAAGCCTAGGAGAGCATGATGGCTCACATGTGTCCCAAAGACTTTTCCTGACCCGTCCAGAAGATACTGATACTTTCATGTATTAAGTGTAACCTAGTGTTGTCACCATTCCTTTTTCTGTTTTTTAAATGGGTCTTAAGTGAGCTGAGCTAAAAACCCGAATTCTTGTTCTGAAATAGTCCTTAACCCAGGGCTGCACACTGCACCTCTTTGAGGCCCAGCAGTGAGTCAGTACTAAGGCCTGCCTGATAATGTCGGATGAACAAAAAGCTCTAGAGGGGAAACTAGATCCCTCTGTAATGTTTATTAAGCCCTCAGTACATCTAGGTATTTAATATTGGAGGATCAGCCAGAAACCCGTTGTCCCCTATCTCTGTGAATGGCAGTCCACCTCCCGCACTCCTAGGTGTGTGCCTCATTCTGTGCCTCCAGTCCCCTCGACCCCACGAAAGCACAATTGTTCATAAACCAAGCCTTGGCACACCTAGCAAACTGCTCTCCTCAAGCAAAATCAGCGAGCTCAAGGACCCTCTAGATCCCATTGTCTCAGTTCCTGAATATCTTTATTCAGTGTTTTCATCTCCTTTTCACTTTGCATCTCATCTTGGCTTCCGCTTTTTTGATCTCAGTAGGTGAGCAGTTACCAACACTCTGAAATAAGTAGGAAATCTTTCAGGTTCCCTGATTCTCTGTGGGTGGCACAAGAGGGCTGTGCACTGGGTGCAGGCTTCCCTTCCTGGAGCCACAGACACGGCCGTGATTATTCATAGGCACGTGTGATGGATAGCTATGCTGGCAGTCCGCTCAGCCATCCATCTCTGTAGGAGGACGACAGTGATAGCTGGGGAGAGTGCGGCTGACATCAGCAGAAATGACCACAAGAGTCAGATGAAAAGGCAGCCGAGGGAGGGAATTGGTTTTTAATCTGCTCGCTGAGGCCTTTGGTGAATGAGGGCAATTCTACTCACTTTGGTCCAGACACTTTGCAAATCTTCCAGTGCAAAGGAAATGGCCTCTCTCGAGGGGCAGGCAGCCATCAGAGTTTAGCAGAGCTGATAGGCCACGAATATTGATTATTTAACTTTCCTCACAGTCTGAAAGATGGAAACTTAAACTGAGGTGAACTCAATCCACACCATCCATCGGATGCTTCAGTCTATTTTATGGATTGGAACATTATTGTTGAAAACACTTCCACCGCACCTACAACACAGTCAATGAGAACATCCTCACAGTCTGGAATACACAACAGGGCATAATTCTGCTTTGAACATGAAGTTCAAGCACAAATGTGGGTAACAGTTTAAGGTAATTTATATGATTTATAAAAGAGTAACTCTGTAGACAAAAGTGTAATTCTATGATGAACACAATTTCATATGAGGGCAACTGTATTAAGCAAATATCATCTTGTAATGCTACTCACATTGTTTAGTAACAGCAGAATCAACATTACGTATTTCTTGTATTATTCTAGTGGGTTTGCTACTGTATCCCAAATACATATCTGCCTGGAACTTCAGAACGTGGCCTTAAGGATCTTTGAAGTAAGAATCTTTGCAAATAAAATTAAAGATCTTAAAAGGAGATTATGCTGGATTGGAATGGCCTTAAATACCTTATCTATCCTCATCTACATCGATATATAAAGGTTGATCATATAAAAATATCATGTAGAGTTTTAAATAAATGACATATGTATGGTCCTGATAACATAGACTCAAAATGCACAATGGCTCTTTTCCTTCTCACCATGCAGATCTCTTTTCAGATACCCCACACTCAGAAGTGTCTCCTGCAGACCCTGTCCAAAGTGGTTTCTCCTCCAGCCCCACTGTCATTCTCTACACCAGCAGAGGACGCTGGTTTTCCTTCTACCCCGGGGACCCTCACAGTCCTCCAGCTCATGCTTCTCCAACCCCAGGGCATCACCAGGTCACTCCCTGTGTGTGGCGCTCTGTTAGGCACGGGACAGAGCAAAAAGTGCAAGCACATGCCATGACCACAGGGGGTTGCAACATGGAAGGAACAGCGGTGTCTCACTGTGATTCACTTAGAGCGTGCAATAAACAGTTAATTTTTATGCACAAGGTCAAATGAGTGGGGGAAACGTGATTCCAAAAATTAGGAAAGGCTGTCGGACACCATGAGAGATTGTTCGGCACCCAGAGGGTCCGATGTGAACCTCTTTACACCTGCACTGAGTGCTGTCAGCTACAGTTCTGCCGCAGACCTGAAGTTCAGGAGTCCTCAAATATAGGAGTCGATTCTTATTCTGCTGTTGACCCATACGCCCATTAAGAAGACATCACATAGAGAGACTCTATAGTATTGTTTTATTAATTGTATGCAGGCCTTGAATCTCTTTTTCCTCCTTGAAGCTTTAGAAAATGATAATGCAATAGATTTCTATTATGCTTTATTGTTTATAATACATTTTTATGTGTCTCATCTCATTAGATTAAAACACACTTTTAGAGATGTGCTTGGTGAGCTCCACAGTGTGAATGAGAAAAGTGAAGTCCAGAGAGATAAGGTTGAACAGCAGGTAAATATCAGACAAGGGGCTCCATCATCCACTCTTCTTTTAGACTGTACCCTCTAATACTCACATATTACTTCATGTAATGTGTATTTTATTACAGTTTACATATGTGTCTATTAATACAGGTGTGTCCATATTTATAACATTATAAAATATGTTGTTATAAATACATATGGTTACATGTTCGTAATGCACTATGACACATTTGACATGTCTGATATTGAGGTTCTTTGCTACCGTATGACATTTTCATAAGTTGGCAGATTTTATAAAGATTCGAGAAAATGAAAAGGGAGTAGTAGGGAAAGACGTAAACTGAGCAAGTTCTTATTCATTATTTCCTTGAGAAAGCTGCTGGGTATTCTGTCACTTGAATTGAAGTGTCCCACCCTGGAAGGCTTGCCCCCTGGGACACTGGGTGTTGACCTTCAGGCCACTAAGTCTGGTTCATTCTGCACAGAGTTCACAGCCTCTGGCTGAGTTGTGGAATAGTTTAGAACTTCCAGGCCGGCTTCTCCACTTTTTGGCTAAAACTGAGTAGTAAAATGCTCCAAAGAATCGAAAGTTGCCTTTTTTTAGATGGTCATTTTGGGCACTTTAGTTCGTCTACAGCAGTGGTTCTCCACTAAGGATAATTTTGCCTACTCCCTAAGGGTTATTTGGCGTGTCTTCAGACGTTTTTGCTTGTCACAACCGGAAGAGCAATACATTGGTGTCTAGTGGGTGGAGGACAAGGTTAGTGCTAAACACCCTACAATGCACAGAACAGTCCCCTCCCAACAGAGAACTCAGCAGCCCAGGAGGTCGCTGGTGCCAAGGTGGAGAAACCCTGATCTAAAGGGCCCGTGGACAAAGACAATGGGAGAGGGGCAGCATCAAATATGAGAGATGAGGGAGGGTAGGGTGGGGGAGAGTAATGGGGGCAAATGGGGACACCTGCAACTGAACAACAATTAATAAAAAATAAAGTACTAGAGTACTACTAAATAAATAAAGTACTACTAAAATAATGCCTCTGTTGAGGCATTGAAGTCCCTCAACGTCTTCCCCATACAAGCTAGCCCCCACCCTGACTCCATTTAGCGACTAGAAACTCGTTTGCGTAAACTCCAAATGAAGCCTGAACTTAGTGAAATTAAATACATACCTCAGTGCTAAAACCACAAGGAAAGCAAGAAGAAAACTGCCACAAAAGAGGACAGTGGTTACCTTTAGACGGAGGGTCCGTGGACACCTGGAAATGCTCCATCTCAAAATAAGTTAAATCTTTAAAAACAACACACCTCAGCAATTTCCCTCTGCTCTGTCATAATTAGGCAAAAGAGATATTACTGATACGAGTGGCCCTACTAAATCCACACTGAACAACACAGAACTGAAAAACTGTTGGAGTCAATTATCTACACTCGAAATCCTGGTAGCGCCTTAAGTTCCATGATTCTCTTGGTCCTCAAAACTTGTTGGGCACTAACAAAATGCACACAGGGGTATACACACGTACAACTTGAATATCGAATTATTCATGGACATTGCAAAATAACTGGACAAGGGGCCAAATTCCCAATGGCTAGCGACCAGTGCATTTACTCCCAAAGCTTAGTGATTCCCAACCAGAAGAGGCAAGAGCATGCCCCAGTGGGAAGGATATAGCAAAATCACCTAGAGGTCACTGGTATTTTTCTAAATTTGAAAGTGTAACTACTTATTAGTTACCTAAAAAGAACATATGCAAATAGTTTATAAATCACAGGATACTGGAAGACTTAAAATGGAAAGTATCCCCTGCTATATTCTTTACCAAGTCCAGGATATTGTCCCAGAAGCCAGCATGGTTAACCCTTTCAGGTGTTTAATATTTGCCCTCAGATTACCAAAGAACAGGCTCATCTTGCAAATTCTTTATTCATCAAACAGTATCTTTTTAACTTCCTGTTGTGGTAGATGAAAAGTTTTCTGACTTCTCTTTATTTCCCTTGGATGTGCAACATTTTTATTAAGAAATACCGTGTATTCCTGAGCCAAGGAGCACACATTGATAATGCTTTTTTCCCTCTGGCTTAACTTTAGTTTTTCCTTGAGCAACAAATGCAACATTTTTATTTCAATTTTCTATAAAACCAGTGCTCGGTTATTTTGATCAGGTGCTCCAACATGTCTTTCTAATGTCTATTAATATATTTTCAAAATCCAATAGGTAATTTATCATTTGATTTTTTTCTTTTGGAAACATCACTCCACAGCCTTGTGTTCTCTGGTTGCTTTCTGTCATCCTACAGAGCCATCACTTTATTCTGGAAAAATTCGGACGCCCTTCTCAGGGTTTGATCCTGATTTATTTCTTCACTTTGCTGGTGCACGTAGTCCAGCTACTTACTAATAAAATCACTTTCCATCAGAATTTTGAAAGCCCTATTTTTGGTCTGCTAGTTTCCCGTGTTGGTTGCCGTTGAGAGGTTTCACGTGGATTGCTCCTCATCATTTTTACAGGATTCCCATTCTATCCATCTGTCTATTGACACTTTAAATATCATCCTTTCTCCCCAAGGTTCTAAATCTCCATGGCGATGGGGCTAGGTTTTGTTTTTCTGTATGTGTGTGTGTGTTGGAAAATTGGTGGACTCTTTCAATTTAGAAACTCACGTTTAACCATTTCAGAAAAAATTTTTTCTTTATTATTTCATGACAATTTCCCTTCCTCCATGTTATTATTTTGCTTATTGTAGACTTCATATATGTAACTTATTACTGATGTCTAATGTTTTAGCTATTTTTTCATATTTTTCCATAGATCTTCCTTTTCTATACACTTAGATTAATCTCCTTGCATTATCTTCTAACTCTTCTAGTGTGCTTAGCACTTGAACTACTTGAGGTTCTTTCTTGCTCTCTGGGAGTTTTATTTTATGATGGCGATGCTCTTATTTCTGTGATGACATAAGCATAAGTTTCTTCTACTCCTTGCCTTGATATCCGTTATCCAGATTTCCTCGTTTGGTTTATTTGTCATTATTTTGTATTCGTTCATATTTTGCCCTTTCATTTTCAAGGAATTACTTAGTAGCCATTTGTTCATGATTCTTAAGCAGAAGCACAGAGCTTATTGGAAGCTCCACCTGAGTGAATGAGTGAGTCTGGTCAACATCCTCCTGTGGTGACGAGGCAGCAACCTGGCTTCCCCAGGCCCAGAATTCTCACATGTCAGCATCTGGAAGCACCGTCTTTGGGGCCCTTCAGCTCTGCAGGGACAACCTAGGAATTAGGGGTGGAGCGGGGAGAACAGTGTATGCCTGAGCACAGAGGCTCTAGCAGAAGAACTGCCAAACGGGGTGAAGCAGCTAGAGGTTCCACCTTTGATGGCACAGGACTCCACCGCCTCTTCGTCTTTGCAGGTCTCAGCTCCACTGAACCCATCTCTGTGCCCCAAGCCTGAAGTCTTTCTGGTTAGATTTTTCTTCAGTAACCAAGCGCTCTATCTTCTACTTGTTACAGTGGAGGACAGTGACTTCGTTTTACAGGGGAGGGGTGGCAATCCAGGGCTGCTCCTCTTTTGTGTATAGGCTTCCAAAACACCTTGCGTTTTCTTCATCCAAGTCTAGCCTAGATTTCCTTCAGGACTTGGTGTCCTTAGAGTTTGTTTTGCTGGGAAATTTGGTTTGTTTCTTTTATATTCTTTAGATGATAGATAGATAGAAACATAGATGTCTCTTCGCTAACAATCATGACTTTTTAAATGATTTCTTCTGATCCCTGCATGTACTTTGGGTATTTTTCTCTTTCTGTCTTTCAGAAATCCCTCAAAATCTCTTGTCCTCCATGGCCTTTTGTCCTTGTGGCTTTGTACCATCTTAAAATACCGTCGCTGCCTTGTTGGATCTGTTCTACAAAGCAGAGAAGAGTATACAGTCAATTTGTCACTTTCTTCCACTCACCCTTTCTTTATAATATCTGTGAAACGTTGAACAATTAAGTAACTAGGTTCAAAGGGCAGATCTTGAGTTTAAGATCCACCTGGTTCAGATTTCAGCTTTGTTACTTAGTGAGTGATATTTTCATGCCGCTGGAACATCCTGCCAAATTCAGCCGAGGTGCCTCGGAAAACATTGGCTGAAAAGCAGCCGTCTAATTGGGTAATTAGAAGGTCATCGGTGGCCTTCACTGGAGTAGTTTCCATAGAGTGATAAGGGCAGAAGCCAGGCTGCGCTGGGATTTATCCATTAATTACGCTGCCATCTTCCGTGCAGGGCTCCATCAGCGCAGTTTCTAGCAAAGCTGTGTGTGAGCCACCCACACCTTTCGGTCTCTGCTTTCTTTGCCAGCTGCTTTAGTGCTTCCAGTGCGCTACCACGTGTATGCATGCTTTTCCTTCAAGGCTCGTATAAGCCAGCTGTTGCAACAAGCTTCAAAATGCTCCCTGCAAACTGGCAGGAGTCTGAGTGCCTTCAGAGCTCCAACGGGACCAGGTACAAGCAGGGCAGCAGGAAAATTGCTTTGGGAAGGCAATGTGGAAGGGAAGGTCTGAGGAAGGAATAGCTCAGCACAGAAAAAAAAAAGACCTCCTGCCAATAATATACTTGGGGGGCGGGGGAGTATGACAGGAAGAGCGAAGAGGGAGAAGCCGCTCAGTCTTTGTTGGTGTGCTAGGCTGCCAAACCTGATGTAGTTAGCTCAGGTCTTCCATCACAGCTCTAGCCCAAGTGAAGAAGCCGATGGAGGACATGTGTGCTGCCTGATGGAAGGAAGAAACACAGTGGTGGCTTTGGATTACTTGTGACACTTTGGGCGATCTCTTCCTAGATAGAAATGTGCTCGGGTCTTCAGAGAACGAAATTCTATAAGGGACCATTTCAGGAGGCTTCGATTGCGAAGTTTTACAGGCAGGCCCAGAGCTCCTGCCTGGGGCCCGAAGTCCTACTCAGTGTTTTGTTGGCTCAGTTGCAATGTTGTTTGTTGGTTTTACTGCGCAGCCCGTTTTCCTAAACTGTTGCCCAGCTGCACACGCTGGTGGGAAACTAGCTGAACCAAAAATGTCGTTGCTTATTCTGTTCAGAAAAGAATTTACAATTCTGGAGACTGGGGAGTAGTAAAATGAGAAGCTAAAATAATACTTTTTAGCATAGAAGTTCAATGCCAATTTTGAGACCTTGGTACTTGAGGAATAATTCTTACAAACCATTTTTACTTATAGAGCAAAAGACTCGTAAGAAAATGTGATCTCCTTGAAGTTTATTCTCCTGACTTTTAAAGATACTTCTTAATATTGCTTATACAATTCTTCTAGAAGGTGCTCATTTTAATCATCAGTCAGCATTTTATTATATTATAATCCTTAATTGATTGACGTTTAATCACAGTCTTTGTATTTTACTATCCCTTGTCTCATAAGAGGCAATTTTCTCTTTACTGTAGTTTAACAGCTGATGAAAAAGATTTAAGGAAGCCTATAAACTTAAGATTGGTTAATGGTCCCTTATAAAAGAATATTATACTTCTAGGATCCATTGCACAGATGTGATACTCAATTGTAGAAATGTGCATGGGGTTTATTAAATTACAGCACAAATCTTCAGTCTTCTGAGTTATTGTCCTTGTTGGTATTGTTAGGCAAACGGGGAGACACATTATTGCTTCCAGTTGTTCACATTACTGTGGTGCGATGCAGGCGGAGACAGCTGGCGCAGCGCTGGAGGCAACGCGAAGCTGCTGCAGCTGCCGAGGACCGGGCCCCAGCGAAGGTCCGCTCCGTGGAGTCAGTGCCCCGCGGCTCATGCAAGGTGTCCAGGACGTGGGAAATAAATGACCTAACCAAGCTGGCTGTCAGAGAGGGAGGGAGGCTGAGAGAGAGAGAGAGAGCCTTATATGTAAAGTGGCTCGTCTGGATTGTTTCTGGGTTTATGACTTCTTGAGTACCCTGAGCACCTTTGCAGAGCTAATTGCTTAAAAATACCCTCTGGACTTCATTAAGCCGGCTGGTCCTTAGTTTTGTTTGGCGTTATTTACCCAAGTTAAGAAAGTGTTGGGTTTTGTTGGGTTTGTTTTGGTTTTGGTACTCATGGCGCTACCATATTTGAATGCAAGGGAAGATGATGGAGAAGTTGGAAACACTTTACATTTGGGCATGAAAATCCCCTTCTTCCCCCAAATTATCTCTGTGACTTCTGGCAACATGCAGAGCTTCCCAGAGCCTCAGTCTGCTCTTCTGAGACGGGGGTGACGGTATCTGTCCTTCAAGGACTCAGGGTGATAGAGGTGAGTGCCCGGCACAGTGTGTTGCAGCCAGTAAGTTCGCAGTGAGTGAGAGGTCTCTTATTATTGTCGGAATTGCAATGTCCAGATAATAACACCAAAGTCTGTTACAGTTTGAATGGGAACTTAGGTGCAGATTTTCCCCCACCCATATCATCACCAGTCATATCTCAAAGTGCCACCTGAACTCAGCAGAGCACAGTGGCAAAGATCGAGTTCTCGGGTCACATATGGATTTAAATCTGTGTGACCTCTGGCAAGTTTAAATGTTCTCATCTGTAGATGGGGAGTTATAATATTATCCACCTGGTAAAATTGTCCTGAGAATGAAACACATTTCTGTCTATAAGTACAGTATCATTTAGCACAGGGTCTATCAAATAATAAGCATTGCATATATGTTAGTGGCTATTCTTGTGATAAATCTCACTTCATAAATTTGATTCCTAAGAGTAAGATGTCTCAACTTTGTTCCTCTCTATCTCTCATTTCTAAGTTTCTTATTCTACGGTCCAAAGCCGAGTTCTGTCTAGAACCTCTTTTCTAGATGACCTCTGCTAAGCCTCTTCAGTTTGGTGTGAAATTTTTAGCTACTTTTAGAAAAAAAATAAGGCCATTATTGTTGTTATCTGAAAAATTCTCCTTTATCCAGTATCAATCACCCAAATGACTGCTATGTTCCAGAAACAGTGTCCTATGTTCTCCGAACAAAAAAATGAACACGACGAAACCCCTTCCCTCAAGGCATATATTGCTCTGTAGGGGGAGACAAACATGCATACCAATTAATGCTGCGAAATGCCACTCCTGTGAGAGATTCTAACATAGGACATGATGGAGACCAAAGTGAAATTCAAATCTGCCTGGTCCCTGGCCAGTGTGGTTCAGTTGGCTGAGCATCATCCCACAAAGCCAAAAGGTTGCCAGTTCGATTCCAGGTAAGGGCATATGCCTGGGTTGTGGGTTTGGTCCCCGGTCGGGGCTGGTACAAGAGGCAACCAACTCATGTTTCTCTTTTACACCGATGGTTCTCTCCCTCTCTTTCTCCCTCCCTTCCCCTCTCTCTAAGAATAAAGAAAAAAAATCTCTATAAAAAAACCTGGATGAGCTGCAGCAGGAAATTTGTTTCAGTCAACATTAAGCGCCTTCTATGTGCTAGACATTGGAGGCGCAAAGATGGCACAACGATGAATGGAACAGCATGCGCATCTTTCTGTTTTCTGTGCCCTTTCTCCAGGAGGGTTTTTGATCCCCCGTCCCATTAATATATTCTGATTAAGGTCCCCGATGACCTCCCCTGGCCCAAACAAATGGCCGAGGCAACCAATAACATTGAGCAGCCCTTCCTTCTCGGAACGCTTTCTTTCTAAACTGCTCTTGCCTGTTGGGCACTATTTCTCGGTTTTCTCTGATGCCTCCTTGGCCTCTGCTTCACCTCTAAATGATTAACTACTGTAGCACAGTACTTACTGATCTTTAACATAATCAGTTCCTTTGTTTATTTGTTTACTACTGCCTCGCTCTACCCCTGTAACCCTTGTACTCAGAATAGTGTATGGCACATTACTGCTCGATAAATATTTGTTGGATAGAGTTCACTGTTGAGGAGTCAGTTTACATACTTGGGTAATTACCATACAGTCATTGCAGTAACTTGCAGAGCCTCAGAGAAAAGTGTCCTGAGCTGAGAGCAGAACTAAACGGCTAAATAAAGGCTTGCCCTGGCCGGTGTGGCTCAGCTGGTTGGAGCGCTGTTCTATAGACTGAGAGGTCCTGGGTTTGATTCAGGGCACATGCCTGGCTAGTGGGTTCAGTTTCCTGTCCAAGCTTGAATGAGAGGCAGCCAATCAATGTTTCTCTCTCATATCGATGCCTCTCTCTCTCTCTCTTTCTCCTTCCCTTCCCCTCTCTCTAAAATCAGTAAGCATGTCCTTGGGTGAGGACTAAAACATATTCTTTATAAATAAAGGCTTAAGTATGGAGCTTGAATTTGCAGTCCCAGGGAGCATGAAGGAACCACAAGCACTCATGGCCCAGGAGGGAAAGCGCACGATGGTAGGAGATGCCGCCAAATGGGCTACATCGTGTCTTATTTTAAAATTTTTTATTCTATTTTTACGTTCTTATATTATTCTTGAATCTATTTCTAGTGGTCTCCATTGACTTCATAAGATATAGATGCAATCATCAGTTAATGAGCATTTCTCATGAAGCACCTTGAGCTGAGTGTGTGTAAATCTCCAAAGCCAATATGTATTCAGATGCATGCAAATCACATGTGACAGCTTTCATGTTGCCCTTCTCCTCCCCACTCTTGCAGCCAGTCACGGCTCTGTCTGCAGAAGAGGACATGGTGGCTAAGACTTTGGGCATACCCTCCCCTCCCCTCCCCTCTGTCGGCCAGCAAACATTTCACCTCTCAGCTGTCTTTGCAGTTTAAGGATGAGAAACTGAAATGAAAGAGGTGGAAACAACTTGGCCGATTCAGTCATTTTGTTGAAAGATCCATCAGTTCCCTATGAGAAATTTTCTGGGATGGGAACCAAAGTAGCTGACATCCAAAAGCAGCGTCTCCACTACTGGCTCTGACGGTGATGTTCCATTAGCTGTCAGCGGTAATCACACTTACATCCTCTTTCCAGGCCTCCAGCTATGAGGGGACGCCATTACACTCTCCCTGTCTAGTCGCAAAGCACTCGACGACAAACGCACAAACAGACCAGGCTGAGGGGCGCTGTCAGCACGTGCCTGGCACAGGGGCCTCTCCAGCAGGTGCGCACTAACTCACCTGTGCCATACTTGGCACAGGCCACTGGGACCAATAATTGGGCACCCCTGTGAGAAATCCGTCTCCACCCAGATCTGGACTGCGACGCCCAGACTGGACCGCAGGCCCCCACTGGAACTGAAGGACTCTCTCACTGAGCTAACCACACGGCCTCTGCCTCTGTAGGCAGCCAGCCAGGATTCTGAAGGAAGGCTACCTAGTGAAAAGGCTACCCATTTCAAGGGATGTGCTGGTTCAAAACACACACATATACATGCACACAAGGTTAGATTCTGATGTTTTTTGCTTCTCACCTTTAAATATTTCAGTGACCTAGCACAGTATTCATTCATAATGGACACTCTCAAGGAAGCATGGAAAAGCTCAGGGCATATTGGGTTAACAACTTTTTCTTCAGGCCTTTGATTTATGAAATGTACCTCCACGCCTCATTTTCAGATGAGTGGCTATGGCTTTGCACTGAGCCTTGAGCATGAGCTCCTTATTAAAAAGAACCTCCAGGTACCCCTGGGCTCGAAGAAGCCCTCAGGCCGTGGCAATTAAAACATAGCCTAGAATAATATGGATATGTGATATGTTGCCCTGTGATGAGGTTGTCAATTTATTTTAATTACAGAAAAAGGTGCACATTTCCAAACTAATGGATTGCCTTAGGCCTCACATTTTATTGAATGACCATCAAAGAGGTTCATTTCATCTGGAAAACTCCTATTCATCCTTCAAAGCCTTTTCTGCTTGTGAAGAAACAGCCCTCATTTGCGAACTCTTACCAAAACAAGCATTTATTGCTGTTTTATTTGTACTCTTAATAAACTTCGTTTATACGTTTCTTTGCAATTATTCCAGAACATGTAGAGATAATCTCCCTCTCCCTTTAATTGTGGTCTTTCCCATGTATTCTGAAAGAGACGGCACCCTGGTCCTCCTCTGATTTCTCACCTTCAACAGGGACATGAAAAGAGAGGATGATTTCTTTATGAAGAACAGTCCCGGAGTAATGATTACTGGGGACATAACAGGGAGTGTTGGGAACTGTGAAGAAATGAAGAAAGCCTGATCCAACAAAAATTAGCATCGGCAAATTGGTACTATGAAGAAATATGGGTGAAATGTGGCTAAAGAGTCCCTTTAAGAGTAACCAAAAATACAGATTGTTTACAAAAGTCTAAACTACTGATCATTAAATGTCAGCTCAAGCTTATTTTTGTAATACTGTGTCTACCAAAAAAAAAAAAAACTTATCTGCAAGCACAATTCGGCTCATAGGCTGCCAATTTACAGGCCCTCATTTTTACCTTTATCTTCACCCTCACTCAGTCCTCTTCATCACCAGCTTCAGGTGTTGCCACCAGGCAGCAGAGGGGAGGAAGGCTGCCTAGGGAGGAGGCAGTCCCCTGATCCTCATGCCCCACCCCCAGCCACCGTAAGTCATGGGACCAGTCTGGTCCTCCCCACCTCCCTGACCTTTCCACATGCTCCTTCTTCTGCCTGGAAATTCTTTCCCACTTTGAACTCTTGCTCATGGGAGAAGGTCCAAATGGCCCAGAGAGTTCATCCTTTTATTTCTCCTCTGTGTCCTTCTTGTACTTTGTTAAGATCTACATTTTAGCCCTTGGAATGTTAATATTATTCATTTATGTATCTCAAATAACAGTATATATGCTAACAACCTGGAGGGTTTGTTGAAACAATTATCTGTTCCAGTGTTAGAGTTCCTGATTCAGTTGGTCTGGGATAGGGTCCAAGAATTTGCCTTTCTAACAAGTGGCTAGACGTTGCTGGTCTGCGGACCACACTTAGAGAACTCCAGAGCTTTTACATGGGGCTGTGTATAGCTTATCTGTGGACCTCCAGAACTAGCGCAGTCAATAATCCTCTCATTAATGACATAAATGATAGTCACTTTACCTTCCTTAGCAAGCCCATCTAATAAACATTTGCCTAACGTCAATGGGAGGACAGCAGCTGGTCTACTTACCCACCTGCATAAACCTTTCATGTACTTGGACAACTAAAGAGTTCGAAGGGTTCTTCAAGACCATCTAGTTAAACATGAACGTTTTATAAATAAAAACACTGAGGCTATTTGTCTTAGCTCAGCTCTTTCATTTCCCATTTACATTCTAATTTCAAAGGTCAGCCTCCTTATACCAGCTAAATTCTTGTTCTTTTCTTCTAAAACACAGAGAAGACATCATACATTTTGGAAAATTCCCATTGGGATATGTGGAACGGGTTAAAATGATGAACGCTGCACAGACCAAAATATTTTCTGAGGTTCGTTGCATCGGCTATGGTATTTACGTTTTTTCCCCTCATCACTAATTTCACATGCTCAGTAACCATTCCAGATCTGGATCACAGAGGGTGAAAAATATACCTAATTACTTCTGCTCATGCTACTTACATTCATCTTGTGGTAGTAAAACATTCTCCTTGCAAAACTGCGGATGACGCAAATGATACTTGCAAGCCCTGTTAATGGTTTGCACTGACCTGCGACTCTAAAAGCAAATATATAGCATATTTTAATGTGGATTTCTTGCCCCCACGTTTTTAAGTGAGGCAACAACTCTTGGCATGTTTAAGGCTCCATCTTTCTTTACACGTGGTAAAGTTTCCCCCCATTCAGCTTACCATGAGCTGTTGACCCTCATTCCTACCCTGAGTCTCACCATGATCCTGGAAGATTTTAACTTCATGCTGATTACTCAACAAATCTGAAAAGTATTGACTGTGTGTCTACTGTATGCTAGACATTATTTTATGTGTCACAGGTCTGAAAGCCAAATAAGATATGTTTAAGGTCTTGCCTTTGAGGAGTCCTGGTCTAGTGTGGACTGGCCTAGTGTGATGAGCACTGTGACAAAAAGAACAGAGCAGAGAAAGGCAAAGAGGGGGGGGGGGCATTTTACACAGAGGGTCAAAGAAGTGATGTTGAGCTTGACCTATCTGGCATGAAGACGATGGGTGGAGACCTGGGCAGAGAGAACAGAAAGTGCAACAGCCCTGAGGCGGGACTGTCATTTGCAAGAAACGGTGAGAAGAGCAGTGGGGGTGGGGTGGGGGAGGCAGAAGGGAGGAGGAAAGCAGTAAGGCTGTGGAAGGGCTGGGCAGCGCTGCTCATGAGCTGACGTAGGCCAGAGTCCTAATGCAAACGGCAGTCCTGAAAGGGTAAAGCAGGAAAGGGGTATTAAACGAATTTGTTTATAGACTTCACTCTGGCTACTGTGGTGGAGAATTAACTGTATGAGACGGTGATGGTCAAGAGCAGAAGGAGGGAGGTGCATGACGAGGCTGCTGTGGTGACTCTGGAGAGAGAAGGTGGTGCTTTGAAGTAAGTGCTCAGGAGGCAGACCTGAGCCACGGCCCCAGCTGGTGCTGTATTTTGGAGGCATTTCAGCTGAACCCAATAGTTTGACTAGGAGGGGAGAGGTCAGAGGACTGGACTGATCTAAGGGGGGAAAGGAGGTGCTCTCAGGACAGATATAAAGAAAGAAATAAAGTAAAAGTGTTGTGGGTGCAAAGGAAAAGAGGTTTAAATGAAAAGCCAGAGTTTCAGGATGGGAATAAAACAAGAGCTGTCAAATCTATTGAACTGGGCTGATCAATTGAAAACAACGTGAGATTAAGTCGTGGGATTAAAATACATAATTGATGAAAGCGAATGGAAAACAGAACAGTGAAGCATAACAGGTAACAGCCAGAGAGCGGAGCATTACGATTTGATTTTAGAGGTCCAGATGAGCTGCTGGTTCTGTTATTGGTAAGTGTCCGTTCTCACACTGTATAGTGTAGTTTATGTAAAGAAAATGACCAACTGGAGCCCTATCCATCTAGGTTTTGTACCTTCGGACTTGTCCTTCACTCCTTACTTTTCAGTTTGAAGCCCCTGACCTGATCTTTTATAGTCTTTCAACTCGTCATCATTGATGCACCTTCCATCTAAGCACCTTCTGCCTGGTGGCTGATTGATTTCCTCTTGGTCTAGAAACCTAAGTTTCCTTACTAACCACTGTTTTTCTTCTTTTCTCTATGATTCTATACCTCTCTGAATAACCTCAAGGGTACCTCTCTCTCTGGTTTGATCTGATCCCTGGTACCCCTCATCCTTAGCAATCCCTCAGTTGCCAGGCCTACCTCCTCTTCTCTGATGCCCGGGTAACCACCGGGTATAGTAACCTCAGAGTAGAGCCACAGCAGTGCCTGTGGATTAGGAGTGAAAGACTCCAATAAGGCAAGAAACTAGGCAGCTAGGAGAATGGATACATCTCATCTTTAGATCGGCACTGCCAACTGCCATTGCCCTCCACACCACCTCTCCAGCCTACAGTCTCACTGAAACCTCACCCAAGCCCCGGCTTAACTCCTGAGTGGCACACGCTCATCTCAGACCCAAAGCAGCATCTCACAAGCTTTGACTACGGAACTCGCACTGGAATCATCACCCCCAGAGGGCGAGGCAGAAAATGAAATCTGACAACCCACTGGATTGAGTGCCTGCTAAAGAAACAAACAAACAGAAAGACAGAAAGTCAATACTCTCTCAAAGATTTCAACAAGATCTAGAATCTGAACAGAATATTAAAAATGGGTGGGGTACAATAGAAAATTATTCAATTTACAAAGAACTTGGAAGAAGTGACTCACGCATAAGAGAACCGATAAGTGCCAGGTGAGATGCCCCAGATGTCAGAATGACCAGATTAAGACGTTAAAGCACCTATTGTACGTCTATCCCATAAGGTAAGAGAAGACACTCTTGAAGTGAATGGAAAGATGGAAGTTCTCAGGAGAAAACTAGAAATTGTAAATTAAAAATGTAATAAATATACACAAATTTACATAAAATATAATTTTATGTAAATTAGACATAAAATTATAATATCTGAAATCAATTTGTATTGCTTATTTTTTAATCCTCTCCCTTTGACTTTACTATACAACCCCTTTCACATTTTTAATCCAAATCTGATTAATCCTTTTCTGTCTTTCTTGCTATCTGCTCTTTTACTCTCCCTCACTTATATTCTTGGCTTTCTTCTTATTTCCCTACATATTTTCATACATAAACTTGTGTACAATTACCTACTGTACAGTTTGTTTCTCTATACCTATCATTCACTCTTTATACTCCTGCTTTTAGACTTTTGCTTTCAATACTCCACAGAAATTGCTCCAGTTTTGGTCACTGGTAAAACTCCTTAGGACTAAGTCTAATGAACAATTTCAATCCATCTTACTGATACTTTTCTTTGAATATGTCTCTACTGGCAATAGTCCTGTGCAAAGTAGGTACTTAATATATTTGTCATTTGAATAAACAAGTGACTACTCCCTTAGACTCCACATGAACGAACTCTACTATTTAAAAAAAAATCTCATTGGCCATTTTTTTTTACGTTTCCTCTTTGGGTCTTCTTTCTTTTCGCACCTTCTCATTTCTGAGGCTTACTAGAATGTTATTCTCAGCCCACTGGTCTTCCCTCTCCACACACGTTCCTGCATATCACCACCCGATGTGTTTTGTGGACACTAATGTTGTTGACACCTGAATTATTTATCTGTCACTCCCAAGGTCCAATTCAGTGTTTCCTCTTAAAATTCTCACAAATACAGCACACATCCCCAAACTCCATCTTTCTCTTTTCTTCCAGCATAGTTGGTGGTACTATCATCCTCCCGGTACCCGAGGTAGAAACTTGAGAGAACCATTCCTCTCTCCCACCCTGTCCCTGTGTAATCACAATGATGTTCCAGTGTTACTTCCTAGGTATTTCTTGAATCCATTCCTCTCTGCTCTGTCCCCACTATTTTTGCTTCATTGTCTTAATCCATGTCTGACCTAAAAAAAATTGCAATATATTCCTGAGTGCCTCAGCTACCATTCTTCCTCCCTACAGTTCCAAACAGCTTTTTGCAAAGAGTTCTTGACAACAGAAATAGAATCATCACTTGGTTTTTAAAAACCCATAAATAGCTGTTACTTTGTGTAGTGATTCCCAGCACCGTGTTCCCTCCTGTTTGACAGCCTCTCTTGGTTCCTCTCTTGCCATTCACTGTCTCCCACTTTGAACTCTAGCAACAGTCAACTGCTTATAGATACCAACGTAACCCAGTTTTTGTGATTTCATAAACACTTGTCTTCCTAACTATGTTGCCTGTTATACTAAAAACTTAACAATGTTTTACTAATGCAAAAGTAATGTTTATTGAGTACTTACTATGTGTTTGAGGTTGTACCTTGCTCTTGTACATTCCATTATTGCATTTAATCCACAGAACTACTTGAAGATAGCTATTGTAGAACTATTACTATCATCATTTTAAAGGTTACAAAACCAAAGAACAAGAAATTAGTTGGCCTAGGATCTAAATTCAGGAATTATAACTATAGAAATGCATATGACCCTGCTCAGCTAGGCTCCAAGTGCTTCTATCCAACTTTCTACACTTAGTTCAGGCACCACCTCCAGGAAGACTTCCTTGAATAACAAACACCACCACCCTTCTATCCTTGGTTGGAGGCCCCTCGGCTGGTCCCAGAGCACTCAACACATCTGTGATAATAATGAGCCTCTGGCAGGGCAATCACCTGTTGATGTGTCTTTAGCCGGCACTAGATGTGACTCCTCAGTAACAGGGATTATGTTTTATTTATATCTGTATTCACAGTGCTTTGCAAAGTCCTTCAATATAGTGGTCACTCAATAAGCAGTTGCTGAACTAAACGTAAACAGCTCTTTTTTGCCCAGACCTCTCTGTTTAAATACTTACTGGTCATTTCTGCTTAAATATCCTCAGTACCTGGGGACAATTTAGATCAAAGAAAATCCATACATTGTCCTTACTATTGACCAAGATTTTTCTTAACACTGTGATTCTTTTCTTGATGAATGCACCAATATCTATTCAGTTAACCATGTCAGAAAACTGGGAATAACCCAAGATTTGTCAATGGTTTATGGTCAGTAATTAACCAGTCACCAACTGTTCACAGATATAGCCTCTAGACCACAGGTGGCAAGCACAAGGCCCATGGGCCGAATCTGGCCCTCCACCTTGTTTTATCAGGCCTGGCACCTGGTTTCTATCTGGCGGCAGTGCTGAGCTCTTCGTCCCTAGTTAAGGAGTAGTTACATGTACACAGTCCTAAAATTACTTCTGGCCCTTTGAAGGCAACCGCAAAGCTGATGTGGCCCCCCGGTGAAAATGAGTTGGACACCCCTGCTCTATGCCTTTCTCAAATCCTTTCCCTTTCCCACGATCCCATTGCTTCTTATGCTTTCCTCCAATTTAGCAGTTATTATAAAATATTGTGATTATTATGTGCACATCATAATCTTCCTCCCTGCCACTGGCCTGCAAACCCGAGAAAAAGAATAATCTTTTAATTTGTGTATCCCCAAGTCCTGTCTCCTCGTGAGTAATGACTTAAGACTTGGCTCAAATGACCCATCTCATCTCTTAGTAGCTATTAGCTTATACCTGTACTTTGAAGGAACCTTAAAGAGGAAATTTCTTTCACTGGGCCTATGATAGCCATGTGAGCTGTTTATAAGTATTCCAGTTCTTTTCTCCTTCTAGGTATATTACAGGGATGCACTTCCCCATCCATTCTGAAGCTAGGTCAGCATGACTTGATTTAACTGATGAAAACAGAAGTCATTGGAAGATCTCTGGAAAGAAGCCTTAAAGGGTCTGCACAATTCACACCCTCCCCTTCCCCTCAGGGCACTGATCAGGGAGGTATGTACGAGTGGAGACATTGTCACATGAAATGTGAGTTAAGAATACACACTTTTGCTCTATTAGACCACCAAAGTATTAGGATTATTTGTTAACTGCCACCTCACCGAGTCCATCCCCACCAATACGGGATCCTTGGGTACCAGCATTTTCTCTTCTGGAGGGGTGGTGTTCGGAGAAAATCATGCTGTGTGTCCCTTCCTTGTCAAACCGATGTTTTTATCCAGATGAATTCAGGTGAAAATTGGCACCAAGGGAAGCCTTAAAATGGAACTGGGTCCCAACTTGGCAATATTCAACCTGAGAATTATGTATGGAATGAAAAGGGTAATCGTATTTGCTTTGAAGAATAATTATGAGCTAATTGTACGTAAGAAGAGAGTAACTGCTTCTGTTCATCTGAATCTTTTTTTCTCTCTACTGTGTGCAGCACACAGGCCGGTGCAGTCAGGGGTGAAATGCCTCCCGCAGCACCGATAGAGAGACCCAAGGATTAATGCCGCGAATATTTGATTGGGAATAGTTAATTAGGACATTAAGTGAAAAGTCTGTCCTCAAAATAGCTCAACATGGGAAATGGGATAACATTATAGCCCCGCTTATTAAGCACATAGAGTTTGCAGTGCACCACTAATTCTAAATAGTCTGCACCCTAGCAAAAAGCTCTGTAGGTACTAATAGTCTCAACCGCCAGTCTCTCCTTGCTGTAAGTCGGCAGTTGTGTCTGAGTCGCCCTTCACTGGCCACATTGCCCACCTTTCTTTCCTCTTCAAGGAACTAAATGTCCAGATAATCCTGCAGTTTTAAGACATTGCTGGAAGTCATTACGAACTCACTTATTTCACTCAACTTCCTCTCATGGAGACATTTTGCTTCCTGTAGCTTCTCAACCTATTGCATTTTCTTTTCTTTTCCTGTAATTGTTTTCTATCCTCGGAACATTTTCCACTTCTGTTCTTTTGTTCACTGTTTTCTTGCTTTCTGTTTTCATTTATACAGGATGGAACTGTTCTTTCTCCTCTAAGAAAACTGTCATTTATCAGGAAAAACTTTGATTTTGTGGCTGTGTTCAAATGCCCCCTTTCCCGCAGGAAATAAACCGCACACAACGATACTTTCTGACGAAGAATTATGATGAAACACTCCCAGGTCTAGTGCCACCTCCTCCATTAAGCCTTCCCTGATTCCTCTCGGAGAAAACTACCTCTTGCATTAAGTAGCACTTTGTTCTGTTCTCTATAGTAACCCTATAATGCTGTGTTTGGACTTACCTCCTCAAAGATCTGTCTCTTACATCATACACAAAACTCCCTAAAAGCAGAAAGCCTGTTTTATCCATTTTTACATATCTGGTCCCATGAGCCCCACACTGCACTATATAACAGAAGTCTTGACTGCAGCCCTTGGGTTGGATGAGACCAGCAGGCGGGGTCTGTTCGGTCCACCAAGAGTTGTCCACCACAAGTCTAAAATATTTGTAATTAATTGCCCACTTGAAGAATAGGGACATTTATCTTAAAAATCCAGATTTTTAGCTCATTCTTTAACAGTGACAACAAAGTAAGAGATCAGACAACACTGTGCTCACACTCCAGCAGAGAAGCCACAGCCCTGGCTGGGAGCAGCTACTATTGGTTGGAGTGGGCACCGTGGCCCCTGGTCTGCAGGTGACCACCGTTTGCCATGAACGGAGGAAGCTGCCCATCAGCCCTCAGAGCAGCGCTTGAACGATGGGCTCCGCAACGACGATTTTCAGGTCAGTAGTTTCAGGGCAGAGCAGTCTCCCGACTGTCAGAGATGAGGAATTAATGTTGACACAGGCGGGACCTCTGGCCGGGGAAGCCCTGCACTCGCTCCCTCTCTCCCTCAGGGTGACAGCGCTTTGGTGCTGCTGATTCAAACCGGAGCATACTTGCCTTTCTGCTGCTCTGAATCACAGGGGAAAAGGGGATGGACTCACATGAACAAGTATAAAGGACACATGGACAATAACTAAGGTGGGGGGCAGAAATAGGAGGGAGGTGGGGAGCACTGGGCGGGGAGCAGGCAGGGCTGGGAATATAAGACAGAAAACTGTACTTGAACAGGAATTAAATAATAAAAAAATTTAAAAAAAAAGAAAACCCACTCCAAGTTCAGCTTCCAGTTCTAAGGTGTGAGGACTTTAACGAGAGAGCGAAACAGTAACCAATCACTCTTTAACTGGATGGCTTCTGCGTCCAGGATTTGGGGTGTGGCCCTGGAATTTCACTCACATCAAAGCAGTTAGTGTCTGTCTCTCTCTTCGCCTTTTTCTCTTCCTTTCCACGCTTCGTAATAAATGTATTCTTGTCCTTCTCATGCTAAAGATTTCCAGTAGTTTCTTGACCATCTTTATATTTTAATCTTATTTATCTTTATTTTTTGTCTCTGTACATATTTTATATCTTACAATGTGTGACGTTTTAGGAAATAGAAAAAGTAAGCCCACAAAAAAATCTGTGTTCAAAATAAAAGTACTCTCGCCTTTATCTTTTTATTTCATAACTGGTGTTGTGTTCCACACATAACTTTAAGTCCACCCATAGCCACTGAACCTGAGCTTATGATCCTTTTGAAAATTATCTTAAAACATGATTTTTAGCAAAAATATAATATTCTACCTATGGTTGTATAAACATTATTTAGGCTTTCCTTACATGTAGATACTGAAATGACATACATTTTTTTCACTTTATAAGAAAATCTTTCCCCTAAAATGTAACTAGTTTCTTAGAGTATGTTTCTCAAGGTAAAATTACTGGTTAAAAAATCAAGAATATTAAAAAAACTGCCCTGACCGCTGTGGCTCAATTGGTTGGGCGTCACAAAGTAAAGGGTCGCTGGTTCAATTCCTGGTCAGGGCTGGTGGCCTGGGTTGCTGGTTCTGTTCCAGTCAGGGTGTGTATGAGAGGCAACTGATCGATGCTTCTCTCTCACTTCAGTGTTTCTCTCCCTCTCTCCCTCCCCCTCTCTCTAAAAATAAATAAATAAAATCTTTTTTAAAAAAAGAACATTAAAAAATCTTTGGTAACATATACTGCGAAATCGCATTTATAAATCCACTCTTATTACCTTGCCTGCTGAGTGTCAGAATGGATGGCTATTTCATCTGCATTATAAAATTTTAAAATCTGTAATAATCAGAAAGATTAAAATTTTGTTTTCATGTGTATTTGTTGGATTATTACTGAGACCACGAATTGTTCATATGTTTCTTTTCCATTGTAACTGCTTCTTTTCCTTCTCGATTGTTAACACTTGTTGCCCACTTTCGCATTGAAGACTTCTCTAACAGAAAGCCCCCTTATGCCTTTAGGTTAGTAATTCTGTGTCTATTATATTTGCTGCACGTATTTCTCCCAATTTGTCACAGGCCTTTTTATTAATATGACTTTTTACACTCAGCACAGCTCATCAATTTTGCTTTCCCTCTCTTTTCTGTTTAAAAGCCCTTTACAAATTGTAATTAGCAAGAGGAGAGAGGCATTAATTAACCTTATTGCAGTCATCATTTTGCAATATATACAGTTATCAAATCATCACATTGTACATTTTAAACTTGCACGTGTTATATGTCAATGATATCGCCATACATCTGGGGGAGGGGTGATATTTTAAAAGTCCTTTGACATACTTGAGATAAATTAAATAGCCACCTATATTTTCTTCCAGGATTTTTTGGTTTTAGATTTTACATTTAATTTGCCAATCCCGTTTCCTACCTCTGGTTGTGGGACAGTGTTGTGGGGAGAAATGATGCTTCATATAATGCTGAGTATATGGCGAGTGACCAAAAAGGGCACCAGGATAGTTCCTGGTCTGTGATGCACCCTTCTTGTGAAATAAGGTCCACTAGGCCTGCTGAAACACTACACAGAAAACAAGCAATTGGCTGGTTTTTCTACAGCTCCCTCGTCTACCGCTGCTGTTTTGCTGGTGTTTTCTCAGAACAAGGAAAAAAGTCCCCTGAGTTATTGTTTCTGAAATGTTCTTAATTATTTTTATTCTTTTAGAGTAATTCAATAACTTAATTAGTTTATCTGCACCCCAAATTCCACTGGGATCTTTGCCGTAATTTTGTTAAATCTAAAACTAAACTTGTTGTTAAAAATTAATTAGCAAAAATATCGCATTTTTACAATATTGATTTGCCCACAAGGAAAAAGAAAACAACAGCTAACCTTTGTGAAGCTTACCGGGCACCAGAGGTCAACCCAAGGTGATTTCACCTGTGACTCGTACAGTCGCTGCAACAGTTTTCAGACGAAGGTGCACATTTACAAGTGAGGGGACTCAAGCCCAGACTGGAAAGAATCCTGAAAAAAAAATTACTGGTGATGACAGATGTTAATTAAATTTACTGTGGTAATCATTTCCATATATATATATATATATATAATATATATATATATAATCATCATACTGTGTACCTAAGACTAATACAATGTTATATATCAGTTATATCTCAATAAAACTGGAAAATAAAGCAAAAAATAAAATATTTTTAAATTAAAAAAATCCCTGGCTTTATGATCATGTTTTTGTTCAGTAGTTATCCCAGTTCATTCTCCCTCTCTCTTATTGTTTTCTTATCCTCACATTTTTTCTACTTTTTATTCTATTCTGATTCCTTTTTTCTTTGAATCTTTTTTTCTAAATTTTATTTATTTATCTTTATAGGGGAAGGGAAGGAGAGAGGGAGAGAAACATCAATGTATGGTTGCCTCTTGTGAGTCCCCTGCTGGGAACTGGCCTGCAACCCAGGCATGTGCCCTGACTGGGAATCGAACCGCGATCATGTGGTTTGCAGGCCCGCGCTCAATCCACTGAGCTACACCAGCCAGGGCTGATTTCTTTTTTCTGTATCTCTCTTGTCTCCTTTTGTTTATCCCTATGTAATTAGTCACATTAAGCTATTCTGATGTTTAGATTTAGCTGCTTTGAATGGCTAAACTTAATTTAAAGAAAAAACAATATGATACCTTATTTGACCTTTGTTCTGAGGCAGGGTCCCATAACCCACCTCAATCCCCAAAAGGGAGACTGGTGACTTCTGATGCAGACACGAGCCAAACAGAAAGTCAGAATGTACAAGATGAGGGGGAAAGAGAGGAAGCAGCAGAAGAGAACATTTAGGATGAAATTTCACCTTTAACTTGAAGGAAGCTGAGTATTTATTTGTTCGCTTTAGAGTTATTGAGCAACCACTGATTGTCAGGAAGAGAATCCTGAAACTGTACCCTTTGTCTATTAAGGACTGCGCATCTATCTATCGGGGAAGAAAACTTCCTGAGTCCTAAAGAGCCCCAGGCTACGCCAGTGAGGAGTGGGGAACTGTCTTCCTTTTGCATTTATAAAAACAAAACGTTGTCTCCCTTTTTTCTTTTATAGAAACCAAGACCAAAAAGAGGATTAGCAGAAAGGTGGGGTGGGAAATAGGTGACAAGATGAAGAGGTATATAGTCAGTAATATTGTGATAAGTTTACACTGTGACAGATGGGTACCAGAATTAGTGGGGTGATCATTATTTTAAGGTAGAAAAATGTCAAATCACTATATTGTATGCCTTAAAGTAATGTAGCCAATTTAAGATTGTATATATGAACTCTACTTAAATTTAAAAAATTAATTTTAAAATGTTAAATGGTCTTTTTAAAAAATATTTTTGTTTATTTTTAGAGAGAGGAGAAGGGAGGGAGAAAAAGAGGGAGAGAAACAAGATCGCTTGCCTGACCAGGAACCAAACCAGGAACCCTTCGCTCTCCCGGACACACGCAACCAACCGAGCCCCATCGGACAGGGCAGTAAACAGTCTTTGCCTCACAGATCATTCTAGAGCAGAAAAGGGCTGTAGTTCACGACTGACATGACAGAATGACAATTCAACTCAATTAACATAGACTCTTGAAACATTTCCATATTGAAGTAAATATTCTCAGCCCTTTGGGCCCTGGACTTTCATCCCCAAAGGGCGTCTGAGAATCCAATTCTGGCCCTTGAGACCAAGACCAGATCTCAGCCTGGCGGGAGCAACCTGAAGCCACAGCAAGTCCCAGACGAGCAGGCTATCGGCTGCACCGCCAGGCGCTGAGCCTGCTGTTCTCTGCGCTATGCCAGAGTGGGCATATGCTGGGGTGTCCCAGGACCTTGAGAGGAGAGTCAGAATGGCATGGAGCCAGTCTGAGGCAACGCTTCCATTGCTCTTCTTAATAGCGTGAGTGGAAGTGGAACCAGAGGAAAAGTACAAAATGTCGTTATTGACTCTAATGGGTTGAGATTAGGACACATGAGATAAAACGTTCGGGCTCTCTGAGGTAGGATCTGTTTATACGTATAAAATCGGTTTTAAAAAGCAGCCAACAATGAAATAGCTGCTGTAGTTACAGATTTCACCCACTTGGCTTCACTTCAGCCTATTTTCTCCAACCTCATCTGTCACCATGCATAGTTATGTTATTTTTCTTGTGATGACAACTTTTAGGATCTCTCTTAGCAACTTTCAGATATGCAATACAGTATTAACTATAGCCACCACGCTGTGCATCACGTCCCCACGGCATTTATTTTATAACAGGAAATGTGTACCTTCTGACTCTATTCACCCACAGGGGTAATTTGTGGTGGGCGGGGCTTGGTTAGAAGAGATGCTCACAGGAATGTGTCATGGCTTCAGGATTTATGCTGTTATTATATATATATGGTATATATATAATTATATATATACACATATATTTCCCTGTGCTGGTTTTGGACTCCCCAAAACTGAATAGAGCTCAGCCCAGTTAATTTTAGAGGCTGCCTATTTTGTCAGGCTAAGCAAGCTTCCCGGTCAGAGAGAGCCACACGGCCCCATAAGCATCATGACAGGCAGATCTGGAAGAGGAGGGAGGAAATGGAGCAGGGGCAGGGAGGCTGCCAGATGGCGGGGGCAGAAGGAGGGAATCCTGCAAGGCCAAGTGAAAGAAACGGCTTGGAGAGAACTTCCATCTGCAGGGAGGCTGTGAGAGCGGAAGCACAGAGCGGCAATAGGTAGAGAGCACAGGAGAGTAGTGGAAAACAGGAAGCCATTTCCAATGGATATCCTCCATGAAAGACCAGGAAGGAAATAATAACTAGAAGAATGCACGTCAAGGAAATGTGCATTTGTTTTATTCACAAATGAAGGCAGACCATCCTCCAGGAGTGCACGACGCCCCTCAAGAGGGGCACTTTTATGAGCATCAAAATGGTGCCTATTTGCCACCACTTACAGGTCGTTGTGAAATATTGCTAACTTGTTTAAGCGTTGCTTCTTTTTACTATTAAAGCTGGTGATTCATTTTAATACAACCAGTTTCATAAAAAACAAAGGCATGTCTCTTATCTTTTTATGAAAGAAAAATACTGATGAATTTCACAGCCAATTCCTTTCTTTAAAATGGAATGTGAGCTACAAATGTGATGTTTAACACACCTCAAATTTAGAATAACCTTTCAAATTATACACACGCATGTCACTACACGTGAGTAACTTGATTTGCTAACTTTTATGAAGAATGAAGTACTGTTTGAACTCAACTGTTTTCATGAATGAATATAAAATTAAGATCTTCATATGATGGAAATTGGGTACAAATAATATGTAAGTGAGATTCAAAGCATGAGACTCCATTTAGATGTTTATTAACTGAACGTTTCTAACAGGAAGTAAAGCACTGGGCAATGAGTTCATCTTCTAAAACATACAGCAAAACAGTATCAGCTAAAAACGGGGGGGATAAAAAGAGAACAGAAACAAGCAAAGAGGTCTGTTTCCAGGCATAAGAAGGGGTTTGTGTGTGTGTAGCATGGACAGACAGAAACACACACCTGAAGGAGCACAGTGCAAGAAGCCTTTATTTTTCACGAATAAATTGGCTTGGATCTGACAGGCCTTGGTCAATGTTAAGACCATGCCACCTTCTGGTTGCCATGTGCATGACAGGCACTCACACTGTTCAAGGACTGGAGCATTTCTCTTTTACCAAAACCTATACTGAAGGGAAGCAGCAAATAGGTTACTTGTGCTGTTCGCCGTCACCCCTGGGAACTGCGTTGGAATGAGAACACGATCCATAAATGCACTGCAGTGACTGCTCAGCTTGAAAATTTGAGTTTGCTTTCTAAGCTTGACCAACTGTGATGGTGTATGATAGCCCAGAAACCAGCGCAGACAGGACTGCCTTCGTGAGGGCAGGAGGGGTCGGGTGCCCTCTTCTAGTGGTTCCACTCTGAACTTTTTAAAGTCGACAGGGAAGACACCAGCATGCCGGTGGAACTGGGAAACAGCAAGTAAACCTGTACGCGAACTTCAGACCAACGGTTAACACGCCATTGTGGCCCCAGGATGATGTGAGGAGTTACATTCTGCCAGAGTTCCTCCATTATCTCAATTTTTCAAAGTCAGATCAATGACGGTGTCATGGCCTTGGGAGTCTTGGCTGGAGAGGGGAGCTCAGTGATGACATGCCTGTGCCACCACCCCAGGGCGTCCTATCTGAAGGACTTTTGGAGGACCATGACCACTCATTGTATGCAGGTGGCTGCTGCGTTTGCATACTTGTTTGATGGTGTTTGAAAAGATGATCACAAAATGAAAGTTATTTTTCCATGTACATTGGTTAGGGGTTTGCATGTCTTAATCAAAATTAGCCCTGGAACACTTGAAATCCTATATTTGTAAATGTGTCTATATAGAGGCGATTTTATTTATATAGGCAGAATAAGACTAACTGAATAATTGTACTTTACATGTTATCAATAGAGACTTCAGGCAATTCGATACCACATTACCTCCCAGCCCACTTGCATTCACCCCTTTCCCCTACAGATACCCTCAGCCTTAAAAACAAAGCAGGAGGCTAATA
This sequence comes from Sturnira hondurensis, assembly GCF_014824575.4. Classification (NCBI taxonomy): domain Eukaryota; kingdom Metazoa; phylum Chordata; class Mammalia; order Chiroptera; family Phyllostomidae; genus Sturnira; species Sturnira hondurensis. The sequence continues at coordinate 3,404,162 of NW_028083443.1, forward strand.
ACACTTTCACCGCAGAAAGAAGTAAAGTTTTCCTGGAATGATCCAGATGATATCTTCAACTTTCTATTCCACTTTGCCTATGTGGACCGAAACTCAACTATTTTGCAAATTGAACCGTTTCTGAATCTACGAATAAAAGGATCCATGAAAGGGTAGTTAGAAAAAAAAAAGAAAATGCAGGCTTACTCTCAAAAGCTAAATTCAGCTGCTGTTCTTGTGCCAAGTCATGGTCACGACTAGATATTGGGATTTGCTCTGTGTAAAATTGGATTGTGGAGAATAACACCATCTACATAAGGTTTTAAAGAGAACTCCCACAAAAAGTAGAGCGAGATCAAAGTGTGAGGCTAAATGCATGATGCGAAGGGAGCCACTTGACAAGAGATTAAAACCAGTGAATCTCAGGAACCAGCTTGAGTGGCTCCCGTCGGCTACACCAGGACCAACTGCGAATCAAGGTGAATCATAAGAGTAAACGTTTGTAACTTATCGAATAGGGTAACACCCCCAGGAGTTCCTGCTAATATGAATACATCAACAAATGAGTGAGAAGGAAAAGCTTTTCTTTACCGTGGAAAGGCAACCAAGAAAGATGAAAGAAATCATGAAATAAGAATATCATCATTTGTCACCCACCATCATAACTGATTCAGGGACTGTCATTAATGGTGGACACTGAAGATAGTGGGTGAAAGTTTGAGAAGGATTCTTTACATAATCTCCTAGCATCTCTCACGAAATAGTTACTCATTAAAAAGTGTAAAGTGGGAACGTGAAAGGGAACGAACTTGGTAAATATCCCCTTAGCCAAGGGATCAAAGGTCACACCACCAGCAAATGCACGAATCAAGTGTTGTGCTTCCTTTCACGGAGCACTGAGAAGCATTTAGCATCACTTCTGTGATATTCTTGCCAAAAGCATAAAGCCTGAATCCAGATTTATAACAAAACATACCAACCCAAAATGAGGGGCATTCAATTAGGTCACTGGCTTGCACAAAAAAAATATTTTTAAAAGGCAGTGTTGAGAAATACAAAGAAGTCTCAAACCCTGTTCCAGATTAAAGAAGACCAGAGACACAGTGACTTGAATGAAGCACATCGCTTTGAATTCTCTTTCTCTTTTTTAAAATATTCTATTTATTTATTTTTAGAGAGGGAGGAAGGGAAAGAGAAGGCGTGGGAGAGAAACATCAATGTGTGGTTGCCTCTCATGTGTCCCCTGCTGGGGACCTGGCCTGCAACCCAGGCATGTGCCCTGACTGGGAATCAAACCGGCGACCCTTAGCTTCATAGGCCTGTGCTCAATCCACTGAGCTACACCAGCCAGGGCCTGAATTCTCTTTCTTACAAAAGATGTTAAGTCAATTGGAAAAAATCTAAATAAAGATTTATAGATTAGATAATAGTATTGTCTCATCCTTAGCTTCCTAATTTTGTTAATTCTACTCCAATATAATTAACAGAGAAATTTCTTTGTTTTTAGGAAACACAAAGCATTTAGATGCAAACACAGCATTTAGATGTAAAGTGACTTCCTCTCTGCAATATGCCTTAAATTTTTTAAAGAATTCTATACATAAGAAATCTTAGTATTATTCCTGTAATCTTTCTACAAATCTGACGTTTTCAAAAACATTTACAAATCAGTAAATTTGATGAAACAGTCATTTCTTTTGGTTCACACAGTGCCAGTTAACAGGTAACTCTTATTCTTTTTAGTCAAAAATCAAGTTGTTTGCTCTGGCCTGGTAGCTCAGTTGGTTAGTGTATCATCCTGATAAGCCAAAGTTGCAGGTTGGATCCCCAGTCAAATCTCTCTCTCTCCCCTCCCTCCCTCCTTTCCTCTCTCTGTCTCTCAAATCAATAAATCATTTTCTTTTTTAAAAAAAATCAAGTTGCTTTTGTCCCAGGTATACTGAACTTCAGAGGTTGAAGATGGGATTCGGCAGCCATGTCTTTTCAGCTCTCCTCTGTACGCTCAACTGCAAATCAGCTTCCTTTCCTATCTGAGCTTCATACTTTCCCTTCTCTTCTCTCTGCAATTTGCTTCTTTTTTCATTCAAAGGCCTTTCCTGGCGTCCCATTTGCAGTATGCTATGTGAATTGCTGGGTATTCAGAGGGCTGTCAGACTCAGCTCCCAGTCTAAGACACGCACAGAGAATTCTAGTACAGTGTATTTAATAAGTGCAACCATAGTGGGAAAATGCAGGAGAGAAATGATGACGTGGATGACTTCAAGGAGTTGTGACAAGGGAACAGAAGTGAACCAGAGAGGCCCGTGTTGGAGGGAGATTAAAGACATTGAGGGGCATGCAGTTCATAGTGGGGTCTCCCAAGGACCTGCTCTTGGCTGCTCTGGGCCACCGGCTCACTGGTGAGGATGTGACTGCACACAGGCGGGGCTGGGTCAGACCCTGTTTGCCCCAATGGGGAGGCACGCAGGGGTGCCAAACTCATTTTCGCCAGAGGCCACATCAGCCTTGTGGTTACCTTCAAAGGGCTGAATGTAATTTTAGGACTGTATCAATGTAACTACTCCTGACAGTTAAGTGAGAGCTCAGCGCTGCTACTGGATAGAAACAAGGTGGAGTGCTGGATTCAGCCCATGGACCTTGTGTTTGCTACCTGTGCAAGGGGTCATACTTAAATTCATATATTGGAAGGATCCTTTCTGCTCAGTCTCCCTTTACAAATCCTTTAGTAACATACTGACTGTTTCCTCACCAAATAACTGTTTTAGGTCATATGCTGTGCTAGCCTGCAGCACACATGACAAAAAAAAAGTGTGATTTCTATTCTTGCAGGGTATCTCTGTTCTGTGGTTTTCGTAGCTTTTTTCTTTTTGTTTTTTACATTTGAACTTGAGCCACATTTAAAGATCACTGTAAGTTGTGTTTGGTCTGCCCTGTATTTTTTAATATGTTTTTTCGATTATGCCATTACAGTTGTCCCATTTCCCCCTTCTTTTTCTCCACCCTGCACACTCCCTTCCTCCATCCCCCCTTTAGTTCATGTCCATGTGTCACAAGTTCTTTAGATTCTATATTTCCCATACTATTCTTGCCCTCCCCCTGTCTATTTTCTACCTACCATCTATTCTACTTATTCTCTGTACCTTCTCCCCCCTTCTCCTCCTCCCACTCCCCTGTTGCTAACCCTCCATGTGATCTTCATTTCTATGGTTCCACTCCTGATCTAGCTGTCCTCTTGGTTTGCTTTTGTTTTAGGTGTGGTTGTTAATAACTGTGTGTTTTCTGTCTTCATTGTTCATATTTTTTATCTTCTTTTTCTTAGATAAGTCCCTTTAACATTTCATATAATAAGGGCTTGATGAACTCCTTGAACTTGACCTTATCTGAGAAGCACTTTATCTGCCCTTCCATTCTAAATGATAGCTTTGCTGGATAGAGCAATCTTGGATGTAAGTCCTTGCCTTTCATGACTTGGAATACTTCTTTCCAGCCCCTTCTTGCCTGTAAGGTCTCTTTTGAGAAATCAGCTGGCAGTCTTATGGGAACTCATTTATTTTTGCTTCTTAACCTCTCCCTAGAACTCCTAAGCCTGCTGCCATTATTAAGTTAGCAGAAGGACAATGTATTTGAAATAAACTACAGTGCATAGGAAGGCAAACTTTACATTTCTCTAGCCAAGCTCAAAGTAGCTGATTTAAACCGTATTCAAAGCCTCATGCACAGTCCTAGCAGGTAATATTGAAATGATAGAATTCCCTAAAACCCATCTTTCAAACCCATTTACTTAACGATATTCCTGTCATCTTAACATTTATAAGGTAAAATAATTGTTTCATTTGTATAATTCTGAAATGTAGTTAGCCATTATTTTCAATTATTTTTCCTCATATATTATGATCATTTATATTCACACTTAGTACACTAATTAGGCTAATGGCCTCTAGTTCTGTGCTGTAGTATTTTATTTCATTGTGTTTGAAAGCTCTCTTGTATGGATATAATTTCTACAGTATAAATTCATATATTATCATTATTTTAAAAAGTAGTTTTATTATAAGGGTCAGCAAGGAAAAAATACTCAAGGTAGTTCAGATTTTCTTGAAGAACATAATACATCCTTCAATCAAAGCACCTACTGTGTGTACAACATTTGGTTAGGAGTTCCCAGAGGACACTGAAGGAAGAACATGGACAGGGAGAGTTGAGACTGCTCTAGAAAAATGTATTTGGTAACTAGACAAATAACTGATTTCTCTAATACAGATAATGCCCACATGCTTTGGAGTCAAAATTTGCATTTGAATCCTCAAGCTGCTACTTTCCAGCTACGCAAATTCAGGCAAGTTACTCAGTCGCTCAAAGGCTCAGTTGCCTTGTGTGTAAGATGCAGGTGATAATGACTCGTTGGTACCCTGTCTTTTTCTGTTCACTCTTAGCCTCTACCACAGGCCCTGTAAGGGATTCAAATGGTCCTTCTTCATCCCACAATTCTATGGGCCTCAGTTACTTTAGGAAAGAGATACTAAAGGGTAGAAAAGTAAACGAATGACTCGAAGTATAGAATACTTATAGATCTTGGGACAAACTAAATAAATCAAAAAGTGATTTGGAGGGTTTTAATCATCAAAATATTTGAGCTACTATTTTATTTCCTCTTCTTGTCTTACCGTCCATACATTCCATCCAGTCAGTTATTTTAAAAAATAGACTTCCATAATTTTTGTTCACTTATTTTTTGCATTTCCACTGTTACTACCTTTCACCAGGCCCCACTGCCTCCCTTCCCTCCTTCCTGGATTTTCTCATCTGTGTCTCACCTGCCCCTCACTGGTCCATCCTATGCAAGGCAGCCCAGATTACTCTGCTTAAGACTGTGTCTGTCTCATGCTCAAACTGCTCTGTCCTTTAAAGCTGTCACTAAATGGAAACCAGTTTACCCTTCATATTCCTCATACTTCACTGAAAACGAACAGCTCACTCACGTGTCCTGTACCCATGTAGGATTTCATCTATCTTGTGTCTCCTCGTACAAAAATCTTCTCTCTCACTCGCATACCCACCGCAGCACAGCATGGACAAATCCAGCCTTCCTCAATCCTCAACTCAATTACTACCTTCTCTTTGAGGTCTCTACTGATTCCCCCAATTACACATAATCTTAACTCCTCTTAATTCCCATACACTCGTTTTGAGGAATCTGCTCTTGAATACAACCCTATAAAAATCTCAATGTGCTGCCCTTCTCTTGAAGAATTGCCACTTCTTCCCCTTCAAAATGGTGTGTTTGTGCACGTTGAAATCACTAGTTATGAGGGCTCTCTGCAGGTCTTGAACAGCTTGCATTTCCAAGGTGTTTAGCATACTGTCTTCACACTAACATTCAGTGAATGAATGAGAGCTTTTAATCAGAGCATTTCTTCATTTATTTACTCAACAAGTATTTACTGAGGACCTTCTAAGTGTGAAGCACTCTTCTGAGTGCTGGGATCCACCAGTAAGCCAAACAGACCAAAATTTCTGCCCATGGGAAGTTTCCATTTTAGTGCATGAGAGGGATGAGGGAGGAAACAGACAAAATAATGAACAAAGTAAGTAAGAAAAATGTGTAGCATTCTAGAAGGTGCTACTGCTGTGGGAAGAGCAGTTTAAGGGGCCCTGGAAGGGCTAGGTGGGTGTTGGCAGGGTTGCAGTTTACATAGGTTTGCTTAGTTCCAGCCAAAACTGGAAGGAGAGAAGGAAGGGAGTCCTTCAGATGTTGTATGGAAGGGCATTCCCGGCAGAGGGAAAAGCCGGTGGAAAGCCCTGGGATAGGATCATACCTCGTGTGGTTCAGCCACAGCAAGTCAATGCCTTTGGCAGAGCAGATGAGACAGGGAGAGGCATTAGGTTGGATTTATGGAGGAATGGTGGACAGGGAGGGAGACGAATTGTGTAAGGACTGTGGCCTGTCCTCTGAGAGAAATCTGGAGCCACTGAAGGGTTTTGAGCAGAGGCTAATGTAATCTGGTCTTACCTTTATCATATTTTACTCTCATTTCTTGTTCGCCTTTTATGCATTAAGAGGTCCACCTAAGAGAAATGGGCCTGACAGAGTCCAACTAGTTGAAGCAAGTGTAATCAGTGGGCTCCAAAGAATTGGAAAAGCATTTCCGTCTCTGACTGGCCAGCTCAGAGACAACAGAGATGAAAGGGTGGCCCAAAAGGAGCTTGCTGATGCACCTGCGGCTCTGGCTTCTTGTGACCGACACGGTCCATGCACTGTTGCCCCCCCCCCCTTTGTCCACACACACTGAGCAGAAGCCTCTGGTCTTCTGGAAATTTCATGTAAAGATTCAGGTCTTCTAGCAATTGCTCTCAGATAGCTTCGGCTAACGAGATTTCTGTCTTACATTGTCAAAGCATAAAATAACAGTAAAGGTTAAGTTACGACTAGTATGCCATGAGATTGTCAAATAAGCGGCTGGTTTTAGTAATCAGTTTTAAAGACCTCATTCCCATTGTGCTTTCCTAGCAAATAGGGGAATTTTTAATTGCGGCTGTTGCATTTTTTTTCCCCTCTCCTATTACCACCTCCTGTGTGAGGACTGATGATTGGCTCAAGATTGGTCAGCCTCAGGAAGAAGTTGGAAAGCAGGGGCAGTGCCTCACACAATGACTCCATGGTGGCACATGGTGGCACATGGTGGGGTGGGGGCAGGCCTCTCTCCCTTGCCATGGGTCACAAGTCATTCTCGAGGCACTGGGGAAAGAGTCCCGTGGAGCCCTCCTCGTGAAAAACCCCGGGATCTTGCTCGTCTTCTTTTGTGTTTATGTGGTCCTGCCCTAGAGTATTATGGGGACTTGACTGTATTATGTGTGAGGTGGGACTAGCACTAGCCTTCCCAATTCTAGTGAACGTGGCCATGGCCACTAACCACCGTGAATTTGGGGAAGAAAAATCTTATCCAAACTCACAGTTCACTCAATCACAGAAAAGAAACTGGGGCAATGGCCCAGACCTAGGCCCAGACAACAGACGTCCGGGGTGGCCCCCGTACCCTGGCCCCTCTGATCCCTGTCCTTCCTTGCTGCATGAACTTGGGGATGCCACCTGGCTTGAGTTTCAGGATGCCCATTTGTCACCGGGGATGACAAAACTTACTTTGTGTGATTATTGTTGTCAGAGTTTTAGTAATCATCTCATATTGAGGACCTGGCAAATTGTCACTCTTCAATAAATGCAAATTTATACCCTTACATGGCTCTAATGTTATATCAAATACAACTTTTCCAAGTCATACATTTTAGCAGTTTACTTTTAACCCGTATAAAAGATTAATGACTTTTTCCTGATACTAAATATAAGTGGCACTTTTGGGTCCACATGCATTTTAGAAAATTTGATTTTCAAGATAATTCTTCCATTGGGCTGATAACAACAAAGTAGAAATTGCTGTTTAGCTATATAGAATATTCTATAGTTATACGGAATATTCCCAGAGGAGGCATTGTGAAACATCAACAGGCAGAAAGAACTGGTGAGTGAACTTTGGAGTCTCTTTTCCCCCTAAGATTTTTCAAGAAAGATATATTTTGCACATGGAGGTTTTTAATCCTTTCCTGCACAGATATGGCTGGGGATGCGTTCTGTGCCTGGCCCTGAGAACAACAAACGGCCGTGCCTCAGCTCCTACCCTGGAAAAGTTTTCAGTCTGGCAGACGGAACACTTTCCTTTGTGTTATATTATAGTAGGGAAGTTCCAGCAGAGTGCAGCCATACCTGAGGGCGGAAGGATGAATCTGACGATCGCTTGCTGTCTATTCCAGCTGAACAATTCTGTGTTTTTGGAGGCCATTCCCTGCTAAGACGAACTGAGTGCCGTGTGCTGATGAGGAAAGGATAATTAGGATAAAACAACTGTTAAGAACTTTCATTTCCATTTTTCAATAGATTGTTGCTCCTTAATGATAATGAAAAATGTCCCATTCTCTGTGAGCTATTTTCCCTATTATTGAAATGATGACCATCAATTCTCATTCCTGCCCATATAAGACACCCAGGCGGGAAACCCAGAAAACTAACTCTGATATTTGCATGTCTTCCCTGTTGGAAATAGGGGTTTGGGCTGCTATGTAGACTAAATCTAAGGACTTGAAACAAAAGGGGGTTGGGAAGCCACTGCCAAGGGCAGGCTCTGATACAGGGACAGACCTTGGACCTTCTGCCAAAACTGGAGCCGTGCTCAAGCTGTTTAACTTGTGATTATTTCCTCCTGTTGCCTCTTCTTTGAAAACTAATTGTAGGTGTGAAATGGCCATGTTTAAATAATTCATTAAAAATAATAAATCCAGAGGAAAGCGACAAAGATATAGGGAACCCTGGTGAAGTACAAAGCAGGGGTCGCATCCATCGTGGTTTTCAGAGTGCTTTTTTCACTCTGGAGTGTTGAATTATGCCGCTCTGCCTACTTGGCCCTGGGTTGGTTTTGTTCTTTCAAGGGACTTGCTGAGCTAATTCTACATTAGAGCACACTGAGCAGTAGCTTCCTCACTGTTCCTGAAAACATTTGTAAATGCTGTTGTTTTGGCATTGGGAAAAAAAAACCTCAGTACCTTCTGACTGAGGAAAACTCATACATTTATAATTATATTTTTAATGTTGTGGAATAGCCTTTTAGCCCTAGCAATTATGCAAACCAATTAGACAACAGTGTTTAATGTCGGCAACTAAATGCCCAGAAGATTTTTAACTATAAAAACAAGAGTTTCTGCAAGTTTTTGGAGGTTCTTCCAACCAGACAATTAATTGAACCAACTCAATGGTGCCTTTGTAAGGTTTATAGCTCCTGGAACTATTGCTATGCTTACAGAGCATTTTAAATGTTACATCCTTAAGACTTCTAGATCAATTAGTTTATGATAGAAGGCGATATCTAGGTTTAAAATTACTTTTTTGTGCTGATAGATCATTTTCAGTAATAAGCTAATTTTTTTTTTCTGTAGAACTAATTAGTAACTCGAGCCCTGGAGAAACAGCTGCATATTGGTTCCACTTACAGCCTCCTACTGAGAGGGAACCTCCACCACGTTCCGCGCAGCCCCTCCCCACGTGCGGTTGGGCAGTTAGAATAGCGGGGGGGAAAATGGCTCAACAGCATTATAAGGAAATGAGTTAGGTATCCGTATTTCATTAAGTCTGCTAAATCCTCCAAGACCTTAGAACCAAAAGCTGTTCAGATATCCACTGCTTCAATTATTCAATACACCCATTTAAATAGAAAAAATACCATGGTATTTCATCTCTCATACATGCTCTGTTGTGGAAAAACTGGCCTTCCAAGCTGACATTCAGAGAAGTCCATCTGGCTCCTTAAATACAATCATGGCTCTTTTGTTTGCCCAAGTCTCCGATGAGGAGATGTTTGCCACTTAATTGCTGTTGAGGATCACAGATGATGGCTCATAAGTTCAGGCAAATTGTGGGCAGCATTTCGTTAACCAACAAGAGAGAGTGCTGGTACTTAACAATTTTCCCATAGAGCTCCATTGCCCCTTAACGACACCTACCCCGACAGCATCAGGGAGACTTGTTTCACCACGAAAGCTTTTCTGGCTTAATCACCCTGTGTGCACTTGCTGTAAAGGAAGCCTGTTTCCAGTTAATATATTTGCCGCTACTTTAAATATTCATTTATTATCATGCTTGTTAAGTGAAGGGTGGAGAATAGTTTTGATGACTTCCATCAGTACACACTGAGCTTTCAGAGACCAACAAATAGACTGGTACAACAATGGTGTTGCTCTGTGCTTTGTGGACCCCCAAATCTGCTTACGAAGATGAGTTTTTGTCAGCCATGAAAACAGTATAGGGGTTAAGTGAGAAGCAAGGCACCAGTGACAATAATGGGTGAATTTTCATTAGGGGAGAATTTCCTAAATGTTTAATGCGATTCACGTGAAGTTGGATTTCATTTCTCTATTGACCTCATGATATTATGTGTCCCAGTGGATAAAAAACTAAACACACGCAAGTAGATGTGTTTTGATTTTTCTCTTCATTTGGTTTCAGCCAAATGAAGCCAATATTGCTTAATTACTTGTAAGCAACAGTAATTTAAGAATCATAAGGAAATCAAGATACATATACTGTAATATGTCAGTATTGTAACTGAAAACAATAGAAACAATAAACATGCATCATGTAGCATATTTTATATAAAACCTAGAATAAAGTAATTATTCTTGTAAAGGCTGCCAAAATTGTCACTCAAAATTTTAATCTCAAAATTTTGGTCATCTGTTACTAGTCTTAGGTATTTGTTATTATTCTTTAAAACTCACGTTGGGGTGAGATCCAAGATGGCAGCAGAGTAGGTGAAAGGTACACTCACTTCCTTTCAGAACCAAACTGGAGTTACAACTAAAATATGGAACAATCTATCTGAATAACCAACTGAAGACTAGTTGCACAGAAGTCTTGTAATCAAGAATTTACAAGCCGCATGAAGTCTCGTAGGAAGGGTGGAAACATGAAAAGGGCTGGACTTACTTCCAAGGGTGAGGGTTGAGATTCTGGAGGGATGTCTTAGCTTCAAAGTTTTTTCCTGAGAATCATGGGGTCTCACCTCATTCTAGGCTTCCTAGCCCAGTTCACCAGAGCCAGGAGGAAGCTCCCACATAACATCTGGCTGTGAAAATCCGTGCAGATTCTATCCTCCGGGAAGAGACAAGAGTCTGCTGGAGACACAAATGCCCTCTTAGAGGTTACTGCCTTATGACCCGGTGATTCCAGAAATTTATTCAAAGAAACTTGAAATGCTTATTTGAAACAATATATGCACCTCTATGTTCATTGTAGTGTTATTTACAACAGCTAAGATTTGGAGGCAGCTCATGTGTCCATCAGTACATGAGTGGATAAAAATGCTGTGGTACATTTACATAGTGGAATATACTATTTTACCATAAAAAAGGAAGGAAATCTTACCTTTTGTGACAGCATAGATGCACCTATGAAGAGCATTATACTCAATGAAATAAGCCAGGCAGAGAAAAACAAATATCCTATGATTTCACTTACATGTGGAATCTAGTAACGAAATGAACAAACAAGCAAAATAGATCAGACTCATAGATACAGAAAACTGGTATTTGTCCGAGGTAAGGTGATATTGGGAGCTGGGTAAAATAGGTGAAGTAATTAAGCAAAAAAAAAAAAAATCTCACAGACACAGACAACAGAATGGTGATTACTAGGGCAAAGGGGGTGGAAGAAGGTAGAAGAGGGCAAAGGGGGAATAAATTGTGCTGGAAGGACACTTGGCTTTGGGTGCTGAACGCACAATACAGTGTACGGATGATGTTTTATAGAAGTGCACATCTTAAACCTATATAATTTTATTAACCAATGTCACCCTAAAAATTTCAATAATTTTTAATAAAAACCTTATGTCGGAGACTTTTTTAAAATACATTTTTTCTCAAAGTGAGATAACCTGGTGTTCGAATTATTTTTAAAAAATTTTTAAAAAATGTGTTAAGCTAATGTAAGGAAGGACTTTGATTTTTATTTGAATGAATTAATGTGACTTTAAATTTCAGCCCTTCAGAATATCTTCTTTGTGCTTTGCTACATCAAATATGCTTTTGTGACTTCAATTAGGTTTGCTTAACTGCATACAGAGAGTTCAAAATACACTTAATTATTGATGGGAGCAACATTCCCACAGCCACCAATCAATGACTTTGATTCTTCTCTTTAAAAAACTGGTCTGATCATGCGTTTTAGATTGGTCAATACTGGCTGCCACAGAGAGTAATATGTCTAATTTGTTTCTATTCGTCATGATCATGTAGTTAAAAAACGTCATCTCCACTTGTCACTGGTAAGAATAGTATGTAAAATTGGGAGCATTGTCAAAATTTGTTATACGGGCCTGATGTTTTTAAAAGCCGCAACACATCCCTGCATCCTGGTTTTCCCATGGACATGAAATACTTTGGTGACTTTATCCATTCGCCTCAGCGTGGCTGCCTCGCATGGCTGCCCATCTATGCTCTCCATCAGTTCCAAAGAGGCTGCTTCTCTGGGCTCCATGCAATGCTTTCTCCCTGTATTGTGCAGCGTCATTCAGAAAAATCCAAGAAAGTGCTTTGCACTCTCACCTTTCCAAATCACTTTTTTAAAAATAAAAATTCTAGATTATATGAAAAGTGTTGTGGAGATGAATCCAGAGGAACTGGAATAACATTCACTATCATCATCATTTAAGCTGTGCTGTCGCCAAGTAGGGACAGTTATCATACAGGGGACCGAGAAGGGGAACAGTCGAGGTCCCTCCTCCTGCTAACACCCTCGGTGTAGCTCAGCCACCGGAAACGTATACTCAGTGTGTACCACGTTAAAGAAGAAAACACTGACCCGGGATGCAGAGAGCCTTCCAAATGGCCTTTGTGAAAGTGACTTTGTGCCTGAGATTACCCTTCTTTTCCTTCTCACTTAGTGGAGCTGGAGAACCAAGGAAGAATAAATAAATAAAGGGTTATTTTCACTCGAGTTTCTGTGTGGGGTGAGCTCACATAAGGATGCGTTAACTCTCAGAACACGAGGGCTGTATTTAGTGCACTATAATCAACACAAAATAACTCATCCTCTTAGCAGTAAGTGGGTATTTAAGGGAAGTTGTTATATTCCTAGGGGTTGTTTTAATACTAGGAAAGAACTTTAAAATTTACAGTGATCCCTCACCTGAACCCGGACAGCACCTGCTATCCATTTCACTCTGATTACACATGTGCCTCCTTGAACTGCTATGCACAATTGCATTTATTTGTATAACAAATGCTGTAAACATATGTCATTTATACACCTGTCTAGTCACTCACTAATAAAATAATCTGTATAAATCTAGTGTTCACTCTAAACTAAGCGATCACATAATGTGATTAATAAGAAAAGTATAACACTTAAGTCCCCACACCTTTTATTAATACTTTTGTTACTGATCTAAGTTTACTGGGCATTTAAAATTAATAGGTCCTTTTGGGGAAATACACGTAGCTTCTAATAGTTAGAAGTAGGTGAGGGCTAAAATTCTTCTCTCTCCAAATTTTGCTATTTAATGGTATGTAAGAGTAAAAGCAAGTCAGAGAATTAATTCTGTACCACATAAAATATCTATCAGTAAGTAGGAGACCCCCCGAAAATACATTTTCCCTACATTATAAAAACATTATGTATAATTTATTATGTAAATAAGTGTGTGCACACCAATTCAAACAGCACATATTGTGTCTTTTACAATGGAACAGGCAGAATATGTTACAGGATTTAGGTAGACAAGACTTCACCATGGACTGTGGTGGGAAGAGGAGTCCATCACAAAAGAACTTAAACTTGACCAGACTTCCCAAAAAAGGCAGGTCTTAGATGAATGGGGTGGGGCCCAGGACATCCTAGGCAGGAAAGAAGCAAGGTAAGTTAGAGAAAGTGGAAACACTGTAGGGTGGCTCACATGTTTACGAAACTGCGCTTTTCCTAATTCCAGCCATCAAAGTTGGAACAACATTTTGAACATGAAGAACATTATCATCCAATTATAGGTGTCTTAGCAGCTGTACCACCAGAATTAATCTAGTTTAATAGGCCACTCAGGCATAAAGATTGTGGATTTTCTATTTTTTATAGGCAACTTGACTTTTAGTTAGAATATTTTATAACCTATTCCCTAAAACATGAAGGGCTGAGAAAATGCTACCTGCAATTTGTTGGCAGTGTAGTGTGTTGCTACCATTAGAAATGCCAAGGAGGCAACAATCTTTTCCCATGTTTGTTCATTCATTCATTCGTTCGTTCGTTCAGCAATCTGGATTAAGCACCTACTGTGTAGCACACGGGTGGCGAACACAAGGCCTGAGGACCGAATCCAGCCCTCCACCTTGTTCTATCTGGCCTGGCACCTCATTTCTACCTAACGAGAGTGCCGAGCTCTTGCTTAACTGTTAAGGAGTAGTTACATTTATTCAGCCCTAAAATTAAATTTGGCCCTTTGGAGGCAACCACGAGGCTGATGTGGCCCCCGGTGACCATGAGTTTGACACCCCTGGTGTAGTGTGTATTGTGCTCAATCATAAGCAATTTCAGCGAACTGAGAGAATGCTGCTTAGTATTCTTCATCACCTGGTGACTACAATGACATTACGGACTAAGGCACCATCCCAGGCTGTCACTGGCACTTGGCGGATGGTGGTGGTGGTAAGGAGGAGATAGCAGAGGGCACTCATTGGCCAAAACACTAACCCCTACTGAGTTCCTTACATGCAGAGACTGTGAGCCATGTTTCAATCAGTAATCTGAGAGGCTAAGACTGCTTTTAAGATAGGCTAGAGTCTTGGAACATTTTGGCATTCTAAAAGATAGGCTAGGTCTCACAAACCAATTGTGAAATGAGTAGAAGGCCAGTGAGGTGACTCCATCTGCATATATTATTTGTTCTCATTTCCCAAGGGCTTGGAGAGAATTGGCAAAAATTGCTGTTTTCTTGTCTGAACCATAAGAGGCTGAGCTTCAGGTTTTGCCTGAGACCCTCTAGGTTTTGCCAGGTGGTTGTCCAAGTGAGTCATTATTAACAGCACCTAATTACTTTCTCTGAAATGTCCCACTGACACAATAAATTATATGGTCACTTTAATACTAGCTGACATCAGCCTTAAACAATAGGTCTTGAAATGCATTAACAATTTGGGAAAGAAGGATTTCTAGTGGGTTAACAACTAACTAAAGAGAATTACTACTAGGTTTTCTTGAGCTAGATACTCATAGTACTAAATTTAGTATCATTTACATGATACTAAAAAACTAGTCAGTCTGGTCAATAGAGCTGGATGGGTGGCAAGTCAGGGGGACAAATCCCCATAGCCTGGTGGTGAAGATCACAGATTTGAGCCAGGCAGGTAGGTTCGCACCCCAGTTCTGCCACTTCTGGCCCATGTGACGTTGCTGTGCACACTGGCCTTAGTTTCCCCATCTGTAGAGTGGGGATGATAGGGTTACCTATTCACAGATCTGAAATGAAGATTATATTAATATATGTACAGTGCCCACAACAGTGCCCACTTTCAGTCATATAAGAAAGGTTGGCTCTTACTACTCCACCATTCAAAAAGGTAGGCATGGGAGTGAAGCTATCTCTTCAAACTCCTGATTTCATTTCCTTTGGATATCTGCCCAGAATCGGGACTGCTGGATCAAAAGATAGTTTCACTGTGACTTTTGAGGAGCCCAAGCCCCATTTTCACAGTGGTTGTACCAATGTACCTTGGTATCAAAAGTGTATAACGGCCCCTTCTTCTCCACATCCTCCCAACCTTTGTAATCATTCATCTTTCTTACAACAGCCACTCTAACAGGGAAGAGGGGATATCTGATTGGGGTTTTTGAATTATATTTTCCTGATGATTAGTGATGTCAGGCACCTTTTTATAGGCCTCTTGGTCATTTATATCTTCATTTGAGAGATATCTATTGAGGTCCTCTGCCCACTTTTTAATTAGTTTTTTTTTCAAAGATTTTATTTATTTATCTTTAGAGAGGAAGGGAAGAAGAGAAGGAGAGAAATATCAATGTATGGTTGCCTCTCGTGAGTCCCCCGCTGGAAACTGGCCCGCAACCCAGGCATGTGCCCTGACTGGGAATTGAACCGCAGTCGTGTGGTTCNGGATGATAGGGTTACCTATTCACAGATCTGAAATGAAGATTATATTAATATATGTACAGTGCCCACAACAGTGCCCACTTTCAGTCATATAAGAAAGGTTGGCTCTTACTACTCCACCATTCGAAAAGGTAGGCATGCGAGTGAAGCTATCTCTTCAAACTCCTGATTTCATTTCCTTTGGATATCTGCCCAGAATCAGGACTGCTGGATCAAAAGATAGTTTCACTGTGACTTTTGAGGAGCCCAAGCCCCATTTTCACAGTGGTTGTACCAATGTACCTTGGTATCAAAAGTGTATAAAGGCCCCTTCTTCTCCACATCCTCCCAACCTTTGTTATCATTCATCTTTCTTACGACAGCCACTCTAACAGGGAAGAGGGGATAGCTGATTGGGGTTTTTGAATTATATTTTCCTGATGATTAGTGATGTCAGGCACCTTTTTATATGCCTCTTGGTCATCTATGTCTTCATTCGAGAGATGTCTATTGAGGTCCTCTGCCCACTTTTTAATTAGGTTTTTTTTTTTAAGATTTTATGTATTTATCTTTAGAGAGGAAGGGAAGAAGAGAAGGAGAGAAATGTCAATGTATGGTTGCCTCTCGTGAGTCCCCCGCTGGAAACTGGCCCACAACCCAGGCATGTGCCCTGACTGGGAATTGAACCGCGGTCGTGTGGTTCGCAGGCCCACACTCAATCCACTGAGCCACACCAGCCAGGGCTTTAATTAGTTTTTTTTTGTGTTTTGCTATTGAATTATATGTGCACTGCAGCATTATTTACAATAGCCAACATACTGAAACAAATGTGTGTTGATGGGTGAATGGATAAAGAATATGTGGTATACATATACAATGAAATGTTATCCAGCCTTTAAAAAGGAGGAAATCCTGTCATTTACAACAACATGGTTGATCCAGGAGGACCTCATGCTAAGCGAAGTAAGCCAGACACAGACAAACATCACATGACCTTACATCCTCACATGTGGAATGTAAATTAGTCAGAGTCATGGAAGCAGAGAGGAGAGTGTTGCTAGAGGCGAAGGGGAAGGACACATGGGGAGATGTTGATCAAAGGGTACAAAGTATCAGTGAAGCAAGATGAGTAATGTCTGATGATCTAATGTACGGTACTGTCACCGTAGTGAACAATACTATATTGTTTACTTGAAATTTAGATCAAAGATCTAAGAAGATAGATCTTAAGGGTTCTCAGCGTGAGAAAAGAGAAGAAAGGAAGAGAGAAGAAAAGAAAGGGAGAAAGAAAAGAGTAACTACAGTAGGCAAGCCCCTCATCTGTGATTTTGCTTTCTACAGTTTTAGTTACGCATGGTCAACCATGGTCTGAAAATAGTAAATTAGAAATTCCAGAAATAAACAGTTTGTAAGTTTTAAATTGCACACCATTCTGAGTGGCTTGATGAAATTTCGTGCTGTTCCATTCTGTTCCACCTGAGACGTGACTGGTCCTCCAGTCCAGTGCACCCACACTGAGCATGCTCCGCGCCCGTTACTCACTTAGTAGCCATCTTGGTTATCAGACAGACTGTGGTGGTGTCATTCTTGTTTGACTTAACAAATGGCTAAAAAGTGCAAAGGCAGTGATGTTGGCACTTCAGATATGCCAAAGGGAAGCCATGAAATGCTTCCTTTAAGTGAAATGGTGAGTGCAGTACAATAAGATATTTTGAGACAGGGAATGGGAAAGAAACCACATTCATATAACTTTTATTAGTGTATATTGTTATGATTGTTCTACTTTATTATTAGTTACTGTGAATCTCTTACAGGGCCTGATTTATGTGTAGAAAAATATAGTGTATAAGGTTGGGCAGGATCTGTGGTTTCAGGCATCCTCTTTAGATAAGAGGGAATGACTGTGTGTGAGGTGGTAGCTGTGTTAATTGGCATGATTGTGGTGATTACCCACTATATATATATGTGTATATATATTTGTGTGTATATATATATATACATATATACATATACATATATATACATATATATATATATAAATACCAAGTTGTACACTTTAAGTTATATAAGTTTTATATGTCAATAAAGCTAAAAAGAAGGTGGGCATGGGTGAGCTAACTCTATACAAACTCAACCTTCAATGAGCAGTGCTGTCAACCACGAGTTCAACAGACAATACGGCAAATTTAATAGTGTTTAAAACCAATGGCAGGGCGCTATAAGACTTTAATTTGGGACATATATTATAATAAAACCAACCATTATTATATGATAATAAATAATAAATTTTTATTTATAATGTCACTTTGAACTTATATAAAGTGAAACCTGTCATATTTTATCTCACTGACCATGACAGAATATTATTCCCAAGATATAAAGGGTTCTCATATATTGATACGTTACAGTATCTTAAAATTTCTTATCTCCTAATAATATATTCTAAACCCTCATTAAATATAAACTCCACTTACATCTCCCCAGCTCTGTGTAAAAGATAGCACAGGCAGTTTTGATTTGGACATACCACTAAAGCAGATGCATTTTATTGTATATATTAGAGACAATATACGTTTAACTCGAAAAAGAATCACTGATGAAAATAGGATACATTAAATTAATAATGTTTGACTATTGGCTAGGAAACTGGGGATTAAGATCTCAGTTCCCAAAAGTAAATACCTTGATAGAATGATCACAATGGAATTTAGAAATTAAGTACTAAAATCTATGTTAATGCAGTATGAGTGGGAACATGAGAAAATATCAAGTTGTAGTTTTTGTTGGAAGATGAATTTGAAATGATCTCTTATGCATATGCAACTTTTAATCCATACTCTCTGAGGTACATTTACACTCACATTTAGAAGTCTAATTAGTAATAAAAAGGGAAGAGTTGTAACAATACACCCTGTTCTTAGGTCCCTGTTATACAGTCTAAAAACAAATTAATTTATATCTTAATACACATGGTGTTATTTTCTGTACTTCAGACCCAAAGATACAAGCTTGATCTTTCTTTCTTTTTCTCTTTATTTTATTTTTTGTTTTGTTTTACTTTACATTTAATCTGTAAATTTGAAGCCTGGAGATCTTTTTTTTCAAAGTCAGACTTCAGACATTTTTCTCCTGCAAAACAAAAGACTTGAAAAGAAGCAGCTATAATGCTTTGAAATGTGTGATTTTTCTAGTGTGTGCTATTTCTTGTAAAGACTAACAGGCACTTGGATAGCAAAGCATCAAAACCATCCCTTCGAAGGCTCCTCGTTCAGGCTTTTGCTAGCAGAATGCCTCTTAACCCTCCAGGCAACTCAACAATTGAGTTAAGGAGATTTTCATGTATCGGTTTTCCCTGTCATATGGTTGACTTAACTTCAGGATATACTTTGCAGCTAAAGGTTCATTTCCCTCAATTTGTTAAGTGGCTAATTATAAAGGTGCACAAAAGAATTGACACAGGGAAAGAGAGGGGCCTAGCTTCTCACAGCAGTCCCAAGAGGCCTGTACAAGTGTCATTTGTAAAAACAGAGCACAAATTAAACAATGGCCATAATAAGCCTCCAGTAGCTGGAGTGTAATGAAAGGGGAATTCTTATGTAGACATGAAGCTGCCACAAAACTGCTAGGACTTCTGTTTATTTTTTAACATTAACAACTAAGGCCTAATATAAGTCATGGTATTTAAGCTTCTGTCGCAAAAGTAAAATTTTAAATGGATGACCATAATAAGTTAAATTAAAAAAATTATTTTGTACCTGTAGCTGGAATTTAGTTTTATTTTTTCACAACAATTTTTCCACAACATTGAAAATACTTTTGAATCCTAATGAAAAGAAATTGGTCTTATTTCCTAAATAAGCATGTATTTTAAATGTTTTTGGTAATAATGACTAGAAATAGGAGTGTGAGACAAAAGAGCTGAATTAAGAAACATTTTCCGTTCCATAACCACCAGCGTTCCTATTTACTGCCAGTACCATGAATTCTAAATACCTGCCTTTTTTTAACATCTGAAAAAGCAGAAACAACAAAGAAAACTTCCTTTCCTTGGGAGTATGATGGCTAATGAAACAGAATGAAAATTGCTGCATTGTTTCTACTTCTCATCAAAACATCCCTATGCATAGTATTCACATCATTATGTAAGAAATTTGCAAATATGTATAATGCGTTTGCCTATGGGAAAACTCTCTTGCTCTAATGTATTCCTGAAAGATGAATGAACAATTCTTTAGGTATGATAAAAAAGGTTCAGAGGGTTGGACAGAGTCATGATATTAAAGCCACAAGCTCATCATTTAATTTTTTTTTAATGTCAACTGCTAACACTGCAGGTCTCTGTTTTACTTAATTTTTTTCTCTGCAAACTCACCACTTCTTTTCCAATTGCTTTTCCGATTTAAGAGCAACAGCCCCCTATTTGCTGGAGGCTGCCTGCTTTGATGCTTCAGCAGGGGTCTTGTGAAGTTAGAGTTCTTTGGCTTCAGATCTCTGATCTGGATTTTTGCCTGATCTCTAGATTTTCGGTAGCCTCTGAAAGAATTGCTGAAATTCGGGCATCAGCCTATAACCCATTTCACTGTGAGCTCAATTTAGTAATCAGACCAAAGGCTGGTTTTTACAGCATATGTGAGTTCTGCTGAGTGAAATTATAAAACTGCAGTTTGTGTCAGCTTTTTGAGAGAGAACTAGCCAGTGGAAGCATAGTAATGGATTTAGCAGAGTGGCGGAAGTTAGAACGTAAGCCCTGGCAAAGGTGGAAGAGCATTAGAGGGGAGCTGCTTTGTCCTATGTATGCCTGAGGGGCTCTGCACTTGGAGACATCAGATGCCTGATGCGTACAAAGTCAAAAAGACATGAGTAGGCTAAAAGTTTTTGTACAGTCACTGAATGCCCTAAGAAGACTAGAGTTTTAGTTTCTGGGAGAAAGTGAGCAGAAAATATTCTGGGGGCATTTGTCCCCAGCTTATAGGATATTGTAAGTACCCAGCTCAATAAATTTTAAAAAAGGCACAAAAGTCATCAGGGTCACCATGTGGAGATGAATACAGAGTGATTTGGTTAAGAGGAAGCAGGCTCACAGAATGCCTGTCTCCAACTCGAAAGCAGGAACCCAAGGGATCTTCTGTGGGCAAACTGAACTGATTTTTAGAAATCTGATGAAAATGTCTTCTCACTTTCTGATGAGCCCACAGCGAAGTCCTTAAGTGGAAAATTCCTGCGCACATATGCAGCTCTGATTTGCTTTTCAGTGTCTCCCTCGTAAATGTTAACAGTCAGCAAGGGATCACCAGGCATTTGAGTAAAGACTCCAATATGAAAAAGAATATAAAAATAATCACACAAACAAAGGACTTCAGAGCAGACCAACAATGTAAAGAAGAAACTTTTAAAAATAGTAATAACATCCTTAGAGAATGAAAAGATATTATGTCCTTAAAACAAAACAGGATGCTATGGAAATGAACAATTAAGAACAAGAGAGAGCCCTGGCTGGTGTAGCTCAGTGGATTGAGCGCAGGCCCATGAGCCAGAGGATCGTGGTTCGATTCCCAGTCAGGGCACATGCCTGGGTTGCAGGCCGGTTCCCTGCAGGCCAACTCCCAGCAGGGGACGCACAAAAGGCAACCATACATTGATGTTTCTCTCCCTCTCTCCTTCCCCTCTAAAAAAAGATGAATAAATAAAATCTTTAAAAAAAAACAACTAATCTTTAAAAAAAAAAAGAACAAGAGAGAATTAAGAACAGGATAGCCAAAATATCAATTTAATAGAAAGGTTGATAAAGATGAGAAAATTTTCCAGAATATATATTGAAAAGACAAAGAAATGAAAAGTGAAAGAATAAAAAGAAATTAGTTGTTGTGAAGATACAATGTTTTATTAATAAAAGATCTAGAGAGAATAGGAAGAACTGGAGCAAAGGAAATTATCTAAAACATAACACAAGAAAAACACTCAGAACAGAAGGCCTTTGCCTCTAGTTTATAGGACACTGTAAAGACCCAGTCTGATAAATTTTATAAAAAGACCAAACCAAGACACATCATTATGAATTTTTACAACACTGAAGATTAACACAAAATCTTAAACACTTCAAATAAGAAAGAAAAGAAAAAAAGGGAGAGTACAAAAAAAAACAAAAGATAAAGCAATAGATGACATATAAAGAACACAGATGAAGAATGACACCTGATTTCTCAAATGAAAAATTGAAAACTAGAAAAAGTAGAAAAACTGGTTTTAAAATTCTAAGCAAAATGGCTTTAAAAGCAAAATTCCACTTTATCAGCGTTCTAAATTGGGTCCAAGAGTAGAGTAAATACACACTTTGATACGGCAGGAATCCCAAAGTTTTATCTACCATCAACATTTTAGAGGAAGATACTGCAGGTTATTAATTCAGAAAAAATTGAGACGAAAACAAGAAAAAATTCTAGAATATAAACATTTCAATACTAGGATGAAAAATCACCTACTTTGTTTATAACGGTCTTGGTTTAACCCTATTGCTTTAGCATAATTATTAGTACCACCTCCTTTATTCTCAAAAGTGTTCTAGTTTTATTTTTAAAGTAGATTATCTAATTTCATAGTTTAGGTTATTCAACATTCTTAACCAAATTTTTCCACTTTGGTTCAATGGTAAAAGACATGATGAAATCAGTGGATTAATTTATATACAATCTGAAAAATAAATCAGAAAACATACAGATAATTATGTTATGAGTGAGCTTCTCATTAGTAGATGCAACTTTCCTCCAAGTAAAGTTAGCTGTTAAACAAAAGAATATATTAAAATAAGCTTCCAATGCTCATAAAAATTCATCCAGATGTTTACCTATTTTTTACTATTCATATAGGTAAATAGAATATGCATATACAAAGATCGTTTTAATAACAGAAGGCATTATAAGGCTGATCATCGAATGCTAATGTAAAAATCTGAGTGATGGAATCCAGGTTTTCCAGATTTATTGTCAGTTTCCTTTGTAGCAGTTAAGACGTGGAGCTCTTTACGGGCTCATTTTATGGACTTCACTTTATTATGCTTTGCAGATATTATATTTTTTTTTACAAATTGAAGGTTCTTGGCAAACCTGCATCAAGCAAGTCTCCTGGTGCCATTTTTCCAACAAGCTCAGATGATAGCTACCACTGTTTAGCAAATAATTAATGCATGTACATTACTTCTCAGACAAAATGCTATTGCACATTTAATTGACTACAGGACAGTGTAACTATAACTTTTATATGCACTGGGAAACAAAAAATCATTGTGACTGGTTTTAGTGTGGTGCGATTTGTTTAGTGCGATTTGTTTTATCACACTGGCATGGAACTGAACCCCTGGAACTGAGGGATGCCCCAAAGTGAAAATGTCTAAAGCCTATATACTTTTCAAAGATGTTATAAACATAAAAACACATACAATGCAGAGATACAATGCACACACACCCACACAGGGAGTTGTGCTAAGTGATCTTCTTGCACATGGAGAGATGGTTACCTGGGTGCCCTCCAGAAGGTCTGATTGGCTATTCTTGGCTGTGTGACCCTGGGGAAAACTTGCAAAATCCCTTTGCACTTTAGTTTCCTCATCTGGAGATTGTAAAACACCTCACAACTTGGTATTTTGGGTTAAAACGTTTTTGCCTGTCTCTGTTCTGTTGTATGGACGTTTCACCAATATGGCTGTATTACTAAGCCTTTGTTGGACTTCTCTTAACAATGTCAGTAGATTAGCACTTTCCCCCAAAGCTCCACCGTGTAGTCTAAAATGTAAGTGCACCCTGGACCATTCTCATAACCAACAGAAATAAATACGGAAAGGGAGATACAGTACCGATATGACTGTCAGCCGCAATCCCCTTACCTACCTGCAAATATGAAATAGGGATAAACAGCTTGTCAACAACTTCACTAGGTGATATGAAGAAGCCATGGACTCTAGATCCTTTTCTGTGAATAAAATTAACTACAGCAACTAAGAAGCCAAGAAGCTAGAAAATATAAGGAGGAGTAATATCGCACCGGGCACGTGATGATTGCAGTTGGTACCTGTTGGTCCTAGAGCCATAACAAGAGTAAAAGTTTACGTCTCCACAGCAAGATTGAGTCACGCAACCAGATTAATAGGTCACCGTTGGCAAGTTTCTTTATGAAGAAGGCGAAATGACAAATTCACTTTTCTAAATACTTCTCAACTTCTTATAAACATATAGCTATGTGATCATTTAAGCATAATTGCGTTGGTATTTATTTTAAGATTTAAGGATAAGATCTATGGTTTGTTGTTTTCTTTTCTTTTTATATACACGAAGCAAGTGATGATTAAAGAATTGAAGTTTTCTGGTGAATGAAACAGCCAGACCACTTTTCATGACAAAGTTGGTAATTAGAAGGCCAATTTAATGGTGAATCAGGCAGAAATATTCAAACCATGACAAATGACTTTAATAATGTAGCTTGCAATGCTTGAACAGAAATAAATTTCACTTCCTTAAACTCTCGCCTTTTTCTGCCTGCCTGGAAGATAGAACTGTCCAGGAGGTATTTTGTACCCTTTATTCAGTAAAGCTTTTACTAGATTTTAAGCGACCAAATAGCTTGCAAATGCAAAACATCATTCAACTTCTTATGATTTTTTTTTTCCTGAAGGTAGACCGTGTTCGGAATCCTGAGTAAGTTGAGATTTATTTTTCTCCTGTTCTGCTTAGCCCTGCAATAGTGTTTTATTGTTGCCACTCTGACTGGAGGTATTAAAGGGAGCTAGCTACATTGGCCTCAAAATTGAAAGCTAATTCTGGTGTTTGTCATAAGTTTGTTAAGACCACATGCATTCCACAGTTTGAAAAATTTCATTATTCTGTCCATGCTGGGGCTTCGTAATTGGATAGTAAGGATGTTCAAAGACTAATTTAGTGAATTGCACAATATTTTAAATGGAATTATGCAGGTTTATGGGTCCTTAGGGGATTCAGCTAGGAGCCTCTCGAGAAAATCTGTTTATCAGTAAATGATATTAGCAGCTTTCACCTAGCTTTTGTCTTCATTAAATTGCTGCTCTCCCAATTGAGGGTCACATCTGAGGCCTGCTTTGATAATTTGTCATTATTGTCTTGTTTATTGGAGCATAAAGTTGATCCAGGCCAGCCTGCGCTGTTTATACACAATGTGCAAAGAAATTTCTATTAACAATTCCACTGGTGCTACATCAAAGTAGAATTTTTCAGGGTTCAAGAAGGGGGATCATTTGTAGCCTCGTAATTTCCTCTAAAACTCTCTGGGCACATGCCTTGCCCTCCCCTCTAACGTGTATAACACATAATGGAATTGCTAGGACCAGCTCTCTGCAGACTTTTAAAAAAGTCCATCATGATCTTTAAAAATGCAGTTGAAACTTGAAATTCTCCCCATTGTATTGACCTGTCAGATAAAACCAAATCCACGACCCCGCAGGCCTCCCTTAAAGCATGACATTCACACATAATGGCCTTTAACTATCTTTGGCGGTGTGGGGTTATAGTTGAGGTGTCAAAATTGTGAAGAAACGCATAACTATTTATTGTAGCACAGTCAACCACACTTTTCATTGCCCTGAGGTGTTCCAAGTCCAGCAAGTGGAGGGGAGTTCCTTGAAAGCTCGTTCACAGCATATTTGAAAGTATCACTGAGTGTGCTTAAAATCAGTTGGTTACCGACTGCGCCTTATATTTCAATTGCCATGAGGTTCTTTCCCAGTGACAATAGGGGATCCAGAGCTGGGAAACAGAGCAAGCAGACTCCATTTTCAGTCGAGTCTCTACTTCCAAGCATTATCTCCCTGGGCAGTTTGCACATACCATAACTGCCTCTGCTGCTTTTTTGCTAAATAATTTGGTGAACACTGGTATTCCCTCTGTACATAACCTGAGGTTTGTTCTACTCACTGTGGGTTCAGAAATGTCTCCTTCTCCACCTCCCTCTTCCATTCTTCCACCCTCTATTCTCAATCTTTTATGTGCCAGGAGCAATACTATCTACTTCTCTATGAGGAACTGGGCCTCGTAGAAGGAAAACGAAAACTGAGCAGCTGGTACCCACCACACTTCTGTGGCACATCCCAGGAGATGAGAGCTCCCAGCTGGTGCACCAGGGAGGGCAAATTCTCCTGCAGAGTCTGCCTAGGACGGTAGCAGCTCCGCAGAGGTTTCGTCACACGCATCCAGCAGTCCCGTTTCCTGAACTTCCCCTGGTCCTACTCTCCCTGGGAGGAAGGTTGAGAAGGGCCAGTTCTCCTTTGGGGATGTAGCTGTGTCGAACCCAATGCACATAGGGGTGCTTGGGATATCAGGAAGAGAAAGATCAAACCTTCAAGCATAAGGATAAGTAGAAAAAGAAAGTCCCCCCTCTTATTGGCTTTTCTTATAAAAAGCTGATAAAAACTTATGAAAGTTCTCAGGCCAGGAATCTAGCCAACCTCATTTTTACATACTATTACCTAGCACATTCACGGCTTGCAAAGATTTATGGTTTTCATAGCCATCCGCTCACCCACATAATCACCAGCCTTTCACTCTAAAATGGTTAAAAATTGTTTCATAGATTGCAGATCATTAATGTAAATTAGACTATTCCTACATTTGATTTCTTAATTTTTAAAAGGAAAAGAACAGCTCTCACATACACACTCTTTTTTTTTTCACTTGAAAATTTTAAATGGCTCTCCAGACACCTCTTTCAATAACTCTTACTCTCCAAAGCTAGGCTGCCTTTTAATTTCACTTTAAAATAGCTACATTGGGACCATAATATGATTAGAACTAATGAATATTATAGAAAGAAGCAAAAAAAATTTATTTAAATCTTTAAGAAGTATAAATACTTCATGTGAGTAAGGACCTGTGGTTTATCCCAGCCCAGTCGAAGACTCACTTTTGATTTGGATGATAAATCATTTGGTCTCATTGGGTCTCACCTTCCCTGTCGGCCTGAAAGGATCATGACTCCAAAGCCATCTTCACTGAGTAGTAGGAAGCAACTGTGTTTTAAAAAGTTGTCATCTCTTAATGATGATGATAATAATAATAATAACAGTAATAATGATGATGATGGTAAAATGGTCTAAGACTGAAGGCAATAGAAACTACTTATTTATTGGGTGTAATAAATCCTGCCTTTTTGCTCTTCATGAAGCTCTGGACACAGAGCATTAGCAGGGAGACATCATGTAACTTTGCTGACTTATTAGTGAATATTCTTAGTTCACCTAGACAGTTTTATCTTTTAGAAAGAGTTCCTTATTCTTCACAAGTTCCTTTTTTGAAAACCAATTTCTTAGCCATAATTCAGGCATCTGGAATTTGCTAAGTCACCTCTGTAGTCCAGGAGGGTTTTATCAGAAAGATTTGGATGTCAAAATCGGTACTTCTTAAGGAAGTTCCCTTTGGATTGAACTTCAGTTCCCAAAATATAGTGTCATTTTCTAAGGCCTTTGCAAGCCTTAGCAACTCCTCCCTCCACTCTGGCTTTCCCACTGTGCAGGCCTTTCTCTAAAGGACTGGACACTGACCCTACTCTGTAGCACCTGGCTTGAGACAAGAAGCGATGTCTCTACACATTCCTCTCACCACCTGTATCCTCAGCATTTTGAGTTTGACTTCTTCATAAAATCATTTAAGAACATTTAGTGAGTTACTCTGAATAGAGGCAACAAGGATTGTCTCTGAAAAATCAGCACGGTTAGTCCCACCTGCAGAGTCCTACATGAAATAACAGCAAGGCAGAGCCGTGAACAAAACCATTAATGCTTGATGTCAGGGAACCGAAGGCTAGTTTTGACCAAAGTCCTGACAACCTGACTTCATTCCCCTCTGCCACGGAACGATGAGGTGGAGAAGAGCTTTGGCTTACTGAGTAATGTGTCACAGTACTCTATGAGTGATACTCCTACTGAGTATTTGTCATGGTACCTCAGGTGTCTGGAGAGAAGGAGAGCTAGTCTTTCTTCCACTGTTCAGGCTGGGCGGATGTGCTCTGCGGTGCGACAATCCGATGATCAAAGCTAGAGATTCCAGTGCAGCTGCCGAAAGCATGTAGCGACGATGCAGGAACGTCCAGCTTAAAGAGAAGACTACAAATGGGCTCGTCAGCAGAAACAGGCTGGCCTCTGTTCATTTTTCTTCTTCTAGCTTCAGTACTCTTATTTTCTGCTTAGTCTTGAGCTTATTTAATTCTACTGTGGAATTTTAAAAGCTAGGCATTTCTGTGGCAGTTTTTATATTTGGTGAGAAATGATGAATACGCAAAATGCTTCTGGCTTTAAAAGCATTAGATATTTTGAAGTGGCAGCATATATTGATAGATAGAACCCTGGATTTTGTGCAGAGAAAATCTGAAAGTTTTATTCCTTGACCTCTAGAACAGGGAAAACAGTACTTACTCCTTTCTCAAGGGTCATTGCAACTTAAGGTCTTACCCATTGTTACAGTAAATAGGAAACAAGAAAGTTTTGGAGAAACCATGTTTATATTCAACTAGACAAGCAAAAATAAAAATACAACAATTTGATTTTGTTATAAAATTCAGAAATATAGGTGTTTCTGCTTAAATGCAAGTAAGCCTTACTTTGGAACATTACTTGCCCATTGATACAATCATGCTTTAAAATAAAATTTTACTTAACTTGGGGAAAAGTGCGCATTTGCCAACATTGTTTTATCTATATTTTTAGTTGTAAAGGTGTATCAGCTCGATTTTCAGGGAACTGAGCATTGGAAATTTCTTCTCCAAGTAAGGGCAGGAGAGCCCTGGGGTGCAGGGTCTTTATTCCCTGAGGAAGCAGAAAACACTGCAGTAAATTTTTCTCTTTCGCTTTGAGTCATCTTGCACTTCAGAATGTTTATATATACATACATATACACACACATATATATGACTCTTTGAGTCATCTTGCACTTCAAAATATTTATATTTTGAATGTGAATGGCAGATGCATTGTGGACTGATTTGTGTTCTTGTATTAACACGATTAGTGAAGACACTAGGGATTTTTGTTACAAGCCTATCAATGTTATGTGTTTGGGGCTGGAAGCACATGAAGGGACATGAAGGGAAGGCGAGAAACAGGAAATATGGAAAGAAAAAGAAAGAAAGAGAAAGAAATATAAGATAGCTGTAAGAGTGGAAATAGGTCTTAAACAAACAAAATAATAAGTTAATAAATGACAAATTAGGTTCTATTGCTTTCTGGAGCATTTTAATTATGTAGCTTTTCAAATTGTTCCTGTTAACCTAGAAATTATAACAAACTAGAGTTTTATGCATTTTTCTTACACCCAGACAAATCACATTAAGGGCAGTTCTACCTGGTCATGGATGTGTCTGGTTCCAGGGGAAAAGAGAGTCTTGTTAGATATGACCCAGAGAGAAGGGGCTTTCTGGGGCAACAAAGGTCCCCTGCAGAGTAAAGTGTCATCTCAACAAAATGTCCCCGTAGCCACATTTCCTCTCTGGTGAGTTTCTCCTTCATTCTCACTCAGAATTCCCAGGACCTGCTTTGTTACAAAAAGAATGAAAATTCCAGGAATGTCATGCTCCCCCAATTTCCACAGTTGCAAGGACTCTCTTAATCTCATGCCATCCCTGAAAGCTGACCAGGAAATCTGTGGAGGGCGAGGGGAGGAGGAGGTAATAATAATGTTCTTTCCTTCCTTGAATTTCTGCAGGAACACTCCAGCCCAAAGGCTACAAATAGGCCTGTCAGCAGAAATACGCTAAGCTGTTATCATTTTTCTTCTTCCAGCTTCAGTATTCTTATTTTCTGGGACTTTTCCAAAAATACTTTGCACTGAAGTTTTACTTTTGGACCCTGCTGCTCTCCCAATTATATTTGTATTTATTTGTATGGTAGGTTCACTGTGCTGGACGTTGCAGATCATTTCTAAGGACTGCACGCATTTGAAATAGGGCCAAAGAGATGTTTGGCAAAGTATGCTACCATTCCCATGCAGCCCTCCTAGACTCAAAGGAATATTTGGATGAATAAATTTGCTAGCTAGTCTCTGTCCCCCCTGGTTAGCCACAATGCACATTAGTGCACTGAAGCTGTGACAGGTCCTGTGGAAAAGCACCCATTTCCCTGCACTTAACCCAGGGTTTCCCCATCAATTCAATATGGCTTTGGGGAGTAGCACCTATTTGCATATAGTGTAACCAGTTTGGGGGCATACCCTTTGGGAAAGACTGGCTAGGGTACTCCAGATATGAAAGGAACTAACATTTGCGATGAACAGGGCAGCAAACAAGAGCCAAGACCACCCAGAAAGGGGCAAGAGACGTGCTCACTCTGCTTTCTAACCCCACTTAACATCCCACTCACTGTCTATTCGGGATTCGCCAACAGAAAAATTGGCGTCTTTAACATCACTGCCTAGACCTGATAGGACCAAATTGATGGCTGAAATGTAAACTTCAACGCGTTTTGGGATTGCATGCCTGCGGACGCCAAAATACCAGTAGAATTTGCCTCGCCTATTTAAACCTTAGATCGGGCTGTAGAGTTTATTACGTCATCATTTCCGATACCCAAATTCCTATAACCGAGATTATCGTCCACATTTTAAAGTCAATGAAAGATGTTTCAGGGGTTGTCCAGTTGACTAGTCACACGGTATACTCCAAATTAACTTCGGTTTTAGGATTCATACTCCATGCTTCAGTTTCCAAGAGTGAAATTATAAAAATTGTAACCCCAAATCAATGAGATGACATACCAGTTTTAAAATTTCAAGCCCTTCTGGCCAGAGAGACCCATCGGGCAGCTGTTTTATTATGGAGACATCTTTATAACCGTCGCACCTTCCATGCTCCACACCCCCAGTGAGTTCAAGAGGTTGCCAGAAAACGCAGATATTTTAATTCCTGCATTACAGCTGAAGGCCTGACCACGCAATAACTTTATACTCTGTGAGACCAAATTTGCTTTCTTTTTCCAAGCTACCTTGCTTAGTGAAATTGGACAATTTATCACACAATGGCCTGCAGCAAATTTAGTATATGCAAGTGATTAGTTTGTCTCTTCCCCAAGCAGCTTGGACGCAGTTGGGTAGGAGTGGCAGCAGAAACAGAAGGTCACTTATAGTACAAATTCCCTGGGGAACTGCTAATGGGCTATTGACCCTTCCCCACTTTCGGGTGATGTGTCATATTTGATTCTGGTTCCTTGAGATGTAATTTCCAAGTGGCGACAGTTCGAAGTCTATTTGAGATGGGTTGTTCTATCAAGTTTTAAGCATGGTATTATTTACACTGTGAGTGGCAGGTGCCAGTTGATTGGATTGGAGATAATTTTATCATTTCCAGCTAGCCCCAAGGCAAAGGAAAAATACACTATGGACAACATTGGTTAAGTTAATAACCAAGTATAAATTATATCTTCATACTTGCCCTTAACATCCTTCCCTTTCTCTACCGTGGCCTATTTCCATAAGGTCTAGAAAACCAGTCAACGTTTTTGGTATGGTTTATCACTTGAGTGTATTATTTGAAGCAAATTCAACGAGTCCCTATTCTTCCAACTAATAGGTTTCACTGCACTGCTATCAAAAAACCTATGAAGCAGGTAAAAACTATTTCAGATAAAATGCTAGGTTTCATGAACTATCCTTAATGGAAGAGAATCAGCACATATAATCAGACATGTCGAATGGACCAATGAGCCTAATTCTTTCATTTAAAATGTGACATACTTTTACTTTTAATAGAATCCCCTTTATACATTCCAACACCAAAGAGTAGTGTTGATAGGCATTTGAGAAGTATTGTCAAGCCAATGCATCACCCATGCATGTCATTTCCTCCTACAGTGGAGGGAAATCCAAACACGGGGGAGGTCCAAGGAAGCACGCATGCTGATAAAATGCTTTTCTTGGCTCGGTTGTACACTGACTAGGAATTGTTAGGAGAGACTGGGGACTTTTAGTGGTGGAATAATAGAGATGGAGGAAACAAAAGAGAGGGGGAAATGGAAGAAGAGGAGGAGGACAAAGTTGGTGAAAGAAATGGCCTGCGTGGCCCAACAAATATGCAGTTGCTCCTGGTTCCTCACACGATGCTGTGTGGAACAGAGGCATCAGAGAGCAGGTTTTGCTTCTGCTCATGACGTGTACTCTTGCAGCTGTGTCAGAATGATGCATGGACACGTGGGCGTGGAAGCAGGAAAATAGCAACAGGAGGTGGCCATTAAAAGTTTCTTGAATTCTCAAAAACATCAGGCCATGGTAGTAGATTTAGAATTCAGGTGAATAACAAGCTCTAATTTTCTTGTAGTAGTAAACTTATTTTGGAATCATTAATTTAGAAAGATGGAGGTTTTAGCTCCAAGACCCACTAAATTACTGCACCAGGCCAATTTATGATCTTCCATGTGCTGCTGCAAAGAAAATTCTCCCTGCAGGTAAGCTGTCTATCTAAAGCTAGAGATATTACAGGCAAATTTTATGAGAGGAATCATTAATTATGACCTATAAAATTTTAATAGGTACCTTCTGTGGATCTTTTGTAGGAGCTGAGATCAAAGTGGCTCCGAACCATTGACACCAACTTGGTCATCAGGAAGTCTGGCAAAGTTTTCAAGGATTTTGGATTTCCATGTACTCTTTTATTTCCTTTTCTGAGGTTTCATTAAAGGTGAAGTGTCAAAAAATATATATGTATGTGCATGGATACACACACACACACACACACTGCAACTTCCACAGAATTTTATTTACTTCATCTTGGTGGTTGTACCAGGCCTCCTTTATTTTATATATTTGCATTTCTCAGGAAGACCACTGTTTTAATTATAATTAAGAGAAGGTATGGCATAGCTGAAAGATAAATGAATGTGAAACAACCTACATTTATCCCAGATCTGTATTATAACAGAAGTGTGCCCGTGGGCAGCTTATTTAACTGATCTGGGCTTCAGTGACTCCTTTGTGTAAGACGCTGGTGTCTCATTCATTCTTACTCGTGTGCAGCACTGGTGAGGCAGGGCAGCTAATTGGAAAACAGGGCTACATGTTTATTAACATATTTGTCTTTCAGATCTGAATTTCTGTAAATACATGGTTCTCTAGATTCCAGGGAAATGGGGATAATAACAGTACCTGCCTCATAGGCTTGCTGTGAAGACAAAATGAGATAATCCTTGCAAAGCACTTCAAATGGTACCTTGCACACAGTGCATACCCCACAGGTGTGCATTCTTCTCCTATTATCATTATTGTTTCTGCTGCGTGGGAGGAAACAAGACACAAGAACAGTGCAAGTTGCCCTAAAAAGTGGAATAAGTAAAGTTAAAAATTTATGATCTGGTACATCGGGTGCTCCTAAAGCCATGTGGTGACTCTAACTAGGTGCTGCAGGTGTGACCCATGGGTAAAAGCTTGCTCCTGTTCTTCCAAGATTAATATTTTTTTGTCCTGTACACACAGAGAATCTCCAAGTGGAAAAAAAAGAGAGAAAGGAAGGGAGGGAGGGAGGATCAGTTGTTACTGAACGCCCCACTTAGGACTCTGTTAAAATTGACTTGCAGGATCTAAGGACTTAGGGGACAAATCAGAAGTACGGGACTGGTCTGGCTATTTCTCTACCAAACCAGGTTAATCAGATGAACAGTCAAATGAGTCCTATTTTTCTACATATGATAAAAATAGTCAGAAATTATTTTGCTAGTCATGTCATGCCTGAGTCTAGCTTAGAAAATGGTACATTTCCTGCTGTTGTTCTTGAAACTGTTTCTTATACTTAAACCACGTTAAAATTACAAACTGCTACCAAAATCCTTTGGCTAGCTGGTTGAACTTATTTTAGATTTTTTTTAATGGCTAGCTTATCAATCAAGTCATTCTTTCTAATTAGCTCTCATATTTCGGCAGTAGACCAAGTGGATGCCTGGTTTATTCTCTCAGCCCAGGCTTTCCTTGACACTGTAGCTTCAATTCTAGCTTTGTCAGAGCTGTTACATTTAATCCCTATCTTCTCTAGATGCTTCCACTGAAAGTGCCAATGACTTCTACCTGTAATCTAGGGTCCCTTAAGTTCCACAGTCATGCTGACTCAGTCAGAAGGCCAGCAACAGTATCAGCCCACAGTGGCAGGGAAGGGGTCCTGCTGCCCCAAACCTCATCTCCATTCCTTCCCCTACTCCCCTCTCTCCATTGGCTCAAACTACAGACTGGATTCCTGCCTTGATTTCCCTCCAGCCCTCTACTTGCCAGCCAGAACAGAAACTCCATTCTACCTCCCGAGCTTCTTGAATGCATCTCCACATCCCAGCCATGGGCTGAGCCTATGACATGGGTGGCCTTAGCAGCCTCCTGGCTGGCTTTGGTTTTATCCGCTCCCCCAACAAGAGAAGAGTTGTCCAGGTCTTCATGTCTGGACTTACCCTGCTGCTGACCAGGTACAAGGATGCTATACCTTCTGCCAGTTTCATTCCTCCAAGCTCCCCTTTCTTTTTACCTTGTCCAGGCTCATTCTCACCAATTTCATGAGTTAGTTAACTGAGACCATTCTGCCCTTTGCTCCTTCTCCGTGCCATCTAAATGATTATCAACAAGGGTTAAGGTGTCACTCCCAAGGTCTCCTGCTCTTCAATGCTAACATAAATTTTAAGAACTCTTTCTTTTACCTTTGCACCCTCCACATCTACTGTTCACAAGCATAGTCACTCCTTGGTTATGCCAAGGACTAGTCCAACTCTCGATGCTTTTTTGACCTTCTGTGTCCCTCACAGTCTCTTGGAAATACAGTCCAGGAAAAATGGAATGTCCAGGTAGGTGACAGGCAGTGGCATTCATTCCACTGATTCTTGGGTTAATTCAATGAATGTTCAGGGAAGGTATTTCATAGCTGTCTAAATGTTTATGTCTTTGGCTCACTCACCTTGCAGGCTATTGAGCGTACAAACGATATTAAGAACACAAACCACTTGTCAATGCTCAAGTGCCACACAAATGCAGTTTCTTAATGTAGGTGAACAATGCTCATTCATTACTAATTTTAGTTTTTAATATGATGTGGATTTATTTATTCTGTATATGTAGTGCAAATTTCTCAGAATTTAGTATGCATAAAAAGAAAATATAACTATTTTCGACCACTTATTAAAATCTCTGCTATGAACCTATTCCAGCAATTGACAGCGGACTTAATTTTGGTCAAACGCAGTCAAATTGGTGTTTTCTGACATTTCAAGAATTCTCCTTCATTTTCCCTAGGGCTCATTCACTTTCTGTGGATTTTTTTTTATCAAAGGCAGACTACTGGGAGAGAAGGTAGGAGAGAGACTCCTGGTTGTTAGCTGAGATCACCCTTGTTTGGAACCCACTGCTAATGCCTGAGCTCCCATCAGCCTCCAGCCAATGACCTGTAAACTCTGTGTTTTCTAGTTCAGACTCCCAACTCTTTCTCTGCCATTCTGTCGTTTGAAGTGATGGGGAGCTTTTTGATGTCCTAACATACTGCCCCAGGGGCTGCTAGAGAAACTGGCTCTGTGTGCATATTACCATTTCAAGTACGCTAGTGTTCCACAACACTGGAGCAAACAAGCTAAATCTTTGCTTTTCTGACTCATTCCATCCCCATAGTCCAAGGAAATTATTTTTTAATCCTCACCCAAGGATATTTTTATTGATTTTAGAGAGAAAGATAAAGGGGGAGAGAGAGAGAGAAATATTGGTTGCCTCCTGTATGTGCCCTAACCAGGGATCGAACCCACAACCTAGGTATATGGCCCTGACTGGGGATTAAACCCATGACCTTTTTGATGTACTATGAGATGACTATCTAACCAACCCAGCCATACAGCCAGGGCTTCAAGAAAATTTTTAGCAAGACAAAGAGAGGATCAGGGAATCACACTACCTAATATCAAACTATACTCTAAGGCCATAGTAATCAAAACAACATGCTTATAGGCATAAAAACAGACACATGGATCAATGGAACAGAATAGAGAGCCAAGAAATATACCCACACCTTTATAGTCAATTAATATTTGACAGAGGAAACGAGCACACAAAAATGGGCTAAAGATGGTTTATTCAATAAATGATATTGGGAAAATTCGACAGATACATACAGAAAAATGAAACTAGACCACGTTCTTACACTACACACAAGAATAAATTCAAAATGAATCAAAGACTTAAATGTTAGACCCCAAACCATAAAAAATCATAAAAGAAAACATGGGCAGAAAAATCTCAGACATTGCTTGTAGAATTTTTAATTGGATATACCTCCCCAGGCAAGGGAAATAAAAAATAAATAAATAAACAAATGGGACTACATGGAACTAAAAAGTTTTTGCATAGCAAAGGAAATCATCAACATTAAAAAGACAACTCACAGAATGGGAGAACATATGCACCCATACATCTGACAAGAGGTTAACAGCCAAAATTCCTCAAGAACTTACAAAAAACTCACCATCAAAAAACCCCAAACAATTAAAAAAATAGGCAAAGGACCTGAATAGATACTTCTCCAAAGAGGACATGCAGATGGCCAGGCCAATAAGATGTATGAAAAGATGCTTAACATCACTGATCATCAGAGAAATGCAAATTAAAACCACAATGAGGCACCATCTCACACCTGTCAGAAATGGCTGTCATCCATAAATCAGTAAGTGCTGGTGAGGATGTGAAGAAAGGGGAACACTTTTGCACTGTTGGTGGGAATGCACATTGACGCAGCCACTGTGAAAAGCAGTACAGAGATACCTCAAAAAATAAAAAAATTGGACCTGCCTTTTGACCCAGCATTCCCACTTCTAGGAATAAATCCAAAGAAACCCAAAACACGAATTCAGAAGAAGATAGCACCCCTATGTTCATTGTAGCATTATTTACAATTGCCAAGATATGAAAGCAGCCTAAGTGTACATAAGTAGATAAGTGGCTAAAACAACCATTGGACATTTACACAATGGAATACTACTCAGACATAAAAAAGAAATTAATTTTACCTTTTGTGACCGTATAGATAGACACGGAGAACATTATGCTAAGTGAAATAAGCCAGTCAGAGAAAGACAAATATCACATGATTTCTCTCATATGTGGAAGCTAATGAATAAACTAAACTAACAAGGACAATGGGGACAGACTCAGAGATGGAAAGCAGGAGGACAGCTGGTGGAAGGATATTAGTGGCTGGAAGGACTGAGCAAAAAGGAAAGAGGACTCATGGACATGGACAGCAGTGTGGTCATTACTGGAGGGGGGTAGATATAAGGGGACTAAATGGTAATGGAAAAATATATAATAAACATTAAATTAAAACAAGACAAAGAAGATAGGATTCTTGTTGAAAGCTCATCCAGCATTCTTCCCATGTCTACTATTTAACAAATCAAAACTCTGGCTCTCACTCTCCAAAGCCCAAGATTTAAAGCCCAAGACTTTGAGCCTACCATCCTTCCTCAACCAATATCATCTGTTAAAACTTTAAAACTCTATTTGAAGAGTTTATACTTTATTGCTCCTTTTCTTACTGTCATGACTATGTCTCCTGTAGGTGCCTCCTGAAATAAGGAAAAGGATCCTAAGGTAGAAATAAATGTTCTGTAGTATCTGGATTATATGAGGTAACATAGGGACATGCACTTTCAAAACTCATTAAACTCTATACTTAACAAATGTGCATTTTCCTACAGGTAAATTACACCTCAATCAAATTGATTAAAAATAATTACATAAATGTATGCACATATACACTCTCACATGCAAGATAGTATTGAAATATTACCCCCACTGCACTTATCTGATCAGCTTTGCCTTCTTTTCTAATGAACAAAACCTAGCTATTGAATGGGGGAAAGGAGGGGAAGGGTCAAGTCAAGAAACATGAATAAAGGACCCAAGGACAAAGACAACAGGGTGAGGGGAGGATTGAACGTGGGAGGTGGGGAGTGAGTAGGGCAGGGGAGAGTGATGGGGTAAAATGGAGACAACTGTAATTGAACAATAAAAAGTTTTTGTAAAGAAAAAAATATGTCTTTCCAATCTGAAAACTTTTTGTCTTCCTTATTATGTTCTTTTCATTCTTGATTTTTTCCCTTTAGCAGTACATCAAATTTATTCTCCTTGTTCTTCATTTTTCCTTTCTACAATTAGACTATCAGTCTATGCTAATTGATTTTGCTCTGTGTATGAAATACATGTTGTTGTAATTTGTTCTGTAGACATTTGTGCTCAGATAAGTGAATGATGATATACTCCAGTGACTGCTCAGATATCCCAAATGTAGTCATTAAGATCCTGGGATCAAGAAGAGGATTAGACAGTTGTGTCTCTCTCTACCTAACCCCACGCAGGCATTAGATGTTCAGTTTTCTGTGGCAATGGCTGGTTCTCCATGCCAATGCCTTTATCCTTAAATCAAAATTTATGAAAAACCTACATTTTTTCACATCATTGATAAAATATTAAAAATGATTTTATTCTCCAATGACTGCTAAAAACATGAAACTTCTATGGGTCTATATTTCTGGTTTGTTACAGATGAAGCATTGAATATTTTATTTGTACTCACTATTAAAATGATGGATTCCTAGGTCTTGCTCTATTTCTTAATTCCACAATTTGGAGGTGGGGAAATGTGTGAGTTCTCAATATATTGATATGATATAAATCACAGCGTAGATATTTGTTCAAATAGTTGAATCACTGAAAGGTAATTTTGTATCTTCCTCTTTGTTGCTAGTTCCTTTGCAATAAGGGTCACCAGTACATGCCACCTGCTCTCCAGGGAGTAAGAGAGAACCCAGGGAGCTTGAGGTAACTGATAGCATCAGAAAGATGGGAGTAGGCAAATTGCATACGGAAGTTGACTTTAGAAATGGTGTCACTCCCATGTAAAACCCATGTCATTATCACCAAAATCATTTATTAGACAGTCAATTGAGCATGATAGTCAGCCTTTATCCTCTAAGAGGAACTCTGGCCACTAAACAGCTTCTCATTCGATCATCCCTGGCAGTCACAATCCCCGAGTGACAGCAGAGCGACATCTGAATTTGGGGAGGTACCTTTGGACTCTTGGCACTGTTATGTCATTGCATATGCCGTACTAATAACTGTCCTTTGCTATTGTCAAGTCTAAATTATTTGTAAGAGTCCAAAGATAAAGAATCAAGTGATTTCTATTGACCTATAACCTGGAAACGATACTCTCAAATTAAAAATGCTTTGTTGTTTTATATCTTATGAACAGTGATTCATAATAAGATAAACATATTAAATATAGTATATTAGCACTGTCAATATTTTACTGAAGTCCTAAATCAGACTTAACTAAGTCAAAGTCATCACACAATAAATATTTAGTTTTTTTATTATACATAATTTTATGAAAATGAGTCAAAGTAAAGAACCCAACTGGCATTGGAACACAGGGGTGGGCATGTGCTAAAGGCAGTAACCGATAGAACCAGAGCCGAATTCCATTTCTCCCCATAGAGTGTGAACTTATGTCTATGATAATAACCACATCATAATTTTGAAAAATCCTGAATTATTTTCTACATAGCATTGAAATATTCACAAATTAAGCTTGAAACAATAAATGGCTAAATTAGTAGGTTACCCTTATAACTAATTTAAATATTCTGCATTCTAGAAAAGCAAACATTATGATTGATTTTCACTTAATATTTTTAAAAGCACAGGTAAAGGTAGGGGGAGTATTGAGGGGAAAATGCAGACAACTGTACTTGAACAATAAATTTTTTAAAGAAATTAATGACAGCCAGTCACACTCCCTCCCCCCAAAATGGTCATCATATCACAGGACATAATTCTTCCTTCTGCATAAAACTTAAATTAAGCCTCTCTCTTGGCAGGATAAATCCTACACATTGCTCTCAGTTGTCAATTCTGAAGATTATTGATGAAGAATATTGTTGAAAATCAAAAAAAACAACTACAACTCATTTCAATACATTTCTACTCATGGACTGTAAAGAAAATCAGTGTTTTGCTAGATTCAAATATATGTAGAATTATTTGATGCAGTTTCCCATTTTGAAATCCAATTTTTTCGTTGACTATTAAAATACATTTCCTCTACACAGGGTTTCACACATTCTGAATTTCTTCATTCTTTGAATATTGATAGAACTCTTCCAAGGCATTTCTCAGGTAAATATTTTTGAAGTAAAGAAAGAAAAAGCCTTCAAATATAACTTTTCCTTGAAATTAAACCCTTAGGGTTTCAGTAGTCAAACTCTGAAATTGTAAGTCCTGAAAGAAGAATTAAAATTTGGCCAAAGAGTTTCACCATCACAACATTGCTGTTAAGGCATGCTGAACACTGGATGACTCCATGCTATCCCAGGAGAAACAGAAAGAGAAATTGCTTGGGTTGCGCGTGGCCATTCCACTCCCAAGTAGTTCATCGTAAAGTAATGCGGACTGTCAAAGACAGTTTAAAGTTCCCACATGCTAATGGGCCTGACAGGCTCTGTATTAGTTGGCATCTTTCATGAAAAAGATCTAGGCAGTATTATGAACAGCTCAATTAAAACGTCTGCTCGATGGGCTACATCGGGCCACAAGGCACACACTGCTTGGATAAATTAATGACGGGGAGA
Organism: Sturnira hondurensis; assembly: GCF_014824575.4. Lineage (NCBI taxonomy): Eukaryota > Metazoa > Chordata > Mammalia > Chiroptera > Phyllostomidae > Sturnira > Sturnira hondurensis. Next base: position 3,444,440 of record NW_028083443.1, read on the forward strand.
ATATTGTGAAAATAGATGCGTGGGGTAGTTACGATGCTGCCTGCCTAAATCTAGACGAGTAAATCAGCTTTTCCCATCATGGATCCGCTGCCTCCTTTCCAGAGGAACTCTCCGGGAGCAGTTTCCCGCATCTGGAAGGCAGGAGCCAGGTGCCTTGGAACATCAGAAACATCATTCTTACCACATCTGTTTGGCTGCGGGTGCCTTTGGATGGGATCTGATCACCTATTTTCTTCTGACTCAGCACAGGCAAGCTTCCTGCCCATTTGCAGAATGCATGAACGCTGGGACAAGGAAGCGGGATGGCACATAGAAGTCGATCTCCCCAGGAGCGACATATTTATAAACATTTCATAAATTTCTAATCCCACCTTGGAGATGAGTTCAAAAAGTTTTCGGATGCATTAGCATTTTACCCAGTTCTAAAAAACTTTCCCACTGCAAACTACACGTACAATCCTGCCATTCCTTCCAAGCCGTACCTCTCCCTTCCAGTGGCCCTTGCCTCAGAGTAAGAAGAGAAAAATGGTTACCTGCCAAAGTGAGAATGATCAGGATCTCTCAAGCCACTTCCTGTGAGAAAAAATTCACTTCCTTTGAAAGAAACCTACAAGAATTTAAAAGAAAGCACAGTCAATCTCACGTTCTTTGGATCCATTCGGGTTTCTTGCACCAATTCTCTCCAAAGTTTAAACATCTCTCTGATGGCTATATGTTGTGTGTGTGTGTGCGCACACACGCACAAGCAGGAGAGAGGCAGAATGTATGTATTCTCAGTTTTATGTTACCTATTCTTACGGTCCCTCCCAGAAGCTCAGTTACGAAATGAACTTCCCCAGAAAATGCTGAAATAGATGCCTTGCTCTTGGTGATCAAAGGAGCTGGTAACAAGTTCTCCCGTCAGGTTATCTACAGTGCTTGAAACATTTTTAATCAAAGCTGTTTAGCATCTAACATCCCATACGATCCTAAAACCGCCCCAAGAAACTTAAAACCTGAAATAACAGCATCCTAGAAAACTTAGATAATCTAAGTGGGTCATTCAAACTCTTTAATATCCAATAGAGATGCTAGTCTCTCAACTTTCAAGCTAGTGCTCAGTCCACTCGACCAGTGCATATTACTTTATTATTCATACAGAAGTGGAGAGTAAGCGTATGAAACTTTTATAGCAATTTGCCATTGTCGTGACACCCAAGGACATAATCATTTTGTATTTTACCAAACTATCCTACTGTGATCGATGTGGGATTAAAGGCAAACACATAAATAAAGACGCTGCCCACCAGCCTGGACACACGGAATGCTGGATGACCACACTGACATTAAATTGCAGCCGCTGGAAGGGCAATTCAGCATTTCACCCAGGATCTTTAGTCCTCTGGGATTAGCCTCTGAAGCTCCAGGTAGGAGAAAACATAAGCGAATCGACATGAAATCGAAACACAGCCGCATGGGAAATTCTGAGACTCACCTTTCCACACTTTGACATATTAATAGGTTTCAACTTCCTATTTCCCTCTGGTGGGCTCTGAGATCAGAACTCCAAGGGGGGCCTGAGAGGCTGAACACCAGCAAAAGCAAGATCGACCACAAGCTTCATCTTGCTCTCTTAAACTGGGGGATAAAAACCTTTGAATTATTTTTGGTGTTCTTGTTTGACTTGGGGTTACTTTCTATTTCTGTTTACTTTTTTTGTATGACTACCTGTCTTACTTCTTATTTGAGTATCCTCAGTAAAGAATTGCAATTTAAATATATATATATATAATGTGAATAGACCTCTCTCTCCCTATTGATTTCCCAAGACTAACAATTGTCACCTGTATCAGGTGAACAAAAAGAGGGAAGGGGGTAGACTATCACAGAGATCTAAGACACAAAACCACCAGGGACAAGACACGCTGCCAGTCATTTCTATCACATATCACTTTTTTGGAGAAATATTTCCTAAGACTCGAATGCAGAGCTGGGTCTGGGTGTGGTGCCCCGGTGCCTGACGATAAAGGTAAAGCCGAGCAGCATTGATTTTGCTGCTGCCCGAGTGTCCAGGCTCCGATCAATGGCCACATCGACCCCGGTCTCTGAACAAAATGGAACAAAACAGAACGATGTTTCTAATGTGCTGTTAATGAGAGAAAGGTCGCAAAATCATTTCCACAATATGACTCTCTTTTGCTACTATATATGCATTGGGGGTAAAAACCCTAAAAGGGTGCAGATTCCAAAAATGTAACAGTGGTATTGTCTAAGTGATAGTATTATTATTGATTTGTTTTTCTTTTGCTTGTTTGTGTTTTCTAATATCCCTATCCTAAGCATGGATTTCTCATTTTTCTTTAAAAAAAAGAAAAGGGAACACTTTCATCTCCTCCTGAGATGGTAGGATGATGTACATAATCCACTCTTAACAAATCTACGAGTAGGAGCTCATTCAAAATATTCAAAATTGTACTAAAGTGCTATTAGAAGGGTCACAGGAAAAAACGGGAGACTCGATTCTTTTGTTTTCTCAGGTTACGGAATCTTTACAAGGATGAGCAGAAACAAAGGTAGATTCATTAATCAAACTACTTAAAGAATATAAAACAAACAGAAATGTCTATGTGAAAGTGTATCGAGTTGTGTCAAAAGTAAGTAATAACCTGTGTGCCAGAGTGGATAGTGAAGGAAATTCTGGAGAGCTTGAAGGGGTGTGTCTGGACACCTGGGTAGCAGAGCCACGCGTTTTGGAGTCGGAAAGCCCCGGGTTTGATTTCTGTCACCACCGCTCATGAGCAGGTGGCTTAACATCCCAGAGTCCCAGTTCTCTCTTCTGTAAAATGAGGGTAATAATAAACAGCTCATGGAGGTTTTAAGTGACTATCACAACCTCTGATGAAAGTTTATCCCACCACCTCGCCCATGGTAAGTTCAGCAAATAGTCACTGTAAAAACAATGACCATTATTGCAGTATTTTACTTTGACCCTTCCCCCCCCAATGCCTGCCACGGCCGCCCTCCCGTTTCGGGCCATAGGAGAGGCTTTACCCAGCACCGCAGCATTTGTGCACAGAAGGGAAGCCATCTCTCCTCCTTTACCAGTATTTCCTTTGGGAAAAATTGAAGGCAACATACTCCTCATTCATCATAACCAAGCATTAATGGGTCTAGTATACTTGGGAAAGAAAATGCAATATCCAAATTTTTTTAAATTTTAACATCACAGTAATGTTAATAGGGATGGTAGAATGACCTATATAATCTGCTCTAAACCTGCCAGAAAAAGTCGGATCTCCTCCAAAAAGTCAGAGTAATAAAGTAAGTAATAAAGAGGCCACTTACATAGAGGAAGCCAGTGTGTTGTGGATTGTATTTCAGCCAGTTTGGCCGCGTATGACCCCTTGGTGGGCAACAGTAGCCCCTGAGGAAATGGGGGGGGGGGGGTGGTGCAAGGATTCCATTTCTACTTCTGTGAGTACAGCTTTGTCAACAGAAACCACTGCAGGCCCAATTCTTCCTCATATTCACACATTTACTAAATGAGGTCTCAGAACCTCATTTAGTAAGTGAGTAAATGAGTGAGGTCTCAGTAAATGCCTCACTTGCTCCTTAGCAAGTGAGCCACGATGTACTTCATACGTTCGTGCAGTCTGTTCTGGGGACTCGGGATCCGCTTGGGCAATCATGAAATGTGACCACATTCTAGAATTGGACTTCCATTACCTATGGGTATCAGGCAGGCAGTCGTCTGCCTGGGCCAGTGCCTGCGTCCAGGGCCATCTGGGGCTCGTGCCCTGTGCCTAAAGGTCCCGGGTGCAAACACTGCTGGATTCTCAGTCCTTGTCCGTGCGCGAGGAACGGAGGAGGGCAGGGACTTCCTGCACGTGTTTGGGCCAGTTCCCACATTTCACAGCTTCAATTGCACAGGGAGAACCCATTCCCAACCTTAAGCATGGCAGACAACAAGCCATGAATTTCATCCATTAAAATTCCCTTTTGCCCTGGCTGGTATAACTCAATGGATTGAGTGCTGGCCTGCAAACCACACGATCACGGTTCAATTCCCAGTCAGGGCACATGCCTAGGTTGCAGGCCAGTTCCCGGTTCTCGGCAGGGGACACACGAGAGGCAACCATACATTGATATTTCTCTCTCTCTCTCCTTCCCTTCCCCTCTAAGATAAATAAATAAAATCTTTTTAAAAAACCCACTTTTAGCCCTGGCTGGTGTAGCTCAGTGGATTGAGCGCGGGCCTGCGAACCAGACGATCGATCGAGGTTCCATTCCCAGTCAGGGCACATGCTTGGGTTGCAGGCCAGTTTCCGGCAGGGGCCAGTTCCCTGTAGGGGATGCACGAGAAGCAACCATATATTGATGTTTCCTTCCTCTCTCCCTCCCTTCCCTTCTAAAGATAAATAAATAAAATATTTTTAAAAAACCCACTTTTGACATTCACAATCTTAATTAACATCATCTCAGGTGTCTGCTGGAATATGGATAGTTTTCTACACACGTTGGCACGGCTGCCTCTGGTTTTAATAATTTACCATGNTAAATGAGGTCTCAGAACCTCATTTAGTAAGTGAGTAAATGAGTGAGGTCTCAGTAAATGCCTCACTTGCTCCTTAGCAAGTGAGCCACGATGTACTTCATACGTTCGTGCAGTCTGTTCTGGGGACTCGGGATCCGCTTGGGCAATCATGAAATGTGACCACATTCTAGAATTGGACTTCCATCATTACCTTTACCATTGGTATCAGGCAGGCAGTCGTCTGCCTGGGCCAGTGCCTGCGTCCAGGGCCATCTGGGGCTCGTGCCCTGTGCCTAAAGGTCCTGGGTGCAAACACTGCTGGATTCTCAGTCCTGGTCCGTGCGCGAGGAACAGAGGAGGGCAGGGACTTCCTGCATGTGTTTGGGCCAGTTCCCACGTTTCACAGCTTCAATTGCACAGGGAGAACCCATTCTCGACCTTAAGCATGGCAGACAACAAGCCATGAATTTCATCCATTAAAACTCCCTTTTGCCCTGGCTGGTATAACTCAATGGATTGAGTGCTGGCCTGCGAACCACACGATCACGGTTCAATTCCCAGTCAGGGCACATGCCTGGGTTGCAGGCCAGTTCCCGGTTCTCGGCAGGGGACACACGAGAGGCAACCATACATTGATATTTCTCTCTCTCTCTCCTTCCCTTCCCCTCTAAGATAAATAAATAAAATCTTTTTAAAAAACCCACTTTTGACATTCACAATCTTAATTAACATCATCTCAGGTGTCTGCTGGAATATGGATAGTTTTCTACACACGTTGGCATGGCTGCCTCTGGTTTTAATAATTTACCATGTGGAAATTCCCATTTTCTATGTGTCCTCAAATAGGTAAGAAATTAAGATCTCAAAAATCCAAGAGCTAATAATTCCTGCAGAGCGGTGTCTACATAGCCCTGCTCACAATGGTTTGCGTAGAGGGTGTGGACGACCCTCGCAGAGAGGTCAAAGCCTGCCCTTTGATACTTGCCTTCATTGCTGCATTGAAGGTGATTCCAAGGAGAAAGAAAGGTCGTATTTATAGAGAAATGGAGAAAGTTTTCAAAGTTGGTTATTCAGAAAAAAAAACAACAACCTCCAAACAAGCATGTCACGACCAGAGAATAAAATGCAGAATATACGTCTTGCAACTCAGGGCCAGCCCTAGGCAAAAACACAAACTAGGCGAGGCACAGCCTCCGACTCTCAGGGCCTCGTGCTCTCTGGACTTCCACTCTCCCCAGTTCTCGTTCTTGGAAAGCTCAAGCAGTGCCACCCCATTAAAGCTGTTCTTAAAGAAACAGAGATATAGACAATTAAAAAAACACCGGTGTCCAGAGTTAGCAAAAACACAGAGACATAAAAGTCTCATGAAAGTCTGGTGAATTTCTATACTGGTATATCCTTTGTGGTTAGCAACGTGTAACACTTAGCCAACTGCCTTTAAAATGGATATATATATATATATATACATATATATATATATATTTGTAAATTGGAATATTTCACTTGTAGAACTTTATTCTAAGATGTAATAACTTATGCTAACTGTATAAACTATAAGTGGATATTACAGAGCCCTGGCCACTGTGGCTCAATTGGTTGAAGCGTTGTCCCATAACCAAAGGGTTGCACCTTTGATTCCTAGTCAGGGCACATACCTAAGCTGCAGGTTCAATCCCTGGTCCAGGCACATACAGAGGGCAACTAATCAATGTTTCTCTTTCCCCCTTTTCTTTTCTCTAAAAGCAATGGAAAAATGTCCTCTGGTGAGGATAAAAAAAAAGAAGTATAAAAAAAAAGTTAAATGAACAATATGAAATTGGTTAAAAAAATTATGATACAACCTTACATTAAAATACTAAGTAGCCCTCACAATTAAATTAGACACTTTATTTTGGATAAAATCAGATAAAAACATTAAAAAGCTCTAAAGAAAAGCAAAATTTTATATTCATAAAGTAAAGATTAAAGAGTATACAATTCTCTAGAATGTAAGCATTGACTGATAGCTATCTAGGTAATAGAAAGATGAATGGCTTGTTTTGTTTTCCTTTGCTTATCTGTATTTTGTAGTTTTTATATTTTTTGACTTTCTTTTAGTTGATTATGCTGTTACAGTTGTCCCAATTCCCGCCCCCCAGCCTGCTCTCCGTTGCCATAGTCAGTCCCCACATTGTTGTTCTCACCCATGGGTCGTATATTTTGTAGTTTTTAACATGAATGTACCTGACCATGATACTAAAAAAGATTTTATTTTGTTTTATTTGGAGAAGAAAAATCTGGTTCCCTAAGTGTTACTATAAGTGTCTCTATTACTTGGATCCATATCTGTAAAATGAAAGATGGTTTTGTTTGTTTTTTTAATCAGAGAAGGGAAACTTTCTGCATTTGGGACTGTGTGCAAAAGGATACTTCTTAACAAACATCTTTCCAAGAGCATGGAGTAGCAGCTGCTCAGAGGCTCAGTCAGGCCCCGCAGGAGGCTGAGCCTGCCCCCAAGTGCCTCCCTGCATTTGCAAGTCCCTGGGAAGCCATCTGTGTCTGTAGCTCCAACGCCCAGGGTGCTGCAACCTTCCCAGTCTGTACTCAGTGACAAAGGGCACCAGTTTTCCTTACCTATAGGTGATGTATGGTTAAGATGAGAAGATGAAATAATAGAGGAGCTTTCAAAAGAAAAAAAAAAAGCAAGTCACCCTAAAGCACGCTGAAATTTCTCAGACAAACGCTCAGTCACACCACACCAGATCCCCCACAAGAAATGTGCCCAATCATCACCCGTGTCTTTGCTCAGCGTGGAAGGTCTCTCCCACCTGCTCATCCTAGAGTAGTTCTGCTCCATCTTTAAAACCTTCCCAACATCTTCCCTTTCCTGGTCACTTCTCCACAGGCCTCTGCTGTGTCCCCCAGTACTCCCAGAGGGCAAGAATCAGAATCAATGTCTCCCTCATTGAGCACCTACGGCACCTTTTTCGTGTTGCTGATACACAGTGACTCGGAAAGCATTACGTACGATAGGTGGCTTCCTGGTTTATTTCTTCCTGCTCTGCTCTTAATCTACTGCCGCCATTGGGAGCTTTGAGCTGGGTAAGGGCTGGAAGGAAAGGGACACATAACACTCACTACTATGCACTCAGTCCCTGCTGTTCATCAGGCACTATATATAATAGGTGCTTTCATTTATACTGTCTTACGTTATCAAATAACCTAAAATACGTATAGTTTTATCTCCACGGTATAACAGAAGAAGTAGACTATCAGAGAGGTTCTGACATTTTATCAAAGGAGCACAGCTGTTGCTATGGACTGTATTGTGTTTCCCCCCAAAATTCACATGGAAGTCCCAGCCCCCTGTGTGGTAACATTTGGAGACGGGGCCTTTGGGAAGTAACTAGGTTTAGATGAGGCCACAGGGGTGGTACCCACCTGATGGGATTGGCGTCCTTATTAGAAGAGATGTAAGAGCGCTTGCTCTTTTCACTCTGTGCGGACACAGCAAGGAGATGGCTGTCTGTGAGCCTGGAAGAGAAAGCTCCTCAAAATCCACACATGCCAGAGCCCTAATTTCTAATCTAAGATTTTCCGCCTCCAGATCGGTGAGAAAATAAATTTGTTGTTTATGCCACTCAGTCGATAGTGTTTTGTTACAGCAGCCCAAGCAAACTAATGCTGCCATTCAATACCAGAGCCAGCATTTAAATCTTGACTTTTGCCCTATAATACTATGCTTCCTCAATATGAACTGCTCATGACATGCCTTTATAATGCTCGTATGTAGCAATGTGACTGGAATGCAGATAGAAATCCAAAAGATGGATGCTGGATGTCAAATGAATGGCTGAATAATTACACATAGGTAAAAAGAACCATTATGGAAAAACAGTATGGAATTTTCTCAGAAAACTAAAATTGGACTTGCCTTTTGACCTAGCAATTCCACTGCTAGGATTGTATCCTAAGAACCCTAAAACACCAATCCCAAAGAACATATGCACCCCAATGTTCATAGCAGCACAATTTACAATAGCCAAGAGTTGGAAGCAACCTAGGTGCCCGTCAGTAAATGAATGGACCAAAAAACTATGGTACATATACACAATGGAATTTTATGCTGCAGAAAGAAAGAAGGAGCTCCTACCTTTTGCAACAACATGGATGGAACTGGAAAGCATTATGCTGAGTGAAATAAGCCGGGTGTTGAAGGACAAATACCATATGATCTCACCTTTAACAGGAAGCTAAACAACAAAGCAAACAAGCAAGCAAAATATAACCAAAGACACTGAAATAGAGAACAGGCTGACAGTGACCAGAGAGGAGAGGGGAAGGAATTTCAGGGGAAATAGGGGAGGGATTTAAAGGAACATATATAAAGGATACATGGACAACAACTGAGAAGGGTGGAAATGGGAGGGAGGGGGCAGCACGGGGGGTGGGATGGGATGGGAGTAATAGACAGAAAACTGTACTTGAAAATAATTAAATAAAAACATTGGGAAAAAAAAGGCATTTACAGCTGAATATTCAGAATCTAGACACACACCGGTTTACAGATTTTTGGTATGGGGCAAACTATCTGAGTGCCGCACAGCAAAGTCTCTTGGGTGCAGAGAACTCAGTTGTGTGTTCTGGACAGTGTGTAAAATTCCATGAGCCTTAGTGAGCTATTTTGCTTAAGAATATAAGTTTCTCTTTGGGAACCAGCTGGGAATTCTGGGAACCTTTTTTACGTTACTGATTTTATCGAAGAAATCGCACCTTGAGAGCATAAATGCAGGAGGAGTGGGTTAGACATAGAGAATTGGTTCGAATAAACAATCGATTTTAGAGCAGTGGTTATTACAAGATGTACTTAAAGAATCTCATTCAAAGCAGACCTTGAATCTTACTGAGGAAACTTTCAGGAAAATAAGTGCTAGTATGCACTAAACTAAAACATTTTATGTGAGACACATACGAGTTTCTCACTTCATCACTGAAACATTTTTTATTTGTATATAAAAGTACGAATGGGGAATACTGCAAAGTTCCCTATCCTTCTTTGCATTCAGGATATATTTACAAACCTAATGGCCTATCAGCTGTCACACAAACTGGGCAGGGCTGCAGAGAGAAGTACAGCTTCCTGTCATCTGTACATTGGAGGAGCAACAGCAGAGAACCGATCCCTGAACTTCTTTCTCACCTCTGCCTTCAGTGATTCTACTTCTGTAGCTGGAGAAGTTGAAGTGAGAAGAGAGGGCTCTGTCTTCCACCCCTGTCAGTTTGGTGAAAGTCTACTCCATCAATAAAACTCAGATATCTTCTTTTTCCTTGACACTGCGCCACACCTTCTCTGCCTTGTCCCTTAACTCTGTTCCCACAGGGAAGAATCGGAATTAATCTCCTCCTTCTATAAGCATCCACAGCATGTTGTTTATATCACTAACATAGAATAGATCCGAGTGCATTAGAAATGGCAGGCTAGTTTATTTTCCCTACCCCACCCTTCATCAGCTCCCCGAACACCAGGAAGTGCAGGGAAGTTGGAGGGAGGGAGGGAGGGGAAGGGGACTGGAGTCTAATCACCCTGAGGCAGATGAATGCTTCTCAGTCTGCTTCCTTAAACGGGAAAAGCACACAGTGGAATCTATTTTGTGTTTTAAAAATAAAAACACCCACAGCTTCCTGTTTTTAAAGAATATAAACTTGAATGTTAGCCAATACTGGACTATAAAATGCATAGTTTTTTCTTCCCTTTTTAGAGTGATTATTGACATTGTGGTTTATTTTGTAATCACATGAAATCTTATTTTAATAGTGATTTTGATTCTGACATACATCCTATCATCCCAGTCATGTAAACACCGAAGAACCCATATTTTATAATCTCCTCGATGCCATTTGCTTATTGGCTAGAATATTTGAAATACCATCCTCAGAGAACAAGCCCGAACAAAAAACGTCAGAGGCTCACATTAAATTTCCTGTCAACTTCTTAACCTATGAGCTGAGAGTTCTCAATCCTTGAGTCACGCTTGGAGAACAAACTATGAAATGTCTGTAACAGCGGCGACAACAAAAACCAGGTCTCTCACAGCCCTTGTTCTCGCCACAAAACTTCATTTCTAATCACGACTGGTCATATAATTCTATCTTGCAAAAGAGTTACATTTGTGCCTCCCTCCTAAGATACACCTGGATTACATATCTCAGTCTTGTTCTTAGCTCCATAAATGCATCCATATATGAATGTAGTGAAATCCTACTCTGCTAGCCAATATTTTTTAAAAAGATATACATGTGGAAAAAAGATGTAAAAAGTAAAGTAGATATGAATCCCATAAAAGAGCCATTAAGGAGCAGAGCTAAAGGATGAAAGGTAAATATATATTATGAGACATGGTAATAAGGTGGTCAGGCACTCCTGAAATTAAGTTGAAATGTAATATGCAGAGATGAAAGGAAATTAAATATGAAACCCTGAGATAGTTATTAAGCCATCAGTGGGAATCTGGAGGGTGATGTCACAACCAGGAGAGGAAAGGCGACTCGTGCAAAGTTGGACAAGATCCAGTTTGCGCTGTAGATTTATGCAGTTAATTTTGTCCCCTGACTGCATTCAGATGAGCATTTCTCCTCGACATACACCAAGAAAATTGCTGCATTATGGCTGTGTTAATGGTAATCAGCATGCTAATGAGCACCAGAAGGTTGTTACAGCAAAGAGAGGTTCAAAGATGTATAACCTAGAGAAAACAAGAACGTAATTCTTCAGGGAACACAAGTGTCTTGTTTGTAGGTCATAGATTATTTGTTTTGGTCACTGCATTGCACAGGGAGTTTAATTTAAGCAGAAAAAAAATGAAGCGTTTTGAATTGTGAGAGCAACCCAGCTTAATTAAGAAAAGTAACACTGGAGAGCTTTGAATTTGTGGTAAAAAATAAACATTTTTTTTCAGTAGAACTAAGATAGAACTAAATAGTGCTGTCTAATGCAAAATGATATCTGTGGTTATGCAAAATGTGAGATTTTTATTTGTATTTCTTTTTAAATCAGAAGTTGCTTCATGGCTGTCTGGCACGAATGAGGTCAAATATCAGAGGTGGAAAAGGTTCAGAAATTGTCACAGTGTTGTGCAAACAATTTCAGGGTCTCAGACTTCTCAGAAAATTATGTGCTAATTCATTGTTTACCTCAAATCTGCATTTTGGCTTCAGAAGGTTAAGTATTTATTGATCCCAACAGAGGAAAATATTCAATCAGGAATGCTGCTGCTATAGCTTATTAAAAAGTTCAGGGACATAAATGGGGTGCAGATTTTAAGTTAAGCGAGGTAGTTTCTCCCAAGAACTTTCTCCCACCAAAGACTTTGGGAGCAACGTTAGGTCATCAATTACTGCATTGTATCAATAGAAACAATCATAATACACTTGCTTAAATCATTGTAGAGGTTTTGTGTTTTTCTTTAATGAGTACTTTCAAATAGACTATTTTACTAATATGCTCTTTGGCTATGTTTTATAACCAAAGAACGACACCTCAGAAATGAACAAGGGTAATAATTTGTATTTCCCCTGTTTGCTAGTACATGGATTTGTCATAATACTCAAATGAATGTCCTTCCCATCTTAAAAAGGACAAATAACACAGCTCTTAAAAGATAATGGATAGATAGGTAGATAATATTATTATACTATATCTTTGTATCTTTACTACATTATATCTTTATAACAGAGAGTAGTTTCGCAACTTCACCCAAATCAGGCCCCACTTGCCCACGGAAACTGGGACACACGGGCACTATCTTTCTTAATATTTACGTTTTATTAAAGAGATGACTCCCCAGTCCTTAAGAACGGCATTCCCATGTCAGAACGCTGACAAAAGGATTTATATGTACAGTTAATCCCTGAACTATGCAGGGGTTAGGGGCACAACCCCTGTGCAATTGAAGTGTTGTGTGTAACTTTTGACTCCCATTGAACTTAATTGCCCCTCAGTCTCCAAGAAGGGTGGATTCCAGGGCTGGCTGCCTTCCAAAGGACACCAAAATCCACAGAGACCGAAGCCCCTTACAGAAGATGGCATAAAACGATGCATACAGCAGGCCCTCTGCATCCACAGATTCCCCATCGGGAACTGAGAACACTGTCTCCCATGTGTGGTTTGTTGAGTCCACAGATACAAAGCCCAGAGTATGGAGGGCAGACAGTGTGTTTATTGAAAAAAAAATCCCAAATAAGCAGACCTGCATGGTTCAAATTGGTGTTGTTCAAAGGCCAACTGTATTTCAAAGACATGAGAAAGCACAAGTAATAAGTTTCCTAAGGTAAACGTTTGAAGAAAAAAAAAGGAAGCCATTATTTTCCTTATTTTCTCTTACTGCCTTCTATTATGTTCAACAGGAAATAAATGAAGCCTCTTATTTTTAATTTGCATCTGTCCTTACAATGGGCACCACTGATTCTGACCCAAAATAAACCTCTGGTTCACAGTGAGGTTTGGGTCACTTGTCCTGAGCGAGGGGCAAATAGGAGCCTGCACCAAAGCTGTTCTGCCTCAGAGAACCCGCGTCTCCCAGATCTGGGTTCTCTCCTCTGCTCTGAGTTGGGTTACAGGTGTTCCTTCCCCCAAGTATCCAACTCAGTGCTTCTCCCGCTTCAAGGCGCACACAGATTCATCCCTGGAATCTCTAGGGTGGCCAGGGCTCTGCATTTCTCACTTGCTCCCACGTGATGCTCAGGCTGTTGGTCCAAGGTCAGCACTCTGCCTACCAAGCAACTGAGACTAGTTACCCTCATGGGCATAAAACTCCAGATCATTTATCAGACTCGTGCTCTGGCGCAAATCCTTCCGCCTTTTAATTTCAGAGGAAAAAGACCCACAACTAAACAAGTTCCTTGCTGGGAAAGTTAAATCAGTTTTTAGAACAGCAGACCTTTGAAGGTGCCTTAAAGCATACTTCCTTCAGCCCTGAGAGAGTCCCACCTTGTCCTTGAACCCTTCCAGCTCCCATTTCTAAGGCAGCACACCCCACTGGTAGGTAGCTCACGATGTTATACATGGAGATGCAATCTGCCTCCTTATGATCTTGACCCAACAAAGGAAAATATTCCTGGACACTGCATCAAAACCAGCACTAGGCCCTTTGTAATCTTAGAAAGTCCCTTAACCTCACAAAACCCCAGTTTCCATTTGGAAAATGGGGTGATAAGCCTGTTCCACCTACATCATAGCAGAGATATAAGAAATAGATTAGGAAAGCATGTGACCATTCATTTGTCAAGCAGTTGATAATTTACAAAAGCAAGAGATTTGCTAATTTCTCCACCAAAAAACTTCTCTGAGCTCTGCAGAGCCAGTCTGTCTGACCCATGGAACTCTCCTGTAATGCTCTGGAGGGACACCTCTCACTGGGAGATCCGGCACAGGACCTGACATTAGTGTGTGTGTGTACGTGTGTATGAATGCCTGACACGTCTACCTACTCTCCATATTTTATCTCACATCCTAAAAAATCAAATTACTTATATCCCTATCATAAATAAAACAGAAGAATTTATTCGAATGACTACCAGACAGTAGAGTAAAATTAGCTTCAGACGACTATGAAAGAGCATAACGCTCTAGTTTACCAGAAACCAAGGAAACCTAGTATATCCAGCAGCAATTTTTCTTCCTTCTTATTCTTTCTTCGTGGCGAAGCTGAGAATAATGCCCTTGGGTTTTTCTCACTATATATGTAGATGGGGAGCAGGAAAGGGCTGCAATGGTACAGAGATGGTACAATTAAAAAGGCCAAGATAATTTGTTGATCTTTTAACACAGTGTTTCTTTACTATCAAAGTCACCTCCAATCAGCAATTTTAACAGGATGTAATTTAACAAAAATATTTTAGGCCAAAGAAAATTTTATACAAGGAAACATATTGGATGAGTATCGCTCGTGGTGTAATTTTAATTCTGAAAGATCTTGCTAAGAGGGCTTATTTAAATAGGTTCTCCCTGAGATGAATATTTAGGGGGGGAAAATTCCACCAGGATGATTTATAGCAAAATTATATGAACAGAATGAAGGACAGAAGAATTTTATTAGAAAAGGGTCTCATTTCCACAAAATATAAATTATACCTTTTAGAAAATATATTGAATTTTATTAATATTCTGGAGACAGCCTGAAGTGTTCATCTCCACCCCTACTTATAAGACTTTCATTATGATGTACAAGGTGTATTTACCCTTTAACCAAATAATTTTTGAGCAACTCGGTAGAGGCTCCAGTTTACATAGCCTGCAAAATATTTCCATTGTATTTACAAAATCTTATATTTTGTATTGTTAGTAACTTTTAATGATATATACTGGGGAATGTAATATATATATATATGTATATATAATGGTTTTTGGTATTACCAGGTAAGAAATCATATTAATGATAAATTTAGTGTCCTGGACATGGGAGAGAAACATTTTTTCTCCCATATCCAGTGTTGTTGTTGTTGTTTTAAACAATATTTTTAGGTAAAGGTACAATCAGTTTTACTTTTCTCAGTGCTATGATTTAAAAATTCTGCCTTGCTTCATTTTGAAATTTATAGTTAGAGGAATTACTGTGTCTCTGTGTGGCATTTGAAAATGACCTCATTTAGACCTTGGTGACTAATATTTTTGATGAGGAAATTGACATTATGATTGGAAGAGCTTGGTTATAAATCCTTTTCTGGTCTCTATCAGTCTTGAAAACTGAGCCTTCATGCGGACGGTAACTCTGTTGTAATGAACACAGGGAAACTGTCCATTGGCGCAGCGTGAGCTTCAGCAAAGACAAGCTAGAATTTAGGGTTTATATTTTTTAAAAGTCAAGACTGAGAACAGAGATGAGGACAATGCCAGGAGATTAAAGAGGAAAGATAAGACTCATTTTGGCTGTTAAATATTATCAAGTATGTTTCTCTTAAACAAATATACCTAGAATGTAGCCATTAATACATGACATCCCCCAAGGGTATGCAAAATAGAACACGGGATCCCTGCCCTATTCAAAATACCGTAACAGATACTACTGCAATAATTATTATTCTCTATTTACAGAAGGGGACAAACCCAATTTTAAAAGCTGGGCCTAAGTTAAAATCAGAGTCAAATCTTTCTTTACTCCTTAAAAAAATATTGTATTGACTGCTTGCTGAGTGCTACTTAGGACCAGTTTCTATTTGCACCTCCATGAAAAAAAGAACAGTGAAGATAAGTCTGTTCCAAGTAGCTGTGTATTTGAAACAATAACACTTTGGCGTTTCACCGAAGCCATTACATAAATCTGAAGCCCCCTCCTCCCTCCTCAGACCCCCACCCCCAGGAACTGCACAGGAGGTAAATCTCTTGTATTTATTATTGGCCAAAATGGCAAACATCTTCAGGTAATAAAGTGGAGATATAAAGATGGACGTTAACATAAATATTTCTGAATAACCCTCAAAATAAATGATCAAATTCAAGAATCCATAGCCCTTTCATACGGATAAACGGAGTTAAAACAAAACATTAGGCATAAATGCCTATCAATATAGGCCCCTAAATACGAATAAATGGAAAGGCAACAAAGAAAAAGGGTCTTATAATTGTCCCTATCAGGCTATGTAAAAACACCAGCATCATCTCTAACCATGGAATTTTAGACCTATAAGAATCCTGAAAAGATTCTCCACAATCTCCCACGCACATTTTCACATGTGAGGGCAAAAAGAGTTGTGGAGTATCCCAGGTCACACAACCAACAAATGACAAAACCAGGATTTGAACCAGGATCTACTTATATTGATGTAGAGCTTTACATTTGGAGACGTCTGCCCCTTTTTAGCAGCAGAAGGCTCACACAAAGTTCCACACTGTCCAAGGTATCAAACGTAACCTTTGTCTTTATGGGGAAACAAACCAGACGAAATCTATCTCCAGTCTTGACAGTTGAGTCTTTCTAGGGATGCTCAACAACAGTGATTCCTCTTTACACCCTCCTCAAATGCCCATTACTGATGAAAAAAATTAAAAGGCAGAGATTGAACCAGTGACTGCAGATAAATCTTTCATAAATTTCAAATTCTATGCATGAAGTGTGGCCTCTTACTTTTATAATCAGTTTATTTTAGTGTTATTCTTTTATGCATTTACTTAATTTCAAAAAAATTAAGATGGCATAGAAGTTACCTATAGGCTCCATACCTCTTTTTTTTTTAAGCCAAAACAATATGATAATAAGGTAACCAGGCAGTTTTCCTGTTTGGTTCCATCCGATGACCTATTACTGCTGTAAATATTCCAAGATTTGCCCAAGATAACAGAGGAAGGTGAAGTCTGAGTTACCACGTAACACAACTACGCAGGAATTCAAACACAAACTGCTTGTTTTTCACTCACATTGCTTATATCTCTACACAATTGACCCAAAAAAGAGACTATGGATCATTCACTTCTAAAGTTTATTCCTAGATGTGACATAATTTTAGGCCTTCATTTAAATGACGTGGTTTCCCCCCAAATCTGTAAGCAATTCCAAGCCCTAAAATAACCAGTCCTGGCAAAAAAAAAAAAAATTCCTCTCTTTGTCTACTTATTTAATTTTATGCTTTGGTCACTCAAGCTATTGTCAGTGAAAATTTGGAATACCAAAGGGAAAAAGAGAAGGCATAAAATATTCTTTTTGACAGCACTCTGTGTCTGTAAAATAAAAAGTCAGCATCCTTTGCTCTACGAGCTCAAAGCGTCCCATTCAATGGCATCTTTTCAAAAGGCCTGAAACGTATTCCTCACTTCCCTTGATTTATCCCCTCGTTGGCCCCTGCAGGAAAGCGCCGTTTTTTTCCTTCCGTTCTGTTTTCTGTATTTCATTTCAGGTGTCTACTGAGGCAATGAAAGATAAAGCTCCCTGCTTTCCCTTCTACTAAAGTTCTATATGAAATCAGTTCACCTGTCTGTCACTCCTCATTAAATTCTTACCCTCTTCATTCACATCCTGATCTTTGCAAATGAACATTTGCTTAATAAATGTTCCCAAGACTAACAGTGCAGAGTGAAAATCCCACACAGCAGTAAATTATTAACTCAGTCACAGAGGGAGTGCCATATATGACTTTTCAGAATGAGTTATTATGTGGATCATCATGTAATTATGAATTTTTCAAGCCATGATAGAGGAAAATTGAATATTTAATATTTTATGGACATATTCTACACTGAGGACATCTTTCAAAATTTTATGATAATTTTTAGAGTGAGCGAAGAGCAGAACAAAAGTTACAAAATAATTGCAAACTTGAATATTTAATCACTAGGGACATTGCTGGTTATTTCTCAAATTATACAATGTAACCAAGGCTGTGAACTTTTAATCATAGTGTATTCAAATGGGGAAAAAAAGTGCATTAAAAGCAATCTATAAATATGTTTTGGTCTTTTAAGACATAAGAATACAGAGCTTAATGTTGTCATGTTGAGACCTTAGGGTATAAATATTTATGTGAGAGGCAATCTTGAGTGATTTGTTCTGAACAAGCTATTGTCGCACAAAAACTTTTTTAAATGAACCATTTTAAAATGTTCAAAACCAACAACAAGGAATAAACACTCCTTAATATCTTGAAGATACCTTAAAACTCTTGACTAAAAATAAAATTAAAACTGGTGTTGGTGTTTATTTAAAAAATTAAAACTGCAAAAAATATTTTATAGCTTTGATGAAAAAAATTAAAAAGAATTCTGTGCCAAATAACCAACAAGATTTGTTATAAATTTCCCAAGGCCTTACACAGATTCATGCATTCATACTACAGTATAGCATTTAGCATTGAAGTTGTCATTCATGTAGTAACATTGAAAAAAATTTTTAAATAGTCATTCCAAATTACTTACTAGGTTCTCCTTGTTATGAGAGAGGTCAGTCCCCAGTGCTACTGCAAATGAGCTTGGAGAGCATTTGAACTCAGAGGTTCTCAGCATGGCCTCGTCTTACCTGCTGGAGATTCGGAACTGGCCTGAAGTGAAGCTGGACAGTAGTGTTTTTTTAAGTTTTCAAATTATTTTAATTGTCAGCCATGGTTTAGAATCACTGATACTGATAAGGCTGTCATCTGGTTTCCAGGGATAGAAACTTCATATATACTTTTAAAATCCCAAAGAATCAAGCTTTTGGGTACACTGAGTAAGTATATAAGCACCAAGGACAGAGAGATGACTATCAAACAGTCCTGGCTCTCAAATCGCATATAATCTAATGAAACATAAATGACTGCCATTCAGATAAGTATGTGTCAGGTGATACAGCAGTGGAGGAGAAAACTGACATTCAAGGTCCCAAAATGGACTCTTTTGAACTTGAAATTTGACTAAGAAAAAAATGACTATGCTACTTCTTGCATTTGTTCATTTGTTTACTTATTTAATTATTTATCCAACAAACATTTGTTAAATAACTATTGTTTCCCAGGTACTGTCTTGTTCTTCTCATAGATCATGGAAGAGGATCAAAAGTAAGGAAACTGTATTAGTTAGCTACTGCTGCATAACAAACTACAACAAAATTCAAGTGACTTAAAACTACCACCATTTATTTGCTTATGGTTCTAAGATTGAAAATTTAGGCTGAGTTCAGCAGTTTTTATCAAAAAAGCATGGTTGAGTTCTCAATTAACCTCTTAAGATCATTGAAAAAATTGAGATTTGAAAACAATAATGCCTCTTTCTGCCTGAGAAATGGGATGTTTAGTGGAGTGAATCATTCCTTAAAAAAAAAAAAAACATGTCTATACACTATGGAAAGCTTTAGGGGAAACACTAGAGTAGACTATCATACTAGGGACACCAGTTTTCTGCTCATTCTTCACCCATTACTGTTTCCCTGTCTCATACATAAGAGACAGGGGTCAGTTATTCCTTTTCCCAGAAAACAGTCTGCTCGTTGTAGACCCTTTCCTTGTTCTCTAGGACAACAAGCCAGGAGCAGGGTAAAAAAAAATAACGAAAAACCAACTCACACACTGCTATTGCTTTACAGCTTATATTAAACAAAATGGTGATAAAGTAACAGGATTCCAACAACATATGGATTCTCACAGCTTTGCCATTCTCCTCTGGAGCCCGCGAGATGTACTACAATAGACGAATCAGAGAGGACAGAGCCCTGAACATCTGAGGCCACGGTCTGTGTGTTTGTTCGTTTGCTTGTTTTAGTATTTAGTCTTACAATCACTTTTGTTTATTTGGTTGCTGATTTGTATGCTTGTTTTAAATATAAAGACAATGACCTTTAACAGAAATTCTGCTATGTCATAGACTTATTTGTAGGTTAGGGAGCTATAAAGTTATTCGGGAAAAGGCAAGTAACAAATAACTTTATAGTAACTCTTCCAAACTTGATTTTCTGGGGTTTTATTTTTTTATCATGGTAAGAATGTCTCACACATGCTCTACTCTTTAAAAAAAAATTTAGGTGTACAAAACAGCATTGTTATCTATAGGCACAATGCTGTACAATAGACCCCTAGAATTTATTCTTCTTGAATAAGTGAAGCTTTATACCCTTAAATAGCAACTCCCTATTTCTCCCTCCTCCAGAGTCTCACTCCTTTTGATCCCATATATAAGCAGAATCACACAATATTTGTCTTTCTGTCACTGGTTTATTTCATTGAGCATAATGTCCTCGAACTCCATGCATGTTGTTGCACATAACAGGCTTTCCTTCCTTTTTAAAGATGAAATAATAGTCCATTATATATAGATAGAGATAGAGAGAGAGAGAGAGAGAGAGATAGAGATAGAGATATGTATATATGACACTTTCTCTCTCCGTCCCCCATCAGTGGACAGTGAAGTTGGCTGTCCCCCCTCTCGGTCATCATGAACAATGCTGCAGTGAACACAGGGGGGCAGTTGTCCCTTCAAGATCCTGATATCAATTCCTTTGAATAAATAACCAGGAGTAAAATTGCTGATCACATGTGGTATTTTAGTTTGAATTCTTTGAGGGGCCTATTTTCCATAATAGCATTATTTCACATTCCCACTAACAGTGAACAAGGGTTCCAATTTCTCTACACCATCCTCAATGCGATGATATTTCTAATCAGAAATTGAAACTATGAAAAACCGTATAACTTATAATAATGACCAGGTTACTGGTCATTAGTAATTACTAAGTGAAGGAAACTCCCAAATATTTTAGAAGAAAAAAATGACTTGCATAACCAGCAGGGATAATCACATGTCCAGTGAGAAGACTAAAAACTGTAAGCATGACAGTTTTTCCCACACATCTTATACATTTCATGCATTGCCGGTCCCAGTGGAAATTTTTAGAAAGACAATTTGGCAGACTATTCTGAAATTCCTCTGGTAAAGTATTTCAAATACTACTAAAAGAAGACAAAAACTAGAAATATGATTTTTTCCTATATTTTACAAAAGCTTTAAGAATTATATTTTAATTTATAAATATTTGATCATTAGATGGTCAAAATATTATGAAATCATTAAAGTGTAAATCTATTGAACTAAATATAATAGTATATTTTATTCATTGATCTTTTTTTTTCCTGAAATTTTTTTCCTTTTTTTTCCTGATCTTTTTTCTACTGAATTTATTGGGGTGATCTTTGTTAACAAAATTGTACAGGTTTCAGGTGTACGATTCTATCACACTCCATCTGAACACTATTGTGTAGTCGCCATCCCAAGTCAAGTCTCCATCTATCACCATTTATCCCATCATACTCCCTTCCACCTCCCACCACTCCCCATCCCCCCCATGTTGTCTGTTGTTGATGCCCATGACTTCTCTCTCTCTCTTTCTCCCTCTCTCTTTATTTTTCTTGCTTAATCCCTTACCACCAGCCCCCATCAAGCCTTCCATCCCCAACAACTGTCAGCTTGCTCTCTTCCTATGAGTCTCTCTATTTTGTCTCTTAGGACCCGGAGGGTATTATGCTAAGTGATATAAGTCAGTCAAAGAAAGACAAATACCATATGATTTCACTCATATGTGGCATCTAATGAACAAAATGAACGAATAAGCAAAATACTCATTCATTAATCTTCTAAAAATAGGTTCACTTGTTCCTAATCTTGAAACAGGGGCTGTGCTAGCTTCTGAGGACTTAAAATAAATAAGATACAGCTCCTGATCTAAAAGAATTTACAATCCTGTGTAAAGACAGGATGTAAATATGCAGTCACAGTACGGTGTTCTCAGCATGCAGGGTTCCAGGGGACCATACAGGAAGAACACCTTGGAAAAAGGCATTGAGCTAAGATTTAACAGATAAAAAAGTGGGTGAAAGGAGGAGATATTGACAGATAAGGCTGGAGAAGTAGTCAAATACCACACCATACCAGAGTCTCTGTACCCTTTCTCCATTGAAACATTAGGCATAGAGGAGGCAGACAACCCACCCAACTCCTTAATTCTCAACAACTCTATTTCTGGAATTACTGTCTGTCTATCTCTAATAGAGATGTGCACAAGTATTCATTCTTCAAGTGCCTTTTCATCAATGCAGGTAGAGTTTGACCAAAAATAACAGCTAGAACTCAGGGCATCAATCATATTTTTAAAAATCAGTGATCACTGGTGAGATCTTATGATATTTTAATGGAGAGAGATTGCCTCGGCATTAAATTATAAAAGACAGTTTTCTTGTGAAGTTTAATGTAAGATTTCCTGAGTCCGGTTTCCAAAAATACAGAAGAGGCAAAATCTTATTTTATAAAATAAAAGTGCTGACCAATCATCTTCCTTTTGATCGCGCAGACACCGATTTGAGGACACCTAACACCCACCGAGCCAAATGAACCGCGGATGGGCCGTGAGCCATTGGAGCACTGCAAGCACCAGCTTAAGCGTCACTTTTGAGCTGATTCCAAATTCCCTTTCTCACCTTGCCCAGCGTGTTGCAACCAGGTCCTCAAAACTGCAACCAAGCCATCCTGTTGTACATCACAGAAGATAACCAGCCCCACACCGAAGGAGGTGTGTGTCCTTTTTCAGCAGGAATGACCAGCCTGTGGTGTGCAGAGCCTCAGCTTTCCAACAGCATGGCTGAAGATC
This sequence comes from Sturnira hondurensis, assembly GCF_014824575.4. Classification (NCBI taxonomy): domain Eukaryota; kingdom Metazoa; phylum Chordata; class Mammalia; order Chiroptera; family Phyllostomidae; genus Sturnira; species Sturnira hondurensis. The sequence goes on from NW_028083443.1 coordinate 3,467,024, forward strand.
ACCAGAGTCTAAGGGGAAAGAAACGGAAGACAGGAGTATGTGTTATTATAGAAGTGGGAGTGCAGGAAAAGAACCACAGAGCAAAGGAGAAAGGGCTGCAGGCAGCGGAGATCCACGCCCCCACTAGAATCCAGGCTCATAGTCATGGTGCACCTGGAGCACGATGGGCAAGACTGGCTCAGAGACCAGCCAAGTAAAGCGTCAAGGCCTGGAAACAGACCTGCCTATTCTGGTGAATCGAGTCTCCTTACCAGGTAAGCACCAGGCTGATTCTCCTGCCTGGTCCCAAACTGTGCCCTCTACACACGTTTTCTAGGTGTTCTCAGGGTGCCTATGCTCAACAAAGAGTCCATGTGTCCTCCTGTACCCCCAAACTGCATCCGGAAAACGCCTTGTTTTATTGGAAGAGAAATCTTTCTGGAACTTAACTAAAGTCAAGAAGCCCCTCAAAGATTGTTACTCTCATTGTTGCTGCTAGCATTAGACACTAATTTTATATCTCATGTGCTAGTACTAGAAGCAAACCCATTTTTTCTTCAGTTTGCAGATTTAGCCTGAATTTTTGACAGTTCCCCCATGTAAGTTACTTTGAAAAATATTATCTAGCACTTTTCCCAGGTCAGCTAATTCTGCTGAGGATACACAGAATGTACAAGGCGGAGTCCTCACCCTGGGGGAGCACCTAGACAAATAAAAAGGCAACAGGGACACCTTTTACGGATCTCATGTCACAGGGAGATGAGAAGGAGAGTTTAAGGACTCAAAAAATGGGAACTTAATTCTGTGCTGTGAGGTCAAGGGAGGCTTCCAAGAGGACGAGCTGCATTCCCTGGGGGAGGAACAGTGGAGGTATCTTGAAGACAGAACTAACTGCAGAGCAATCACAGGGCAAAGCTTCTGGCCTGCCCAGAGGATCCGAGGCAGGTCGACACTGTTGGCTCACCTGGTGTGAGAAGGAAAAGAAAGGAATAACATGAGGGTGGAGACAGAGACAAGATCGTGAAGCTGTTGCGAAGGCTGAATGTTGTCTATCAGCGGGTTCTAAGGAAAGAGTGACGTGACTCACAAAATGAAAGTTATTTTAGAGAACAGAAAGTTATTGTAGAGAAGTTATTTTAGAGACCAGAGGCTAGGGCATGGGGGGATGGGCAAAAGTGGGCAAAGGTGGTCCAAAGGTACAAACTTCCACTTATAAGGTCAACGAGTCACCATACAGCATGGTGACTATAGTCTGAAAGAGTAGATTTACAAGTTCTCATCCCAAGAAAAACATGGTAACTGTGTATGGTGATGGATGTTAACTAGACTTATTATGGGTATCATTTCACAACATATACGTATATCAAATTATGTCGTACACCTAAAACTAACCCAATGCCGCATGCCAGTGACATCTCAATTTAAAATAATTTCAGCAAGAAATTGCATCTGAATAGTATGATAAAAACAAAACGGTAAAATCAATTAGCTGACTAATTTCCAGAATTCACTGAGCCCACCTTGGTAAAAGACACCAAATTTGCCACCTTCGGTTCATGCTCAGATCTGAGTCCCAATTAACGTAACTCTCCATTAACTTCACTCTTTCACAGAGTTAAGTGCATGTAAAAAATTTGCACATTCCTCAAGCCCTCACTGAGGAAGCTGAGCAACATTTGTACTGTATTGGCTGCCCTCCCGATGCAAGGTCTTCAGCCTGTGGCTCATCACCACCATCTTTGGTGTGGCTGAAAACCAAGCAATCTGTATCCCATGCATAATTGATCATAAACTTCAGCCTCAGAAAGCTTTGGGGCCCCGACTGGCATGACTCAGTTGAACATCATCCCGAAAAGCAAAACGTTGTGCTGGTTGATTCCTAGTCAGGGCACATGTCTGGGTTGTGGACCTCCTCCCTGGTTGGGGCACGTGCGAGAGGCAACCAATAGGTGTTTCTCTCTCTCTCTTTCTCCCTCCTTTCCCCTCTCTCTAAAAATAAGTAAATAAAATCTTAAAGTAAAAGAGAGAGAAAGTTTGGGGCATTTAGGAACCTGGTTGATTGATTATGATGGGTATCACACCCATTCATAATGATGGCCAGTACATTCACAGGGCTGTTCTTCACTTTCCTCCTTTTAATTCACTGAGCTGTAAAAAAAAAAAAAATTGTACCACACACTAGTTAAATATATCAAAGAAGACTTTATTTAAAATTATTGCAATAGGGGAGAGAGATTGACCTCATCTGCTGAAATAAAAGGTAAGAGGATTGCCCTGGCTGGGTGTCTCAGATGGCTGGTGTTTCAGCAATGTCCCATACACCATAAGGTTGTGGGTTTGACCCTTGGTCAGGGCACATACTTAGGTTGTGGTTTCCATCCCCAACCCAGGTGCTTACAGGAGGCAACTGATCAATAATTCACTCTCACATAGATGTTTCTCTCTCTCTCACTCTCTCTCTCTTTCTCTCTCTCTCTCAAATTAATAAACATATGCTTGGGTGAGAATTTTTTTTAAGTGAGGATTTTTTTTAAGCTAGGATTTTTTTTTTACCCTGAGTTGCTCTAATGAGAAAGCACTGGAGGACTTTCAGCAGGGAGGTCGTTCAACGTGATTAGGCCATCTGTGTTTGCTAATTGGCCTTTATTGAAATTAGGCTCTTTCCTTCCCACAGAGACTGGAAGATAGGGGTGCTATCTCCTGCTAATGAGTTCAAAGATCTAGATCCCAGGTCCTTAAGAGAGACTTTTCAGGGTCATAGAAGATTTTGTCTCACACAGGCAGAGAAAGAATGGACAACTGCAGGTTGTTTAAAGTAAATGCTCTAAGATAAGGGGAGCTGGGGCCTAGTGAGGAAGAAGTCTGACTCAAGTTTAATCAAACCGAGGGCAACATGAAGGAGATTTCTGTCAAAAAGCACTTCAAATCATAGGAGCAGTGGCATTCTCTGAGGCAGCACACTTAGAGGGAAGCATTGCTTTTCTAAGGCCAGGAGAAGAATTCAGCTGCTCAGACGCTGGAGCTATAACACTGTGTGAGCTGTGCTCTGAGTGCCAAGTCCTGGGCTGTGTGAGTGCTTTTTGTTGAGGAGCAGCCGCGGCCTGTCCTGGTTCTTCCTGATTTCCCCACGTTCATGCAGAAAGCAGAGGTGATTCTGGCTAATGTGCACATGGACAGACTACCCCCTTATGAAGGAGCGCGGCCATTTACTTTTGCCCTAGCAAGATATCTTGCCTATAAAGCTTTATAAGCACATGTGCCAAAATGTCTTCAATTGCACAAAATCAACTCATTTTTTCCAAGACTTATTCACTTATCCATTTATTTAGCAAACACTTATGTGCAAGGCTCTTTGTGAGGCAACAGATGAACCACGAGCTCTCTCCCAGAATAGACGTAAACTGTGTACTGCACCTACAAATCCCACTACCTTCCAGTGACCACAGCTAGCATGATGATAATATGATAATAAATATTGATTAAGTCCTGGCCACTGTGACTCCATGGGTTGAAGTGCTGCCCTATAAACCAAAAGGTTGCTGGTTCAGTTCCCAGTCAAGGCACACACCTGGATCATGGGTTCGGTCTCAGGTGGAGCACCATATACAAGAGGCAACCAACTGATGTTTCTCTCTTTGTTTCTCTCCCCACCCCCAACAAAGCAATGAAAAAATGTCCTTGTGTGAGGGTTAAATAAATAAGGTATTTATTAAATATTTCTGACAAGCCCTACACCCAGTACTTTGCATCATTTATATCATCTGTGTTCACACCAGCCCTGTGACTTCAGTACTATTATTATCACATCACCACTCTAGAGATGAGGAGCCTCAGTCTCAGGGTGGTTACGTGATTTACCCAAGATTAAGTGACTGCTAAAATAAGTAGAGCAGGGACTTGAACCCTGTGTGACTCTGAGCCTGGGCTCCTACTTATCTACTGCCATCCTCCTGAATACTGTACATAGTATCACACATTCTCCTCCTATAACATAGATCCAGCAAGCACACGGTAAGCAATTCAAGAGTTTGGAATCCATATTGTTAGCACGAACGCCCCTATTTCGGGGCAGAGAGAAGAGAATATTTCTAAGATGACAGTAGGATACTAGGGTTGATGCTAAAACTCAGTAAGTTCTCCCAAAGCACCAGCAGGGCGTGCCATTTGGTAAAACAAACAGGTCTGTGCACTGCAAAGGGCGGCGTTCAATTGTGCCGCAAGTCCCCAGCTTCAAACCATGCTGACAGTTTTTACTATATGCACCTATCACCTGCACTAGTATTTATTTGATATTCATCTTTCAGTAGCCCCACTCCATACCATCATAGTGAAGGAACAAGGGGAAACGCAGGTTTCATTTTTGCTATTACAATAAATATAACACAATTAAAATATAAATATTCACCTGTGCACAAAGTTCGTCTCAACTGCCACCGGGGGGAGGCCTGCTTGCCCTCAGTGTTCCTTTGGTTTCCTCTTTCCCACCCCAATCCGGGCATCACTCTACAGCTTCCAGGTCCACCTCTCACTATAGGAAAATGCCCTAGACCTTCCTTACTCTCCTCTACCCTCCATTCTGCCCGCCACTTCACTGCATGCATTGATGAGTACTCAAAGTCCCATTTAGTAAGTCTCCTTATGGGTAACTCACAAAAATTGTCTGATAAAGTAAATCTCCTTGGTGGGTGCTCATAGAGTAAAAGCCATCAACAGCTAGGAATCTGCAATGAGCCAAGCACTGGACAAACGAGCCATGTGATTATCCTATTTAATCTCCATAACAATCTGATAAGGAAGAAACTGGTATCTTTTTTATATATGAGTATGACCAAAGCTTGGACTGTGCCTATAAAGGGGAGTTTAATAATTTGACTCAAGCCCCACAGAGAGTAAGTTGCAGGTCTGTGCACCTGCAAAGTCTAAATCCTCTTACATACTAGTTTGAACACATTTTCTATCCTGTTATTAATGGAAGCCCTATGTTTAGGCCTACATAATATCTCATGGAAGGCCCTGGCTGCTGTGGCTCAATGGGTTAAGTGCCAGCCTGTAAACCAAAGGGTTGCCAGTTTGATTCCCAGTCAGGGTACATGCCTGGGTTGCAGGCCAGGTCCCCAGTGGGGGTATGCAAGGAGTGACCACACATTGGTGCTTCTCTCCCTCCCTTACCCTCTAAAAAAGTAAATAAAATATTTAAAAATATATCTCATAGAAGGATTTTCCTCCCCATCCCACCCACTCATCATCAATACCCTGCTCTGTAGTTCATCTGCCACATGGCCACCCCCCCCCTCACACACACACAAACATCTGATGGCTCAATGACTGGCTTCCCATTGCCCATAGGATATAAAATAAATTTCAGACTTCTCACACAGCATTCACTGCTTATCACAATCTGGCCACAACCTGACTTCCTCGAGACCCTTCCCTCTCTGACGTCACAGGCTCATTACATCTCACCCTTCCTTCAACAGGTCATGCTCCTGTGGCTGTGCCAAAGGACAGCCACAGACATGGCAAGGTCAGAGCCAGGGAAGGGACTTAGTAGTCGACAGACCTATTTGAACCCCACAACTGGACAGGCCACTTAACCTCTCAGAGCTTCCTCTGTTTCTTCACGACATGAAAAAACACCGATGATAATACATCTTCCTTGTAAGAATCTGGCTAAATGGCGGGTCTAAAGCACAGTACGTAGTACTGGGCACTTTTCACAGCAAATGGTGTCTGGCAGCCTTCAGATACAAGTCACTGTTATGTCTGTGCCTATGCTGCCCCCTTAAAAATTGCCTGGGATTATGTTTCCTTCCTCTCTTGATAAATGCTTATTCATTCTTCAAGCTCAAATGTCACTTCCTTGGCAAAACCTTTTCCAATTGCTTCAGATACTGGCCATTCCTCCTTCCTTGCATTTCTGCAGGATTCAGTCCTCACCTCGACTACAATACTTGAAGTTGGCTTTTAATCCTCGGACACTTGTTTCTCTCTCCCATTAAACCATGAACTCATCAGGAGCCTGTGCATCTACCAAGTGCAACACTCAACACATAGTATGCTGACAGATGTTTGTTGAATGACTTAACCTACTTCTTCCTCCCAGACATCATTTGTATTCGAACAATGCTAAAAACTTAGACAGAAATTTGAGGAATCAAAGCAAGAGTAGTGAGGCAGGCTGATAGAAGGTGAGATCTTTCTTCAAAATTTCCAAACACGTACATCTACTCTCTATGCAGAAAGCCCTTTCAGTTCCAGAATTTGTCTGCAAATTATACTGGTCTTCCCTTAAACACATGAGGAAATTTTTGTGACAGGAGAAGATAATGCTTACAAAACCTTTTCACTGTAAACATTGATTATTTATGAACTTTTACAGGAAAGGGACCCTCTGGATGCTGGCACATGGGAAAAGCCATCCCCCCAATTTATAATAAATGAATGTTAGAGTAAATCTCTTCATTAACTAGATGGAGGAAGGAATTTATGCTCCAAAGTAATCACTCGCCTCTGCAGCCGCAAAGCCCCAAAGACTCTGCTTCCTGAACATTCTCTCTAATGGGACGGACCTTTGCTGACCGGCTCAGCACAAGGATGACTGGAGCAGGGAGACTCCATAGAGTGAGCAGCCCAGAGCAAACACACAGCAACACTGCCTGCAAGCCAGCAGGAGGCCTTGGCTGGTGGAAGACCGTCCTTCAAGCAACTGAGGCAGGAGCCCATGCAAGGTGTTAATTTTACATGATCTGGCATGGCCAGTTTATAAATAAATAACAAATGAACATCCCCACGGCTCCTCTCCTCTGGATTTTTGTGTACCTGCCATGGGCCTGGTAACAGCAGGGGATGCCTGGGTGCCAGATTTGGAATTGCTCTTCAAAAAGTGAGGCGGGAGGGAGGGCATGTCTGTCACCAGGACCTGCTAACTTTTGACGCCCACATCACTGGATCCAGCCACCTTAAAAAAAATAGCCAACAAATCTGTCCTCTGTGGTTGGCAATGCTCGATTTAAGATTATCGTCATGAGCTGCAAGAACAAAACACAGATGTTAGAGTTTCAGAAAAATGTACTGTGGGGGACCATTAGTAAAAAATACTGTTTAAAATATATAACATATGTAACTATTAAATGCATAAAAATCCCATGTACCAAGAGGCAAAACATGATGAAAGTTGTTGAATATTTTAACTAGTTATATTGCTGCATAAAACGGTTCTGTGTGGTAGATTTTCTATTGCGGGAGATTTATGAAGTTTTGTCAAAGTGGTAGATCATGCTGAAGTCAAGGGAAATACTAGCACACTTTAGGTTGCTTTCTATTTTTAATTAAGTTTGAACCTGCATCTCTGAGCTTGTGCATATAAATATATGTAAGTGCCGTTGTGATTAACAATAATGCTAATCTATGCACACATTCAAATTCACTCACAAAATATTCCCTCCCACTGTAGAGAACATTACTTAATTGAGGCCGGGTCTGTGTAATCGTAATGAACTGAATGTGGAATGTCGAAATTAGACCAGCATGATTCACCTCGTTCATTTTAACAGCCTAGGAGGCAGAAATTAAACAAGCCCTATAGAGGGACTGACCTGGATTTCCATCCTGCCGATGAGCCATGACAACTAAATGTTACGGCACTTGTCATGTTTGCCCGTGTCAGGGAAGATGGAGGTTGACTGAGCTGGGGTAGTTAACTCAAATTCATTTTATGTGTATTCTGAGGGACTAAGAAGGAAGAAAGTTTCAAAGACACCCTTGAGAATTAACTGAGGTCCGAGTTACTCAGGGTCCAAAATATGAAGTATTAACACAGACAGAGTTAAGGGCAAATAGCAGGTCATAAGCAGTGAAGCCTAATATAAAGGAAGAGGAGAGGGGAGAGAGGAGAGAGAGAGAGCGAGAGAGAGAGAGGGAGAGGAGAGAGAGGAGAGAGAGAAGAGAGAGAGAGAATATGCAAGCAGTAGACTTTCTAGACATAATCCAAGTCCTCTTTCACTATTAGCTCTGTCCATCTCTTTCCCATGTCCATTCTCATGGATCAACCTCTCCTTTACATTTTTATTGTACCTGGATCTATTCCAAATAACCAAGCATGTAATTATATACCCTTCCATCCAGTTCATGTTGTTTGATATGTGCTCATTTCCTTCTTAGCTAGATTTAAATTCTATTCGATGTCAGTAACTACAAACCATGTGTCTCTGTCTCCCCAGCGCCCAGCACAGCATTATGCACATAGAAGTTTCTGTGACTGTTCTTTGGCTGAGCTGATACCAAGTCATTTTTGCCCAGCCTCAGTGATGGATAGTAAGGGCCACCCATGCCTCCCTCCAACATGTCGCATCTACACGTGCTCCAGAGTTCCTACAAAACATATAAACATATAGTCTAAAACACACGAAGATGTTTTTCTCTTTATTATACACTTTTTTCTGTGACTGCTGTTTCATAGACTGTACACACAGATGCAATGCATTTTCTCTAATAGCTGAATATTATTCCATTGAGTGGTTGTAACACAATTTACTCAGTCATTTCCTTCGCTGCCATTTATCCCAACATGATAACCAATATTACGATAAGTAAGTTTGTCTATTTCATTTTATACTTATGATTTTATGTCTTTGTAGATTCCCAAAGTAGAATTATGGACTTAAAGGATATTTTGCAAAATTTAATCATTAAAGGTACCTCTGGTTTACTTTGTCAAAATGTTGTAGTAAGTCCATCTTCCATCATTAACATATTTGAATGTCTGTTTCCTCACAATCTTGATGGCACTGGTAATTATTGACCTTTTTTAATATTTACCAAGAAAAAAAGATTGTGATCAGGGTTAGAGCAAAAAAAATGCTATTTTAGTTTTGTTTTGCATTTCTCTAACTTTCAATGAAGTCAAGTCTCTTTATTGTCATTTGCATTTTTGTATGTAATAAATGCCTTTCATAGTTCCTGCCCATTTTTATACTTAATATATAGGAATTCTCTGTATATTAAGGGTTTTCATTCAGAAATGATGCACATATTTTTCTCCCAGAAAAATCTCCTATGTTTATATCTTGTACGTTCCTCCAGGACAATGACTGTATATTAAGAACCCATCCCCAAATCTCTTCTTGCTAGCAACCCAGGCATAGCATATAATACAGTGTGTCCATTGAGGAAGCCCAATAAGTTTATTCAACAACTTCAACCAACATCAGTCCAAAATGGTCTGGTTATACGGTTAGACTGAGCAGGCAAATACCCATGTGCGGAGTGAAGCGTTCGTGTCCTACGATGTCTGCTGAATCAAGCAAGGCTCTTCCTTTACAGTCCAAATTGGGCTCCAAGGCCAATGCCTCTGCTTAGCCTCAGCCTCATCCCTGCTTAGTTCCAACACAGAGAGGACTTCACCAAATGCCTTGAAGCCCAAAGAACTGAAAGGATATTTGGGAAAAATGGAGGAAAGGGAAGGAGCTTTTGTCATGTGCACACAGACCGGTGCAGCGCAGTATTCTAATCTGGCACAAATCTGCCCACTCTGTGGCAGGTAGGTCCTGTCTTTGCTGATGCATCAAACACAGAGCATTAAAATGCACACAAATGAAGATGTATTAGGGGAATATATAAATACTGCAACCATTTACATGGTGAATATCAAAAGGAAGCTGGTTTTGTGCAGTAGCAAGGAATGTTTCAACAAATTCTAAATGATTTTAGGAATTTGGGGAACCATCTAGGCTGAAGTAGGATATGAAGTGGTTGTTTGAATGAGGTAAGAAAGTAACCAGGAAACTTAGGACATGGGTATAAGGGATGTCCTATCATGGCTCAAAAAGGAAATAAAAGTGGTGGATAAATAAGCAAGGGTACTCTGAAGAAAGACTTTGAAGTTTGAGTTGGGGTGAAGAAGGTTTATACATCCCATCAGAGAGAATGAAGCTTTGGGTCACCATTGTGGAGGCTTACTTACTTTTATCCCCAGCTGACGGCTCCACCTGCATCTCTGACACCAAGTTCCCTTCTGGATGGGTGACGAGGGACCCCATGAGTCCTGGTACCCCAAACCAATACTTGAGGGCAGTCCCTTTGTAAATTAGATACCATTAACTAATTAAGGTATTCCAAATGGAAGACTCTTGTTAATTGATATAGAAAAGGAATAAATTAAGGAATTACACAGAATAGAATATAACAAATGTCATATTTTAAGAAATGTTTAATAATACAGGAAATTACTGAAAATGCTCATGACATGTAGTAAAAGAAAAAGCAGGATATAGAATGTTGTATAGTCTCTGAATTTATTTCAGTAGAGGATGCACATATATTTTGTATATAAAAGTGAAGACGACCTGCCCGATGGCTCAGTTAGTTAGAGCATCATCCCGCACACCAAAGGCTGCAGGTTTGATCCCCAGTCGGGGTGTATGTGGAATACATACACCCAATGTTTCAATGTTTCTACTCAATGTTTCTTTCTTGCATCAGTTTCTCTATCTCTATCTCTCTCAAATCAATAAATGTATCTTTGTATGAGGATAAGAAAATTAATTTAAAAACAGGGAAGAAAAAGATTTTTAAAAATACTCTGAAATGTAGACAGTGGTTAGCTCAATGGAACTTGCCAGTGATTTTTATTTTCTTCTTCACACTTCTCTGTGTATATTTTAAAAATAATTTTAAGATGAGCATTTGGTTTTTTTTAGATCAGCAAAAGCTATTTCAAAATAAGTATCTTTTTATGATAGTACATTTTAACTGAATCTTGGCTAATATGATTCTCAGTCATGTTTTCTCTTTATTTTTTCTTAACCAATTAATCTGAAGCCAAATGTCCACCCAACCCACATGTGGTGAAGATAAAATCAAACAGGAGTAAAAACTGTGAAAGGCACTTTCAGATTTAACTTTAACCACTACATATCTATATATCTGTCTTTACCCATGAAAAAGTTTCATATGAGGAAGGAAGTTTGGAAGATTTCCAAGCAATAACTCACACACTTGCTTCTCACAGTCTGGGGGGTGTGGTTTGAGAGAGACAGGTTGTGCTATAAACTCAAGCATATTTCAAAGTGTTCTTGTATGCCTTGGTACAATATTAAATTAAAAAGTGAATACTTAAGTAGAAATATATGGAGGGATTTTATCACATGGAAAATTTGTGGCACTTTATTATTATTGTTATTATCATTATTATCTGGATTATGATGTCTCCTTATAAAGTTGGGGTACACTTAGCCCTGGCTGGTGTGGCTCAGTGGATTGAGTGCAGGCCTGCGAACCACACGATCATGGTTTGATTCCCAGTCAGGGCACATGCCTGGGTTGCAGGCCAGTTCCCAGCAGGGGACTCACGAGAGGCAACCGTATATTGATATTTCTCTCCTTGTCTCCTTCCCTTCCTCTCTAAAGATAAATAAATAAAATCTTTTTAAAAATTGGGGTACGCTTGACCATGTTTCTGCTCGTCACACTTGCAACATGACACAGGAAAAATGCACAGGTTATTGATGGAAGCTCAGACATACTGAATCACTATAGTTGTGACTAAAAGTCACTAGTAAGAAGAAAAGAAAGGTAGGATAAAATTGTGGGTTTTTTTCACTCCTCTACAACAACATCAAAAGTGGGCCTGGCTATCATAAATTTTGCCTATGTGAAAAATTTGCAAAAACAAACCCAGGTCTTGTTCGTGGCTGTTTCTCAAAGGGTCAGCAGGCTGTGTGTGTTGGAACGAATGGGGTAGCTAGTAAATGGTAGAACCAGAGAGCGAGCTGGGCATTCTGACTCCACGGTGCTCACACATAGGCCTGGCACTATGTAAGGATGAACTAACTCCCAAAAATCTGTGCCATGCTTTCCAGTATTTGCATATAACAGAATCCTGCCTTAACCACAGGAGCTGAATTTCTAATAGCGAAATTTCTGGCACCATTGGAAGTGTTCATCTTACACTGGAGATAGTTAAAAATAGGCTCTTGCTTTTACTTGCCTTCAACTCTTGCCTTTGGTGTAAAGTGAGTTTGAAGGAGTGGCAGAGAGAAATAAGACTTAACTGGGAGTCAGGATACTTGGGTCTGGCTTTAGTTCTGCCCCCAGATGACTAACTGCTCCCGCACAATTCAGACTTCACGTATCTCATCAACAAAATGACAGTCTGGACAAATGATCGCTTGCTTGATAAGTCTGCAACTAGCCCCTAATCTCCCCTGCTCTCTCCTGTCTCCATGGCAAGTGGTGAGAACAAGTAAGTGTGTGTGTGTGTGCATGAGTGTGAGTGTGTATACGTGTGTGTGCACATGCACATTGTTCATATCTATACACATGGAGTAAGATTTGCTCAGAAGGATGGGGAAAGTTAAAAATAGGTGAGTATTCATAAAACTGTATTTAGGCTTCTTGGAAAGATAAAAGAGCTTTTTATCTACAATGGCTAAAATTACAGATAGAAATTCAGTTAAAATTGGCTCTTGTCAATTTTATATTTTCCTTTAACTTCTAATATCTAGCACTTTAAACTTAATGTATCAACACTAATTTAAGCAACACAGGAGAGGGCAAAGACTTTCTGTATTATATCATTTCGCCGAAAAGGCATTACTTGTACCCTCTATGGCCGCTGGTATAAACACTGTTTGCTGGTCTGATTCAGCCCCATGAAAACAGGCTGGGGCAGAAACTGGCCCAGTTTGCCTCTAATGATAGAAATCTGAGACATGTTTTGCTTTGGTCAAGCCTTGGAAAACATAAAGTCAACTTCAACTTAAAGAAAAAAGGTCACAAAGCACACTGTTGTTTCACACACAGTTTGCACTCAATAAACGTTTACTAAGTATATGATAGCAGTGGATCTTTTCAGGATCGAGTCCTGATATCACGTTAAATCTCTACTCTGTCCATGTAGCTGATACAACAGCAGAGTTACCATGAATTAGATAGCAACACTTCAAAAAGGCAGAGTTAGCCTATGGCCAGGAATCAGGCTATATGTCGAAAACACAGGATAAAAACTTTGAAATCTAGCTCTCTCAAGAAAAGATGTTTGCTTTTACACTAACATAATATACCTCCCACTTCAACCACATTTCCCCCCATCGTGATAGCTAACATTTTAATCCTCTTTCACTATAAATTGCTTGTGTATGTCTGTTTAAGGCCACTTGACTTCATAGGACATTCAAACTATAGTTCAAAGACACTCATCCAATCCAATTCTTCTAAACAATGAGCCTCGTTTGACTATAGAAAAAGAAATATTGAAGCACCTTCGGGAGAGGCTTTGAACACTCCCAGGGAAAGAGCACTTTCAGGGGATGATTAAGTACCTTGAAAGCCCCGAGGAGCTTTATAGCTAAGGGTTACCTTCTCACCTCTCAACAGCTTTTTGCAAACAGCATCTTTTCAAGCTTCATCTGAAAGACCAGTGAACAGCAGATTGAAGAATGAGGTCTTCCTTTGTGTCAGATTATAGAGCTCAGCAGTTCTAACCTTTTCGTTCTATTACATTTTTGATCTAAATAAGGAATCACTTATTACCAGAAAATGGTGGTATTCAGATCACAAGCCTCTCATTGAGTTGACTTTGATCCTCAACCATTCGTAGAGGTCTAGGGAGGAGAAGGCTACGTATTTGGAGGGAGTCCTAAGATCCCCTCTTAGAAGATGCCTCTCTGAGCAGAAGACACTTGAGGCTCTGGTCATTGAACCTGTCTCACAACTTCTTGATCTCCATTTTCATGCATGTTATTGTCATGTTTTCCCAGTACCTTGAAGTTTCATTTTTCCAGATGGATGGAATTTCTTCTCCAGGCCAAGAAATAAATAGATTTATTACAAGTTTAATTCAATGTGAATTTTTGACAAAATCACCAAGGGATTAGTTTATGTTCTTCCACTACTGTTTCTTGGAAATTGTCTAGGAAATATTCATTGTATAATAGAAGAAAGACTCCTGGGCATGTTACACAATGTTTTGCTCTTCCCCACGTGGAATTTGGAAGGTCCTTGCTAAAACTGAGCCCTAAAGATGCTTAACATCTTGAGTAAAGTAGCTGGGAAAACTCATTTACCAGCAACATTTAATATATTTTGAATACTCTTTGGGGGGCAGACTGTTTCTTGAGTTCTGGGAAAATCATTCAAATAATCCTTTCAGTTTTCAAATGAAAAGCAATGATGACCTTCCAAAATGGGGACATTTGAGTCTATTGGCTTCGAAGAGCTAAACTAGTCTGGGCAGTAACTGACAGTTGCCTTTAAGTATAGACAGCACTGGATCTCTCTGTAGGTCAGGCTTCCTTCAGAGAAATGCTCACTGTCTCTGCAGCTTGAGTCTTCTCTGCCTCTGTTCTGGGAGTTTGGGAGGGATGGGGGTAAGATGGGAGGGGGAGGGGGAAGGGCGGGGGGAGGGGGAACTGGCCAAGAGATTATGCGGGTGGATCAGTGGCTGTCAGGAAATCTGTACCTGTGAGTCCAAGGCTGAAGGAGAAACTGTTTTCAGAGGAGATGGTGCGATGTGGGGAATGTGCAAATGTTTTGAGTATCTGTATCGGCAAGTGGGACCCCCAAATTGTTACAAGTTCACTATAAATGGAAATGTGACCTTGTTTAAATATTCCCATATGTTATTCACACAGGTTGATTAAAGTTCTATATACATATTACAAACCAAAAGAAATAAAAGATGCCCATTGTTACATCTCTTTCTACCATATTAATATCTGACCTGCTTTAGTGGAGAAGAAAGTATGGTAGTTTTGCATTAATGTGCTGTAGGCTGTATTTAGTCCAATGTGTTAGCTAATTACCTTAGGGGATTTTTTAGTTGTAGACTATCTTTAAAAAAACGCTTGAGTTAAGGGTCTCATTACTTAACAATTATTCTACAATTTGTTATTTATTTATAGAAAAAGATACACTTTTATTTGGAGTTAATTGGCTGTTCAATATATTTATATATAAATTCCTATTACGTGTCGGGAAGCGTGCTCGGTAAGGCCTGCCCTGTAGAAGCTCTCACTTTCTCTGGCAGCTAGAAATGGGTACAAATAATTGCAAGACAGTATGAAAAAGATTGTAATTGAGATCATCACGTTTTCAGGAAGTCCTGAGTAGGCAGGCAGCACCAGGTTCTGGTGTCATTGGGAGCTTGGAGCAGAGGGTGGTGAGAGGTCAAAGCAGGTCTTCTAGAGGTGAGAATGATGGAGTAGCACTAACATGGTCAAGAAGCAAGAGTAAGGTGTTCCAAAGGGGAAAATCATGATTGACAAAGGAGGTCACTATTATGCAAGATGTGCGTGCAGACTGTAAGAGACTTGGTTCCATGAGGGCATCACCCTTGAGGGGACAGCCAGTGGATGAGGAGGTACAAGGGCCAAGCCAAGGCCCATATGTCTGAGAATTTGGAAACAAAGATAAAAGTTCTAACACAGCTAAGTGTAGGGAACCACTTTACAAGATGTGGAAATGTGGCCCAGCATCCATGTGGAAAACCAGTGGGGGGGGGGAGGGGTGAGTCAAAGGACCACACCTGTGAAGTTCTCCCGTGGAAAACCAGGCCTGCATTATACCTAGGCTGCTTTGTGACTTGCCCTTGCTAAAACTCCCTCACCCTGAGTTCAGGCAGAAAATGCTTGCGGCATATCTTGAAAGTAACTTCCTGAAGTCTGTGCTAATTCTCCCAAGGACTGAAGTGCAACCAAATCTGTTACTCTTATTGTTCCCTTGCATTTGCAACATTTTTCCTTGTTAATCTGTAAGAAGTAGTCAGTAACTTCCCTTATATTGCTATCTGTAAAAAGTAATTACCTGAAGCAAACCTAAGTATAGTGAATGAAAATCTTCTTTGATATATGCTATTAGAAAGCCAATAAAAGCTTGTCAAGGCAAGGGTCGGGGCGCTCTCCCCTTGAGGGAGTAGCCAGGCCGTCCCTTTTCCCCCACAGGACTCCGTAGTTTGTGTGAATTTATCTTATCTCATCCATAGCACCTCGGACACTGCGGCCGGTGTCTGCATCAGCCAAGTAGAAATCACAAAGCCCAATGTCGAATATAGGATAGTCAATTCACTTCTGGTATAAACAGCATCTAACACAGTTTGTTATTCATTTTCTAAATCCATAGTGGTTTAAATCCACAGGTAAGTTGTTATAGGCATCATAGGGAACTTGATGGCAATAAAGAGATAACATCTTATTAATATAGGAGTAAGGGGAATAATAAAAAGCAGACTTAAAACCTAAACACTCTTCAGTTTGGGTCAGTTAGTACAGTCTATTCCGTGGATCAAAAAACTTGATAAAAGCCAGAGAGTAAATATTTCAGGTTTCGCGGGTCATACAGAATCTACCACGACTATTCACCTCTAGCACAGAGGCAGGCACAGCTCCTACACAAATAAATGGGGGCGACTCTGTTCCATCGAGGCCTCATCTACAGAGCAAGTGGGAGGGCCATGTTCGGTGCCCAGACATAGTCTGCCAACCCCCGGGCTGACGAGCTCTAAAGGCTGTGCTGTATTATAACGCGAGATCATAATTAATGTTCATAATTATGGCCTTGGCTCAATGAGAGAAGTTTTGTTTTGTTTTGTTTTTAAATATTTTATTTATTTATCTTTAGAGGGGAGGGGAAGGGAAGGGGAGAGGGAGAGAAATATCAATGTATGGTTGCCTCTGGTGTGTCCCCTGCCGGGAACTGCCCTGCAACCCAGGCATGTGCCCTGACTGGGAATCGAACCGCAACACTCTGGTTCACAGGGCCGCGCTCAATCCACTGAGCTACACCAGCCAGGGCGAGAAGTTTTAATCATGTTTAATGTTCTGCATTTAAGAAGTCGGAAAAATGTGTGATGTTAGAAAGAGCCTATCTAGTATTAGAAGAAATTTTGGTGTTTAAGAGATAAACACCAAACTACACAGGAGAAAATAATGGGGAAAAAAACAGTACATTCCCTATATGTTTGCATGGCTGATGTTTTTATTCCTACAAACATCTGTGCTGTATGCATTTGTATTTATATGGGTCTTTTAGACCTGCACTGTCCAGCGCAGTAAGTGCTGGCCACACATGGCCCTTGAACACTTGAAATGTGGCTGATATGACTGAACTCATTTTTTTTGCTTTACTTATTTTTGAGTAAAATTCAAAGTAGGTATGTTAATGATTAAAAAAAACTTTAAAATATTTTTGATGCAACTTGGGTAAATTTTTCCAACATAATTTTTGAAAACATAAATACAGATAAAATATTTCTCATGAAAATTTAGCATCCAATTGAGGTGTGTATTGCATTATATTTCTTTTATACAAAATATCTAACATGTTTCTATTGTATATACTATTGCAGTGGGGAAAACCAACACTTTTTTCTTCTGTATTGGAAGAGTCGAGAGAGATCAGACCACAAGGAGTCTGTGCCACAGCGAGTTAATGGGACAGAGGCGACTAATCCATTGCCCTGCTATTCCAGCTCTTTGCTCATCCTATTGAACCTCATGCCTTAGTAACTCTTAATGGAATCAAATCTCCCCTGAGATACCTTCAAATCTGCATTTTTTGGCTAAATGTGAATTCTGATGTTTGTGCAGAGAGCAGCAGTTGAAATGATCAATTGTTAATTCCCAGGCAATCGGGCCCTTCATTCTCCACAGGCCTCGGGACTGAAGGACTGGTCCAGTACCAGCAGTTCAATCGAACACACACATCTGGATGACCCCCTGAGAAAGATCCAAGGAAATCCAGATTTTCTGTTTGTTCATCTGAGAATTTTCCCACATAAGCTAAATGTATAGCAGCAGCAATGAAACCAGACCCAGGCATCCTGACTCCCAGGAAGGTTTTCTTTCTCTCTGACAATTTTCATTCAAAGCCAATTCATACCAAAGGTAAAAGTTGAAGGCAAAAAAAAAAGCAAGAATCTATTTCAAATGTTCTCCAATTTGAGATGTCAGCCATATCATTTTTTTTATGATTGCACCTACGTGTTTCTCCTGCTAGACGCCAAGAACTGATCATCAAAACGTTGCTAGGCTGCAGAGTCTGAGCACCAGCCAATCAGAATGAATGCTGGCAGAGCTGGGAGGGAAGTTTGGGCATCCGCCTCATCTCCAAGTCCTATCACTCCTTAACTCCCACCTTGTTTGCTTGATAGTCCATGCCTAGAGCTCCAGGTGACCTCTGGAGAGCTGCACCGAGCCTGCAGGCACTTTGACAGGAGCTCTGGTATCCTTTCCAGCTCTCCCAGATCCCCTGACCATGGTTGTGGAGTTGGCAGTCGTTGTCCCAGGTCTTCACTTCCTGCTATGGGCCTTCTGCTAAACTGCTCATCACACAGAACCATCACAGCACGGCCTGACCACAGGCTACCATCATGATGACTTTGCTGATGACTGTCCGTGTCTGTCCCATTAAGCTCCATCTCCTACCTTCACATTGGCTGCAAATCCATCTTTGGGTGCAGGACTTGAACCCAACTGTCCTCCTGGAGGCCTGTCCCCATCCTTCTCACTCTCTACTCTCCCCATCCCTACTCGCTGTCAGGCCAAACCTCAACCTCTGTGCAGTCTGAGGCTACCCACACTCTAACAGAACCTCTCAGTGTATGAAGATGTCCCCTGTGTTCGTGTATCTCCCTTCCCTGTTGCCTGGGGAAGATAAATAAATAGAAATGATATTTCACTTGGTGGTTACTCTCCACATGTTATATCCCTTCTATATCTGTGACTTAACAAGAAAGAACTATAGTTAATAATACCATATTATATATTTTCAAGTTGCTAAAAAGAAATCTTAAAAATTCTCATCATAAGAAATTTGTTACTGTGTGTGCTTATGACTTATTATAATCACTTCACAACATATACACATATTGAATCATTTCATTATATACCTAAAGCTAATATAATGTTATATGTCAATATATCAATTTTAAAAACTAAACAAAATTTAATAAAAAACTTTTAAAAAATGTTTTTTCTGAACTATCTGTCATTAACAGACTTGATGAACAAAGACTCAGTGGTGATGCCTCCATTTCTTGGAATATTAACATGTACAGCAAAAATAAATGAACTACAACTGCCTTTACCAACATGAGTCAATTTCACAATCATACGTGGCATTAAGGAAGCCAGACTCAAAACAATACCTTTGGTATGATTCCATTTACATAAAGCTCAAAGAAGCTAACACTAAACTACTACGTTAGAAGTCAGAGCAGTAGTCACCTATAAGAAAGAGGAAGAGAAAGGGGATTATGGGGTGGTTCAAGGTGGGGATTCTGGAGGCTGGCAGGATTCTGTCTCTTGCCTTGGGAGGTAACTACTAGGGGGAGTTCACTTTACGACAATTCACTAGACCATACACTTATAATTTGTGCATTTTTCTGTAGGTGTGTTATGGCCCAATAAAAAAGTCATGAAACCTGTTTTCTAATAAATAGGAAAATAAAATAGATTATACTCATTATTCAGTGACAATGGCTAATGTTTCTCCGTTGTGGAATAGGTAATATGTACCACCTTGATTTGATCTGAGGAAACCCACCGACACTTCCAATGGGGCTGGAAATTTCACCTTCAGGAAGTCAGCCTTTGCAGTGAAAGCATGATTCTGTTACACTGGTAGAAAGTATGTCACAGGTTGTTGGTTAGTTCATCCTTATACAGTGTCAAGCTTACCTGTGAGGGCTCAGGAGCCAGAACGCCCAGTTCACCTTCTGGGTGTACTACTCACAAGCTGTTTCAGACACTTTTCCTATATAACAAACCACCCCAAAACCTCATGACTTAAAACAATAACCATTTCCTTCTGCTCGCAGATTCTGTGTGTCAGAGATTTCTAGAAATTCTCTTCTTGGTGGTTCTTTTGCTCCTGGGAGTGTTGACTAAGATCACTCGGGGATTCTCTGTCGGCAGAGTTGCTGGTCAGGAGGGTGTGAGACAGCCTCATTCACAAGTTTGGTACTGGACATGAAGTGACTGAAAGGCTCAGGTGGCCAACCAGAGCAACTACACATGACCTCTCTGTGTAACTGGTCTGTTCCCAGCATGGCAGCCTGGGGTAATCAGCACATGCGACACGTGGCAGTTCAGAGCTCCCAGCACAAGTGTTTTAGTGGTCAAAGCGGAGGCTCCATCGCCTTACATGTTCGAGATGCAGAAGCCAAGTCACGTCACATCAGCCCTACTGATAGATAAAATGGTCATTAATCCACCCAGATTCAAAGGGAAGAGAGAGAGACCCAACCCCTAATGGGAAGAATGACAGGATGAGCGACCTCACTGCGGCCATCTGTGAACATTATCATCTACCTCCCTTGCTGTGTGACTTTTGGTAAATCTTTTAAACTCACCAAGACTCAGTGACGTCATCTGTAAAATGCTGATAATAATAAGTAGCCCCCTCATGCAATTACTTTGAGGACTGATGAATGAGATATGCATTAGGTGCTTACAGATCAGGAAACATCATTTATTTACCTCCCTGTAAGGCAGCAGGAGCTGAGAGCGGGGAGAGAGAGATGGTGCTAGAATAAAAGTCCGAGGGCGGGCTCAGGTAAAAGGGCACAGAGGGGAGGGACAGGCAAGTTGAACAATAAGGGGTATTTCTCAAGAAGGCAAAGTGGCTTGGAAAACAATGTGAGCAAGAACAACAACAACAACAAAAAAAACCTTCCCAATTTTGGCTAGAACTGGCCTTGTTATTTTGTCAAGCAAGCAGTGGGAGATGGCTTATTTGTAAAAATCGCTTTCATTAGAAACATCAGATTGTCTCCATTCCCGGGGCTGCCAAGTAAACATGAAAGAGGGACCCTGCTTGTGACACCTCCTGACACTGACCACAACGAGTAATCTTTCTTAAGTCCCTGAACAAATGAATACCAACCTTCCTGGGCCATGGCGGTGCCCTGGGATTTGCCACAGAAATGGAAGGACGTAACAAACTTTAAGTGAAATAAATGAATGTCTTCCAAATAACTCCCAGATGAGCCAGGAGATGGGGATCCATGTTATGGGATGTTTTATTAATACTTAATGGAAAGGGCCAAAAACTCTTTGCCACTTTGTATCTGTGACATAGATCTATTCAGCAAATGACGAAAACAGAGGCTATATAAATTAACTCTTTGCACGGAACTCACAGAAGATTTCTACAGAATCTGGTTTAGTAAGCATGAGGCATCACTAGGTGACAACAAATTAAGTGTTTCGTGCCATATTTTAACTGCAAAACACGCTATTAGATGTATGAAATGGATGAAAGAAAAGTGGATAATAAAAGTTTTTGCAGGTTCTCTACATAGATTTAATGCCACGCTTTTGGCTTGTCCATAAAGAGTAGTTATTAAACACCTACTGAATAGTGAATTGGAATTGTGGCGAAGCCATAGCTTCTCTAGCCTTGCTATGAATATACAAATTTGAAAATGGCAAAGTCATGCTAATTGTAATTCTGTCCTGGAGAAGCTGATTGTAATCTTAGACTTCGAGGTTTCAATCAAATGAACAGGGCAAAAAAGCTACAAATATTTGCTTAGTTTCTACCACGGGCATAGGCCTTCCTATGTATAGTGGGATATAAAAAGTTCCAATCAGTAAGAGGTAATTGCTATTGTCCTGAGTATCACAACTAGTGGAGGAGACAGAGACGTACATCAACAACTCAGCTCATAAAGATCAAATACTGTAACAGAGACAAAAACGTCCTTCATTGGGGATATTTGGAACCATGTGATTCATTCCAACAGGAGTGTAATGAAGAGATAAGGCTTATTGAAGAAAGAAGAATTTGAAGGGGAACCTTAGAGAACAGGCTGTTCTTTGAAGCAATATCTAAGGATTAAGAATATCCAAGTAGAATGAGCAAATTAAGTGAGTTCTAGAAGAATATTACAGTTAAGGAGGAGGCTCACTACACTATGAGGTGTTGTTTTTGCTGTTTTTTAAGCTATTCTGATATATTTCTCTTTTTTTAAGATTTTATTTATTCATTTTTAGAGAGAGGAGAAAGAGGGAGGGAAGAAGAGGGAGAGAAACATCGATGTATAGTTCCCTCTCATGCACCCCCTACTGGGGACCTGGCCCACAACCCTGGCATGTGCCCTGACTGGGAATCGAATTGGGGACCCTTTAGTTCACAGGCTGGCACTCAATCCACTGAACCCCACCAGCCAGGCGCACTATGAGGTTCTTAAAGTCAGGAATGGTTTGTTTTTGTTTAATTCCAACACCTGGCCGGCACATGACAGAAACTCAAGATATATTAAGTAAGTGAACAAGGCCTTGGCAGTGGCTAAAGATAAAAGGATGGATAGAGGCCAAAAAATGGGCGAGGGGGTATATTTGAATGTCCAGTGCAACAGTTCAGACCTTATTTAGACCGATAGATTAATGCTGTAGAGCACAGGTGGCAAACACAAGGCCCATGGGCCAAGTCAGACCCTCCACTTGGTTTCCTCCGGCCCGGCACCTTGTTTCTACCCGGCAACAGCACTGAGCTCCTTGCCCTGACTTAAGGAGCAGTTCCATTTACACAGTCCTAACATTAGATTCGGCCCTTAGAAGGCAACCTCGAGGCTGATGGGCCCCCGGTGAAAATGAGTTTGACACCCCTGTGTACAGAGCGTGGCACATGATAAACGAGAGGAAGGACAGGGGCAGAGATGAACCTGTTTTCTGTTTATTTCCCACCAGCTGGGCTTACTGTCATGAGGAGTGTTCAGGAGTGCTTGCCTAATTCATTCAAATACAAGAATGGTATAACAGATTAAAAGGTAAGTGGTCATGATTCCAACTCTGTAGATGGGTTTTCTCCGCTATAATTTTAAACTTTTCAGGACTTAATCCAATGCATCTTTAAAAAGAGCTAATTGTGATAATATAAGCCTTGAAGACACATGGGGGGGGAAAAGCACTAGAAAAAGATCAACTCACTTCCTATAAGTATAAAAAGGCTAAAAAATGAAAACAGTAAACAATACTTGTGGTAAATAAGACAAATTCAAGTATAATAAATTTATAGTATAAAGAGACCTTCACTTTGGTAGAAAAAAATCCTAGGAAATAAATTAATTAATAATCAAAAGACTAATATAACTAAGAGATGACTCGCACACAAACACACACAAATATAAATCAAAATGGGAAATGTTCAACCCAAACAGTAAGAAAACAGATGCATGTTAAAACAGTTAGATGCCATATCTATTAGGTTAACAAAACCTGTACTTCAATGGCCCGTTATGCCAAGGTTGGAACAAAACTGTTATATTTATACGTTGTAATGGCAGTATTAATTGGTGCAACTGTTAGAATTCTATTTGACAAAATATACTAAGAGTTATAAAAATTGTGAATCACGTTCACAGGACTTGACCTAAAAAATCCAAAAGAAGGGAAATTTATAGACTCAAAGAAGCTGATTTCACAATAACAATAACAGTGAGAATTTGAGAAAAGCAAGGTACAATTAACAAACAATTACTGAGTGGCTCCCTACACCTGGCTCTGTGATAACAGTGACGGCAGCAAAGAAGGAACAGTGGCTGCCATTTTGAACTCACCCAAGGCAGAGCTTGCTGAGCGTGTTTAAAAGTAACAGTTATTCAGAAAAAAAAGAAAAAGAAGAGAGGCTATGTACCTGTCTTGAGCCACACACTCCTCTAACTTCTAAGGCCACTCTTCTGAACATGGGAAGCCCCTCAGAATTACTTGCAGAGCTTTTCAAATATATGCACATCTAAGCCCCACCATCAGGAGAGTCTGACTCAGTCTACCGATTTCGGTTGGCTTTTTGAATCAGTTAACAACACTGAAAATACGCAAAGAAAATACGCAAAGAAAATACACTTCCAAACACATGTTTCACATCACTAATCAGACCATTATTCTTATTAAATGCTCTATTAAAGCATAGTTTTGCACAACCATGGAAAATTCAATTGTTATAAAATTTTGCTTCCATTCATAGGCTATTGGTGACTGTAAATCATTGATTTGTTGGATGAATGTTGAAAGTCTTTAAATTACTTAGAAGGTGTTACCATAAATATAAGAGGTAAATTTTGTACTAGCCATGATAGCAATGAATGACTGAACTCCAAACAAATTTTAATGGTTATCTTTGCTTTTACCACTTTGGGAAATTTAGTGTCTATTATTAAAGTTATTCATAAAAATATATAATTAAGAGAACCAACTGAATGGAAAAACATATTTGCCAGTGGTACCTTAGACAAGGGTTTACTCTCCAAAATATATAAAGCACTCACATGACTCCACTCTAAGAAGACAAGCAACCCAATTAAAAAATGGGCAAAGGACTTGAACAGACACTTCTCCAAGGAGGACATACAGAGGATCCAGAGACACATGAAAAGATGCTCAATATCATGAGCTATCAGAGAGATGCAAATTAAAACCACAATGAGATACCACTTTACACCAGTCAGAATGGCTATCATAATCAAAGCAACAAACAACATATGTTGGAGAGGGTGTGGGGAAAAAGAGACCCTAGTTCATTCTTGGTGGGATTGCAGACTAGTACAACCATTATGGAAAACAGTATGGAATTTTCTAAGAAAACTAAAAATGAATCTGCCTTTTGACCCAGCAATTCCACTGCTAGGATTATATCCTAAGAAACCTGAACATCAATCCAAAGGAACCTATGCACCCCAATGTTCATAGCAGCACAATTTACAACAGCCAAGAGTTGGAAGCAAGCTAGGTGCCCATCGGTAAATGAATGGATCAAAAAACTATGGTACATTTACACAATGGAATTCTATGCTGCAGAAAGAAAGGAGCTCCTACCCTTTGCAACAGCATGTATGGAACTGGAAAGCATTATGCTGAGTGAAATAAGCCAGGTGTTGAAGGACAAATACCATATGATCTCACCTTTAACAGGAAGCTAAACAACAAAACAAACAAGCAAGCAAAATATAACCAAAGACACTGAAATACAGAACAGGCTGACATGGAGCAGAAGGGAGAGGCGAGGGAATTTCAGGGGAAAAGGGGAAGGATTTATACAGGAACAAGTATAAAGGACACATGGCCAAAAACTAACAGGGGTGGAAATGGGAGGGAGGTAGGGAGCACTGGGGGGGTGTGGGCTGGGATGGGAGTAAGACAGAAAACTGTACTTGAACAATAATTAAATTTAAAAATATATTAATATATATATATATATATATATAACTAATCTGAAACTAACATTCCTTCCTTCTCTCTCTCACTCTTCCTCCCTCTCCTTCCCTCCTTTTCTTCCATGCCTTTCTCCCTCTGGCCATTACATGTGATCCCCACAAGGAAATTCCATTTTGTCTGTACTGTGTAAAAGTACTTTCCTAACTATTCCATTTTCCCATACTATAATTCTCCAGTTGCTTCAGATGAATGCAATATTCACAAATCCTAATTGGTTGTATAATAGGTGCTGACAGCATATACAGTATTAAGCCACTTCTACGCCACCTATTTTCAGTATGCAAATCAGACAGAAACAAATGTTTGGCCCCAGCTGGGCAAAATGTCCCATTTAGAATTCTTTTCCTCTTCTTTGTTCTTTGATGTTCTGCAAATGAGCTTTAGAACTCCACTCTTCACACAATTCAATTTTACAGACCCATTATCTGAGATATAATGTGGAGGTTAAATATATCAGGGCAGCCATTATGTGAAAATAATTAACAGTAATGAATAATGCACTAATTCCACTGATGAGAGATGGTTATATGTGTAATGAAGTGTTGGGGCAGGCCTGACAAATGAAATTAAAATATTTAAACACTGTTTTATGATATTACTTTGCTCATATAATTTCCTTTACCTACAATGAGCCACTTGGATTATCGTCATTATCTTGACAGCTCTGAAGGATGAAATAGTGCAGGTTAATGTGACAGCGATTAGTCAGAGGGAAAATCCATCACCCAGGGCAGAACAGGCAGAGGCGGGAAGGGCCGCCTCCCTGCCCTGTTTCCAGCCCGAGAAGAATGATACTATCAACATCACTTCAATATTAAATGGATAGAATTATCTTGTCATTCAGTTACAGCCTCTGAAGAACTACCTATTTGTACCTGCACAAGAAAGGTCAGCCCTTCTTAATCACCCATAAAAATATGTTGATGGATTCTTTATATCAATAATAGTGACAGGAACAGGGACAGGAAAAAAGCATGACAATTTAAAAGCAAGAAGTTTCTCCCTCAAGTCCTTGTAGTTTTTTTCCCTTACTGATTTCTACTCATAATCAAATTGAATTTCAGAATGCAATCTGTTGAGGACACTGTTGCCTGCTTACTCTCTTTACTCTGTGAAGTGATTACATCAGACTGCTATTTTTAAAGCAAACTCTCTCTCTGCTGAACTTTATCCCACGAATAGTCTTTGGAACAATTATTCCTAAGATTGTCATCTTTCAAGATGCAGCAAGTTTAAAATTTTAAAGCCTGGCGGTGTGATAATCTCACTGTTCTTCATTAAAGTTGATTCTAAAATTCACTCTAAAATACATAATGTGAGATTTCATTGGTAACATGAGTGGAAATTATTGCATTACCAATATTCACTCATATTGTCACAATTGTAGTTTATAAACTACAATAGGGATGCCATTGCCAGATCTTTTATCTATATAAAATACCTAAAAACTTAAAAACCTATTGTGTACTTTGTTTTTCTTTTCCTTCAAGAACAATTATGAGTGAATGAAGAAACTGCCGCAATTAGAACACTCTTCCAGGGACTTGTGGTCCAGAACTCCCTTTGCCTTTGGTTACAAAATGACTTGCTTTGATTCTGCTCCCATAAGAGTTTTAAAAAAAAAAAAAAAAAGGACACGCTCATTAAAGAATAGGGCTTAACTTATGCTCCATCTTCCCTTAACTAGTAGCAATATATTGTAACTCCTCCTGTGCAGCAACGCATCATTATCTGGAGTGCAGAAAATGGCATGTTTCATTTGCTAATATTTAAAGTTGAGTTTGAAAGTCCTTTTCCTGTATTTCAAGCCAGAACTCATTTCCAAAAGAAAAAGAGCATCAGTTCTCCTAACATTGGAATGGGATAGCACATCAAGGAAAGAGCCACGTGTTCACAAGCACCCTTCCAATTATAAAATGCATGGTTTTTTTACATTGTACTCAGTGTCTCCTATTCTGCAAACACATATATAGCAAGAGCATAACCATCCCTCACTTCGATGGAATAGATGCACATATACCAGGAAATCCTCACTTGTGGATTGAAATGCTCATTTTTATCTGAGCAGACAATCAAATGTTATGGAGATTCACAAGAACAATAAGATAAAAACTCTGTTAACAGTGATACTGGGGGAATAAGATACTACTTGTGTAAAGAGTAAGATTAATTATGTATCATAGTGTATTCATAATCAAACCTGTAGTTATGTCAAAATAGCAAGACTTGTTATGTAAGGGGTAGTGTTGTAGTTACTCAATAGATTTCTGTAGATATCTAATCAAATTTGCAACATCATTTCTGAATACTAATTAATTACCAGCTCCTATTGCCGCCTCAGCTATCCTTAAAAAAAAACAAAAAGGAGAAAAAATGTGTACCACTCAAAAACAATCTATATGAGCAAACTTAAGAAGTGTATGACATCATGTATAATATATGTCTCTATCCCAGGAGGAAACAATTCCTTAAAATAATATGTCCCTTCCCTGAAAATAATATATCTCCTTCCTGTACTTCTTGTATTTGTTTTGAAAAAAAATTACAATTTACTTCAATTATCTGACAATGAAGTGCCTCAGTAATAAATCTAACATTAAAAAATCATTTCCAGCAAATTACTCCAATAAAATCAATGGAGGTCAGGCTCAGCTGTAGCAACAAATAAATGACATGCTATTGACAAGCTGGATAGACTTAATTGTCATTTATAAAGGTTAAGGGGATAAAACAATCTAATAGAAAGCAGTTGTTTCCTAAACAAAAAAAGGAAGTGAGTGAGATAAATCAAGAGGGTAAGTAACAAGGGAACAGCCTAGTCCCAGAGCAAAAAGTAAAAGTAATTCTAAGTCTCAGCAGCGTGTGCGTTTGATTTGGTCAATATTTATCTGCTTCAGGGCTGCTTTGTGATCTCTCTACCTTTTATATATTGAAGTCATGAAACAGATTTCCTGCTAATAGAAAATGAAGAATTGATAAAATTGAATAACAGTAGCCAGGTTAAAAGCAGTCTGACCCATTGCAAAATTCCAGGAGCTGCTTGCGTCTTTGAGAAAAGCAAACACTGAGAGAAGACAGCTTAGCAATCTCTGCCGTGAGAGTGGCTTGCTCGTTGTAACAGTGCTGCTCTTCACCAGACATAAACTTAGATTCTAAACATCCACATGTTTAAAAGTCATGTTTGGACACACTGCGAAACATAACCAAATAAATCTGCAAGGATCGTCCCAGATAATAATTTCCCTTCTACGGGTTACAGCAATGTTTATAACGGCAAGGGTCAGAGAGCATCGTCTGCGCAGACGTCTCAGCTCTGTGCAGATGTCCCAGCACAGGCTCTAAAATTTGCCTTACCTGGAAATGTCCACGGTCCTTTCTCTGACTCGTAAATGGGTTCACAGATACTGCTCGAAGGGAAAAGGGAACATGTGGGAGTGGTCCAGCTCTCCCGAAACCCAAGCTCCACAGAAACTCTAAGAGTGAAAGGACCATAGATCATTGAATCCAACCACTTCATTTTTCAGCAGAGGAAATGCAGAAGCAGAGAGTAGAGAAACTTCACCTGAGGGCCAAGGTCAGAACTATCCACAGGTTACCTGACTCATAGGGCAATGTTCTTACCACACTCTTAGCCTTGACCTAAAACGTTAAAGGGGCAGAAAAAGTATTATCTGCTTCCAGCGAACAACTGTTTTATCCAAGTATATGATCTCGTATTCGCCAGCATACACACAATTGTGTTCTTTATTGGTTAAAAGAGCAAGGATCAAGTTTCTCAAATGAAACACTTTTATTCTCCCCAATTTTGATCCGCCAAAAGTTGGCAACTCCAAAGTTGGCAACTCCAAAAGTATCTGGCCCTTTCTCACATGGACACCCAACCACTACCAAGGCAAGAAGGGAAGAAAAAAGAAGAGGACAGAGGAAAAAGGAAAAGAAGAGACAGAACAGGAAAAGGAAGTCAGGAACTTCAAATAAATGTGGATTCTAAAATTGATCTGTCTTAAGCCCTTTGCAAAAAAATAAATAAGCAAATAAAAATCATTCCACAACTAAAGAATTGTGAATTTTATGTTTTCTAATACCTTAAAATTACTTATGTTTATCTTCTAGAACATTTTTTAGAGAAAAGTGTAAGATAAAAAATTTAACTTTATTCAAAAAGACAAATAAAAACATAAATGTGATATAATAACATAACTTAATCAATGCAGCATGGATTCAGTATTTTATTTTTTTCTTAATGAGTTCCACCTATGTTGAGAAGCTAAAATCACTAAGCCTCTCTCAATTATTAATGAAAGAATAGTTCATCAAAATTCAAGCATTAGTTCCCAATACATATTCTTTTGCTAATAGAGCCCATTTCATATACTTTTTATTTATAATCACAATGTTAAAATAAAACCACAAAAGTATTTTTATGCATCAAAGGCATAATTCATAATAGTCAATGGGGCTTCAGTATTAAATATTACAGTTGGGGACCATTCAGGAAAATTTGGGGGCAGCAACTGCTCTTTAAGAGAACTTTACCTTACACCTACACCTAGGGAGTATTTTCCTGGAGACAACCAAAGAGGCAAGAGGAATTTATTCTTAAAATGAGAGCCATATTATAAATTTTGAATACCCTAAAGTAATACATCTTCTTCGTCTGTAGAAAACTGAAATTCTGCAAAGGCTCAAGAGAGCTGAGGAAAACTTCTGACTCTCAGTAGCCTTGTTAGTCCTATCTATAAAGTGAAAATGAAAATTATTTTTTCATTTTCCTATTTCAGTTGGACTTCATAAAGTTGGGTAAGTCCAACTGAACTCACTGCATATAGCAGCATATCAGGGCTAAAAACATACAGAAAAGCTTGTATAAGTTTCAGGAGTAACCGCGATACCTTAGTTGCTTCCACTTTACACCCCTGATCAACAATCCACTCCCAGAGGTTGTGGGGGAAAAGGGACCCTAGTTCACTGTTGGTGGGATTGCAGACTGGTACAACCACTATGGAAAACAGTATGGAATTTTCTAAGAAAACTAAAAATGAATCTGCCTTTTGACCCAGCAATTCCACTGTTAGGAGTATATCCCAAGAACCCTGAACACCAATCCAAAAGAACCTATGCACCCCAATGTTCATTGCAGCACAATTTACAATAGCCAAGAGTTGGAAGCAACCTAGATGCCCATTGGTAAATGACTGGATCAAAAAACTATGGTACATTTACACAATGGAATTCTATGCAGCAGAAAGAAAGAAGGAGCTCCTGCCCTTTGCAACATCATGGATGAAACTGGAAAGCATTATGCTGAGTGAAATAAGCCAGGTGGTGAAAGGCAAATACCATATGATCTCACCTTTAACAGGAACCTAAATAATGAAACAAACAAGCAAGCAAAATATGGCCAAAGACACTGAAATATAGAACAGGCTGACAGGGACCAGAAGGGAGAGGGGAGAGAATCACAGGGGAAAAGGGGAAGGATCCACAGGAACAAGTATAAAGGACACATGGACAATAACTAAGGTAGGGGTGGAAATGGGAGGGAGGTGGGGAGCACTGAGGGGGGTGTGGGCAGGGCTGGGAATATAAGACAGAAAACTGTACTTGAACAATAACTAAATAAAAAATAATAATAAAATGGCTGATGGGGGAAAAAATCCATTCCCAGACAAACCCACAAGAGAACCCATTGTATGAATTGAGAGCATTTTGCTGTCTGCAATTCAACCATGTCAATATAAAAATTTTCAAAACTACAACTCAAGCATTGATTTCTCCCCAAGATCACCACCACTTTTTGATTTCTACCAAGGTGATTGTGAAATCAACCTTGGGAACAGAAATTATCAGCTTCGCCCAAACAAATGTCTACTGGAGAATTCTCTATTTTCCTGATGATACTATTATGCTGACTTGTACTCCTCCATCCTTTTCTCTCCACCCAAGCAATCACACACTACCAATTCCTATTAAAAGTTGCATTATTGCCCTGACTAGTGTGGCTCAGTGGATTGAGCACCAGCCTACAAACCAAAGGGTCACTGGTTTGATTCCAAGTCAGGCCATATGCTTGGGTTGCAGGCCAGATCCTCAGTGGGGGGCGGGGGNCGCCCCCTCCCCAGGGGGGGGGGGGGGGCCTGAAAAGCAACTACACATTGATGTTTCTCTCCTTTCTTTATCCCTCCCTTCTCCTCTGTCTAAAATAAATACATATTTTTTTTAAAAAGGATTGCATTATCATTAGCACATTTCCCTTTCTTTTTATTTCCACCCTACCAATGTGGTTTGGCTTTCATGGCTTCGTAACGAAGCAATATCCCAAGAGACTTGCCTCCACTTTTTCTCCACCCCCACTCTACCCTGCACATGCCTTCAAGGTTTTGTCTTCACTACAGAATCCAAATATGTCAGTCTACATTTCAAATATGACCCCCTTCTTTCCCAACTAACACAAACAATTCCCTCCCCACCTTGTACCCCCAGGAACCATGTTCCTTGCCATGCACCGTTCCCCGGACACACCTTACAAGTTCCCTTCTCAGCAGCTGGCCCCATGTGATGGGGATCTGTGCACTGTATAGGTCAACTGGTTCTGGGATGCCTCCTCCGTCTCTCCCCACCCAAAACTCATCCATTCCTCAAGGCCAGCTAAATGATCTCTGCTCAGTGGGGCTTCCCCTATTCTCTACTCAGAAATGGTGACTTATTCTTGTATTCATTCAAATTTACTTAATGTATGTCTACTATGTCAAGGATACATCTTTAGACACCAAGAGAAGAGGAAATGGAAGAGCTTAGAAAAATCTCTTAAGGTTATAGAGCTATCAGGTAGACAAGGCTGGTTCTTAAATACCTCTCTAGTTTAAGGCAGAAGCAAGAAGCACTAAAGGAAAGAGATGCTAAGCACCACAGAGGCCCAGAGAAGGGAGGGAGCCCTTTAGCTGGACAAAGTAGTAGTGACATCTGCCCTTGGACATGAGGGACAGGCAGAGTTTGGGCAGGTGGATATGAGGAAACAAGACATTTTCTCTGGAGAAAACTGGCACAAGGGCGCTTTAATAAGTTACAGTATGTGTGAAGGGCGGGGCTTTTCTAGAAATACCTTATACTATTCTCCCTCAGGAGGTAACCATATTTAGAACCATATGTGGGGGGCTGGGTGAAAAAGGCAAAGGGATTAAGAAGTACAAATTGGTGGTCACAGAATAGTCACGTGGATGTAAAGTACAGCACAGGAAACATAGTCAGTAAGAGTGCACTCACACCATGCACTGCCAGTTGGGTACCGGAAATGTTGGAACACTTTGTAACCTATGACCGTCTAAACACTATGCTGTCCACCTGAAACCAATACAAAGCAACAGTGTAATTAGAAAGAAAATGTGTTTAATTTAAAAAGAATTATATATTGCACATTGTAGTTTTCTTAAATTGTAAGTCTCAGGAATAATAATAGTTTTATGAAATAAAATCCATTTATGTGCCCAGGATTTTATATGATTGTCCTTACTCTGCAAATGTATCAGCCCCATCTTACAGATGAGAGTGTAAAATGACTTAGCTAAGACCACATATTTATTATAGAAGTGGAATTTGAACTTAAGCCAGTTGGATTTTTAAAAGGTAGGTAATAGACCATAAATTACTGATTATACAAAGATAAAAAATACGTATAATCCTTACATTTGGGGAAATCTAGGTCCAGTGGAAGGGAGACCAATGCTCAGTACTGTTAGGTGCAGCCTTATATTGTAGGGGATGGCAGCTACAACAGCATTGTTTTTACTGTCTTACTTTAAGCCTTTGTCTTGTCTTGGTAATTATAAAACAATCCTAACTTTTCTGCTTGCTACAGCTCCAATTCTTCATGCTGCCATCAGGGACAGCTGTCTAAAATACATATAAAAATATGTCTCTTCCCTGCTCAAAAGGTTTTGGGGACTCTCCATCACACATAAGATAAATTCTAAATCCCGCCACCTCATCTACTAATCAGACCTCAGGAGCCTTGTGTAACCCACCTTCGCAGCACTGCAGCCCCACAGGCGGCCCACCCCCCAGCTGGAAGAGCTACTTCCAACTCCCTGTTCTTGTTGCCAATACTGTTGCCTCTTCTTCAGTGCCCTTTCTCCTCCTAGTTCTCCTTAGAGACTCACCCACAAAGGAGTTCCCATCAGACTGTCAGTTGATTTCTCAAAAGAAACCTTACAGGCAAGAAGGGGCTGGAAAGAAGTATTCCAAGTCATGAAAGGCAAGGACCCACATCCAAGATTACTCTATCCAGCAAAGCTTTCATTTAGAATGGAAGGGCAAATAAAGTGCTTCCCAGACAAGGTCAAGTTAAAGGAGTTCATCATCACCAAGCCTTTATTATATGAAATGTTAAAGGGATTTTTATCTAAGAAAAAGAAGATTAAAAATGTGAACGGTAAAATGATAATAAACTTACAACTATTAACAACCAAAACTAAAACAAAAACAAAAACAAACTAAGCAAACAACTAGAACAAGAAAAGAATCACAGAAATGGAGATCCGATGGAGGGCTATCAGCAGGGGAGTGGGAGGGGGAGAGGTGCGGGAGAAGGTACAGAGAATAAGAAGCATAAATGGTAGGTAAAAAATAGACAGGGGGGAGGTAAGAATAGTATAGGACATGGAAAAGCCAAAGAACTTATATGTACAACCCACAGTCATGAATTAAAGGGCGAGGGGTAGGGGAAATTCAGGTGGGAGACAGTGTGCAGGGTGGAAGAGAATAAAGCAAGGATAATGGGATAACTGTCATAACATAATCAATAAAATATATTTTTAAAAACCCAGCTTAACAACAAAAAAAGAAACTCACCATCCCTTCATATAAAGTCTCAATGCTATTACCTCCAAGCAGCTTTCCTGATCCTGCTTACACATTAACCAGGACCCGTGACCCCGTAGCACAGTTACCTGTGGATTATTATCCCTTACACTGGACCATGAAGTCCTTTGAAGACACAGTCTATAACTTAAAGCAGACCCCTAGTAGGTCCGCAAAAAGTGTTAGTTGAATGAGTTAATAACAAATAAATGGCATGTTAAGCCACAGATATGAAAATTGAAGAGGGAGAAGTCTGAGTGCATGAATCCCACACAGGGAGTGTGCTGCTGTGCACAGCCTCATGGTCACGGGCAGCTGGAAATGCAGTCAGGCCAACAGAAGTAAGATTTAAGGTAGGTCTTAAAATTCTGTGAGACTTAGTATCCTGTTCCCCACAAATGAATGCTAGGAAGCCCATACACCGGGTATGGTTTTTAAACCACACACGGGTCGTTCTCTTACTTGGTGCAGGTGTAAGTGACCAGGCGTGCAGCCTCAAAGGGAAACGGGCATTGACAGCAACGTCGCTAAACCACAGCTGGATTGGCGATTGTGGCTCTGGAGCATTCTCTACATATTTCAACAAATTTTTATACTTAATATATATTTTTAAATAGTAGAAGGATTTGAGGAAAGCTTAATCAACTGAGGCTTGAATTTTTTCCATTTATTCTAAGCCAAATAATTTCACCCAAGGTCCTCAGTGCAGTCTAGACACACTTACTATAATCATGCTATTTGATAGAAAGACTATGGTACAAAGATCGCATATTTCACTCTAGCCAGTACCAGGTAACAGGAGAGTCGAAGTTGCTCATCAATTTCTTTTCAATGCTGAGACCAATTCACAAACAAATAAGTGAATTTAAATCAAAAGAGTAACAATGCGTTTAGAGTGTCCTCCCTCAAAAAGTGAATATAAACTTATTCAGTGTTGAAATTAGGATTTTATACAGTGTGTTTAGAGATGCATTTGGCAATAAATATCAAAATGAAAAACTGATAGAGGCTAAAATAATTATTTCGCATAACAATCAGTCTGGAGATGAGAAGTTCCAGAATTGGCTCCAGAACTCAGTGATGTCAGGAGCTAGCTAGGCCAAAGTCAATGCCACTACAGGCTTCGCGCTTATGGTAGAAAGAGAGTTACTTCAGTTCTAAGCATCTCAAACTCACAGAGTAGCGATCTGCACAAGACAAAAGCTTGAGATTATCAATATTGCTGCACAAATAAAATTGAAGGGTTAGCAAGAAAAAAAGAGATGATGGCTATGCAGTAGAACTCACAGGGGCTAGGTATATGTTGTCTTCTAAGAACGTTCTCACAAACCTGTTTTTGAAATCAATAAACTCTTCCAGTCTCACTCTCCCACCCTCTAATCCACAAAGCTCTTTAAAAAAACACAGCAGAACCTCCCCGTCCATCACCTTAGTTTTCTCTTTCTAGAACAAAAAGAAGAGATAAACTATCAATGTGAAGTTCTTCTTAATGAAAAGTAAAACTAGGAAGTAATTGCAAGTTCACATATTTGTGATCAAACAGGATGGTTTGATCACAGGGTAGAGGCTGTGAACTGAGAGTTCATTGTAGGGGGTAGAGGAGCAAAGGAGGTAACATAGCTTTACTAAGATCACGGAGATAATTGAAGGCAAAACTGGTAGTAGCAAAGCCAAGATAGCTAGAATTACCACTCTATACCCACACACCTATCAATCATCAATTCACATGTCTCTACTCACACTTCATCGTCAATTCAAGCACCATCAACAAGATTTTTATCATCTAAAAAATTATAAACTAGCAATTTTACATTTATTTATTCTTTTCCTGGAGTTATAAAACTTTTAGACAATGTGTTTCCAACTGGAAAAAAATCGAGGCCATGGAGAATATCAGTTATGATTTAATGCTCAGTAAATTACTTTTAAAAGTTTATAAATGTATTTTTGACATCTAAGAACATTCGAAGACCTGAGGTTCCAGTAAAGACTGAATTAAAATAGATTTATATGGAAAAAATGCAAGCCAGTTTTCTAGGAAAACATGTAATCAGAAGTACAAATATTCAGCACAATGACAATATCACTAAAAGAAAGTGAAAGTGACAGCAACAACAAATGGATACGACTTTGAAAAAGTTAGAGAAAAGTCCAGTAGTTGATCCAATTCTAACCTAGGTTAAGTGGAAGGTATCACATTTTTAAGTCCCCGTTTTAATAGTTTAAAAAATATAGCTCTTATGCTGAGTGAAATAAGCTAGGTGTTGAAGGACAAATACCATATGATCTCACCTTTAACAGGAAGCTAAACAGCAAAACAAACAAGCAAGCAAAATATAACCAAAGACACTGAAATAGAGAACAGGCTGACAGTGACCAGAGGGGAGAGGGGAGGGAATTTCAGGGGAAATAGGGAAGGGATTTAGAGGAACAAATATAAAGGATACATGGACAACAGCTAAGAAGGGTGGAAATGGGAGGGAGGGGGGAGCATGGGGGGGTAGGATGGGATGGGAGTAATAGACAGAAAACTGTACTTGAAAAATAATTAAATAAATTTAACAAAATATTTACTAAAATATATATATAGCTCTCTAAAAATAAATTTTGTCTGTATATCAGTTTTTTTTATTCCAAGATCAAAAGTCACCTTTCTGAAGCAGCTTTAGGACTGTATTGGTAAAAATATGACAAGAATTTTAAGAGTGGGCCAGCCGTGCATCTAGGCCACAAAGAGAATGCATGAAGGGCAGGCTTCCCATCCAGGCAGAACTGGACTTAAATGCCTTGTCTATTACTTATTCGGTGTTTGACTTAGAGTCAGGTATTTGAACAATCTGAGCCACTTTTTTTAATGTGAAAAATAAGATCAATAAAATAGTAAATTTGTTGGGATGTGATAAGGTTTGAATTTGATAGTACATATAAATCACTGGCACAAGGTAGCCACTCAAAAAAAAGAACAGGACCTTTATTATTTTTAAAGAGTAACCATTTTTAATAATAAGGAAGACTATATATTTTTATTTTTATTATTTTTAGAATAATTTTATACAATTAGTTATAAATATCACATATTTTAAAATATGTGGTATATGTGTGAAATAGTAAGATTACTAGAACATGCTTATTTTTAAAGTATTTTTAAATTTATATTAAATTTATTGGGATGATATTGGTTAATAAAATTATACAGGTTTCAGGTGTACAATTCTTTTTTTTTTAATATTTTATTTATTTATCTTTTTAGAGGGGAAGGGAAGGAGAGAGGAAAGAAACATCAATGTATGGTTGCTTCTTATACATCCCCTGCAGGGAACTGGCCCCTGCAGGAAACTGGCCTGCAACCCAAGCATGTGCCCTGACTGGGAATCGAACCTCGATCATCTGGTTCGCAGGCCCGCGCTCAATCCACTGAGCTACACCAGCCAGGGCTTAGGTGTACAATTCTATAATACATCATCTGTATATTGTATACTGTGTTCGACATTCCAAGTCAAGTTTCCTTAAAGGAGAGTTTCACACTTCCTACAATTCTGAGTGACATCTTCAGGAGTAGGGACACTTTAAACACTTTGGACAACAAGCTTAGTATACTCTGAATTTTTACCACATGAGGTAGACGGAATTATTGTTCAGAAAAATTCTCTCCCTCTCCCTTACTTCGGTAAGAGGCACGTACTTCCCATTTCATTGACCTTGGTCCTGACAAGTTCCATGTTTTTGCCAAAGAAATGTTAGTGAACGTGAGGCAGAGGCTTGAAATACTTGTGCATTGACCTGCTCTCCTGGCCTCTGCCACTGACCTTGAGAGAATTTGCCTGAATGGGTCCACAGATCCCAGCAGCCCCCAAAGAGACACTTGGAGCAGAGCCAACCAAGCTCCTTCAGTAATTCCAGCCTAGATTTTTAATTCTCGACACACAGATGCATGGATGAGTCCAACTGAACCTAGTCTAGATGCTCCAAACCACATTCATGTAAGAATAAATGATTATGGTTTAAACCACTGAGTTGCGGGTGTTGGGGGGCAATTTTTTAAGCAGCGTTTTTCTGGCAATAACTAACTTACATGCCACATTTCTATTATTGTAATCAGAGAGTTATTGAGGGCACATTCACTTAGTCGTGCCCTGGTATTTATTTATGACAGATGTCTTCAGCATTTCCCCACTTGGACTGTGCTAAGCGGGGAATCACAGCGGCAAACCAACAGGCACAGCCCTGAATCCAGGTGTGTTCTCAGAATCACTGGCTTAAGTTAGAAAACAGGTTCTGCAAATTATTTCTGAAAGTAAATAGTGCCAAGCATTATAAACACCAACTAGAAAATAAGAAAACAAATATGTAAGCATGACACATTCCCTCCTTCTCCCTGGACAGAGTGTAATGGAATTTCTCTCAAGCCCTCTGTATCCCAAGACAAAAAATTCTTTTTGTCCTTCCATTTAATTTGAGGTAGATAGTTGTTTTAAGTGAAGAAAAGCAAGCAATTTAAGCAAATACTCAGATCAGACAAGGTTATTTAAAAAGCAAAACAAAAGTGGAATCACAAATAAAGCACTGAAAACTCACTCCTTCCCTTAATATATCTTAATAAATTATTTTTGCATGATCTGTTTTATTTTCTTAAAAAAAAGTAGTTCGATTCCAGTGCCAGCATCATGACAGATTCAGATAACAAGTATTGCCCTCCAGCTACTACTTATAAATGCAATAAAATTTGGCATGCTAAATTAAAGATACTAAAAATTATGTTTGAAAATACAGCCCAGCTAAAAAAGAAAAAAAGGCTAACTCCTCCAAACACAGGGATGAACGGGTAGTTCAAAGGCAGAGAGAGCGGCATTTCCATCAAAAGCTTGGCTACCCAGCTATGATTCTAGGAGTTGGGAGACTGGTTTTAATGCCAAGGTAAGGACAAGCAAAATGAACTGGGGTGAAAAACTGAGAGAAAGAGCTTTCATAAAGCCAGGATCCTTTAAAGGTTCACTAGTTAGTAAAATACACTAGAAAAACTCCACCTACTTGCTGGTAGACATAGTAAATAAGATTACTATATGCCCTTGTTTCAGGAAAGGAAACATTTGTTGATAAAAATAAAAATTCCTATTTTGTACCCTGAAAAATGTGGAGGATAAATCTGTATTATCCCTATGATATGAGAATCACAAGTGGAAAAATCAAAACCCCTGGGATTCTGGCAAATACTTTACAGGTACTACCTAGAAAATTATAGTCTACCCAAGGCATGTGAAAGTCTCCAAGAAAACAACAAAAAATGCCTTGTCAAACATGAGCTCAAAATATAAAATCAAGGAAATAAACCACCATGAAGTGCATCAGCAGAGAGAACAACTGAGAACTGACACTACAAATGAAAAACTTAAAAGAAAAAAATTTAAAGTATACTTAAAACAATAAGCACAAAACAATGACAAACTATGATTAAAAAGGACAAAAGAAAGGCCTGAAAATAAGCAGACCCGAAGAACAAAATAGAATGTCTAGAAGCAAACCTTACAAGCTAACAGAGGAGGGGAAAAGAGGAAAAGAAACATAAAAAAGAAACAAATTATTGATAAAAACCAAACACATTTAAATAGTACCTTCAAGTGAACAAAAATAAAAACATCTAAGACAAAGAAATACTCAAAATTTTACAATTTATAGACATCCATTACTGAACACATAAAAAAATTCAAAGAACGTACTTCCATTTAAAAGCAATTAAATGTGGAAGGAATGGCATGCAAGAAAAATGGTGTACAGATGTTTATTAAAATATAAGTAAATTTTAAAAAGCAGTAAATTTTTTAAAGATTTTATTTATTTATCTTCAGAGAGGAAGAGAAGGAGAGAAAGATCAATGTATGGTTGCCTCTCGTGAGTCCCCTACTGGAAACTGGCCTGCAACCCAGGCATGTGCCCTGACTGGGAATCAAACTGCTATTGTGTGGTTCGCAGGCCCGAGCTCAATCCACTGAGCTACAGCAGCCAGGGCAAAAGCAGTAACTCTTAATAGTCAAGGATACTATTTATAATAATGATCAAGTATGTCAAAGACATAAACTGAAAGTAAAATACTGAACAAAATAACATAAAATATAACAGTAGTTGATTGGAAGTAAAATATTCTAAGAACATTGGTATTCAATAGGAGTAAAGAAATATGGGCTGCTTCTTGAAGTTATTAAATCAACTATGTATAGTAAAAATTTAAAGGTAATCACAAGAAGAATAGGAATTGAATATATAATTTCCAAGTTGAGAGATATAAAAGCAAATACTCAATAAATTAAAAGGAGAAAAAAAGGAAAAGCATCATAAATATGAAACACATAATAATACAATATAAATTAATCCCCGAAAATTACTAACCACACTAAACATAAGTGGATTAAACTTGTTTGTTGAGATGCTCTCAACAGAGGATGAATCAAATTTAAAAAATCAAAATTCAAGTTTATTTATTAAAGAAATGGCAAAATGCAGTAACATAAATATATTGAATATAAAGTAATAAAATATGTATATAATATTTTTTAAATAATAGCTTAAACTCTACTACAACCCTACATAATTTTATTAGCAAGAGCTGGTTGAATTCCAGTGCTAGCACCACAGTAGATGGAGATAATAAGCATTTCCCTTTAGCTACAATTCTTAAATGCAATAAACTCTGCAATGCTAGATTAAAAATATTAAAGATACTACAAATACATTTGCAAACATAGCATATATATCACTAAAATATAGCTGAATAAATAATATTAATATAAAACAATAAGCATGAAGGCAAATATATTCACATGACTAGAGAGAGATATTTCTTAAAGATAAAAGAAAGCATTCATTTTACAAATATAACAAACCTGGAAATTTTTACATCAGCAAGAGACTCAAAATACATAAAGCTGCATTTTCCTCATTATAAGGAGAAACTGGTAAATCTACCATGAGATTTATTTTTTCTTTTGATTTTGAATTGTACAATATTCTTTTTTTCCTGTTTTTTTAAAACTTTTGTTCAAGTATAATTGTCTCCATTTTCTCCCCACCACTCGCCCCAACCCCAGCCATCCTCACCGCCCACCCTCAATCCTACCCCACTTTGGCTTTGTCCATGTGTCCTTTATACATGTTCCTGACATCTTCCCCTTTACCCCCCCCTTTTACTCCCCATTATCCCCTCCTACCTCCCCTTTGGACAAATCAGTTTGTTCTTAATCTCAATGTCTCTGGTTATATTTTACTTGCTTGTTTATTTTGTTGATTAAGTTCCACTTATAGATGAAATCATATGGTACTGTATTTGTCTTTCACAGCCTGGCTTATTTCACTTAGCATAATGCTCTCTAGTTCCATCCATACTGTCACAAAAAGTAGGAGCTCCTTCTTTCTTTCTGCTGCATAGTATTGCATTGTGTAAATGTACCAAAGTTTTTTGATAGCCTCATTTACTGATGAACACTTTCATTGCTTCCAGCACTTAGCTATTGTAAATTGTGCCGCTAGGAACTTTGAGGTACATAGGTTCTTTTGGATTGGTGTTTCAGGGTTCTTAGTGTGTGGTCCCAGCAGTGGAATTGCCAGGTCAAAAGGCAGTTCCATTTTTAGTTTTCTGAGGAAATTCCATACTGTTTTCCACAGTGGCTGCACCAGTCTGCATTCCCATCAACAGTGCATTAGGGTCCCCTTTTCTCCACAACCTTGCCAACACTTGTTGTTTGTTAATTTATTAATGATGGTCATTCTGACTGGTGTGAAGTGGTATCTCATTGTGGTTTGAATTGGCATCTCTCTGGTGGCTAGTGATGCTAAGCATCCTTTCATGTGTCTCTGGGCCCTCCATATGTCCTGCTTGGAGAAATGTCTATTCAGGTCCCTTGCCCATTTTTTAATCGGGGTGTATGTCTTCCTGAAGTGGATGTCTGTGAGTTCTTCATATATTTTGGAGATCAAACCCTTGTTCGAGGTATCATTTGCAAATATATTTTCCCATACGGTTGGCTCCCTTTTCATTTTGCCGATGTTTTCTTTAGCCATGCAGAAGTTTTGTTTTTTTTTATTTGATGAAGTCTCATATGTTTATTCTTTCCTTTATGTACTTTGCTCTAGGGGACATACTGGTGAAAATATTGCTGTTTGGAATATACAAGATTTTCCTCCCCATCTTCTCCTTTAGAACTTTTGTGTTGTCGTGACTTATATTTAAGTCTTTTATCCATCTTGAGTTTATTTTTGTATATGGGGTAAGTTGGTTATTGAGTTTCATTTTTTTGCATGTAGCTGTCCAGTTCTACCAACACCATTTGTTGAAGAGGCTATTTTTACTCCATTTTATGCTTCTGCCCCCTTTGTCAAATATTAATTGACTGTAGAGACCAACATGGGTTTATTTCTGGGCTCTCTATTCTGTTCGATTAATTTTGTTTCATTATAGATTCCACAGAGCATGCTGGCACCACCCCTCTTTAGTTCAATTCCCTTTTCTCCCTTCTTCTGCTTTTCTCCTTTCTTGTTCTACCGCTACTATTCTTTCCTGGGAGGAAAAAAAGCAAAAAGTTTGACTATTTGTAAAATAACAGTGACCTAAATTTATTCTTTCATTAACAAGCATTTAATACTAAGTGCCTGTGATTAGACAGGTATGGTACAAAATCTCAGAGAGAAAAATTTGTAACAACTTTCCTAGAAAGTGCCAGAAAAAAAGTATTCATTATAATGTGAATGTAAAAATGCACAGTGGCTTGGGGAGCTCAGAGGAAGTGATATCCTTAGGACCATGCCTAAACAGCTTTTGAAGGTTTATGTCTCCCATGAGCACTGATTAGGTATAAACAGGGACTTCACTTCCTTGTAATAAGAAAAAAGTGTGGTATTCTGTTCATGTTAATTAAATAAAAACCAAAAGGGGAGATTAATATGAACATGATCTGATCTCAAAGAATAGGTTTAAAGAAAAAGTTTTCCTGGGAGATTTGTTGGAAACTCCCTAGAAACTTCCAACAAATGTCCTAAACATTTGGGACCCTTGGATCCTGGAACGAGCAGAATTTGCATAATCACAGTACAGACCAGGCCAGAGTAGTGTGTTCCTAGAATTATTCTTCCAGCCATCGGGACCACATTCACTGACATCCTCCAGGAGGGGGAATCTTCGTGCTTGTTTTGTTAGAAGACCGCAGACCCTGCGGTCTGAACTCATGTTCAGACTTCAGAGCTCTGGGATTAGTGAACTCCCCCTGGAGAAGGCTCCACGAAACTCTGAACCAAGCTGTAGACAGCAGTTTCTAAAGTTCAGTCAAGCCTCCTCGGTGAACTTGCTGTGCAATCCTGAGTGACTCACTAGTATCTCGTGTCTCAGTGTCCTTGTTTGTACAATAGGGATGAAGCTGCCAACTTTCCTTCCAGGCCCACTTTGAGGAACAGCTCATTAGCAATCATAAAATACTCTAAAAATGTAAATGCTGAGTTATAATTTTAACCAACGAATTAACCTTGGTGCTTCTCACTCAATACCTCCCTCCTGGGTAATGATCAAAACTGCTGGCTGACCCAGGCACTTCTGAGCTCAGAATTCATCCCCGCACAGAACATGTCTCCTCCCGAGTCCCACAGGGAGCCCTTCATGCCCCTGTCACCACACTGCAGCTGGTGTCCTCCCACTAACCAAGACACGGAGATCCAAATGGGAAGGACATTCAAGCCCGTGCTTATCAGATACTTCAACTCCACTGGCATATCAAATTCTGAAATAACAGGACTAACCCTTGGGACATGTGGACCACTATTTCTCTGTTTGTGAAAATTCTCAATTATGAAGGTATGCATTTATTCATTTATTTTTAACAAAAATTTGCTGGACACCTAAAATGTGCACATTAGACTTAAATTCTTCACAGTTCAGCCAATAGGAATCTGGTAGCAAGAAGATCAATGTGCTGTGGGCCAGCAAACCTCACTAGAGGATTCAGCCACAGCCTCAAAGCCAAGTAGTCACCACACAGATACATCCAACCCCTGACAAGGGCCAGCTAATAGCCAGGGTGGGGCTGCACACTCACCAAGTCTCCAGTTGGCTGCTGACCTTACCTGGCCCTCAGATCTCTCAAAGCGGTTTGTGTCAAGCACAGCTTTGTAAAAAAGGTCTCCTTGTTCCAGATAAAGCAATCAATCCAGCCCTGGATTGGGTTTTAACTGGACAGTCTCTAGTACAGGATAATAAGTGTGCCAATTCCTATAATACTAAATCTATGTAGGGCTGAGACCAGAGACGCTTCCCTTATTACTTGTTGAATGAGTTGGGTCATACATTTAGGTGGAAACGTGTGCCAGGAATATATCCCATTGGCTAGACTTGCATATTTTTACTAAGCTTAATTAATACTTGCAGATAGAAAAAATCATAAACTCAGTTAAAGTAGTTGTACAGTAGTACCCTCTCATCTACAGTTTCATTTATTGCAATTTCGGTTATCTGTGATCGACTGTGGCCCAAAACTATTAATTGGAAACTTTCAGAAATCGGTTGAGAAATTCCCCATTGCATGACAGTCAGAGTAGCATGAGAAAGTCTTTGGAGCTCCAGCTTTATCATCCTGCCCTCAATGTGACTCAGCCCTTTCTCCAGCATCTTCAAGCTGCATATGCTCCTTGGGCTGTCAATCACTTAGGAGCTGCCTTGGTTATCGAATCAGCTCTCAAAGAAGTCACCCTTACTTTACTGAATAACAGCCCCAAAGCACAAGAGAAGTGATGCTGGCAATTCAGATATGCCAAAGAGAAGCCATAAAGTGCTTCTTTGAAGCCAAACGGTGAAAGTTCCTGATTTACTAAGGAAAGAAAATAAAGCCCACACTAAGGTTGCCAAGATCTACAGTAAGAACAAATCTTCTATCTGAGTAATAGTGAAAAAGGAAAA
The DNA here is from genome assembly GCF_014824575.4 of Sturnira hondurensis. NCBI lineage: Eukaryota > Metazoa > Chordata > Mammalia > Chiroptera > Phyllostomidae > Sturnira > Sturnira hondurensis. Next base: position 3,511,997 of record NW_028083443.1, read on the forward strand.
TCCATGCTAGCCTTGCCGTCACACCTCACACTGTAAAGTTACAACCACAGTGTGTGGTAAGCACTTCATTAAGATGTTAGTTAAGATGGAAAGGCCATTGAATTTGCAGGTGGAGGACATGAACGGGAAGTGTATTTCAATTGACGGCAACGTATTACGCTAGAAAATACTGAGCCTATGTGAAGACTTCAGCCAGGGGTCCCCTAACATGAGGGACCCCCCTACACCATTTACTGAGAGTAAGGGATGCTTACATAGATTCAGGGGTAGATTTGGACCGAAAAATATAAAAATTACTGGAGAGGCCATGTCTGCTGTTGAAGGAGCAGCTGCCCCATTTCCGGCAGAGCTAAAGAAGTTGCAAAGGAGAAACAGTTCCCTCCAAAGCAAGTCCTCAACTGCAGTGAAAGTTGGCTCTTCTAGAAGAAGATGCCCCATGAATGTAGTAGCTACATTCAAAAAAGTGTAAATGAGACACAAGGCATAGAACACAGGAAAACAGATTAAGCCTGGTGATGTGTGGCAATGCGGCAAACCATATCATAAATTCAAGCCTGGTGAACAGAGGGGGAAAAAGCATGTGCTCCCAAAATCAAAAATTATCTGCTGTGTTCCAGGAACAGAATCAGAAAGCATAGATGACAGCCACAGTGTTTATGAAATTGTTCCCCCAGGGCACAAGAAAAAGAGGGGTGAGTTCAACAAGATATTTTGAGAAAGAACACACTCATCACATACATGTTATTGAGGTATATTTTTACAACTGTTCTCTTTTATTATCAGTTATTATTGCTAATCTCTTACTGTGCCTAATAGACAAATTAGACTTGGTCATAGGTAGGTACGTACAGGAAAAATCAAGGGCATGCAGGGTTTGGTAAGATCTGCAGCTTCAGGCATTCACTTGGGGTCTCGGCACCTGTGCCCTGGGGATAACAGGGGACTACTTTATTTATTAGTGGCCCCAGGCAGATGTGGACATTTAACAGGGACCTCTCTCTCTCGAGGCCCTTGCTGGAACTGAGGAGAGCTTTCTGAAACAGCTCTTTAGGGTAAGGAAGCAGCAGTATATGGAAGCACAATCTTACATCTTTATATCCCAATCTAAAAACTAGCATTCCGACCATCAGACTGGAAAGAAGATAGGGGTGCATTTACTGTTATAATGTCTGGTTGCTGCTTGCCCTCTCCGTACACAGCACCAGCCTAGGTATATAGTGGTATCCAGCGCTATACCAGGACTTGGGAAGAACAGAGAGGGATCAGAAAGAACACAGTCCAGACCCTCAGAGGACTGACTTTCACAAGGCAAAAAAAGAAAGCAACTAAGTCATTTGAATCTTTCTATTTAGTCATGTGCAACTTCAAAAGCCAAATGGATGAAACTCACTTAAATAAATTTTCAATAGCTTATCTCATTCACGTCTGCTCATACATGAGGCTTATTGAACTTCCCCAGGCTCCAAAACTAGAATGAGAAATCATGAGGAAAGTATCAGACGACACTTTGCCTAACAGACCTCAGTCATCTTGCTGCCATGAGGTTCTCCTGGGATGTCCTAATTCTGAAAATGAATGTGACATATTGGAAAAATTATTGCCTAACCCAGCGATGTTTTCAGAGGCCAAGCCTCACTCGACTGGGCCATCTGGGATAGTGGGTGTTTTAACAGCTGCCGCCCCACAAAGGGCTTCTCCGTTACCCATTCCTGCCAGAGTGGCTGGCTTTCTCTATTTCATTTCCTCTCAGGCTTTTCCTCTTTGAAGACCAGTGTTTGTGCAAATCTGGTGCACAGTTAATTGTATTTATTTTAGGTATTTTCTACTTTGCATGTGCCAGGCTGGCTTGAGACAGAGCATGCTGCTTTGGGGCCTAGTCACCAAATTTTCAGGATAGATTATCACGCTCTGAAATATGCATAAGCATGTGCGTGTGCGTGCACAAGCCTGTTTGCATGTATGTGTGTTTAGAATTTGAGTGTTGCCCATAATAAGTCCCTCAGAGTGTGTTTTGTTTGTTTTCTAGAGCATTCAGGGCTTTTGGAGTTTGGTTCATTTACACACCAAGAGCTCCAAGGAGTCAAGAGGCAGTACCTTCCCTGGAAAGCCAGAGGAGTCCTCTCCAGGGACCCTCAGTGCAAGACACAACTCTAAAAATGTGCGGTGCGCAGAAACTTGCCCCCACCCCGCCAAGCTGGACCTGGGAATCCGCCACTTGTTCTTGGAACTTAGGTTGTACTGGGCTTGTGGGCTTTCTGTTTCTTCACCTAGACTTTCTTTGGCAATTACTGAAAATTAGATCTGATTTTGCGTGGCTTCCCTTGGTTTTCAAGCAGAGTCATTGTTATTATTTTAAACAAAGGTCAACTCTCCCAGTGGTTAGGGAAAAGAAAGAAGCAACATCTATTTTTCTGGTAGCAATATGATGCTCAGTTCCATTTCTACAGTTATTTGGAAGAATGGGAAAAATTGAGGGCAAAAAAAAGCATATTTAAGTATCTGTGCAATGTAAACTTAACATTAGAGGTTTCTGTACTATAATAAACACATTTTAGTGGGGAATTGTTTTCCTCTGGCTAAGTTCAGCTACAAACATTTATTTCTTCTTAAAGGAGAATGTGCCAGCCCAGTGCTGCCTGAGTCGGTATCTTGGAGTCACAACCACGTTATAAATACATACAGACTTCTATCCCAAGAAAAAGGAAACATAAAAAAATGCCCCTTTGAGCTGGGTTAATAACTTCCAATCAAACTCATTTTAAAGGATGGGGCTTTGTCGATCACAACTCCACAATTACAGACTCTAGAGTCACATATAAATTACTTCGAAAAATTAAATCTTAGCAGCTAGGTTGCTTAGAAAAGAACTATTATAATGTAATTTAATTGAAAACGGTAAATAGCACGACAGATTTTGTGTTAAGAGTATGTCAAAATAGAATTCATCATTATTCCACCTACATGTAACTTAAGAGTTTCCACGCACGGGTGGAGAGAGAAAGAAGTGGGGAAGGGAAGGCAGACGAGAGGTCTTCAGTAGTATAACATCGGGGGCAGACGCTGGGTGGGTTGTTTGGAGACTTGTGGGTTGTGGGTGGGGGGCACGGTGGTGGTAGGAGGGGTGTTCATGCAATCAGCTGAAGATAGGTGTAACAAGTGTGTGCATTTGTAAAGGCTCCAATATGCACGAGTATACACTGTGGTCTCACTCGAACTTTGGGGGTAAAGCCAAAGGTGTGAACTCAGACTCATTTACTAGCTGCCAGGCTGGGCCGGTCACACAGCTTCTCAGAGCCCACATGTCCTCATGTGGAACACATACAACAAGCACTGCCTCCTTGGTGCTTTGTCATGGGGATGACGTAAGTAAGTAGCCAATGGGTTAGCCCAGGGCCTGGTACACAGGGGTAGTCACTGTCTGCTGAAGTTTTTCCTTTCAGCTTCCTCTGCCCCACTCTCCACCTTCACCACTTGGACTGCCTATGACAGTTAAAAATTTTTATCATGCAAAAAAATTCCATAAACTATAGGTATATTTTTACAGTATACAGTATACCACACAGTGTCTAACAGAGTCATCCAACAGTCCTCATTGCCACCTGCTTTAATAAAACTATTTAGAATCCATCCATCCATTCATCCATCCATCCATCCATCCATCCATCCATCCGTAAGAGTTATGTAAGCAACCTACAGCGCCTCTCAGTGTTCTGGCGGCGAGCGGTTTCTGGAGGGTGGAAGAGCTGTGGCAGCACAGAGCCCAGCTGGCTCAGTTCAGTGGAAGAACAACTGTGACATCTAAAGGCAGGCAGCCAGGCTGAAGCATGTGGGCGCGGAAACGCGAGGAACCCAAGCCTCATTGCTATATCCTGAAATCGGGACTAACGGGTCTTTTGTGCTATTTCTTTTAATGCCATTTCCTATTTAGTATGGATTCCTCTCGCAATAAAACCATGGAGTCCCCCTGAAAAGTAAATATGTCTTTCCATTAATCACCCCTTTCCACTTGCTTTTCTCAACTTCGCTGTGGAGAAGCCTGCAGTACCACAAACCTGTGACTACTGTTCTACCTTGATTAAGGCACAAAATGTTAAAAGCAAATGACTATGAAAGTATGAAACAATTTGCACTTAATGTTTCAGTCCTATCTGTAAAAAATATGACTTAAATATAGTTTTATTAATAATACATATTTTAATTAAATGGCTGGAGGTGCATCTAGCAGGAAAAATTGAATCTTCTCTGGATTTCACATACTGGTATGATTCATGGGCAGTAAAGATGCAAAGCTTTATGCCCATAAGGCAATCAAACTCCAAAGCTGATATGCATGTTTTTATCTAAAAGAATGAAATCTGGTAAGTGCTAGGAAAAAAAATAATAACAACAACAGACTGCCAGGGCTGTCTAATGAATCGGCTCAAACCAAGAATATCTTTTCTCGTGTAACAAAATCATCCTTTCAGCCACAATCACATCCACTCCAGCATTTATTATGACTTCTGTTATTCTCATCACACAAGGCATCATCCCGTATACGTACTTATGCACACTGAAAAACTTCACAAATATTAACAATAAAACCCTGGGGTATGAGCGACTGACTTCAGGGCAGGAATGCTTCCTCCGACAGACTGACTGGGTGTTCCTTCCTTCCAGAAGGAACCCACAGCACTCCTGCTGCTTCCCCACCGATTGCCTCCTACGTCAGTTCGCTAGGGCTGCCCTGACGAAGTGCCACAGGCTGGGTGGCCTCAGCAACAGAAACGTACTTGCTCACAGTTCTGGAACCTCGAAGTCTGAGATCAAGGTGTCCGCAGAAGTGGTTTCTTCTGAGGCTTCCTTCCCTGCCTTGCAGAGGGCCTTCTTCTCCCTGGGCCTTCAGATGGTCTTCCTTCTCTGTGTGTCTGCGTGTTAGTTTCTTCTTCTTGTAAAGAGAGTAGTCATCTTGGGTTTGGAAGTAGCCATATTGGATTACGGTTACATGAGTTCATGTAACCTTAATTATCTCTTTGAAATGCTAACTCCAAATATGCACGTTCTGAGCTATTGTTGGTTAGGATGTCAACATCCAGAATACCTGGAAAGGAGTTTTCAGTTGCAAAACGTTATGTTACCTGTTTCTATACCACTAGGCACTGTATTTACCACAAAATAAAAAGAGCCTGGTGAATTTATAAGATAATGCAGAGGAGACTCAACTAAGAGGTAAGGTTTTCATGTGTTATCTTTAATTTGAGTGAAAGTATCTTTAATACCTTTTAATCAATCTCCTGGAAGAGATTAATATCTAGAAACTAACAATGTAATAATAGATAAAGTGTCCTGCCAATGTTAGTTAGCCAAGGGTGAGAGCATATTGGCCCTTCTAAGCTCATGCTGGACCACACTGAGACTCGGGGGCTGTGTGGACTGCTCATCACTGGAGCCATGCTGAGGATGCCACTCAGACAAAACCGACTTGGCACCACCTTCCTCTTGGGAACCCAGTGGTTTGAAGAGCGTGTTTGGAGACACATTTTTAGATGCATACACATTTGCAATTGTTAGGCTTCTTGATGAACTGTGACTTTAATCATTATAAAGTTATTTTTCTTCATCTTTGGTAACATGCTAAATGTTGAAGTCTATTTCACCTGAAATTTTAAAAAGCCACTCCAACCTTGATATGTGTATTATTTTCATGGCATATATTATCCCATGATTTACTTTCAACCTGTGTCTTGGTAATTAATGTGTCTCCTGTAGGCAGTATATAGGATGGCTTTGCTTTTTAGCCACTCAGCCAATCACTGCCTATCAATTTTAGTGTCTCAGCCACTAATATTTAATGTAATTATTGATACGGTTGAACTTAGGTCTACCATGCTGTTATCTGCTTTCTCCTTGTCCCTTTTTATCTTGCTTCTGTGTTCCTCTTTCATTGCCTTTTTTTCATGGCCTTAGTTGGATATCTTTCATTATTCCATTTTTGTTTCTCTGTGAGCCATTTTGCTATATCTTCTCATATTATATTTAGAGTTTTCTCTAGCAATTATATGTATAGAGTTAGTATTGTACCACTTCCTATAAATTGTAAGAATTTGAAATTATATACTCCCAACTGAAGTTGTCACATGTATTATATCTACACACACTGAAAACTCTACCTGACATGTTATTCTTGCTTTTTAATCAGTCATGCATATTTTAAGAACTTATAAGAGGAAAGAGTAGTCTTTTATAATCATGCAGCTATATACCATCGCTGCTGGTCTTCCATCATTTCTAGAGGTCCGTTTTACTCTCTGTATCATTTTTCCTTCAACCTGAACAACATCCTTCAGCATTTCTTATAGAGAAGGTATGGAGGAGGCAAATTTTCAAGTGTCTTTTATCCCAAAATATCTTTATTTCCCTTTAAATTCTTTTTAGCATTTAAAAGTGGTTTTATGGTCTTTGGCCTCCATAGATTCTGATGAGAAATCCACAGTAATTCCAATCATTGTCAAATCATCATCCACCTTTGTGCAAGGTGCTGCTTTTATCTAGCCAGGTTTAGGACATTATCTTTGATTTTCAACAATTCCATTAAAATGTGTCAAAGCATAATTTTTTCAAGGCCTCGCACAAGGATATGTTTTTATTGACTTCCGAGAGAGAGAGAGAGGAAGGGAGAGAGAAAGAGAAAAAAACACCAGTGTGAGAGAGAAACATCAATCAGTCGCCTCCCATATGCGCCCCAGTCAGAGATGGAACCCGCAATGTAGGTATGTGCCCTGACCATGGATCAAACCCGCAGCGTTTGGTGTACAGGACCATGCACCAACTAACACAGCCACCCAGCCAGGGCTGAGCACAATTTTCTTTGAGTCCACCCATTCACTCTTCATTAAGCTGTATTTTGTAAACTTTTGCCTTTCACCAAATATGAGTTTGGCTGCTATTTATTCAAATATTTTTTGGTCTGCTCCTGGGATTCCATTTTCACATGTCAGATCTCTTTATATTGTCCCACAGGTGTCTGAATGTCTGTTCTTTTTTTTCCCTATCTGCATTGCTGTGTTTCAAATTCAATAATTTCTATTGATCAATCTTCAATCTTTCTTTTGTCATTCTTATTAATGGAGCCTACTCAGTGTGATATTTATTTTAGATATTAAACTTTTCGTTCTAAACTTCCCATTTGGTTCTTTTTTTTACTTTCTATTTTTATGAAATGTGTTTGCCTTTACCTTAATGGTCATAGATAATAATAACTCTTTTAATGTCTTTGTTTAGTAGTTTAGCATCTGAATGATTTTAGGGTTGACATCTGCTGATTATCCTTTCTCTGGTTACTGGTTACTTCTTCCTGTTTTGGGTTTTGTTTTGGTCATTTTGTATTGAATGCCTGACATTGTGAATGTTAGGTTCTGTAGACTCTGGGTCCTATTATAATCTTCTAAAGAGTGTCCATGTTTTTGTTTCTGCAGGCAATCGACCTGCTAAATTGGCTTTCAGCTCATCATAAATTGTCTCACTTTCTGTGAGCAGTGAGTGGTTCAAACTTCAGTTTAAATCTCTAAGCCTGGGCAGTAATGTTTTGGGTCTGAACCACACATGAAAAGTTTAAGAGTTAATCTGAGGCTTGTGTGAATTTACACAGGAAAAAAAAGGGGGTGGGGATCTCCGTCCACAGCTCTCTCCTATCCAAGATTCCTTTCTACTCTCTGGCCCACAAATCGCCTCTCTCTCTTTCTTTAGGGTTTTTGCAAGACTTTTAGCCACGTCAGCCAAGTGGCTCTATAACTAAGGCCTGCCCTCAGGGCAAAGCTATAAAGAAAACAAAACAAAAACAAACAAACAAAATAAGGAATAGCTCTCTATTCTTTCCCCATGGATTACTCTTTCACGACCTGCCTACTTTGGTTAACTTTGATACTTGAGTTTTTGATAGTTGTTTTTTGTATTTTGCTCAGAGTTTTTAGTTATACCCAGTGCATAGGATGTGCTGTTGTGGGTTTATATCCCCCTAATAAAACAAAAGTCCCCTGATTTATCTAGAAGTTCCCTTTGGGACACGGCGAGGGAGACAAGTTATGAGGTTTCTTCTTGTGTAGCTGCCTTTGCTCTACCCAAGTAATTCAAGAACTCCAGGGATGGCCTACAGTAAGGTATGGATAGAGAGCAAGGCTGCTCCACAGGCCGGCATTCACCTACAGTGAGCCCACCCACACAGTTCTTAAGTCAGGTTTGGGAGTAGGTGAGTCCTAGTAGTTCATTTTAATGGCCCAGATGTATGCACTCAAGTAACTGCTTTGATATTATGGGTTTAAATTTTCTGCATGTGCAGATTCATTTTAAAGAAAGCTTCCAAATAAAAATAAGAGCAAATACAGAACACAAAAACCCAGCACTCTGAGGAATAACACTTATTTCTAAAGAGCAAGCCACATATGGCCCAAAACCACATTCAAAAATAAGGAGTTCATTTCCATAAGTCCATTATTATGCCAAGAAAATAATTATAACCAGTAATTTGCACAAAGTTAGAGAATGAATATTGTCAGGGCCTGAAAATTCATTCATTATTCATCGAGTATTTATTGAGCACCTAAATACACCAGACACTGTTCTAGGCATCAAAATTCTCTTAAAAGACAAAAGAAAATTGAGAGACTGAATTTTGCTGCCAACTTTTGAATGAACAACAGTCCTCTCCATCTTTTTCACACTTGCGTTATTATTTCTGCAATTCTTCTTTTGATTTATTGCAATGTATATTCCTAATTTGATTACTGCACTTGACATGAGACTGCAGTGCAGCTGTAAATATCCTCAAGTGCACAAATCATTGATGCGATGTTGTGATGATGACTTGGCACGCGCATGACTCTTCATTGAATGCCGCCACTGCATAACAGCTAGTCATAGTTACAAACACAGTGAGTGTGTACAGCAGTCTTAAAGAAAGCGATGGAGTCAAGTCATTATTTCTGCCACCAAAACCAATAGCAGAACAGGATGCACTCAACTCCTCCCCTTTGGCAGTCCCTCCCCCTCTTTCCCTAATAGCTGAAGTACAGAAGAATTGGAAACTTTTATATTCCCTTGAGAACGGTGCATAAGAGCCTCTTCCCAAGATCAGTATCCTGATGGTAGCCATGCTGACTTATCAGCCTGCTCTCCCCACTCAAGGAATTGAGCTGGGATTTTTCCGAGTCTCCAAAGACTGTCACACTTGGATACCACTGAGGAGGAAGGGTAGCACTCTCAGAATCACCTGAACATTAAACCAAAATCAGCGTCGGACAACAAGCATCTGGATAGAAGCTGAGGACCCACTTGCATGCTTGGTGTTTTGCAATCACCGGTGTCAGCCCTCCAATGAACAACTTTGTGCTTTCTCCATTCTTTCCAAGGTTTGTACTTTCTATTGATAACCTTCCTTCACATGAGTTCTTAGTTTCAAGCCATTGAATAATAAACAGTCTGGGGTATCCCTCCTTCAAGAGACATGTTTTTCAGGCTACTTTTGTGCCTCTAAGGCATGAGAATAAATAACAGGGGGAGCCATGAAGATCCCAGCCCTCAAGGAGATTTGCCTCTGGGTCACCCACAGCCCTGTTATCACCCTGGGTCTTCTGTGTTCCACCTTCTTCTTCGCAAAGAGTGCCACCCACTGAGGCTCTCCGGGGCACTGATTACTGCCTGACCCCTAATCCTGCCCTCCTTGCTATCTCTCCTCTGCCTCTGGAAGGGGAGACTGCTGCTGCTGAGTCCTGCCAAAGTTTCTTTGTGTCACGATGTTCATTAAAAACAAATTAAGTCTCAGATTTAATTCCTGCTCCCTCAAAGCCTAGAGCACAACAAAGAGCTTATTCTACAAAAATTAAAAGCACAGAAGTGACAAAATTACTAAGTTCAGATTTTTCATGTTTCCTACATCAGTGGAAGTAAGATGCTCTCCCCATGGAAATTAATTCAACTTTAATTTCATTTTTGTTAATAGTCTTGTTTTTTTTCTCAGGGAAGAAAGAGAACACTTCTGGACGGGAAGTCTCAAAAAACCATCTCCTCTTTCCCTCCTTGACCCCGAAAGAAGGCACTGAGTTAACCTCTGCTGTTAAAATGTTAAATCCCTTTGGCTTGCCCTGACTCTGCTAACTAGGGCACGAGCCCCTGTACTGACTTCTTATAACACCATGTACCTCGCCATCCCAGCACTTACCACAGCTGATATTTAGCTTTTTGGTGTGTGCCTTTCATCAATGTCTATTACCCTTCCAAGACTTGGAAGTCCCGGGAGGCCAGACACTGCACTGTTTCTTTTTTTCCTTCCTTTTTCATTCGTTTACTTTTCTTTTTCTTCTCTTAGCCATCACGTCTCCACTGCCAAGCACATGATGGTACATTGTAAGTGCTCATTAATTTATCCATCAATTATCTATATCTAAAGTAACAAATGTCACATCCCCACCTTGAAAATCAAGTGGATAAGTTAGGTGGGCAATCACTGCACAGGCAGTATACTTGGTATACTCTGCAGTATTATAGGTGGCAAGGAACACCCACAAACACCTTTGGAGCTTAGAAGAATACTAGATATACAAAGATATACCAGGTGTTCAATTAATGCTTGATGAGCAATTGACTGATTGATCAATCCATTCTGGGCTATCTGAAGAAAATCACAACCTCCGAGGATCTCCTCTGACGTTTATTTAATTCCAGGAAATAAATCCTGCACTTGTTGACCCCAGCTACTTTCTCAAAACAGGAAGCAACTCTCAGTCCACAAGATCCCTGGAGAAATAAGGACACCTTGGGCCACGGAAGGGCCAGATTCGAAGGCTAGGGTCGAACCCACAAGGTGGCCCCCAGGGCATCTCCAGTCCTGCAGGAGAGTCTTTAACACTTCTAGCCTATTTCTAGAAGTTTCTCAAAATCTCCAGGACTGACCTGGATTTAGATCATATGCAAAACTCCTGGACCAGAAAAGTAGCTAAAGACCCAAGTTCTAGCTTTGCGTCAGTCGTTTAGTAACATTGGGGTCATGGGAAATTACTCAACTTCTTTGTGTTCTAATTCTTTGCTGGTAAAATGCAGTGAATAATAAATAGTTCCTTCCCTGGCTCACCCATAGGGTTGATATGTGGTCAAAATGAGACCGTACATGAGTAAAATAGGCTGGACAAGTGGAATGCTTGCAAGGTAAACCAAATACATCTTTTTTGTCTTTTTCTTTTTAATCTACCGCTTTAAAACTTCTCCATGGACTCAACACAGGTGGCTCTTTCCATGCTGCTGAGTAAAAAGCAAGATCCATGACTTTGTAGGTCATGCTAACATCCTGCAAATACTTTAATTCACAAACCAAATGTCAATTCAGTAATTAAAACACCCTCTCATATTTAATCAAAACCATGCTCTTGATTTAGAATTCAAAACGTTTTCACCTTCCCAGCAAAACCTACAGCTTGCTAGCCCTCAACATGGAAGAAGAGGCGTGGCCTTCCTAGTCTCTTTCTCTACCTCCCTAGTCTCTTTCTCTTTCTCTTTCTACTGTTTCCACTTTTTCGCTAACTGGAGCTGATTGCCCACAGGCTGCCTGGCCCTTTCGAAATGGGGTGTGGAGCTCCTCTCTGTCCTTTACTCCCCTCCTCTTTTTCTCCCTCTCTCTTGCTTTATTTACCTTCGTTTCTACTTCTTTTCTCCCACTCACTTATCTTCTCTTTGGCAGGCCTGACGGGAATAGGGTAGTTTTACTTGACTGGTACAATCACTGATAGCCTCCCAAGTCTGGGCCTGAGAAGAGTTTAAAGGGGACTTTGCCTGGGGAGGAGGGACTTCCCCAGGTAGGGGGCACTTTCACACATTCTACAGAGAATGCCAAGCACTGGGTATCTCTCCTGCAGTTCTTTCACATGGGCAATGTACGTCACTCTTCCAACTACTGTGCTCCTGCAGCCCCAGTTTGTTGGAAGGCACATGCCAGACTTTGTTGAAATTCCACTGCCTTTCCATAGAGGTCCTCTTGAGCAGAATTCTCCAATGTTTTTTCCTCACCTTTGCAAGCCTTCCTAACGTAGAAAGAAAGATACAATGGACCCCTGTGTACAAGTCATCCAGTTTCAGCTATTATTATCAGCATTTTTCTACCTACCCTTTTTTTCTGGGAATATTTTAAAGCAATTTCTAGATTGTCTGCATTTCATCGAGTATCAGTTAAAATGGCTCCAGGCCAGCCCAAAGGAAACATTCATATATACCCTGTGTTCTGACTGACTCTGGGGTACAGGCTAAATCCTACCAAGTGGCCATGCTCCTTCACTTTGCTGCCAAAACCGTGTCCCCGCCCCTCCCCCCTTCCATTTTGGATTCCCAAGGCAGTGTGTCAGAGAGCACACCCAAGTACAAGAGCAATGCAGTGGGCATTACGGGAAGACCTAATGAAGCCCATGTCCTCGTGCTGCAGTGTAGGAAATGGCACTCACCCATATTCACCCCCAGTAGAGGGCAGAATGCACAGAGCACTCTTGAATTTTAAAAAATTTGTCATAAATAGCTCTATCTCTACTCTTCCAATAAGTTTATATCTTCAGTGGACAAGGTAATCGAAGAGATGTTTAACACATTTTCTAATCCCTCCTTGGTAAATTCTGCACGTATCAGGAGGGATACTTTGTAAAGTATATGGTTCTCTAACCACTATTTTGTAGACCTGCAGCTAATACAAAATAATGTGGAATGTCCATTGTAATTGAAAAACAATGTTTTAATTATAAGAAATGAATGGGTCTTAAAAGCCTTATATTGAACTCCAAAATAAAACAACATATAAAGGTATAAAAATACTCGTGCATATAGTAAAAACCATGAAGAAAATCAAGGGAGTGTTAAGCACAGGATTCAGGATAATGGTTCATCCGGGAAAGAGGAGAAGGTTGTGTTCCAGGAAGAGCAAACATGACTTCAAGATGTAGGCATTGTCTCCTTTGGTGAGTAGGTTCAGTGAGCATGGACATGTTCCTCTTCTTAATTCTTTCAAGTAACTTGTACATGTTGCTTTTGCAAATATATTACATTTATCAATTTTTTAAAAGATTTTATTTATTTTGTGTTTAGACAGAGGGGAAGTGAGGGACAGAAACATCAATGTGGGGTTGCCTCTTGGGCACCTCCTACTGGGGACAAGGCCTGCAACCCATACATGTGTCCAGACTGGGAATGAAACCGGCAACACTTTGGTTTGCAGGCTGGTACTCAATCCATTAAGCCAGACCAGTCAGGACAAACATTTATCAATTTTTAAGGTAAAAATTAAAACAAGGAAAGGAAGTAATTTAAATAATGTAGGATGATAAAGCTTACTAAATCAATAATATTTAATTCTTTACTGTTACCAGCATAGGCGCAAATTGTCTAGTAAGCTCAGGGATATAATAAAGAAGAAGGTTGTAATATTTTGTCCAAGAGTTGGATATTTAGGAACTTCATAATGACTGTGCCATATAACACAGAAACACATATAACATATCACATACCATAGAAACACACTATGTAGAGTTGTCATCAGGATTCTTTGTGACATCCCAATAGGAAAAAGCTACCATCTTACTGTGAGTTAAAGGGAGTCACTCTACCTCTGTCCACACTCAGAGCTCCCTCGTGTCTAATGTCCTGTGGTCACAGAAGATCACGGCCTTCAGCAACAGGGAGAAACAACTTTCATTCACAGTCCTACATACTTATGTGGCCTTGGGCGAGTTCCTCTATCTTCCTGTGCTTATTTTTCTTCATTTGTAAAATGGGAATAATGCATAAATTGCTGGGCTGGGAAGTGAGAAAATATATATATATAGTGCTAAAGTACTTGTTAGTTACGAAGAACTGATAGCTGTTACCATCATCATGACTAGCACTATGTTATTAGTAGGGAAGAAGAAAATGCATTAAGTACCTTTCATAAACAGTGTTTACTATGAACTTGAAGGGTCTCTCAGAGCACATCTTTGTACTTCTATAAACTTTCAAAACCTCTGTCTTTATACATATACATACACACATATATGTATATATATATACATATATATATACACACACATATATATATATTTACTAATCACTAATGCAGACACTCTAAAAACTCTGCTATATTTATATGTTCATAACCTGAGTACCTGAACTAATAAAATGGTATTAATGGCTATTTATATATCTTCACAATTCTAAAGTAGACCTTTAATTTCTGTAATAAAAAGGAAGGTGGCTTGTATAATTTTCCATTTTTATTTTCCTACACGGAATACAATAGCTCTAACATAATGGACGACTTTCTGAATATTTCCTGGGCTGCTCATATTTTATCTAAGATTGTATCTTATGTTTTTTCTCTCTCTGACCCCCACTGGTGCTCCCAGAGCCCTCATGAGCAATGTCCATGCCGATAACCCTCAGTAGAAGAAGCTGGGCTGAAAACAAAGTTAAATCACCCTCAGCTAGAATCTTTCAAAGAGGCCTCTCAGGGTCAGTAGCGATTGTCTCCATGCACATTTCTCTGCTTAAAAAAATGTTCCTTAAATATTTGATTCATCAGGACTGAAATATATGTTTTATTCTGAAATAGATCACTAGTAAACACTATAGAGTATAAGACCCTAAATTATTCTTTTTTTTTACCTCCACATTGTTCATTATATCAATATATATTCTTACATCCTCTGGGGAACCATAAAGCGGAACAACAAGAGCACAGAAGAAAATTATGAGACAATACAGCTTTAAAAGATGACAAAGGTAATTTATTGACCAGAGAAGAAATAGAAAAACATTATTTTTTAAATTAAATTGAATCGTTGCCTTAATATTTACAAAAGGTGATGAGCATTTGAAACCCAAAATGGATATACTTTCCTCAAGGGAGGAAAAAGGAATAGTAGAGAGAACCGGGATCAGACGAAGACCAGATTATGAAGAATCATAACACATTAGGAGCAAACACAGGAGGGTTATGATGGAATTGGTAAATGGACAGGAAAGGGTTTAAACAGCCAATGGAAGCAAATAAGGAAAAGGCATTAGTGAAAAAGAATATCACCACCGAAGAACAAAGAAGGCCATAAAATCATTTGGGCAAGCGTTCATTTAGAAGAAAGAGCAACTACAACCAGTACTCAGTGCTAACTTTAAAATACCAAATGAACCAACTTTCCTGATCTACTACTCCAATCAAATTGCGGAGTAAAACTAACGATGCAACCTCTTCCAATGCCAGAAGAAAATTGGCTTTGGCTTCCAAAGCACAGGAAGAGCTTCCCGCACTCCAACGGTCTCCGTTCTTTCTCCCGTCCCCACTACCTACTACTCCTGATCCATTTTCCTCTTTAATCTCAGTAAATTGTTCCCAAAATGCAAATTCAGTTCTGCGTCTCCTGCATAAAACTCTTTGCGGGCTCTCCATTGCCTGCAAGTAAAGCCAAATTCCTCAGCTCGAGATTTTCCTTGATTGTGTCTCAATTTGTCTCTCCATTCGCCTCTTCTTTTTCTTCTGCAATGACCCTCGGCCCCCGAGCTGGGCCGAAATTCTCACAGCCCCTAAACACAAAGACCTGCCTGCTTCTTTGCCTTTGTGCCTGCTCTTCCTCTACCTGGAATGCACCTCCTCCCCTCTGTCCACCTGGGAACCTTCTCACCTTTCGTGACCTGGAATTCTCGAAAAGGAAGAATTTCTAGGGCACAGCATGATGGCTCGGTCAAAAAAATGGGGATCAGTGTATGGACATGTGAAGCAGGACATCAGCTAATGCTCAAAGATTTTATTAACAGGTTTCTGGTTTCAGCTGACGCTTCGGTTCAGAGCAGCATTTTTCCTTTTCTTGATGAGCTGAGATTCATGGCTTTAGGCAGTCTACCACATACATTGGGAAACTGAGAAGGTAAAACAATGAGTAATGGGTTGATGTAGGGGGTGGGTGAAGGAGAGATAACAGTGAACCAAGAAGAGATGCTGGTTATGAGTTATATGATTTGACTCGAATAACTTAAAATTTCTCAGCCTCAACGTCCTTATCAGCAAAATGGTGATATTCACACAGGGAATTGTTATGATTACAAAATGCGATTGGGAAACTGCTTGTTTGCTTCTTTGCTTGTTTGTTTCTAAAGACATCACCTCTCCTCTACTCCTGATTAATTCTGGCCAATGAGTTCCCTCATTTGTGGCCTATTTTTATCCCTTCAAATAGGTCAGGGTTATTATATTATTCTCCCCAGGATTTTGGTATTGCTGTAGCCCTTGAAATCAGAGCCATAGGTAACTGGTAGCATTAAAAGGTTAAGAATTTGTTCTTAATCAAACAGCAAGACAGTAATGGCACTACAAATAGAACCACATTTTTTATATTCTCATTTCCTTCCATGGAAATGAGCATACTTTTCATTTGCTAATGAACTACACGAAGGTCATAGCCATTGTCATATTGAAACAGACACTCATCAGGTAATGTACTACAGAAGTGTTTATCAGTGAAATAATTATTCAATCAATCAACTTGCTATTAAGTGAGTGCCTGCTCTATACAAGGCATTTTGCTAAATCATATGGCAGATAAAGAGAAGTACAGGACACATTCCCCACAGTCTCAGAGCCCAAAATAGATAAACATACCTAGAACAAAACAAACAATTCTCTGTTATAATGCAGCACCTAAAAGATAGCTAAATACAATTGCCCATGAAAGTAAACATACATGTTTTTACCAGATATGGTATATTGATACATTCAGTGATTCAGCCTCAAAGAAAGTTTTGTGGGGTGGCTTAAAACCACACAAGGTAGATCTAAGCTCAAATCTTCAGCCTGCACTTATGTACTCATTTACACCTCCATTCATTCGTTCGTTTGTTCATTCATCTGTAATGGGATGACAAATGTTTATTATCGGAATTCCAGGAAGTCATAAAAAGTCATACCTATTTAGATGTTGAACATGGCAGGGAAAGCCATGGACTCAGGTTTTAAGGCAACAGAACCTAAGGGGAAAACCAAAAAGAAAAAGAATGGGAGTCTGTGAGTCACCGATCCCTCCCTATGAGTCCTCAAGGCTTTGGTAAAATTAACCACCTCATGATATCACAGGTGAGGTCAGAATTCTTGAGAGAAAATAGCAAAATGTGGGACTTAGGGTTAACCAAGATGGCAGTCTATAATGCAGAAGCAGAGAGAGAAGGCACCATGAGTAAGTAATGGCTAGAGTTAGAAGGAATTGCAGAAAGACTGCTAAATCTCCAAAGGCCATGGAGGAACGTAGGACGGCGAAGCACCAGTGGCATCTGGGTTATATATCAAATACTTATTAAGCACCTACTATGTTGCCGGGCACTGTGCTTGGTGGTGGAAATAGAAGGACAAAGAATCCCTGTTTTCAGAGTGATTGCAAACTAGTTGGAGACACCAAGAATGAAACAAGTATTACATTCTAGAGGGGTGTGTCAGAATAGCGCTGTGGTTAGAATGTTTGCATCCCCCCAAAATTTGCATGTTGAAATCCTAATGCCAATGTGATGGCTTTCAAAGGCGGGGCTTTGGGAAAGTAATTAGGTCATGAGAGCGGCAGTCTCATAAATGGAATTAGTGCCCTCATAAAAGAGACCACGCAGGGACCTCTACCCCCTCTGTCCTGTGACCCAGTGAAAAGACAGCCATCTATGAACCGGGAAGGGTGTCCTCACCAGACGCTGAGTCTTCCAGAGACACAACCTTGGACTTTCCAGCCTTGAGAACTGTGAGAAATAAATGTTTGTTGTTTACAAGCCGCCTGATCTGTGCTACTTTATTTTAGCAGCCCCCAGGGACTAAGACACACAGAGACCTTGTGATGTGCAGGTGAGCAGGGAGGAGGAAGGACACTTGTGTGAGGGATGCTTTCTGGGGCATATGGTATCTAAAGAAAATTAGTTCCACAGGGAGGGAGAGAGACCCGGTTTGAAATTCTAGTTCTTCCCCATAGAGCCTTTATGACTTCAGGAAAATTGCTTAAAGTCTCTAAGCCTCAGGTTCTTTACATTTGAGAATGAGATAAGACTTCTCATATCACAGTGTTGCCAGGAAGATGATGCGGAGCATTTATCAGAGTGCCTGGCACATGGAAAGACACACAGACTGTTTGCTATCATTACCATTATTGTTTTCATTGACATTATTGTTGGTGCTGTTTTTGTTCAGGAGAGGTCTGAAGGACAAAGTGCAGTAAGTTAGCCAACAAACAAGAGGAAAGTGTTCCAGTTAGAAATTCCAGTATGCGGACTTCCGCCAAGATGGAGGCATAGGTGGAAACACTGTGCCTTCTCCCACAACCAAGTTTGGATACAACAAAAGTTTTGGAGAACTAACACACACCCAGAGGCCAGAAAACTGAATTATACGGAAGTCCGACAGCTACGAACCGTTCAACGAGGACGGTAAGAGGTGGAGCCAGCAGCGGAGCTGGGTCAGGCAGGACAGACCTAGGAGCGCAGTGAGCCCAGACCTAGTCAGGGTGCGGGGCACTGACCAAGGTCGCACATTCGAGTGCAGTGAGACGGACCACACAGGCCCCAGGGGGGCAAACCCAGTGGTGGAGGGCTGACAGCGGTGGCACACTCGCGTGCAGTGGAGCGGGGCGCGTGGCCCTGGTGACGGTGGTGGCTGCGGTGCTGGTCGGGGTCGCGGCAGCGGCAGGCGCCGGAGGGAAGCCATTGTCCCTCTTTGACCCCGCCCCCACATACGATGTCACAACCCAGCCACTGAGTTGCCCTGCTCTGGTGAAAACCTAGGGCTCTGATCCTGCTACTTAACAGGCACGAACAGCCCAAAGGATGGCTCAAGAAGAACTCAAAGTCCCAGAGCCAATAACTCTAAGCGACCAACAGATTGCCAGGCTCTCAGAAGCCCAATTTAAAACACTATTTATCAGGATGCTCACAGAATTGGTAGAGTACAGTCACAAATTGGAGGAACATATGAAGGCTAAACTAATTGAAATGAAGGGAGATGTCCAGGAAACCAATAGCGATGGAAAGGAAACTGGGACTCAAATCAATGGAATGGACCAGAAGGAAGAACGAAACATCCGACCAGAAAGGAATGAAGAAATGAGAATTCAAAAAAATGAGGAGAGGCTTAGGAACCTCCAGGACATCTTTAAACGTTCCAACATCCAGATTATAGGGGTACCAGAAGGGGGAAAGAAACAGCCACGAGTGGAAAACTTATTTGAACAAATAATAAAGGAGAACTTCCCCAGTCTGGCAAAGGAAATAGACTTCCAGGAAATCCAGGAAGCTCAGAGAGTCCCAAAGAAGTTGGACCCAAGAAGGAACACACCAAGGCACATCATAATTACATTAGCCAAGACTAAAATGAAGGAGAGAATCCTAGAAGCAGCAAGGGATAAGGGGACAGTCACCTACAAAGGAGTACCCATCAGACTGTCAGCGGATTTCTCAAAAGAGACCTTACAGGCAAGAAGGGGCTGGAAAGAAGTATTCCAAGTCATGAAATCCAAAGACCTACAGCCAAGATTGCTTTATCCAGCAAAACTTTCATTTAGAATGGAAGGACAGATAAAGTGCTTCTCAGATAAGGTCAAGTTCAAGGAGTTCATCATCACCAAGCCCTTATTATATGAAATGCTAAAGGGACTTATATAAGAAAAAGAAGATGAAAAATATGAACAGTGAAAGGACAGCAAACACACAGTTATTAACAACCACACCTAAAACAAAAGCAAACCAAGAGGACAGCTAGATCAGGAGTGGAACCATAGAAATGAAGAACACATGGAGGGTTAGAAACAGGGGAGTGGGAGGGGGAGAAGGGGGGAGAAGGCACAGAAAATAGCATAGATGGTAGGTAGAAAATAGATAGGGGGGAGGGTGAGAATAGTGGGGGAAATATAGAACCTAAAGAACTTGAGACACGTGGTTATAAACTAAGGGGGGGAGAATGGTGGGGAAGGGAGTATGCAGGTGGAGGGGAATGAGGGGGGGAATAGAACAACTGTAATGGTATAATCAATAAAATATATTTAAAAAAAAAGAAATTCCAGTATGCAAAGACACAGAACCAAGAAAGTAACTGAAGTGTGTCCAAGTAACTAAAAACAAAAAGGAACTATAGCTGAGAACAAAGTGGGAGGGTTGAGACAAAAAAAAAAAATGATTCTGAAGTAGTAAGCTTGAGCCATCGGATTTGCACTTTCAAAAATGTAGCTCATTACTGAAAAAGAAGGTCTTGTTAGTAGTGATACTTTCCAAAACTAGAAAGATGTCAGTGGAAATGCAGAGTAATAGACAGTTTTGAGAAATATTTCAGAACTGGGAATTAGAGGTGGGGGTGGGCAGAAAAAATAGAGAAGTCAAAAATAACTCCGTATTTCTGATTTGGGAAAGGACAGTAGCATCATTGCCGTGACAGGTAACACTGGAAAAAGAGAAACTTAGAGGAACATCTTAGGAGAGATGGGGGTTCACTCTGGTTGCACTGCAATGGAGGTAGATGCCTGTGGGATTCTCTGGTGGGAGCGCCTAGCAGACAGACACATCTGAAGCTAAGGGAGAGAGTTTGCAAGTCATTACCAAAGATGATAATGCAAGCCATGAGAGCATTTAGAACCACCCGGAAAATATGTGCAAGGCAGAAAGAGCATCCAAAATAGACAATTAAAAAATAACACCATTCAATCATTTAGATTTTCTTTAAAAGACAGAGGATTATGTGAAGAAAGATACTTTCAGCAACACCATCACATTAAAACAACAATTTTTTTCTTACACGAACTATATCTTAAAGCTCAATGAAGACTATTCCTTTTGAGAAATTGGCAGAGAGTCTCCACCCTCATGAAATTTCATGCACGTATTTATGAGTGCTTATCAGGTGCAAAACACTATGCTAAAAGCCTTCCATAGTTGTTTTTTTTAATCCTCATTTTTGGAAAATTAATACTTAATGAGGTAGGTAAATTGTCACAACTAGTAAGTCTCAGAGCTCAAATCCATATCCAGGAATCTGGTTGTGGAGGCTACATACCTAAGCCATACATAATTCTATACTTATCAATGTCAAGGTTGGATAAGACCTTAGAAGTCATCCAGTTCAAATCTCCCTGTAGGAAGAATAATCCCTCTACAATAAACTCATATAGTTCAGTTCATGATAAGAAATTTACCTCAAAGAATCTCTCAGTTGCTGTTAAAGAAATCTAGTTGTTTACATAGAGACAAAATAGCCCTCCACTTAGCTTCTACTCTTTGGAAGCAGATCCAAGATGGTAGCAGAGTAGGTGCAACCTACCCTCACTTCCTCCCAGGACAAAAGTGGAATTACAATGAAACTATAGACCACATAACCTGAATAACCAACCAAAGCCTAGCTGAACAGAAGTCTTGTGACCAAGGATTTACAGAAGAAGCCACATCAAAATGCAAACTAATGAGATACCACTTCACATCTATCAAAATGGCTATCACAAATTATTCAACAAACAGCAAGTGTTGGTGAAGGTATAGAGATAAGAATACCCTAGCGTACTGTTGGGAATGCAGACTATTACAGCCTTGGTGGAAAATAATATGGAGTTTCCTTTAAAAATTAAAAATGAAATTGCCTTATGATCCAGAAATTCTGCTTCTAGGAATATATCCAAAGTAACCCAAAACATTAATTCCAATAAAATATATGTACCCCTATGTTCACTGCAGTGTTATTTATAAGAGCCAAGACACGGAAGCGGCCCAAGTGTCCATCATAGATAAGTGGATTAAAAAACTGTGGTATATTTATACAATGGAATACTACTCGGCTGTAAAAAGAAGGAAACCTTACCCTTTGGGACAACAGGATGGTCCTGGAAAATATGCTAAGTGAAATAAGCCATTTAGAGAAAGACAGATAACATATGGTTTCACCATGCACAGACCACTCCAGATATATGTGTAATCTAATGAACAAAATGAACAAGCAAAATAAAAATAGACTCATGGATACAGAAAACCGACAGCTGTCAGAGGGGAAGGGGTATGGGAGCTGGCTGAAAAAGGTGAAGGATTACGCAATAAAAAAATCACAAATACAGAAAACAGTATGGTGAGTCCCAGAGGACAAGGGAGGATGGGGAAAGGTGGATGAGAATGAAGGGGGGCTAAATGGTGATGAAGAGAGACTTGACTTTAGATGGGGAATGCACAATACAATATACAGATGATGTATTATGGAATTATACACATGAAATCCATATACTTTTATTAACCACTGTCACCCCAATAAATTCAATTAAACATTTTAATTGAAATTGGGAAGGACATTGGGGTATGAAAATGGGAAAACAATAGTAAAAATCACTAATAGGAAATGAAAGATTGCTAAATAGTACAAAATAAGAATATGAATAAAAATTTAACTTACAGTACAAATAAAGATCTAAATAAAACAAATTAATTTCATTCATGATAAATAAGATAAGGGTTTAGTCCAGAAATGCATGAATAATTCAATAACATAATCATATCAAAAAATTACATAAGGTAACCCACATGTTTATATTGATAGATGTTGAATAGACACTTTAAAAAAATTATCAGTTATTTTAAGAATTTTAAATATAAAAGAAATAGAAGGAATTTACTTAAGAGTGATACAAACTATTACCAAAAACAGCTATAAACATTATAATCAATAATTATATACTTAAATCATTTGGAGGGCATTGAAGGGTGAAGGGAGCAAGCAAAACAGAGAAAGAATTCATGGACATGGATAACAGTGGGGTGATTGGAGGGCGTGTGGAGGGGGAAGAGGGCACAGGGGGATAAATGGTCATGGGAAAAATATAATAAAATAATAAATAAACAAAAAATAAATCATTTTACTAAAATTAATAATTAGAGATGGTAGCAACCTCCATCTTTTTCCACATTATTTAGGAGATTATCACTTACTCAACAAAATAAAAAATATCAAACAAAAAGTACAAATACAAGAAAAAGAACAACAAACGTGTCTTTACTGGACTCATGAAACTAGCATCAACTGTAATAAGAGACTTTGGAAAGATTTCTTTATGCATGATACAGACACAAAAGTCCACTACTGTTGTCTATTCAACTAGTCACCAATCATTATGTGAAATGGTAGAGTATTGTATTCGTGAAAACCATGAAAACTATATCTTAACTAGGAATTAAATTAGCAAGAAAGGCACATGACCTATATGAAGAAAGCTGCAAAATTCTATTAAAAGATGTAAGGGAAGAACTGAATAGACAGACAAACAATATTCTTAGATGGAAAGACTCTCTCTCATAATGTGCTCAGTCCTTCCCAATGCAATGCAACTTCAACCAGATTCTAATTTCTTTTCTTATAACTGAGCAAAATTATTTTCAATGTCATATAAAAAATAAATTTTTGTGATAGCAATAAAATCTCTACCATTAAAACAACCATTAAAATACAGCACACTATAACTACTAAAACTGTAGTAAATATTAAATTATTATAATCAAAACAATAGATACGTGCAAGAATAAAACTGCAAAGTAAAAGTAGAGAGTTGAGAAATATATTCTTTTATATAAGAACTTAATGTATTATAAATTGGCATTTCTATTCAATGGGAAGAAAGGATAGGTTTTTTTGGTGCTGAAGTGAATCTGAAAAAAGAGAACAG
The DNA here is from genome assembly GCF_014824575.4 of Sturnira hondurensis. Lineage (NCBI taxonomy): Eukaryota > Metazoa > Chordata > Mammalia > Chiroptera > Phyllostomidae > Sturnira > Sturnira hondurensis. The sequence goes on from NW_028083443.1 coordinate 3,535,669, forward strand.
AATCCAATTTATATCATATGCAAAAATTATTTGTATATGAATTAAAGGTCTAAATCTAAAGAGTAAAATAATATTAAAAGAAAAACTGTAAAATATTCATATAACTGGGATGATAGAAAAGTTCTTAAGCAAAACAGAAAACCTAGACACAAAAAAGAGAGAAAAACATAATTTGCTAATATCCTTTCTTGTATTCTTATATTACAGAAGACAGAAACAAAGCTAAAATATAGACTAAGGAAAAAAACTTGCAACTCATAAGACAGAGAAAAGTTGCAATGGATAGCTTTCATTTCTTGTACCCAAACTCTTTAGAATATTTGTCTCATATTTTGACTCCTTACCACATTCTTAACCCACCCTCACACATGGTGGAACTCAGAGACCACTTTCCCAGCACCCCTTGCAGATGGACCACAGCCAGCAGACCTGTGTTGGGACAACTACACGCAGCTCCATGAGTCTAAAGATCCAGAACTAAAACCCCCGAAGGCACAGGCTTTTTTGAAGTTACCTGATTTTGCAGGAGTAAGGAGGACTGAGGTGGCCCCAGAGCCCACAGCGGTACTAGTGAAATTGCTCCTTAGGCCAGTTCTTCGATGCTGTTCTGTGTGCTGTTCCTGAAAACGAGGCCTCAAACCTGTTTTTCAAGACCTTGCCCTGATTCTGTGAACTGCTCCACAGCCTTCCACAAACTGCTGACTGCCTAAACCAGCAGTCTCCATAGCTGTCAACAGAAAGCCCTGACCAATGCAGAGAGTTAACATACAGGAAGAAGCTTCTACTAATTAAAAAATAATATGAGACAGCTCGAAGGAAAATGAGCAAAGGACATAAATCGAAAACTTAAACAGATAGATAGACAGGCACATGAAAAGATGGCTGCCCTCACTAATAGCTGAGGAAATTCAAACTTAAACAACGTGAATGACACCCCCTTTGAACCGTCATATTGGCAAATATTACAAAGAGCAATAAGATCCTGTGTTGATGAATACACCAGAAAGGAAGAGCCTCATGCACTGCTGATAAATATTTCCATAATCTTAGAGCAATCTGGCCATGCTAGAAAGCTACAAGTACACACAAGTACTTCAACCCTGCAATCTTTATTTGAGGGAATTTATTCTTCAGAAATAACTAACTAGCTCATAGGACAGAAGTATCGTACAAGGATGTTTGTTGCAAGATTTTGTGTAGTATCAGACAGCGACCAGAGCTTTCACCCGTAAGAAAGAGTAAAATGAATTTTATTTTATAATTATGGAGTATTATGTTGTTTACATAATCAATTTTTATAAAATTTACAATAACAAAATCTAGTAGTATGCTTGAATACATATGTTAGGATGCACGTCAGCTGTTTAGTGTAAGCAGAGATGTCTGGTTCAGAATGGACCAAAATGGAGGACAAATGCACAAGGAGAGGAGGCAGGGAGAGAGGACAGGGAGATGTTGGTTCACACACTGGCCTCCAAGAACAGAACACAAGGAGAAACTGAAGACAGAGGCAGATGACTCCAGATTGGTAAGTGGCAGTTTTAACAAGCGAGGGAATGATTTTACAAGGCTTCTCTGCGGCGGCTGCAAAACTAACAAATCTCCTTGCCTGCCCACCAGAATCTTCAAAGTTCATAGAGAGAGACCTTAGTGGAGTTCAGTCACAAATTCAGTCCAGACGGTCTCAACGGTGGGTGGGACACACATTCCCAGAGCAGGGAGGGGTGAGGAGCCCCTGGTGGCCCAGGTCTGGCTGACTGTCACATCCTCTCACTGACCTCCTCCCACAGAGGGTGAGAGAAAGTGCACTACACACAAATGCTGTTGCAGTGGTATAGTACTAACTAACTGATCGTACAAGAAAATGGAAAAGGAGAAAAGAAGAAAATTACAGGGACAAGTGAAAACATTAGCATTCTTAGCAACCTTTATTTTGGATTTCTAATTTTAATGGTCTTACAGATAGTTTTAAGATTTTTTTAAAAAGCAACCTACAGAAAAATCTGTATAGTTCGATTCCATTTTTTGAAATAATACATAATATCTCTTCTCTGTACTTACCTCAGAGAATTGTCATTATTTGGAGTCCATAATGACGCACTTACTAACCTTTGCTCTCAGTATTCCTGCATTATTAGATGTGTTACAATAATCAGGTAATGCTTTTCTGATTTTTAAAAATCTGTCAAGTGAGAAGGGAAAAGGAGGAAGAAAAGGAGAAAGGGAGGGAGGGAGGGAGGGAGGCAGAGAGGGAAGGAGAGAAGGCGGCAAGGAGGGTGAAGGGAAGGATTCTAAACAGGAGATGGTACTGCCATATTAGTACCGCAGTAGTCCCCTTAATCTGCAGCTTCGATTTCTGAGGGTTCAGTTACCCCTGGTCTGAATACAGGGTCCAGCAGAAGTAACGCCTGCTCGAGTGTGGTTGGTAGGGTACCTGACTGTCTCGCATGAGACAGACAGCAATTTGAACACGTCGCCTATAATGTCACATACTATGCTTGAGTGTGATACCATTATGTTACAGAATTACAGGCTTATAATTTTGTAATGAAAGATTTTGTAATAAAAAGGTGTTATTTTTAGGTGTTATAGGTGTTATGTGTGCCAGACCTGGTATATTAAATAGAAAGTTTCAAAAATAAACAATTGTCAAGTTTTAAATTACACGCTGCTCTTGGGCTGTGTGATGAAATCTCCAGCCATCCAGCCCAGACGTGGCTCATCCTTTTGCCCGGCGTCTCCAGGCTCTCTGCACCAGCCATTAGTCACTTAGTAGCACACTTGGTTATCAGACAGACTGTTGCAGAACTGTGGGGCTGGTGTTTAAGGAACTCTTATTCTACTTAATAATGACCCCAAAGCACAAGAGCAATGATGCTGGCAATACAGATATGCCAAAGAGAAGCTGGCAAGAGCTTCCTGTATGTGAAAAGTTATGTGTGTCTAGAAAACAACAGTACATACAGGGTTCAGGACTATCTCAGTTTCAGGCACCCACAGGGGATCCTGGAACATATCCCCTGGCGATAAGGGGGGGGCTACTCTACTTTGTCTGCATAACCTTCCCTAACAAAGGCGGATGGGCAGTTCTGTGTCCTACAACACGGCACTCATGGCTTGTGTCAAATAGAAGATTGTATAAAAAGGGCTGGCTCTCTTTCCACATCGCTTCACATGCATGGAGTGGTACTTCATTCACCTTCACATAGCCTGTACCAGCACAGTGCCAGTCACAAAACAGGTTATTAACATTTGGAGACAGTAGACAATATTCAAAGAACTGGGAACAAACAGTAAGCAGCCAATAAATGTTCTACAACCTTTTAACTCTAAGAGGCATTATAGGTTTATAGAAACTGCTATGTGGATAAAATACAAAGATATTTATTGCTCAAAATAACTCTTACTTCTACCTGAATACAAATAATGTCATCGTTTATGCAAAGCAAAATGCTTTAAGGCTAGTCAAAGCATCTGAGTAAAATCAGATTCAAATGAACAATAATTCAGGCATATTCTCCAAGTGATTAGAAAGGCTAAAACGTGCCCATGACATGGGTAGAACAGAATGTGGCTTCTGATAGGTGCTCAGTGGGCGGTTAGTCTGAACCTGGAACATGGTAGATCGAATGTGTTTTTAGCTTGAGCACCATGCACGGTGGACACGCTTTGGGGGTTTCCTAACTCGGGTTGGCGATGTTAATGTAGCATAAATAGCACTCAAACACTAAAGGGACGTCAGAGATGTGGAGGATTTTTAAAAACTAAAAGAATTTCTATGACTTTGGCATGTAATTAAAACAATAAAATTTTCCAAGTACGGGTTTTAAAGTGCTGTGGAAAACTCTAGAGTAAATTGCAGAGAGGAGGCCAACCTAACAGTCCCCTCACCGAAGGCATTTTATTCTTTTGCACTGAAATGAGCTTCTGGTGAACAAAAGAAATTAAAACAAATCTGCTTTGGAAAGAACATCGGCCTAACAGTTATTAATAAAGTTCAATAACAATAACAGTACTAATATGAGCTACAATTTAAGGACCCCAAGATTTTAAGATAAGCGCTTTCTTTGCACTATTCCTGTGTGAGCTGCCTTTGAAACGCTTTCCTTAGGAGTGAGGAGTGCACACCAGGATTTGGCTTAATGGGAAAGGGTAGGTAGGTGAGGAGATGAATGTGACTGAGCACCTAACTTCTGCGCCTCCTGGGAAGAAACGGTAGAGAAAAGTCTAGTTCTGGGCGGAAGGAGAAAGGTAGATAAGAGGCAGCCCATTACTTAAAGTTGGACAGCGTGATCTTTATCACGCCCACTTCTTCTGCAGCAGGTTATTAACATCATTCCTAGCCAGTCTTGCCACATTTCCTCGTTGACAGTCGGTTAAAAAATCAGACGTTTCTTTCGCAAAACTTCAACATGACATTACTTTTAGTTCATCTAATGTGCACTGAGTCTTGTCACAGCTTGTTCCCTATCCTAATCAAACACAAAATTTAAGAAATGAATAACAAGATCCAGGTATTGAATGAATGCGATGGATTTCCTTCACGCCGAAATAAAACCCCCAGTTTTATTTTCCTTTTCCCTGTCAAAGTGTACAATGTTGAAAATCAAAGCGATATGCTATCAGCACATTGCTTTTAAACGCTTGGGTAAGGCTTTATCGACGCCATTTATTTTTCCTGCAATGAAGCCATTTTTCCTTTAGGCACGCAGAAAGCGCCATTTCATTCCTGTATCACACCCCCAAATGGAAACAGAACTTGATTTCTCTGTTTCCAGATTTTACGAACACAACAGTGTCGAATCAGAGAAGGCGGCAGCTGAGACGCTCCTGTGCTAAGGCAGGTCATGGGACGGTTCCCACTTATTTATGTTTTTCCCTAATGAAAGGGTGCCTCTTTGTGCTGCAAATAGATAGTTTAGATTTTTTAATATTGTTAGTGTTGAGAGATAAACACTTTGGTACATATTGGAGAGTAATAAATTGTGTTGAACATTGATAAACTAACGCAATTACCAGCAAGGTCAGAGAGCCAGCTAATTTAGAAATATCAGTCCTAGGATTTTGAGTTGTCCCCTGGAGAGCCGCGGCCACTTTATTACAGCAGGAGGGTGAGGAGGAAATGGTACATTAGGATTGATCTTTTGATCTAATTGTGGAACTCTGCCATTCCTCGTTTGACCGAAAATGCTTACCAAGCAAGAGAAAACACAGCACAACTAATTGAGGACTATCCCTTACAAACCAGGCAAAGTAACGGAATTCTGGGAAAGAAGGGACAAATTGTGCTTGATATTATCGGTGAGTGTGCGCTTGCTGTCACCGAAGCACATATTTGTGTCTCTTTTCCAGAATGGCCTTTAAATTGTAATTCTAAATCAAATTCACTATCTTTAAAGTTTCTGAAAAAAATCTATTTTCACATTCGTTACCTGCGCTGGTAAATTACAACAAAATTTGAATGAAATATTCAGTGTCCCTCTTTCGATATGGGACTCAAATTAGTCTTAAGGGTACCTCGTTTCCAAAAGATGTTCAGTCCCAGGAAAAGTTTGATTAGCCTTACATACCCTTTGATATTTATTGCTTTGCCTATTGATAATACCGAACACCTGTACTGCCTACTTTACATCTAAGGATACATCTATTCTAGAATATCTCAATTCATCCTTGAACTGTAAGTATAATTTTGTTCTCATCAACACTGGTACTCAGCATGCCTTAGTTTAGTTCTCATTCAGTATCTCTCAGTTCTTGGCCTTTAGGAACAGGGTGATTTGCCTGATTGTGTTAAAGTCAAATTGTGTGACATCCTGATTCCAGGGCCTAAACAGAATTCAATGGAAATAAGATTCCTGTTCGGCTGCCAGGTACATCACAGGGACCATCAGACTGTGTCACTTGGGAAAGCTGGCAGTCCCCTTGAATATGTAATCCCATTTGGCAAAGGAGTTTCTCGGGAAGCACTAAGACAGAAAATTGATTAGGGGATGTACATTTATGGAACGTCTTGGAAAGGCATGAAATGGACAGCATTTTGGAAGTTGAGATTCCCGCAGTGGGCAAAAAAAATATCTTAAAATTCTGCCCTAATATTTACACGCAAGCATGTAAATGACTTACAACCAATAAATTCTGATAATCTCATAAGGTTGGATCACATCTGAAAGTCTTCTCCTTGGGTATTCTATTTCCAAAGCAAAAACCCTTTAATATACAAATTTTTTGTTCAAATGGCTATAAGACAACCAGGAAATATAAGTCAAAATAGTGAAATTGTTTACTGTGATCCTCGTTTCAAAGGGAATCAAGTATTTCAAAGGGTAAGGTAATTAACAGGAAAAAACAGTTCTTAAGGAGCTGAGTAGGGGAAAGGTGTGACTGTCGAGTGATTACAGACAACCTGTTCAGTTCTTTGCCATCTCTGTCAAGGTTGAACTCACTGCCTACAATTTTCAGACTCGCGTGTACCTTGCAGAATCCAGAGCCTTTCCACCTTCATCACATTTTCCTTCTCTGCCCTCAATTGCTGTGAATATAACTATATTATTGAGTACTTAAGGCTCATTGATGGGTGTTAATATTTTAAAAGCAGGGTCTTGAGAATACAGCCAGAATGATCACAACACTGTCCTGTGGCAGCAGATTGTAGTAATACACGCAGCAAATAACCGATGTCAAATTGATGCAGGCGGCCCAGCTGTCTGCTCTTTGTGTGTAGGTTTTAATTCCCAGAATGGGACAGGGGTAATCCCTTTGTGATACAATCAGCTCTAGGGTTTTAGCCACTTATATTACATTATTGAAAGGATGATGAGCTGATGATGAGCTGATAACAGGAGGATTGCATTAGGCAGAATATTAGCTGGAACACCTCAGAGCTGCTTTGCCATCTCTGTGGCTGGAACATTATACACAATTATTGTTTTTGTTTTTCAAAAACAAGTTGAAACTGTCTTTAAATAAATCTTAAGTGGCTTGGCTGGAAGAGTCTATATTTAGATTCCATAAAGAAGAATTATCTCCCATAAAGTAGGTAATTGCACAGTAAGTGGATATCAGAGAAAAAATTGGAAGAGACCATATTCATACATTACATATTATATAAAATACATTTATATTATACATGCATATATTATATACACATAATATATTGTCTTGTAGCACACAAACCAATAGAAGTGTCATAAATTGTATCATGATTTAGAATACTCATACACTGTGAAAGGATTCTCACCATCAAGTTACCATGTTCTTTGTCAATTATATATCTCAGTAAAGCGGGAGAAAAGTGAAATTAAAAAACCGACTGCCTTTAATTTCAATACAGGGTGGGGGAAAAAGTAGGTTTTTATTTTTTGTATAGAAAAAATACAATAATTAATAAATAATACAAGCATAAACTCTGTGCTTTGCATACTCACAACTGTAAGCCTACTTTTGCCCCACCCTGGAATATGAAACAAATTTCCCTTAAGCATTCTTTTGAGGCTGGCATCATGACCTAGTACTATTTTCTTCTATCAAACTTCTTACACTTATGCTTTGGTCTTTCCGAGGGAAACTCTGGCACATCCTTTGTGTTACTTTAGCAGCCGTGTGCCCTGTGATCTCATGGCTCTCTGAGAGTGGGCACCCTAGAATTTCTGGAAGTAATCGCCTTCCAAATAGGCCAACACTACTTTCACTCATCTTCTAAACAGGATGATTGCAAGGAGTTTAATTGGTTTAAAACTCATCTAGGACATTTTTTAGTACATTTTACTGATTCTGCTATTACAGTTGTCCCAATTTTTCTTCCCTTAATCCTCCTCTGCCCTGTACACCCCCAGTCTCCAGCATTCTCCCCCCGCCCTACTTCATGTCCATGGGTTGTACATATAAGTTCTTTGGCTTCCCCATTTTCTATACTACTCTTAACCTCCTCCTATTTTGTACCTACCTATTATGCTTCTTCTTCCCTATACCTTTTCTCCCTTTCTCCCCTTCCCCCACCCCACTGATAACCCTCCATGTGGTCTCCATTTCTGTGATTCTGTTCCTGTTCTAGTTGTTTGCTTAGCTAGTTTTTGTTTTTGTTTTAGGTTTGGTTGTTAATAGTTGTGAGTTTGTTGTCAACTTACTGTTCACATTTTTTATCTTTTTTCTTAGATAAGTTTCTTTAACATTTCATATAATAAGGGCTTGGCAATGGTGAACTCCTTTAAACTGACCTTATCTGGAAAGCACCCTACCTGCCCTTCCATTCTAAATGAAAGCTTTGCTGGATAGAGCAATCTTGGATGGAGGTTGCTTTCCCAATCTGGTGAAGGAACTAGACATGCAAATCCAGGATGCTTAGAGAGTTTTAAGTTGGATCTGGGAAGAAACACACCAAGACACATAATAATTAAGTTACCCAAGATTAAAGATAAGAATAGAATCTTAAAAGCAGCAAGAGAAAAGGAGACAGTTATCTGCAATGGAGTGCCCATAACGCTATCAGCTGATTTCTCAAAAGAAAACTTACAGGCAAACAGGGGCTGGAAAGAAGTATTCAAAGTCATGAAATCCAAAGGGGCAGAGCCCTAGGCATTTGTCAGGACTGGGTAACGCACTTTGCAGGCTCGCGGTGCAGTCTGGATGAGTGTTTCTTCTTTAACTCCTTGGTTGTCAGACTTCCATGCAGGTTCATTGTCTGGCAGCTCTGGTTGTTTCGTTTTTAAATTGGTTGTGCAAGAATGTGAAAGTATTTCTACCTATACTTCCATTTTGGTTGGAACCTCTAGAACATATTTTTTATTATAAACATCCTTCTAAATTGTTTTTTAATGAGCTTATAACATGAGGGCCATCCATATGTTCACCCATTCAGAGATATTTCCAGGTGATTTTTTTTCATAATGAATGTAGCCTAAAGATAGCATCAGTCATTTTCGGAGCACACGAGATAATATTTATTTTAAGAATTTGTTCCAGGGAATCTGAGGGGAGGAAAGAAGTGGACTGGACCTTCTGGCTGCAGAGCCTCTGCCTAATGGCCGGGCCAGCACTGCTAAATGAGTGAAAAATTTTAGCTGGGGAACTGTATCTCACCAAGACTATGTGTTGGTGTGATAGGGAATTCTCCAAGACTAGGAAGGGAAACAAAATTGGTCTAAAGGTACAAACTTCCAGTTATAAGGTAAATAAGTTCTGGAAACGTAATGTACAACATGGTGGCCATAGCGAACACCACCATATTGTATATTTTGAAGTTGCTAAGAAAACAGATCTTAAAATTTCTCATCAGAAGGAAAAAAGTGCAACTCTCTGAGGCCAGTGGAAGCCGTCCCATCCTGGAAAGGGTGTCCCTACTAGAAGATAGCTTCGTGACTTCCATATCCTGCTTCTTGCCTCCTCTGAAAGTAACTTGGTCTCTGTTCAATTTAAAGTGCAGTTCTCTAACTTCTCGTTGAGTCTGTGATCTTCCATGTCCTTCCGATCAGTTCTCCCTTTCCCTTCCCCCTTATACTAGCCAGAGTTGGTATCTGTTCACTGCAGCCAAGAAATCTCATTGGCACAGTAACGTTCTGCGTCCTTTATCACTACATGCCCCAAATTTTGTTGCACAACATTCAATTGATAAAATGCAATCAAATAATTCACCCTGTATGATATGAACTGCTTTTATCTTAAGTTGAGTATGAGGTGAAAATAAAAACTTTGTCTTTTCCAAGTTCAAGGAAGCACATGACTAATTATTCTTTGGCCTTTTTCCAATTCATAAACTAGTAACCACAGAACATTGCTATAGTCACCCAAATCTGCCAGTTATAGTTCTCTTCAGCGTTCCCAAATGTCAGTCATCCCTAAAATTCCTGCTTCCTCAAAACTCACTACAAGATCACTAGTAGCTTTGTTGAGAGAGGCTGTATTCTACAAGTAGTTTCCTCTTGCACAGCAATCTAATAATAAATTATAATAAACTCAGCTTTCTTTCAGATCTATTGGAGTGCTATTCTCTTCCTTTAAAAGAGCCAATTGGTGCATTAAATACTGCCAGTGGAATATAAACTGTTCATAAGCTGTCAACCTTTGTTAATGTTCTATACTAAATACATTTTTGGATAAATTATACAATTAATTGGAAAGTAGTCATCATACTTTCTTGACACACTGCATGAAGACTATTTGGGTTTTTTCTTACAAAAAAATGCCTAAGCTACTGGCTATTAGGTTTGGTGACATATAATTGATAAAGATGCCGAAGAAACATTTGTAAAGAGCTATAATGTATGCCAGAATAATACACCAACTGAACTTTCTTCTCCATAAGAAGTAACCAAAAGTTATAATAAAATATCCATAGTGGCTTCTAAGATACCTTGAAGAAAAATATCTTTAATTGCACAAAGTTTTCAAAATATCTCAAATACACTTCCAGCTTCAGTCTAGGAGGTACAAAGTGGGAAAGAATTTCCTCCCATCCTAACAACAAGAGAAGCCAGATAATCCAGTAAATGATAACTTTCCTTGAATATGTGAAGTGACCAGAAGTTGCAGAGCAAACTTCTAAAATCTAAGGAAAGAGGGGGTATCTCCAGGAGACATGAGCACCAGCACTGTCGTACTGGTAGCAGACCGTAGGAGGAACATGGCACTACTATACAAGTGGAAGGAGAAGGAGAGTACAGTGCAGAATTAATATTTGAAAAATACCTGAATATTTTTAAAAAACAAAACACTTCTAACCACAGATTAGAGAATCTCCCAGAAACAGGAAGATTAAGAGTTCTTGAAATCAGAAAAAGAGGACACAGACAGAGAAAAGGAAAGTGACAGCACACATCTCATTAGAAAACATGCAAGCCATAAGACAGTGGAGCGATATCTTTAAAGTGCTAAAAAACCAATGCAAAGAATACCTTATTTTATTATGAAGACTTTGCCAGATCTTTTCAACAGTTATTTATAACATAGGGTTCTTCAGACAGTAACATCATTTTTGGAAATGGTCAGTATTGTATCTACTGTACTCAATAATTATAAATTGAAATCTCCCAAGTTTAAAAATATATATTGAAGAATATATTATGACCCTTAGACTAATTTAAAACAATGAAGACTTTTTAGATCATTGTTTAATGCCTCAGGTCCACCAGCAGAACTGGCTAGGTTTAGCATCAATCTACATAGCACCCTACTCACAACTATTTGAGTCAGTCCTAGTAAAATCATAACGTTAAAAATGCATTGGATTGTAATAGTTTGTTTGTGTTTAGGTACATGTTTTAGGACATCCAGTCAAGATGCCAGTGGAGGTAAACACGGTACTAGCCTCCTCCCACAACCATGTCAAAGTTACAACTAAACTACAGAACAACCAGCATTCAGAAATGCCTGAAATCTGGCTGGATGGGAGTCCTATAAATAGGAAATTAAAGAAGCCCCATCAAGACTGGTAGGAGAGGCAGAAATGCGGAATAGGCTAATTGCACACCTATGTGTGGAGGATAAAAATTGGAAGCGATATCTCAGCCACAGAGTTCCCCCTTAGGAGTGAGGGGTCACAGCCCCACACCAAGCCCCCCAACCCAGGGAAGAAGCAATATTGGCTCTATCTCTCCAAACAAGGGGAAAAAAAGAAAAAATAAACAAGTGGGACTACATCAAACTAAAAAATGTTTCCACAGCAAAGGAAATCATCAACAAAATATAAAGACAACCCAAAGAATGGAAGAATGTATCTGCCAATACATCTGATAAGGGGTTAATATCCAAAATTTATAAAGAACTTACAAAACTCAACATCAAAAAACAAATCACTCAATGAAAAAAATGGACAAAAGACCTGAATAGACACTTCTCCAAAGAGGAAATACAGATGGCCAATAGACATATGAAAGATGCTAAACATCACTAATCATCAGAGGAATGCAAATTAAAACCATAATGGGATGTCATCTCACACCTGTCAGAAATGGCTATCATCCATAAATCAGTAAGTGCTGGTTAGGACGTGAAGAAAGGAGAATCCTTTTGCACTGTTGGAGGGAACAGAAATTGGTACAGCCACTGTGGAAAGCAATTAAAAATGGATCTGCCTTTCAAGCCAGCTATCCTACTTCTGGGAATATATCTGAAGGAACCCATAACACTAACTGAAAAGAACACAGCACTCCTATGTTCATTGCAGCATTATTTACAGTTGCCAAGATACAGAAGCAGCCCAAGTGCCTACCGGTAGATAAGTAGATAAAACAACAATGGGACATTTACACAATGGAATTCTATTCAGCCATTAAAAAAAAAGAAAAATTTACCCTTTGTGACTGTATGGATGCTCCTGGAGAACATCATGCTGATTGAAATGAGCCAGTCAGAGAAAGACAAATATCATACAATTACATTTATATGTGGAATCTAATGAACAAACTGAACTAAGAAAGAAAATGGAAACAGATTCACAGATGAAGAGCTAGATGACAGCTAGTCAGGAGGGGAGGTTGGGGAGGGGGAGGGATTGAGCAATAAGCAAAAAAGACTCACTGATATGAACAACAGTGTGGTGATTGCTAGGGGGAGAGGAATATAAGGAGACTAACTGGTAATAGAAAACAATACAATAGCCCTGGCTTGTATAACTCAGTGGATCGACTGCTGGTCTGCAAAACAAAGGGTCACTGGTTCAATTCCCAGTCAGGGCACATGCCTGGATTGCGGGCTGGGTCCCCAGTGAGGGGCATGTGAGAGGCAACCACACATACATTGGTGTTTCTCTCCCTTTCTCCCTCCCTTCTCCTCTGTGTAAAAATAAATAAATAAAATCATTTTTAAAGTACAATAAAGGTTACTTTTTTTAAAAAAATAACTTTAACAGCATAAAATAAGACCAAATAAAAGATAAACTAACTAAAATGAAGAATAATTTACAGGGAATCGACAGTAGAATAGATGAAGCTGAGAACCAAATTAGTGGTTTGCAATATAAGGAAACAAAAACACCTAATCGGAACAGCAAAAAGAAAAAAGAATTAAAAAACCCCACTGAGGATATTGTAAGGAGCCTCTAGGACATATTCAAGCATACCAACATTAGCATCATACGGGTGCTGAAAAGAGAAAAGAGAGAGCAAGGAATTGAAAACTATTTGAAAAAATAAGTCAGAAAACTTCCCTAACCTGGTGAAAAAACAGACATACATGTTTGGGAAGCACAAGCAGTCCCAATCAAGATGAACTCAAAGAGGACCACATACCAAGGCACATCATAATTAAAATCCCAAGGTTAAAGACAAAGAGAATCTTAAAAGCTGCAAGAGAAATGCCATTGGTTACCTACGGGAGTTCCCGTAAGACTGTCAGCTGATTTCTCAACAGAAACTTGAGACTAAAATGTATTGGCAAGAAATATTCAAAGTGATGAAAAGCCAAGACCTACAACCAAGATTACTCTACCAAGCAAAGCTATCATCATTTAGAATCAAAGGACAAATAAAAAGCTTCCCAGGCAAGAAAAAGCTAAAAAAATTCACCACCACCAAACCAATATTACAAGAAATATAAAGGGTATTCTTTTAAAAAAGAAGGAAAAAACAAAAGCATAAATAATAAAATAGCAATAAATAAATACCTACCAACAATTGAATATAAAACAGAAAATAAATAAGCAGAACAGAATAGACGCATAGATACAGAGAACATTTTGACAGTTGACAGATGGGAGGGGATTGGGGATATAAGTGTAAAAAGTGAGGGGATTAAGAACTACAAATGAGTTATTACAGAATAGTCATGGAAACGTGAAGTACAGCATAGGGAATATAGTCAGTAAAGTCCTAATACCAATATACGGTGTCAAATGGGTGTGAGATTTATGAGGATGATTACTTAATAAGTTATGCAATATCTAATCACTGGTATTATACCTGAAACTAATATAATAATGTATGTCAACTGAAATTGAAAATAAAATGAGGGAACTCTTACCTTTTGCAACAGCATGGATGGAACTAGGGAATATTATGCTAAGTGAAATAAGTCAGTTGGTGAAAGGCAAATGCCATGTGATGTCACCTATAAGTGGAATCTTATGAGTTAAACCAACAAACAAAATAAAACCACAGACATAGAAACATAGATCAGACTGAAAGTGATGGCAGGGGAGGGAGAAGGGTGACAATCATAAAAAGAAGAGGAAGGGTCTAAACAAAGAACATGTATGAATGACCCACAGACATGAACAATAGTATGAGAATTGTGTGAGTGGGGGGTGGGATGGGTGGTGAAGGGTAAAGGGGGAAAAATTTAGAGGACTGTAATAGAATAACAATGAAAATGATAAAAATACCTTTGAAAGAAAAAATGATTTAAAATGAAAAAATTAAAATATAAGAAAATAAAAGAAGTACATTGGTCTCAGTGATTAAAAGTCCAGACTTTGGAGTCAGAAAGATATATGTCCAAACTTGGGTCCACCATTCAATCACTCAGTGAGCAGAACATTAAACTTTCTGCAAGAGAGGATTAATAAAACCCAACCTAAGTGGTTGTTGTAGAGATTAAATGAAATACATGTCAAGTGCCTGAGAACAATAAGCTCTCAGTAAATGACAGTTCTTGTGATAAATGTGTTTGACTTTATTGTGCCAATAATTAATATTTATACTCAGAATACCAAAACCAAACAAGAATGTATTTTAGTCTTTGCTAGAGATTGTCGTACAAGACTGGTGTGATTTTTATTCTTGTAGTTGAAATCAAGGAGCCTGACTCCAATGTGGCCTTGAATACAAGTGGTCTGGTGGGCACTGCCATAGGGATAAATTAATAATATATAATTTATCACTAGTATCCAAAATGCTATTTGGTGTTATAATTTATCACTAGTATCCAAAATGCTATTTGGTGTTTGCAAAGTATTTTGAATCCTACCCATAAATGACACACAGATCCCAAGTGTCATGGTTTAATAAAGCAGTCCCAAATGTAATAATAAATTTTATCTGAAAAGTCAATATTTGTAGTTTGCATTTGTAATTCTATTGTTAAGATGTTGTTTGGTTCACACATACAATAACCTCTAATCTCATACTACAATACATAGATTTTTTAATTTAATAAGTCATATGGATCTGTAGTACATATAGAAAAATACAAATCATTTCAAGTCTCTTGTACTCTTTTTATCTTGTAGAATATCATTATGATGTTATATATAAGTTTGTATTTTATCTCTGGCTGTACAGTTCTCAAGGATCAAGTTTCTTCAGTGCCTTGTAAATGCCACATACAATTAATAGCAACTATATTGCTTTCATTTTTGTCCTCTTCATAGTCATTCAACAAACACTCATCATTACTGAGCATCTACTCTGTGCAAGACATTGTGCTGGGTGTCAGATAAAACCAGCAGCACATTGAAGCCATCTACACATAGGCTACTTTTTGAACTATACTAAGAAAGTGAAGACCAAACTGTAACACTTTAAATAAGAACTTCATGTAATAGAGAATTTTTTTAAAAAGCTCTTTCAAAGCCATTTTTGCTCTTTTCTATAATGAAGCAGATACTCTCCTTAGTGAGCAAGACGGTGATTCGCAGCAAATGATAACTCAGATGATAATAATAAAGGAAATGGGGTATGTCATGCACTATCTTACACTGAAGGACTGATGCCCGGTGATTAGCCAGAGGTCATGTGTTACATATTCTAAAGGCTTGAGAATAATATGTTCAGTGAGTCTGTTGTAGTACTACTTTTCTACTGAAATGAATGGTGCCTATACTACAGAGAAATATGACATCTCTTCTCCTGAAATAACAGTCACTTTTTTATGAAAAAATGCATGGACATTAGTCACAAATCATGAATTTAGTGATAATCTAGGTCATACCCCTTGTTTTATAAAGCTGTTGAACTGCCGAGCGGCTGTGACTCCACCACGTTCTCACAGATGTTTCCCGAAAGGAGCAGAATCAGAATCATCAGGGCTGGGGGCTCACCACCGGCACATTTTACGGCTTCACTGCTCATCCTGATGCTCAAACAAGAGGTGAAAATTCTGAGGCTGGTGGAAAACACCATATCCCCGGGGGTTTGCATTCAGGCAGACCTGGGGTCCACGCCCCTCTGTGGCTCACTACTGTGTGACCTTGGCAAGTTCTTTGCCTCTCAAAACCTTGGTATTTCTTCATCTATAAAATGAGGCTAAAACCCATCTTATGGGGTGTATGTGAGGATTAAGAGAAACATGTGAAATGTATTATGCAGTAATCATTGCTTAACTTCACTGCCACTCCTCTGACCCTGTTCATTTCCTCCACCAGCAGCCTCCCCACCCAATCAGGACTGTCTCCCCTCACAGCCTCCAGCCGGGCACTCCGTCCTCCCTGCTTGTCCTGCTCCCTCCCTGGCTTTTCCTCCTCCCCTGGCTCTTCTTACTCTACTGCCCAGTAGATGTGGGTGGAATCCTCCATCCTCTTCTCTGGATTTTTCCAGATCTCTTTTTTCCCCCCATGATGCCAAGTAACAGGTACTTGACCGAGACCCTGAAATTCCTGATCTTTGGCTCTCCCATATCTTGAGCTCCAAAGCAGCATTTCTAACTCCAATGCAGAGTTCCCAGCTTTGGGTGTTCTCTAGACACCTCAAACTCATCCTGCTTTGAGCTGAACTTACTACTAGACACACACGTGTCCTTTTCAGTTCTGTGCCTCACACTATTTGTCATTGTCTTATCTTGATTTAAAATTTTGATAATTTCTTCATCGTGGATTGTTGTACTGATTTAGACTTTTTAAATATTGTATTGAAATATTATTTGCCTCAATTAGAGTTTGGGCCATCCCCTTACATTTTGAGCTGAAGGCAAGTGCCACGTGTGATTCATCTTAGTCCTGGCTATAGGCATCACCATCTAAATGTCACGTGATAAAAACCATTAGCTGCCCCTGATCTTGGCTATGGTTCTGGCTGCAATACATCTTTTTTCTCTAAACATTCTCTGGGCTTGGCTCTCCATCTTTCTAGCAATGCCAGTAACCCATCAACAAATGCCTATTTTTTTTTAAATTCAGAGTCCATTTCCACAGTCTTAATTGTAAAAAGAATGAATAAATGGGAAACAGGAGGCAGAAATGGGCCTGAAATTCTTTTCTGACATCCAGTGAGAAGGCTTCTTTGTATTTATAAGGAAGTTCCTAAAGTTTGATCTTCTTCACAATATTCACATAAAAAAGTACTCAAATTTCAGGCTAACTAACAGTCTGAGTAGTTATTGGCCAGAAAGTCCAAGATGCAAACTTGAGTGTCATCCCATGGGAATCGTTTAATGGGCCATGGTGGGACCACAGTGTAAGATGTATTAGTCTAGCACCAACTTCTATATCAGAGAAAGCTGGGTTTGTTCCAGCTCCTGCAACTTTCCAGCTCTGTTACCTCAGGAAACTTAGTTGCCTGTCTATACCTCAATTTCCTCATAACATTGTTGTGGAGATCAAATAAGAAAAATATACATTGGTTAGCATAATGCCGGGCATTCACTACACTCTCAGTTAATCTTTGTGGAAGTAGATGTGGTAACGGTAAACTTTGCCACCCTGATATACAATAACAGCTATTCTCAAGAAACTGGGCTGCTCTACCTAACACGTTTATCTGTTTAATTTACACCTACAGCCTTTTCTGGGAAGCAAGCTTCTATCTTACTGGGCATTCTGTCCAGGCTTCCAGTTCACGGCACCATCTCACCCAAGTCCAGGGAACGCCACTTAGGTTGCAATCCATAGAAATGATGCTCCGTGGAGCGACGCAGTGTACAGCCTACGTGCCTGCGTATAGCCGCTGTTTCGGGTTTTGATTTTAGCCAGTAACACTGTAAGCTACAAGTTTACTTATCCTACTTAGTCTAAGATAAGGGGCAGTGATTAAAGAGTAAAGACATTGTCGTTTATAGTCTGTGTTTTCTTTTAAAAATAAACATCAAAGAAGTTGTCAGAATGTTGATGGACTACTTGTTATTTTTTTCCTTCAGTTTGAATAGGGCTTTCCGTTTTGGTAGTATGCCTCTTTATCAAGCGTGGATAGTAAACTTAGGGGGAAGTGGTTGATCACCTACGATTTATAAATCTCACCAACTGTACATCAGGCTTACCAGTAACAGAGAAAAACCTAAACCACTACGCTATGTTGAAAACACAAAAGGAAAATGCATCTGAATCTAAAAGCAACACTACAAAAATACTACTTTGTTTTACCCTGATAAACTTTTATCGGTCAAAAAGAAAATGCTCTTCAATTTTGGGAATATATGTCAGAAATCCGTTTTAGTTCTCAGAGGATTTTTAGCTAAAATGAGATGTCTTCAAAGGAATGTGGACCTCTGGAGTAATGTGTGATGTGATAACCAAGGCATGTATTTATTTAGCAGGTTCCTTTTTATATTTATAAACAAAAGATTAAATAGACGATATAAATCCTCACTTCACAATTTTTAGCATAGCCTTGTCTGAGTTATCCTTATTCTGTATCCCCAGGGTCATTATTATGGACCTTATCAAAACTGATATTTGGTGAGACAAAGATGATACTTGAGAAAATGAATGCCCCAATCTGTATTTGTGCCAGATTTGGTGGGGTGCAGGAGACGAAAGGAAAGAAGGAGTGAGGAAAATACCCAGATATAAGCCCCTTTAAAAACACTATTCTTGTTTGTATGGGCAACAATATGAAAAGAAATAGATAACTTGAGTCAGTTTGTCCCTGAGAATCAAGTCAAGTCTTCTAAAAGAACTTACTGTCCTGCTCCCGTTTGTCTTTCTGCCTTGTCTTTTTTACTTTGCGACACCTTTATCACCACCTAGGGGCAAGTGAAACAAGCAAGAAGCTCCTTTTATACCACTAAGTCATTCCTAAATTATGTGTTATCTGAATCAGAAAGACATTTATGATTTCAAACGAGTGTTTGGCTTTTTCTCCCAATAAAAGTCAATCTTTTATTATGTATATCTTCTTTACCTCAAATATGATTTTAAAATATAAACCGATTTTTGTAATACATGAATATAATCTTTTAGTTTTTTATCGGCGTCTCTTTTTATATGTCAACTTGTCAGAAACTTTTGCATTTACTTTGAGCAAATTTCTACTTCAAAGACTAAGTCTAACTTTTGTAAATGTTCATCACTTAGTCCTGTGTATTAATCACTATGCAAGATGTTTGCACAGTGTGCACAGTAACTGTAGATTATATATAATAAAATATGAAATCATTCTAAGAAGAAACTCCTCTGCTAAAATTATTGAAAAGTAATCTCATTTCAAGTGATACCAAAACAAAACTATTGTTTTCAGGATAAATGTGAAATTTTCTGTTTCCGTGCTTTTAACCTGATGACACTTACCATCAACACTTAAAATAACAAACCAAGTCAGGGCACATGCCTGGGTTGCTGGCCAGGTCCCCAGTGGGACGCAGGTGAGAGGCAACCACACATTGATATTTCTCTCTCTTTCTCCTTCACTTTCCCTCTCTCTAAAAATAAATAAATAAAAATCTTAAAAAAATAAACAACAAACCAATAGGAACTGAAAATAGAAATAGAAGAGATTTGTAAATTATGGCAATGTTAATGCAATTCCGAATTATTTTTGAACCAAATTATTATAAAACACAAACGGCACCCATAAAACAAATCTCTAATAACCATACAGTTAGAAAAACGATGGCATCTTTGGTAGCTAATTAGAAAATTCCAATTTTGCAGAATGCTACGGCAGTTTCATAATACACATGAGCAAAATTTGCTTTTTAAATGTCAATTTATAAATAATCACAGTTTCAAGAACTCCAAACCAAGCAACCGTTCCCCTAGGTCTTTTATTAGCTGAGGTGAAAATAGCTTTTCACATAGTAAGAGCAGTTACATTTTAAAGATTGTTGATGGCACTGTGTTCAATATTTATTAATATTTTATTAACAAATTGCAAAGATAAAGAGGCTAAGAAAGTGCTGTGAATATACCTGTCATACTGAAGCAAAGCCACCTGATTTCAATCCTTCCATCTTAATAAATTTGAAAATGTACACAAGTGTGTAAAATATCCTATTTTGTTTGGATTCCCAACAATTTCTTATTTTTCAAGTGTTTTAATTAAACTTTTAATAGAACTTTTAAAATCAGTAATCAACAGAGTTCCCTACATGCATGATATTTCTCTTCACAATGACTACAAAAGCAAACCTGAGCACTCAAAAGAAGAAACAAATTCAAAGTCACATCCCAAAATAAAAGACACAGTCAGACATAAAATTTAGCATGTCTAGCCATGTGCCATGTTGCTTTGTTGATATATGTATATTTTCAACATGAACATATACAATTTAAATTTCCAATTTTCTGCAAGGGGTTCTTAAAGCCAACATTTTACGTTTTCAGGGTATTTTTGAATAGTGCTTCCTCAAGCCCCATTGCAGGTGCTGAGAAGGCCGGACATACTGCCTTGGAAGTTGACTTCTGAGAGTGAGACTGCCTTTGATGGGAAAGAAATATCAGCAACTAAGGATAAGAAGCTTGCTTGAACATAAACCAAGTACTCAAAGAAGGGGGAAAATCTGTTTTGTTCTGTTTTTCAGAGGAAACTTGAAAAATGAAAGAATAAAATCAAACATTTACATGGGGCTTTAATTATTGTAACCAAGGCTCTGAGCTAAAGACTCTTCCTCAGTTAATGCTCCACATTAACGTGCAATCTATTTGTCACCAGGCCACAGTAAGTTACATACAGAGTTTGAGACTCAGCATGTACAATCTGTTACAGCAATTTGGCAGAGTAATTTTATATTTATTAGATATAATAACAAAGGCCCAGGCTTATTGTCATTTTATAATTTGATTTTCCATTAATTTATTTCTATCATATTTTATAAGAGCATTAGCCTGTGACACTTTAGAATTATTTAAAATAGCTCTTAATCATAGTGATGTAAAAAGACAGAAGACTAAAATAAACAAATTTACAAATGACACCACAGAAAAGGATCATAGGAGGCCACTAAAAACAATTTCTCACCGACAAATTGAAAAACCTAGAAGAAATGGGTAAATTCTTAGAAACATTCAACCTACCATGACTGATTCATGAAGAAATAGAAAATCTAAACAGAACAATAACTAAGAACATTGAAGCAATAATCAAAAACCTCCCAACAAAGAAAAGCCTAGGACCAGGTGATTTTATGATGAATCCAAACAAACATTTAAAAAAGAATTAATGCCAAGCCTTCTCAAACTCTTCGCAGAAGTTGAAGAGCAGAGAACACTTCTGAACTCATTTTAAGAGGCCAACATTACCCTACCAAAGAGAGATAAGAACAGTACAGAAAACAAATTACAGGGCAATATATCTGATAAATATAGGTGCAAAAAATTCAACAAAATGCTGGCAAATTGAATTCAATAGTACATTTAAAAAATTACATACCAAGATAAGATGGGATTTATCCCTGGAATGCAAGGATGGTTTAACATAAGCAGATCAATAAATATGATAAACCACATTAATAGACTAAATATTTAAAATTTTAAAATCCTCTCAATAAATCACCCTTTCATACACAAGTTGGGTATAGAAAAACATACCTCAACATAATAAAGGCTATATAGGACAAACCCACAGATAACCTAATATTCAATAGTAAAAAAGCTAAAAGCTTTTGCTCTAAAATCAGGAACAAGACATGGAATCCACACTCACCACTCCTATTCAACATAGCATTAGAATTCCTAGCCAGAGCAACTAGGCAAGGGGAAAAAAAGAACAACCAAATGTTAAAGGAAGAAATAAAGTTCTTATTTGCAGATATATAAGCTTATATATTTTTTAAAATTCTAAAAACTCAACCAAAAAAACTGTTAGAACTAATAAATGAATTCAGTAAACTTGCAGTATACAAAGTCAACATACAAAAATCAGTTTCATTTTATAGACTAATAATGAACTATCTGAAAAAGAAATAGAGAAAACAATTCAATTTACAATAGCATAAAAAGAATAAAATACTTAGAAATAGATTTAAACAAGGAAATGAAATATCCATACACCAAAAACTATCAAGATATTAGACATTGAGAAAAGAAATTAAAGTGGAGACATTAAAAAATGAAGAAATATGTTCATGGATCAGAAAAATTAATATTGTTTAAATGTCCATAATATCCAAAGATTCAATGTTATTTCTATCAAAATTTCAATGCTACTTTTGTCTTATTACTTATTTTTAATCATTTTATTGTTGTTCAATTATGTTGTCTGCATTTACCCCCAACCACTCCCCACCACCAATGCTATTTCTTTTACAAAAATGGAAAGAAGCAATTCTAAAATCTGTATGGAATCAAAAGAGACCTCAAATATCCAAAGGAATCTTGAGAAAGAAGAGCACAAGTTGGAAGCATCACACTTCCTTATTTCAAAGTATATTGCAAAGATATAGTAACCAAAACACTATGGTCCTGGCATGAAAGCAGACACATTGACCAATGGAACAAAATAAAGAGCCCAGAAATATGACTATGTATATATTAGGTCAACTATATTGCACAATTTCCCTTTCACCATTCATGTCTAATGCTACCTTAGACATAAATCTGGCTTCCAGGTGTGCATGTTTTGTAGGTCCCATCAAGCAAGATAATTTGGTCAGGTGGTTTAAATAGTTATTAATGAGGAGAAAACTTAGATAAAGACAGCATTAAAACAGACAGCATAGAGGCACCTAATGACAGTAGGAAGTCTTTTCTATCCCAATCACAGAAGGGAAAAGAGATTTAGCATGATTGGATCCCACTGAGAGTGGAATCGTGGAGAAAGACTGCCCTGTAGGTGCTGCAGCTGTAGAGAAACGGAGCTGTTGCCCTAATAACAGTCCCCAATCCTTCCCACCTTCTAATTCCCCGCTGGTGTTACTCATCAGTCAATCCCAAATAACAGGCAGAGTTTAGGAAGGCTGGTGGGGCAATCTGCAGATTTAAGTGCTTCCTAAAAAGCACTGGGCAAAGTAAGGATCAACGGAGGGTGGAAAGTCGAGTGAAGTGTACCAAGCCCAGCCCACTCCTAATGCCACTCAGTATCTATTTGTGGCCTTTTCTAAATAAACTCTCGTCCCCTAATAGGAATTCCCTATAACCCCATCAGTTGTGATATTATCAAGGGGTAATGTTTATTCAATTATACACCCACCTGGAACCTAACTTAAGATGTTACCCTCCACCTGTTTCCTTCATAAAAGCAGGGAGGGGGGTGAGTAAAAGCGAAAGTATCATTTAATGTAAAATATGTATGCCTGCTTTGGTCCTGCCCTGTATCTAGTCACCAAGCTAAAGTTGACGATCGTAACTTCTCCCATCCACTGTCTGTTCTCTCTGTTATCACTTTATCACCTGAATCTTCATTCTCCCGTAGTCTGAGCCCTTAGTAGCCCTGTCTTTACTAGGTTGCCACAGTTTTCCTTTGAGAGAGATCACTGGAGAGAGTAACAATTAGAGGTGCTTTAGTGAAAGCCCAGAGTTTTCTGATTGGTTACTGCTGTTGTGGATAAAAATCTTTAAACATCTGCATTTTTTATTTTGTATTTAGCCAAAATATTATACTTTCATTACCAATTAATTCTCCTGGGTTTTTTGTGTAAACAGCCTTTTCTTCTATCAATAGAGACTTTTTTTTTCCATCTTCACCCAAGGATGTGTGTAGTGATTTGAGAGAGAGGAAGAGGGAGAAATGACATGTGCACTGGCCTGCAGTGCCTGCAGCATTATGGATGGGAAACCCAGACAAATGCACACGGACTACCAAGTCTCGTGGAGGGAAAGGGATGGCATGGCTACTCCCTCAAGGGGAGAGCCTCAGAACCACCTGGCCACCCTCTCAAGGGGACAGTGCCCCTACCCTTGCCTAGATACGCTTTTATTGGTTTTTTTTGTGCAGAAGTTCAGGTACAACTTATTAACCATTTTCAGGCAGTAAACAATAGATAGCATACAAAGAACTATTAGGGCTTCTTCTAAGTCAGGGTCTATCAGCTAAAAGGCTACAGAACTTTCAAAAACAAACTCATTTTCTGCCCAGGCCTTTATCATTTAACTAAGAGCATTCTTAGCAAAGCAGGCTTCACAGGATTTTACATATCCTTTCTCAGGCCTAATCACTCAGGGAGCCCGCCATTCCTAGCACAGGGCTGCACCACCCTCTGTCATTGTTTTCAGGCTAAAGTCAGGCCGAGGAGGCAGACAGCCAAGGAATACTCAGAGATGTCTCACTGACAGACTGAAGACTCAGGCTTCATCAAAACTGGGAGGTGAGGGTCCATCACCCCCGTCTTTGCTGCAGCCCCCCGAGTCCTTCCTTGAGGGCATCCCAAGTGATGGTGTCTGGCTTAGGTTGCCCCCCTCTGAGGGATCTTACCTGTCACTGACTAACCGACCAAGCACTGGGGACCAGAGATGGATGAAGCAGAAGCAGAAGCAGTGCTCCTGCCAGGGAGATAAGCTTTGTCTCCTTAGTGGCTCACAGTCCAAAAGTCGCTCACTCAGCCTTATCTATGGGGGGTTTACAGCTCCTGAAACCAGGTAGCGCGGTTCCTAACAGAGAAACATACATGTGAGTGAGAAACATCAATCAGTTGCCTCCCATACAACCCTCAAAAGAAGATGGAACCTGCAGCCTAAGCATTTGCTCTAACGGGGGATGGAACCAGCAACCTTTGGTGTGCAGGACGATGTTCCAACCGACTGAGCCACCTGTCCAGGGTTCAATGGAGACTTTTTATCCCTGGTTTTTATGTGTATATGTATTTACATATATCTTGTCTCTTTTCTTGCATTTATCTGTTATCAAGTACAATTTGGAACATTAAGAATGAGACTGATATCCTTTCCCAGTTCCTAAATTTAAACATTGCTGATGTTTCCCAGGTAAAGATGGTGTTTGCTCTAGTCTTTCCTTTGTTTAGAGAATTGTATTCCCTAAACAAACGTATGTAGAATTCTCTTAAAACTTTAAAATCTGTGCATCTGTAGTTTATCTCATATTTTCTCAATGCTGATGTTGTCTCTTTATTTCTTGGTAAAACTCACTGTTTTTAAATAAGTCACTGATTTTTAATTTGGGTTTTATTATGTACCATTTTATTATGTTTGGCTTAATTTCATATGACAAATGTATGATTTTAATTTTTTCTCTCTTCATTATAGTTTGTTTTTCATGTTCCATCATCTTGCGATGAATGCCTTGCTTATTTATTTTCAAACTTTTCTCCTAATCAATGCATTTGTATCTGTAACATTTCCTAAGTACAGTTTTGGCTGCATCCCATAGATTTGATATGTAGTGTTTTTTGTTTGGGGGGGGGTTTGCCATTGTTTATCTCTAAATGCTTTATAACTACAGTTTGGCTTCCCTCTTTAGAAATTCTTCAGATTTTTTTAAACTATCTTTTTCTTATTTACTTCTAATATTATCTGCATTATGGGTAAATATTGTGACTAGAGATGCCTCTGGGAGATTTTTTGCCTAGAAAATTCTAAGGCCGTTGTGAGACCCCTTTCTAGAAAGAACAATATAATATCCAGTACAGTTCGGTCTCAGCTGAAAATCAAGGAAATGCTGTCATTTGTGCTAAGTTATCAGATCTACAGAAATTGTTAAAACCTGAGACCCAGTGTAACTGAAATTTTGGGAAGTTTTACCAGGTATTTGGTGTTTAGCGAAGCAGTGGTAGACCTTTGCTTTCTGAATTTAAATGTAGTATTTTGGGGGCTAACTTACCTCGGAAAAAAAGAATCTTTCCATTAATATGTATAAGAAGAAATTTATAGCTGTTATAATGAAATAGAGAGCAACTAGAAATAAATTTGTTTAATAAAGGAAATTGAATATGTTGTATATATCCCTAGATATTCCAGTTAAGCTATCTCACCACTTAATCTAGTTACCTTGTAGGAAGGCAATTGCACAATGAAGATTTAGGGTTGATAGAAATTTCGGGTTTGGCTGTGATCTTGGATGCTTATAACAAAATACTTCTTGTGGGAAAGCAAGCCCCTTGGCAACCTTTGCATTGTTGTGTTCAATTAAGTGACAATTTATTCTGCTTTTGTTTTTATGGGACTCATCATTTACTGTCATAACTGGTCCACCAGAGAGAACACTTTAGTGTTCTTTTTATTTTTCTTTTCGGAAGAGATATGCACTAAACCATCACAGTTTTGTTGTCCCAGTGTTGAAAAAGCTTGTGACTTAGGGAGGGAAAGCCAGCTCCGTCTAGCCTTCCATCCGGTATCACTCTTCCATCATGTTCCCTAAAAAATAATGTGTATAAGCTACCATCCAAATACATTTTTTCGAAAATAGAGTCTTGCCAAATGGACAGATCAGTGACCTTCTGTTTAAATACTCTTAAAGTCATCGATAATGGTCCATTTATTTCTATCATATTTTTCTCCTTTTTGTCTTCATTGTAAGAATAGGTGGAATTGGTTATTCTAAGGGAAGACTCTATGATCTGCATTATATTGTGTTAAAACATACACATACGCACACCTTACCTCCTTTATTAAATTTGAAATCTAGGTCTAACATTTCATGAAGGTTAAAAGGTAACTAGATTAGATGTTCAAATGATATTACATTTGAGGTTGTTTATTGTGTGCACAGGGGTCTTTATCAAAAATATGTTAAAACAGTTCTCCTGAGACTTCTGAAGGACCGCTCTCCAATCTCTCTGGTGGAAATCAATCTAAAAATATTTAGCATTGTGTAAATCTTGTCGTAGCCACATGCATCTTTATTAGGGCATGCCAATATTAAAGAGATTTACCCAACAAAAATCAGTCTTTGTACCATATATTTCCTATACTGTTATTATTAAATTATTCTTAAATTGAAAAATTAATAAACCTTATGGTTAATCTATGTTCTTGAATGAGGTTAGGAATTTCCATTGTCACTGCAATTTTATCACTAAAAAGATGTGCTCACATCTTTATGTGTTCACTTAAAACCATGATTGCACTTCAAAGAGGTCTACATACATTACAAAATATGTTGCTTTAACACATTTTCAGTGCATTTTTATCAATATTTTGTTGCACTATCACCCAGCCTCACTTCCACTCACAAATAATGCAGGGTAGTCAGGCAGTTTAACAGCTTGAGTTCAGTCACCATCATTCAGCCACCAGTGAAGATGGTTCAACCACCAGTAAAAATGGTGCAGCCACCATCTTGGATGAAAGAATGTATTCCCAACTGAAAAATATGACTTTGTACGTTGCTCAAAGTTTGAAAATCTATGAACACATTCATCATATGGTATTTCTCAGGTACTACAATGCTCTATTTAGTTGCAGACTTACATTTGTACAGCTGGCATTGCTCTTCATGAAGAGAAAAAAGGAGGATGTCACAAGTGAAATTCCACTTTAACTGCCTTCTGCTGAGGCTGAATGCTGCCCGTCAACTCATTCATTCATCCGCACAATACAATCCTTCAAGTCAGCTACATACATTAGAACTCTGCACTGCGCTCTATCCTTAGATTCTTAAAAGAAACTTTAACCTGCGTTTTTGTACCTGCAGGCATTGTCACTCAACATGAAGAGGGATGACAAGTTTTACGTTTCCACCACTGGTTCTCTTCAGAGAAATATGCCTTTGTTTTAAAAAATCGATGGCCACTTATATACACTTTAATAAATACCACAGCATAGTTTTGATTATCAGAACCAACAAAAAGAGATGCACTGAGGAACAGGACTCAGGACTCAGTCTTTGTGGCAAGTGTGACAGAGCCCCAGGCAAAGGCGGGGCTAAGGGTGAGTGGCCTGGCTCGGGGCAGCGCAGTGCATCCTGAGTCTAGCGTTAGGCACTTGTGTTGACTCTCATGGTCACCGCCACTGACTGCATGGCCATGAATGATATGCTTCATTTCAGTTTCTTCACAGGCATAATGGAAATAGTAAAACGTTCCTCAAAGGGCTGGTGTGAGGACTAATGAAACAATATATGTGAAAACAAGAAAAGGAACAGAGAAGACAAAAGTTTTAGCTGTTTTTTCCTCCTTTCTCTGGGATGGACACAGTGTAAAGGAGAGGGCTATCAGACAAAGTAAGGTACCATGGAGACAGGGAGGAATAAATTTGCGCAATCTGCCATATTTTAGGGTGTATAATGTGCACCCACATTTTAGGGCTCCTGTTATAGTGCACATCCTTATTCTTCCCTCAAAAATTTTGAAAAAAAATACACATTATACACAGCAAAATATGGTAAATTCTGTCAGTTTATAGGCCTGAAACCCAATTTTTTAAAAATTGTATTTATTTATCTTTAGAGATGAAAGAAAAGAGAGAAGGAGAGAAATATCAATATGTGGTTGCCTCTCATGAGTCCCCTGCTGGGAACTGGCCTGCAACCCAGGTATGTGCCCTGACTGGGAATTGAACCACGATCGTGTAATTCTCAGGCCCGCACTCAATCCACTGAGCTACACCAGCCAGGGCCCAATTTTAAACTTGTATAGAATGAGGACACACCCTATCTTTGGTGTAAAAGTCAAAATGTGTTTTGGTAAAGTGTATAAGAGGACCAAAATGTCCTTTGGTAAAGGACTTTACAGGTTATTATGAGTAAGGGCTCTAAACATTTGTTGTATATACTTCCAGTAGTCTCAAAATCAATTTGAGCCTCTAAACTGTGCTCTCACCAGGTCAAGCTTGTCTTTTGTCAGCAGGACACTCTCCAGTTGCGCTTCTTCCTTTTTCCATCTTTTCTCTCACCACCTCTTTAATTTATAACCTTCTAGACATATCTGTAAACGGTTCCTAGATACTCTCTGTCTATGGGAAACAAACAAACAAAAAAAAAACCCTTTCCCTAAGCTTCAGGATGCTCAAGAAGGGATTAAAATGAATGAGTTAGATATGCTAACTGAAAATGTTTCAAAAAGAAATTTCAATCATTGTACAAATCAACTAGATTCAAAACCTCCATGAAACTCAGCAGATTATGAACCATCCCCTCTCTTCATATTTGTCTGTTTTTAAGATCACTAACATGGAGCCTGAGACAGAGTGGAAACTACCTGTCTCTACACAGACATGCACTCCAGGTGCCAATGCTAATTCTTCTTACAGCTGCCTCTCTTCAAATTAGCAATGTCATCCTATGTTCATAATTA
The DNA here is from genome assembly GCF_014824575.4 of Sturnira hondurensis. NCBI lineage: Eukaryota > Metazoa > Chordata > Mammalia > Chiroptera > Phyllostomidae > Sturnira > Sturnira hondurensis. Next base: position 3,564,868 of record NW_028083443.1, read on the forward strand.
AATTACTATGCCTTCCGTTAGTTTACCATGGTCTTTTGTCAGTCAATATATTGTACGAACTCTCATTAGTCTTCCCCATAATTTCTTTAGGTTACAATGATGGCTGAGTTTGGATAACTCTAAGACTATTGGCGGGTACGGTTTAATTGATGTTGCAGAAGAATCAGAAGTGACCTGCTAATCCTAAAGACGGGAAACACAAGGACGATTATCTGAACTACAAAAGATGGACAATACCAAGATTTGTGAATTTGGGCAAATGTGGTTTGATCTACTCTGTTTTATTTATTTTTTAAAAAATCCTCATGCGGAACTACTCCCCAGGGGCCTGGCACCACTCTGCGTGCCTCCCAAAATCCGTACCCCCTGTGCCAAAATTATGTTCTTAAAACGTGATGTTGAAATCACCTTTCACTTGCAAGTTGAGTGACAATAACTACGGCAAAAGCTTTCTACAACTGCTTTGTTGTGTCATGGACAAAACAGAAAGCGAATTAGCATTGATGGCACTGGCTGTCATTTATATCAGAATCCCCTCTCCTGGTAGTCTTACATATTCATAGCATTGTAACGATTGATGATTTTTACATTGCCCCAGAAATCAATCCAGATTATAAGCCTTGACTATCCGAATACCTAGTTGTCATCAATCTGACTTTACCCACAGGAACAAAGTGTTGTTTTCATTGCATTTCTATCTTCCATTGATCTTGTTTCATGGCGAGAATCAAACTCCAAACATTCACAGGTTCCCAGTGGGTCACACCTCCTAGGGGGATTTCCTTGGAGAGCCATTTGCTCTATCCTCGAGGCCCTGCACCTCCTATGAGCTTCACAGAGGCAATGCTCTACAGAAGGACCGGAAAGGTAGTGGAGGTGACTCCCTAAGATAAATAAAAAGGCTCTTTTCTATGTCCTCTAATAATCCAGCACACTGCAGTGAGTAGGCCATCGCTTTCCCGTAAACTATGCTGAGCAGCTAGCACATCAGCGTTGCACCTGGCACAATCAGCCTACTCTGACTACGGAAGAGCTGAAAGGTACCAGAGCAGAAGATGACAACAGCATCGAGGACTCAAATGCGTCTGGTTCCTACATTCTTCTGCGCTCTGCTTCAAGAAATGAGATTTACGTATAAGAAAAAAAAAGACTGGGAGAACTAAAATGTGATTTCTGTAATCGAAGAGGGATTGAAACTAGTCACATCTAAACTCTTTCCTGAAACAGTTTAGAAAATTTCAATGCCAGAAACAAAGGACAAAACAAAACTAAAACTAAAAAGAACTTAAAGGCAATACCATCCAAACTGATATTTAGAGTCCCAATTTAAAAGTAGAAAGAAATTAAGTGAAAGTAACTTGTTGCAAGGGAATGTTCTTCTCTTCCTTGTTTCTTTTCCTCATTAAACTTTGTTTTAATGGGTCTCAAATTCTTCGACAGATTTTGGTTGAGTTGTGTTCATTAGAAAGTACTGATTTTAAAAACTAATACCTTTAAAACTGCCACACCAACAAAAAAACAAATGGTTCACAAAACATTCTCCTTTCCTTTCAAAGGTTTCCCGATGCATCGTGATCATTAACCATTCCTTTACTATTACTCAAGTGGCCAATTGAGACGAACAGTCCTAAGACCAGGCATCCACGACTGGTTGAGACTGGCATGGGTGGCAGGTGCTGGGGACAATATTCATTTAGCCTTCTGAGCTTTCTGGACACACTTGGTGGCTTTGTCAGCGCCAGCTGCCTTCTTGTCCGCCGCTTTGATGACACCAACGGCAACTGTCTGTCTCATGTCATGAACAGCAAAGCAGCCCAGGGAAGGATGGTCAGAGGAGCTCTCAACACACACGGGCTTGCCAAGAACCATATCGACAATGGCAGCATCGCCAGATATCACAAACTTTGGGCCATCCTCCAGCTTTTTCCCAGAACAACAATCAATCTTCTCCTTTAGCTCCACAAATCTGCAAGCAACGTGAGCTGCGTGACAGCCCAGCACAGGTGCACATCCAGCTCTGATTTGGCCGGATGCTTCAGGATAATCACTCACCATCGACCTGAGCTGTGAAGCCAACTGCTTCCATCAGTGGGTCAGTTCTGCTGTCACCAGCCACATCTCCACAACGAACACCTTTGACAGGCACGTTCTTGACACTGAAGCCCACACTGTCCCCAGGAAGAGCTTCACTCAAAGCTTCATGGTGCATTTTGACAGAATTTACTTCAACTGTAATGCCAACTGGAGCAAAGGTGACCACCATGCCGGGTGGGAGGACACCAGTCTCTATTCAGCCCACAGGGACAGTACCAATGCCACCAATTTTGTAGACGCCCTGGAGGGACAGGTGCAGGAGCTCGTCGATCAGATGAATTGGTGGCAGGATGCAATCCCGAGCTTCAAGCAGCACGGATCCACCGGCACTGCCTTCTCTGCGGGTGACTTTCCGTCCCTTGAACCAAGGCATGTTAGCACTTGGCTCCAGCATGTCGTCATCATTCCAGCCAGAACCTGGCACAGATGTTGTAGCCAATTTTCTTAATGTAGGTGCTGACTTATTTAATCATTTCTTCTGGCTGTAGGGCAGCCCCGTGGAATCCATTCTGTTAACACCAACCATCAGCTATTTCATACCCAGTGAGCAAGCCAGAAGGGCATGCTCACAGTTCTGCCTATTCTTGGAGATCCCTGTTTCAAATTCACCAACATCAGCAACCATGATCAGGACAGCACAGTCAGCCGGAGACATCCCTGTAATCATGTTCTTGATAAAGTCGCTGCATCCTGGGGCATCAGTGACAGTCACATAACACTCACCGGTTTCAGATTTCAACAGGGAGGTATCAGTGGTGATAACACACTTGCGTTCAGCTTTCAGTTTAGCCACGGCCCAGGCATACTCGAAGGAGCCCCTCCCCATCTCAGCCGCCTCCCTCTCAAGTTTTCCGACGGTCCTTCTGTTGGTCCCACCACATTTGGAGGCCAGCTGTCCAGTAGCGGTAGACTTGCCAGAATCTTCCTGTCCATTGCCCACACTACTAATGTGTTTTCCTTTCCCATTTTGGCTTCATTTAGCGGTGGTTTTTGTAACACCTGTGTCCTGGCAGCAAACACGTTGCAAAAAAACCTCTTCCTTGTTCCTTAAGCTTGCTCCCTATGAAGTAAGGATGTCAGCATCTCCCAGCTTCTCTCAGCTTCCCCACTGCAGTCTGGCGTAAGAGGAATGACATGTATGCTTGGTACATGTGGAGAAGAGTTGGGACACCCATCCTTGCATGGTGTCCCGCCTCAGTCTAGAGCGGAGCGCCAGTTCGATGGAGTATGAGAACCAAGTGTGCTCAGTTCTGGGTTCGCAATCAGCATGCTCACTAGAGGAACAGCCCTAAAGCTCCTTCATTTCACTTTGCACTCTACGAGTGGCCAAGGGGACGTGTTGCTCCTACATTTTCTTCCTTGTTCTATTTCTCAGTGCTGGGAACCCAGGTGGCAAAGAGAGCTGCTACTTATCGAAGACCACCCTGGGGATGACCTAGGCCTTCACTGTTTAAACAAACTATGACTCAGAGCACATGCTTCCGCACACAGTGCTACTTCTAGAGAGAACCGGGTCTTCAGCTTGTTCAAGACCCTTATCCTCCAACTCTCCTACACCCTTTTCACCAGCGAATCTGTGAATCTACAGCTGTCTCTTTCTCAAGCTCCTCCTACTCTGTTGCCTCTCAGCTTCCTGCTGTATCAAAACCTGCTTCCACTTGCTTCATTCACACCTACATGCAAATGACTGATAACAGTTTAGAGTGTGCTAGCTCATCAGGATCCACCCCTTCAGATCCCTCCAGGATTCTTGGACATAGCAGACCCAGAGGACCTCAAAAATAAATCTAATGTCCTTGCAGGCAATGCAGTGGTATCCGGGCAACAAGCAATAATAACGCCTGTCAAAAGTTACTGAGTGGTCTTGCCCAGTGTGTCTTTGTGGTTAGGAAGAAGTTTGAGGACTGTGGATTACAAAGTGAATTTTTACTAAATAAGCAAACAGTTGAGAAGGAGAGATACTAAGTCAAAAATGTCATTTTTTTCTAGCCAGTTTGTAGTCATTTTTAACACTGATTTTAAATGTTGTCCTGTTGTTAAGGTCCAACCCCATTTTCTCACAGATGACAAAGGTCTTCCTCACTGTGTCTCTCACAAAGGCCCTGGGGTTCTTCTACCTCAATCTCCCATGGGTCTTTGTCTGTCGTCATATCTAGCTGACCCACTGGTGTGTGATCTCCTCAAGGATAACGGGCAGTGTCTGCTTCTCTTGGCGTTTGTAGTCTGACACCCAGAAATTTCCCACTAATATTTAGGGAGTTGAATAGCATTTTACCAAATGGTTGGAGCTCAATGAGAAAGAAAAGAAGTTTCACGCATCTTGACAAGAAAGTAATCTTTTCTTGGGAAAACAAGAAGTATCAGAGAAACTAGGAGACATGGGGTGGGGGGAAGGGAAACTAAAGAACACAATAGAAATAACTTCAGAGGCAGATGACAGCATGAGACTCACATTTGGAAGAGTCACTGGGGCTGGGATGCTCAGAACTGTGACAACTCCCCGCATGAACAGACTGGAGATGATTGTGCAATGACAGCAGTGGCAGATGCTAGGACAAAAAGACACATAATTATGACCAATCTGACCTGGGGGACAGCCACAGCCCCTTAAGAGGCACATCCTCTTAGGAAACTTAGCCTAGATAGCTAAGCTTCTCTTAAGTAGTATAACCAAAGTCAAAGGCCTGCAGCTTCAAGCTTAAGAGTTAAAACACCAAAGAAGAAATTTAATAAGTATGAAAGAATTTAAAGACATAACGGGCCTGGCTGGTGTAGCAGCAGTGGATTGAGCATGGACCTATGAACCAGAGGATCATGGTTTGATTCCCAGTCAGGGCACAAGCCTGGGTTGCAGGCCAGTTCCCAGCAGGGGACACACGAGAGGCAACCACACATTGATATTTCTCTCCCTCTCTCCTTCCCTTCCCCTCTAAAGATAGATAGATAGATAGATAGATAAATAAATAAATCTTTAAAAAAAATAAAGACATAACGGGGTCTTCCATTTGAGGAACTGGATCTTTTGATTAATAAAGAACAAAAAAACTGAATTAACATCCAAGATGTCAGATAATAACTCTCATACTATCCAGCCTTAAAAAGGAAAGGAATGCTGACATGCTACACTAGGCAGGAACTTTGAGGTCATTGTGCTAAGTGAAATGAGCCAATTACAAAAAGACAAATACTATATGATTCCACTTACATGACATTTTTACGAGTAGTCCAATTCACAGAAACAGAAAAAATGGTGGTTGCCAGAGGCTGGGGTGAGGAGAAATCAGGGGGTTGTTGTTTTTTATGAATATAGAGTTCCAATTTTATAAAATGAAGAAATTCTGGACATCAGTTGCACAACACTGTGAATATACTTAACATTATTGAACTAGACACTTAGAAATGGTTAAGATGGTACATTTAATGCTATGTGCTTTTCACCAACAAAGATTAAAAATAATTTAATTTTAATAACTTTATTAGAAATCAACAGTGTCATAAATGATTTTCGTTCAGTAGACTTTTCAAGACACAGAGAAGAAAGACAAAGAAAAAAATGTTTCAGTTAGCGCCTACATCAGATAAATATATCAGATCAACTGACTGTCTTAAATTTTCACAAAGTAACAAACAGTCCTGGCAAACAGTGTGGCTCAGTGGATTGAACACAGGTCTGCAAACTGAAAGAGCGCCGGTCTGATTCCCAGTCAGGGCACATTCCTAGGTTGCAGGCCAGGACTCCAGCTGGAGGCATGAGATTGATGTTTCTCTTGCACATTGGTGTGTCTTTCCCTCTCTTTCTCCCTCCCTTCCCCTTTCTCTTAAACAAATAAAATCTTTTAAAAGAAATAACATTTCTTTTTTTTAAAAAAAAGCAAAAGTCTAAACCACAGGTAGCAAACACAAGGCCTGTGGACCGAATCCGGCCTCCACCTTGTGTTATTCCGCCTGGCACCTTGTATCTACCCATCGGCAGTGCCCCAGCTCCATGCCCTTAATTAAGGAGTAGTTGCATTTATACCGTCCTAAAATTACATTCAGCCCTTTGAAAGCAACCACGAGGCTGACGTGGCCCCTGGTGAAAATGACTTTGATACCTGTGGTCTAGACCAACAATCAATATGCTTTCAGTTTTTTTCACAGTTAAATCTTGAGTTTGGGTAAAGAGCACAAGGCAAAAGCTCCCTGATACTGAAAGTATTTAATGTTTGTCTAACCACCCCAAAACTAGACAAGTTACGCTCCTGTACATTTCTCTCTGTTTTGTGCTTAGATAATGCTTTGTCTTTAGGCCTTTCCGAAGTGCCTGAAACCTAGTCCCTTATACCCAAGCTATGAGGAAAACCCATGCACATTTGTTTGGAAATATTTAGGGGTGAGCAGAGAAAATAGCATTCCTGCTGACAATTCCTGTACTAAGTTTGATCCAGTGGGATTAGAAATCTCTGAGATATTAAACCTTGGATAAAAGAAGTTATACCAGAAAGGCTGAAAGAGTTTAATTATAGCCAGTAGCACAGCTTTAAAGCTTTAAGCATACTCTAATGTGCTGTGTTATCATAATAAGATCTTTTAAAAAATTAAAACAGACGTGATGAAGATTATGGATCAGGCATTACAGACATCACCCAAGAAGTGGTTTCACCTCTAGGTCATTGGGGTGGGTCCACCTAACCACAGAGGAACATTAGCAGTGCTGTTCAGGGGCTGAGAGAGATACCACACTCATTCGGACTTCTGTACCATTAAGTCTGAAAATGACTGGCTAACTCCTCACAGAATCTCAGGGTACCTGTCCTATGTATATTTGGTGTCTAAGATTGGGGAGAATCAATTGAATTTATCAATTGATTGATATCTCCCTTAAAGAGGGAGATACATTTAAAGGTCTTTGTGTTTATTTGCAAGAATTACAATCCTCCTATAATACATCCCAGAGTAGCCCGTGGAACAGATTGTTCTACAATGTCATCTCCCTCATTCCTTGCATTTCTTCTCTTTCAGAAGCAAAGTGTTTCCCAGTCCTCCCATGTTCAATGCCCCCTCTGAGCGGAGAAACGTGATGATCTGCTCACAGGAGAACACACACAAGAACATTCCTGAACTTCTCACTTTTTTATCCACACCTGAGCTGAACGCAGGCCTCAGAAGGATCCATCCCCACCTGAGTGTGCCACCATGCTAGGCAACAACTTCCCATGCCTAGCAAGAAGGAAATAGTCTTTGGGTCCAATAATTTCTAACTACGAATAATCAGACAAGTCTAGTACCTGAGAGCTGTTGTCACTTTCTTGGCCTATCAAGTTCCTGGAATCCAGTTCCTTATTTACCTTCATTGCCTTTCCTGCAAGATCTTTCTCACTTGAACTGACCTCCTTCATGACTATTGTAGTTTTAGCTTCCTGTTGTACCCAAGACCACAGACTTCCCCAGTCAGCTTAATTTCCTGACCCTACACCTACAAGAACTCGAGGAACAACAACAAAGACAGCCCAGAGCAAGTAGAAGGAAGGAAATAACCAAGATCAGAGCAGAATTAAATGACATAGAGACTAAAAGCACAATTCTAAGGATCAATAAATCCAGGAGCTGGTTGTTTGAAAAGATAAAGAAAATTGACAAGCCTTTAAGCAGAATCATCAAGAAAAACAGAAAGTGGACCCAAATAAACACAATCAGAAATGAAAGAGGAGCGATTACAACTGATACTACAGAAATACAAAGGACTGTAAGAAATTACTATGAAGAACTATATGTCAAGAAATTTGAAAACCTAGATGAAATGGACAATATTCTAGAAAAATAGAATCTTCCAAAATTGAATGAAGAAGCAGAAAGTCTGAACAGACTGAAAAGAGCTGATAAAATTGAAGCAGTAATCAAAAAAGTCCTGACACACAAAAGCCCTGGACCAAACAGTTTCACAGGAGAATTTTACAAAGCATTTAAGGAAGAGCTAATCCCTAGCCTTCACAGACTATTCCAAAAAATCCAAGAAGATGGAAGACTCCCAAACTCTTTTTATGAAGCCAGCATCATACTAATCCCCAAACCACATAAAGACATAACAAAGAAAGAAAACTTCAGGCCAATATGGCTAATAAACATAGATACTAAGATCCTCAACAAAATATTGGCAAACCACATCTAGCAATACATTAAAAAGATCGTACACCATAATCAAGTGGGATTCATCCCAGGAATGCAAGGATGGTACAATATTCACTAATCAATAAATGTAATACATCACATAAATAAAACAAAAGACAAAAAATCATATGATCATATCAATAGATGCAGAAAAAGCATTTGATAAAATACGGCACCCAGTTATGATAAAAACACTCAGCAAAGTGGGAGTAGTGGGAGCATTCCTCAACATGATAAAGGTCATGTACAAGAGACCTACAGCCAACATCATGATCAATGAGCAAAAACTAAAAACTTTCCCACTAAGATCAGGAACAAGATAAGGTTGTCTGCTTTCACCACTTCTATTCAACATAGTATTGGAAGTCCTGGCCACAGCAATCAGACAAGAAAAAGAAATAAAAGGCATCCAAATTGGAAAAGAAGAAGTAAAAATACTATTATTTGCAGATGACATGATAGTGTACATAGAAAAACCTATACATTCCACCAAAAAACTACTTGATCTAACAAATCAAGTTTGTAGAGAAAGGTGAACCCTAGTACACTGTTGGTGGGAATGCAGACTGGTATAGCCACTGTGAAAAACAGTGTGGAATTTCCTCAAAAAACTAAATATGGAACTTCCTTTTGACCCAGTGTTTCCACTGCTGGGATTATACCCTAAGAACCCTGAAACACCAATCCAAAAGAACCTATGCACACCAATGTTTATAGCAGCACAATTTACAATAGCCAAGTGCTGGAAGCAACCCAATTACCCATCAACAAATGAATGGATAAAAAACTATGGTACATTTACACAATGGAATTCTATTCAGCAGAAAGAAAGATGGAGCTCCTACCCTTTGCAACAGCATGAATGGAACTGGAAAGCATTGTGCTGAGTGAAATAAGCCAGGTGGTGAAAGACAAATACCACATGGTCTCACCTTTAACAGGAATCTAAACAACAAAACAATCAAACAAGCAAAACATAACCAAAGACACTGAAATAGAGAACAGTCTGACAGTGTCCAAAGGGGAGAGGGGAGGGAATTTCAGGGGGAAAGAGGAAGGGTTTAACTAGAAAAAGTATAAAAGACACATGGACAAAAACTGGTGGGGGGGGGGGCATGGAAATGGGAGGGAGGAGGAGGGTTGGGTAGGTGGGTTGGGGGCATAAAAGAGAAAACTGTACTTGAACAATAATTAAAATTAAAAAATAAAATAAAATATTATGCTAAAAAAAACAACTGTGGTACATTTATACAATGGAATACTATGCAGCAGAGAGAAAGAAGGACCTCCTACCCTTTGTCATGGATGAAACTGGAGAGCATTATGTTAAGTGAAACAAGCCAGTTGGTGAAAGACAAATATCATAAGATCTCACCTATAAGTGGAACCCAATCAACAAAACAAACAAGCAAGCAAAATATAACCAGAGGCATTGAAATAAAAAGCAAACTGACAGTAACCAGAGGGGAGGGGGGATGGATAACAAGGGGAAAAGGGGAATCGTCATCAAGAAATATATATAAAGGACAAAACCAAAGTGGGGTAGGATCAAGGGTGGGAGGCAGGGATGTGTGGGGCAGAGGGGAGTGGTGAGGGGAAAATGGAAACAGTTGTACTTGAACAATAAATAGATAGATAGATAGATAGATAGATAGATAGACGGATAGATGGATGGATAATGTTCTGGGACCTGAACTCCTCCCTGCCCATCCCAAACATCCAAATCTCTCTCTTTCCTGATTTCCTGCCAAACCCAGCATTTTCCTTCTCCCACCCATTCCATGGAAAAACATACCCTCTCTTGGATTTAGTGGAATTTAGGAGGCTGTAGCTGCAGATAAATCTTCCATGCTCTTAGTTTTTAATTCAGAACTCCAAAGTTGCAAAAGTAACGAGACGAAGTCCAGTTTAAAGTATTTTCTTCATCATTCAGATGAATTTCCACAGTCAGCTGGCCTGGAATGATTAAAGTTGTACCCAGGAGCAGACTCCAGGCCATCTCTTGCTTGCCTGGGAAACCTTTTTAGCGTAACAACTCCAGATCCTTTTTAATGTAACATCTTCAGATGTCCCTTAAGGCATCTCTCCTGTACCTATTAGCTCGTGCAGAACACCACCAACAGAAATATCTACCTCAAAGACAACTGGAAAATAGAGGAAATTTGATAAAAATACATCCTCTGTCTTGGGTGTCAAACAATCAAGAGTCTGCTTTTTAAAAAACCAAGCTATTTTCTAATATATATCATTTATTCATATTTTTGGAAGGAATAGTGAGGACTGACCTGCCATATTCTAGGTGCTAGGGATGCACCATGTGCCCACACACAGGAGCCCTGTTCTCACAGAGTGGCTTCCCTCCCGGCTGTCTGGCTGAGACTAGTTTTTCTCTTTATCTTTCTTTACTGCTCATAAGTGGAACAGCTTTGAAATCAATCTGTGCCTGTAGCTACTCATTCTAATCTCTTCATTCATTCACAGTCCTGACATCAACACTTCTAGGCTGCTATTGTTTTCTGGTTTGGGTTTTTTTTGTTTTTTTGGTTTTTTCCTCTTAAAATGCTTTCCCCAAATAAATTGCTTGTTTTGAGGCAGTTTTAGTATCATGAAAGAAACTTTAGTGGTCCTCCTTAGAACTGTCAATATGCGCCCAGCTAGCCAAAGACGTCCTGTTGATCTTAAAGTACATCTACAACTCAAAGGATGTAATAGAATTTCGCAGAGATCTGTAAGATCATCTTTCTTTAGGGGTCATTAGTGTGCCTTTCACAGAAATCAAACAAACCACAACAAAAACACTTTGTGAACAGAAACTATAGTAACGCTCACTTTGCATTCTTGAGATGATCTGAATCAAATCTCGCACGAGCAACCTTTCCTCAGTCTTTGAGCCTCCTTAGCCTTCCCCCAACCTCAGTCAGCATGTTGCAGAAATGTACTCACTTTAGTGCTAGCCTAAAGAGTCGAGCAAAGATAGTGTGCTTTGAAAATGCATACAATGTGTCTTTAAATCAGAGTAGAAGAGATCTGTAAATTGCCTGCTTTAAGGATTTTCAGTGATGTACTTTTGTCTGTAATAAAAAAATATTTAACAAAAAAACTCTAAAAAAATACCTCTTTTAAAAGAAAAAGGAAAGGGCCCTGGATGGTGTGGCTCAGTAGATTGAGCGCCAGCCTGTGAACAGAAATCACCGGATTGATTCCCAGTCAGGGCACGTGCCCGGGTTGCAGGCCAGGTCCCCAGTTGGGGGTGTGCAAGAGGCAATTACACATTGCTGTTTCTCTCCCTCTCTTTCTGCCTTCCCCTGTCTCTAAAGATAAATAAATAAAATCTTTAAAAAGAGAGAGAGAAAAGGGATTTCCTTCCCATGTATTTGGGGTTCCAGGCAATAGCACGTTCAAGCTTCTGAAGATGGGACCTATATTCATTATGAGCTCTGTACGTTGTAGCTTGCCCTCTCCAAGGTTTACCATTGTTGTTTTATTTATCTTCACAGAACCTTAGTAGGAGGTAATATCCTCCTTTTATAGATGAGGAAACTGATAGTAAAAAAATTAGAGTGGCATAAAATTAGCCTTTAATTAGACCTGAATTAGTAACATTTTCCTCTTCTCTTTCCCTTCTCCGAGTGCCATCAGTCCCTCCGTCAAACACCACCCCCCTCCCCCACCACCCCGACCCACCCCACATACAGCACACGTTGTTGCTCAAGGAGCTTGTCATCCGTGGGCCTCCTAAACACTGAAATTTACATAGAAAGAAACCATTCTCTGGTACCTAAACCAGCTGAGCCAAAGACAAACTTAGGGAAAGCTTAGAAGACAGTTTCTTTTGAACTAACTTGAAAATCCTCGCTCTGGACTGCAAGTCAGATTTCCAGCTGCTTTTCAGAGAAGGGCTCCGCAGAGGCCCTTCGGGGGCGCAGCACAGCGAGTAGGATGCCAACACACAGTGCTTTTCTGTTCCATGCAGATCGGAGCAAAGCTCCCACCGCCTCATACTCCATGGAGTTGGGATTTATCTCTCTGGAACTTAGTATCTTTCTTGTTTTCCCCACAGTGAGGACACCGCTGCGAGTGAGGTGACCCAGGCCAAGGTTCAAGGCCTTGCTACTTTGTGCTTTAGGCCTTGCACTGAGGAAACTGAGGGTGCGAACTTTATTACCAACAGTTTCTACCTATTGTGACATCCCTCCAGAGTCTCTTCACCCCTAAATTCTTCATTCGTTTCAGAATTTAGCTGAAAAGCACTTTCCCCCTGCCTGTTTATCTCAATGTCTGTCTCTCACTGCTAGGATTTATTGCTTATCACTGTAAGTCTTTATTGAATGTAATCTGTTTGGGGATATAGTTGGCATGAAAGATGCTCACCAAATGAAGTTGTAAAGTATTATACATAAATACTTAATTCCTGGATTTATTTATTATCATCATTACTTATTTACCACTATGGGCACACAGGACACCTTCAAAAGACATAAATCTGGTTGGTTGCTCTCCCAAATTTTATCAGAATATCTCCCAAATTATATCAAAATATCTTGTGAGATATAAATTAATACCAATATATAATATTTATTAATATTCTTCGCAGGACTAGCATACATTATACTTTAAAAACTTGTACACATGTAACATCTCATTTAATCTCTTTAATCTTCTCAGCTACTCGATGCAAAACGTTTCAGTCTCTGTGGGACAGGTTCGGAAAGTGAGATGCTGAGATGCCGAAAGTTTCAATGACAGACCCAAGGTCAGGTGAATAATGAGTTTCAGAACTGGACTCAAACCCGGGCCTCCCGCTCCCGGCACTAAGCATCTCTCCCTCCCTTGGCCGCGGCCTGCAGGGACAGCAGAGTAAGAGGCGACCCAGTGAGAGCCAGGTGAGAAACAAAACGAGCTCCACTGTCTGTTTTCTACAGCTTCATAAAGGCACATGGCCTGGTGTGTATGTGTGTTTCATATTCAGCTAAATTAATTCAACGTTGTATTAATTCAGGGTCGTTGGAGCCCAAGTTTATATTTGGTGTCCCCATACTGAATTTTTCTTTGCAGCAGTAGGTATGCTGGCAAGGCCATTGCAATTAGCCCCACCTGGTATGCTAATTAGCATAATTAGTGCGTTCTTTTTTCTCAGTACCCAAGGAATGCTAGAGATACCTCTGCTATATTTATGCCATTAAATGGAAAGAGCCCAGGACTGGGATCTTGATCAGAGAGGGGTGTGCCAGAGGGGCCAGAGGTCCCTGTGGAATACAGAAATGCTGCTGGTTCTGACAGGCCTGTAATTACAATGAAATCCACGCATTCCATTCCCTGCATCCTCATTTCACCAAGAGACGAACAGAGACAAAAAATGGAGGCTAAAACTCTATGTCGGCGGTGTCAAACACATTTCACCGGGGCGCCACGTCAGCCCCGTGGTTGCCTTCAAAGGGCCGAATGTAATTTCAACTCCCTAACAGTTGAGGAGCAGTTACATTTATACAGTCCTAAAATTACGTTCGGCCCTTTGAAGGCAACCGCGAGGCTGATGTGGCCCCTGGTGAAATGTGTTTGACAGCCCTGCTTTATGTGGTTAAGACTCTCCCTGACTACACAGGCGTATAGATTTTAGAGGACACTTAGAAGACCCCGTTAGGATGGTAAACTCATAGCGTCTTGCAACTATTGTGTTTTGCCATGTATACTGCTTTCCCATGTATGATACACATTATACATGGGATTAATATACCCATGGCATATAATCATTATACCTATGTATGATGTGCATCCTCATTTTTCCCTAAAAATTCTGCACAAAAAAAGCGTGCATTACATGGCAAAATACAGGTACTCTCATTGGCTTGTCAGTCTGTTGGTTTACTCGGGAGGGTCTTTAGTGTGACAAATTACTTCTCCATCGATTTTTTCATAAATATTACCATCCTTGGGAAAAACCTGCCTATTTTCAGGGATTCCCACACTAAATGCAGCCTCACCCCCTCACCCCTTCCCTGAAGGGGACAGGAGGGTGAGCTCCAAATTCCCATGCACAGTCCACGGAGTAGGTCAGAAGAGAGAAGTTCAGAATGGTGCGTGCTCTCATCGATGCGAGCTGTGCAAACAATCTTTGCTTATACAATACTTTTCAACCTAATTGATGTTACAGTGCAATTCCGGCTCTAGAGTCCCTTCCTACAGGAGCATTTCACTGAAAACCCCAAAGGCTATGGACATGCTACTCAGCAAAAGGAATAAATTAACTATTGAATCTTATACTGGCAGTCAATAGAGCACATTAAGTCCCTAAAAAAAACACACTGCCTGGGAAGTTTGATTCAGTTCATAATGAAATAAATTAAATTGTCACCTTGAAGTGAAAAATAATTACTCCTGAATTCATGGACCAGATGAATCCATTTTGGACAAGAAAACCAAAGAAGAAAAGGGTTAGTGCAATATGTATTTTATCAGTTTACATAGAAACCATTAGAAAGAAAGAAATGAAAAATAAGGAGTGTAATAAATCATGTATATGGGCAAACAATGTAAATTTTTCCATGTTTTCTATTCATGTCATTGATTTTAGCTCTGTAATCAAAAGGAAGTTAGGAAACACATGAGTTTAAAACTGAATACTAAAATAATTAACTTATTTTCGATGTCAAGTGGATAAAAGTTAGGTGATTTTGGTGAGACCATGTGATGATGTATTAATCCACAAGTCATTAATATAGTTAGTAATTTAATTTACTAAAGGTATTTATATTTCAAAAAGACCAGATTATAATAATAATAAGGATTTGTAGTGGTTTACAAGAGTTATTTAGAGAAACTTAATAAAATAGAAAAATAGAAACTCAAGATTATAGTTAGCAGACAAGTTATGCTAACTATGACGACTATAACATTAATTATTAGAAGTAATCAACAAATTTGGCTCTGAGTGTCTATTGAGCCAAGATAGAAAAGAAACACAATAAGACATTTCATGTTCATTATCTCAAAGATGAATACCAATTTCTTCAAGGTTACAGCATACGTGTGTGCATTAAACCTTAAAATCATGTTCAGAAGTAGAATTTTACACAGAATACTCTGAGTAATGGACAAAATTTCTCAATAACAATGAAACAAAGGTGGTTTTGTTGTTGTTGTCGTCATCTGTTTAAAACTTCAGCAGCATTCTTTGTCAGATAGCTTTTATTTTAATCAATCTCAAAACTCACAGCTATTACATAACTATAAAATGTATCAAAGGCAGTTTATTAGGAACTATGACAACAAAGTCAGTGCATTAACTTTCTGATGGTCTCACTTGGTCTAAGACTAGAAAAAGCATGTTCCTGAGACTCCGTTTTCCAAATACCATGTCCCTTTAGGCAAGTTTAGGATACAATTCAAAATGATGATTATTAGAGTTCACAGTACCCAAAATGGTCTGGGCGCTAAGATTCCATCTTGTTTACTGCAAGCACAAAAACAAGTAAACTTCAGATTCTTATCACACCAACATAAGCCTGGTGTTACTGGGGCCCCCATGTCTCTCAAAGAGTTAAGTCAAGTTGCCTCGCCCAGTTTCACCTCTGTGTGAGCCCTCCATATGTTTTCCATGAATTTCTAATCTGTCTACTCTTTCCATTCCCATCTGGGTCCGCCACCCCAGTTTGACCTTCCATTACCTTCCGTGGAAAAGTTGATCATACTCATGAATTGAGAAATTAGTGATTTGACTCCATGGAGAATAACAGAGAGAGAGAACGTTGCCCCCCTGCCCAGAGCCTTTGCCAGTCCACTGTCCTGGTCTCAAGTCCATAGCCACTCACAGAACCACAGCCCTGACAAACGCCCATGCCAACCATCATCTGTGTCCCCAGAAAGTCCGAGGAATGACATATCTGCTTTCTCACTCCAAGTTCTCCTGAGAATTCTCTCCCAGAGGAGTAGGTGAGAAAACCCGTTTACTCACTGAAGACTGAAACATCTCCCCTAGAGCCCAGCCTCACAAGATAGCTTCTTTCTGGGAAAGAGTAAAATGTGGTTCCTGAGCTTCTCCTATCTTCAACCCAGCAGAGCTCATCGCTCCTGCTACTAATTTCTGGACATTAATTTCTTGGAGCCTGGGAGGTGCAACCTACAACAGGATGGTTGCTTTAACTACATGTGAAGCTAACAATTCTTTCATCTCGTGGAATCCTGGGCACTTTTAATCTTTTCCTTAATCTACCACACACATACTGAGAGGCCTTCTGAGGGGCAGGAGATAAGTGTGAACTTACATACACATGTCTTGTTTGTGATCAGCCCTGCACAAGAGAAAGACAAGAGAAGGCATAACTTCTCTTTAAAAGGCCTGGGCTGGTTTAGGGCCACCTTCTCAGCAGTCTTGAGGGGAACCGGGTCGTCCTCTCTTCCCCACTCCTTCCTATACAGTTGACTTGGTGGTAGAGGTGGGGGACTGGACCGAAACTGTTCCTGGGTCAACTCCAGCTCTTCAGAGCTGAGCTGCAACTTCGATCTGTCACTCTTGTTCAGTCTTGTCCCCTCAGATTAACCATTATCGCCTCCATCTTTTCCTCTTCCCAGACCAGTTTCATCAACTGTAGAAACCGGAGAGAGTAAAGAGGCACCTAATGAGAACTTCTCTCTCAATCCCTCTCACTGCTTCTGCAGTGATGCTTACCCATAAAGGACTTCCCTTGCGACCTGCACCAACGAGATGTGATTTTCCAAACCACACTACATGGCGCCTTATCTAGTGGCCTGTCACAGCAGACTCTCGCATAGTGATAGGTAAGTAAGGAACCTTTCTTTTCTATTTTGTTGTCTAGTCAGGAGCTTGCTCTACAAGTCCCAGCAACTACACGTGGCCTGATGTTGAGTACTGTCAGGCATCCTTCCAGAGATGGAAGCATCATGAGTGGCTTTTGCACCACGCATCTTAGTCAGTCTGGACTACTCTACCAAACATACTATACCTTGGATGAGTAAACCACAAGGAGTAATTTCTCACACTTTTCAGGACCACAAAGTCCAAAGTCAAGGTGCTGACAGATCTAGAGTCCAGAGAGAATCTGCTCCCTGGCTTGCAAATGACCGTCTTCTCATTGTATCGCCACATGGTGGGAAGTAGAGAAGGAAGCTCTCCTGTGTCTTCTTAGAAGGACACTAATCCCACTCACGAGGGCTCTACCTTCACGACCTAATTATTTCCCCAAAGCCCCACCTCCAACTATAATCACCCTATGATTGGGCTTCAACCTATGAATGTTGGGAGGACAAAAATATTCTGAATCCAGACCCTGAAATTGTTCTTTTTAGCATCTTTATTTGCCTCTGAAGCCCACTAGCCCTGTTACACTTCAAAACCTTATATCCCAAGGGTTCTCAAACTTAAGTATACGTAAGAATCCCCTAGAAGGCTTGTGAAAATGAGATTAGTGGACCCATCACCAGAGTTTCTGATTGGTCAGGGCAGAGTCTGAGAGTTTGTATTTCTAATGATTTCCCAGATGATTCTGATCCTTCTGGTATAGGAACCATACTTTGACAATCACTGGCTTGTAGGAGACCACTCTGTGTGGTGTGAGCCCAGCCCCCAGGGACAAACATTTACTGCAAAGTAACTTCCTAAAATCCATGCTAAACCTTCCAAGGACCAGTGTGACCGGTTCAACCACTTTTGCCTTTTCATTTGCAAATATCCCTCTTCTGTGATGTGATTAGTGGCATTGGCTCCTTTGTTTTCTGTAAAAGGTGAAGCAACCTGTGCATAGTAAATGAGGACCATTGTGTAATGTGTCCAGAAACCCAATAAAGGCCTGTCATGTTGGAGGCCGTGACTTTGGCTCCCCTTGAGAGAGAAGCCATGCCTGCCCTTTTCCTCCACAGGACTCAGTAGTCCATGTGAATGTCTCTCCCCCATCCACAAAGTCACAGATCTCACGAGCCAGGGGGCCACATCACTGGCTCATTCTAAAGACAGCTCAAACCCTAATGCCACATTTCACACAAATGTCTCCAGGGACTGGTGGCTGGAAGCTCCAATAGTTCTAGCAATGACTAACATCTGTCTTAGACCTTCTCTGCCCTCCCTGGTAAGGCTCAGTGCTTTCAGGAACAGCACATTCTTAAACAATTCCCAGCTCCCCACCCAGGAATTCCTGCACTGAGGAATCTCTTTAATTTCTATCACCCTAGTAAAATTACACAATGGTATAGAATCTGAATCCTACTTTCAGACTTATCCAATATCAAATAATGCTCCCCCAAAAGGCTGTAAATACCTATGAAATTGCAGCTTAAATGTGTGGGGTTAACACTAGGGTGGAACAATGAAGACAAATGCTTGGCTGCACAGGGTCAGCTCGATTCCAATGTGTGTCTGAAAGCTGAGTATTCATGGGGAAAGTGTGCTCCTGACTTAACCTTATGATGAACAATTTAATCTAGACAGGACAATCAAATAGCCTAGACAGGGGCCCTATAACGTCATCTAGGCCATGTATCACGAGACCTTCCTGTCCTTTGGGCATTAAATCAGCAGCAATTAAAGAACATCTTAAGCAAACAAAACAGCTCACTGAAGTCAGTGTGAACAAAGTTGAAGTCAGTGTGAACAAAGTTGAAATCGACTGAATGAAACGTTTTATGTGCCATAGAAAGTTTTCAATCAAGAGAATAAAGTATGTGTACATAAAGGAAAGAATAAACAAATGGGATCTCATCAAAATTAAAAGCTTCTGCATGGCTAAAGAAAACAGTATTAAGATAAAAAGAGAACCAACTGTTTGGGAAAACATATTTGCCAACAATACCTCAGACAAAGGTTTAATCTCCAAAATATACAAAGCACTCACACGACTCCACTTTAAGAAGACAAGCAACCCAATTAAAAAATGGGCAAAGGGCTTGAACAGACACTTCTCCAAGGAGGACATACAGAGGATCCAGAGACACATGAAAAGATGCTCAAAATCTCTAGCTATCAGAGAGATGCAAATTAAAACTACAATGAGATACCACTTTACACTGGTCAAAATGGCCATCATAAACAAAGCAACAAACAACAAATGTTGGAGAGGTTGTGGGGAAAGGGGGATTCTGGTTCACTGTTGGTGGGATTGCAGACTGGTACAACCACTATGGAAAACAGTATGGAATTTTCTAAGAAAACTGAAAATGAACGTGCCTTTTGACCCAGCAATTCCACTGTTAGGAGTATATCCTAAGAACCCTGAAACACCAATCCAAAAGAACCTATGCACCCCAATGTTCATAGCAGCACAATTTACAATAGCCAAGTGCTGGAAGCAACCTAGGTGCCCATCAGTAAATGAATGGATCCAAAAACTGTGGTACATTTACACAATAAAATTCTATGCAGCAGAAAGAAAGAAGGAGCTCCTACCCTTTGCAACATCATGGATGGAACTGGAAAGCATTATGCTCAGTGAAATAAGCCAGGCGTTGAAAGACAAATACCATATGATCTCACCTTTAATAAGAACCTAAACAGCAAAACAAACTAGCAAGCAAAATATAACCAAAGACACTGAAATAGAGAACAGGCTGACAGGAACCAGAGGGGAGAGGGGAGGGAATTTCAGGGGAAAAGGGGAAGGATTCACAAAAGTATAAAGGACACATGGACAAAAACTAAGGCAAGGGGGTGGAAATGGGAGGGAGGTGGGGAGAACTGGGGGAGAAGGGCTGGGATGGGAGTACAGAAAACTATACTTGAACAATAATTAAATTAAAAAAGAATAAAGTATGTGTAAAGTGTAAAAGTTTATTATTATTGTTATTATTATTATTAATGTTTTTAGAAGAGTTCCTGGCACAATTAACATTCAGTATTATTAGTGTTATTCTTATTATTAAACAAGTGAATATCTACTATGCCCAGACACAGTACTATATTCTAATGGATCAATAGAAAACCTGTTCCTTGCCCTAATGAGGTTTGCAAACTAAAAAGGTAAAGAAATGTTAACCTCCCCCCTCAAAAAAAAAAAGAGTGTGGTGCAAGTTATTAAAGGAACAAGTACATTTTCCATCATCGGAATTGAATTTTTTATTTTGGAGGAAAACACTAGTGGAGTTGGATTTCTGAAAGATGCCTCTGGATCTCACCTTAGACACGGCAAAATTAACTTCTGAGATTTAAGCTATTTAATGTTCAGAAAAAGTGCCCGTTTGGCATCTTGCCTGTAATTATAGGTTGAGTAGGCTGAGCCTCAGAAGGGGTTAACAACTTTGGATAACATGTCAACAAAAGAAAAAAACAGAAGATTACATCTGTGCATAGCAACTAAGAAAAGAGTGAATTCATTTTAAATAAATTTAATTTTATATTTTACATGTCTTAGAGGATGCCACATGTACGAAAATAATTCACAGTTTCAAAAAGAACTTCAAGTATATATCAAAGACATAAATCGTTGGGTAGATGCTTAAAACAATTAATTGGATTAAGAATAAAACAGTATACAATAGAAGAGATTTTTTAGAGATAAATACTAGTTTCTTAATATGCAAAGTGTTATGAAGGCTTCCATTTCCAGAGACAATGGTTCTAGACTAGCCTGCCTATTGTAAACAACTATAAAACTGCAAAAACCATAGGAAGCCACTGTTCCCGTTTGCTTAACACCAGCAATGCAGAACTGTGACCCATTAGAATAGGAAAGGACACAAAGGGAGTTCCTCAGTCAACCCAGTTCTCTCGCTAGATGCACTTTCTGGGACGCAGTGAAGGAAGGTGGAGCCCACGCAACTGCTTCACTGAACTGAGGAGGCAGAAAGCAGAGTTTGGGGCTGCTTCGGTCACTGAAAGTTGCCAAAAGGAGGCTTCACGGAGAAGGGGTTCCTGAATTCTGCATGGGGCCTTCAAAGAATTTAATTGATTACTAAGTACAGATGGGATAAGGCTCTTTGAAGCCTGGAGGGAAAAATAAGAGTTATTGGAAAGACGTGAATTAACTGGAGATTCTAGAGGCTTCTCAGTGCTGAGAGATGCTGGAATTTAAATCAGCAAAATTGTCATCAGCAAATATTTGATTAACATTCCAGGTATTCTGGGCCCCCAGAAAGACCACGTAGAAAGAATAGGGGGCCACTCTATCCCTGGGGTAAGGACTACTATAGATATGTCAGAACAAAACTGAAAAATAAGCATCAATAATATCTGATTTACCAAAACATTAACCACCTGGAAAAAATAAAAACCCAACAGTATTTAAAGTAATAAAGTAGGCTCTGGCTGGTATGGCTCAGTGGATTGAGCACTGGCCTGTGAACCAGAGGGTCACTGGTTTGATTCCCAGTCAGGGCACATGCTAGGCTGTGAGCCAGGTCCCCAGTTGGAGGCCTGCGAGAGACAACCACACATTGATGTTTCTCTCCCTCTCTTTCTCCTTCCATTCCTCTGAAAGTAAATAAACAAAATCTTTTAAAAAATAAAGTAATAAAGTAAAATTTATAATCTCAATAATATAACATCTACAATGTTCAGCACAAAATCAAAGAGAGTTAAACATAGAATTTACTGACCTAAAAAAAAGAAAACATCAGTGAATAGAAACAGATTCAGAGATGGCAGAAATATTAGAATTAGCAAAAATTATTTTTACATAAATAAATCTACACACATATTTAAAGAAAGATGGGCATAATGAATGTCCATAGGAACAATATCAAGAGAAATGGAAAGTATAAAAATTAGTGCAGATGAGGTTGTGGAGAAAAGGAAACGAACCCTAGTGCACTGTTGGTGGGAATGCAGACTGGTGCGGCCACTGTGGAAATGGTATGGAATTTCCTTAAAAAATTAAAAATGGAACTCTTTTGACCCAGTGATTCCACCGCTGGGAATATACCCTAAGAATCCAGAATCTCCAATTCAAGAGGACTTTTGTACCTTCGTGTTTATAGCAGCGTCATTTATGAACATGAATAAATAGGGCACTTAGGCTGTTGCCACCTGCTGGGAGCAGCCTAAGTGCCCATCAGTAGATGAGTGGATAAAACACTGTGGTACATTTACGCAATGGAATATCACATAGCAGAAAGAAAAAAGGAACTCCTACTTTTTGCTACAGCATGGATGGAACTGAAGAGCATTATGCTAAATGAAATAAGCTGGTGGGTGAAGAAAAATACCATATGATCTCATTTATAAGAGGAATCTAATGAACAAAATAAACTAATGAGCAAAATAGAACCAGAGGCATAGAATCACAAAATAGACGGACAGCAGTAAGAGGAGGGGAGGGGTGTGGGACTGTTTGAAAGAATGTGAAGGGATTAGTCAAAGAACATATAAGAGGGACCCGTGGACAGGGACAACAGTGGATTGACCATGGAAATGGCGGGGAGGGGGGCACTGGGTGGGTTGGGGCAAAGTGTTATGCTATTACAACTGTAATAGCATAAAAAATAAATCATTAATTAAAATGACTAAAAGTTAGAAATTCTAAAGTAAAAATTATAACTAAAATGTAAAATTTACTACATGAATTTTTAATCTACTTAACAGTAGATTAAAGACAGAAGTAAAATTTAAAAAAAAAAAAGAAAGAAAAAACAGGAGGCCTGAAGACAGCAAAATGCATGGAAACTGAAGACAGGACAATAAAGATGATCTCATCTGAAGTACAAAGAAGAAAAACTCTGAAAAATGGACAGAGCTTTGGTGACCCATAGAACAGTATCGAGTATCTAACACAGACAATCAGAGAAAGAAGAGAAAATATTGTAATAAAAAACTGTTCGAATAAAAAAATGATCGCAAATGTTCCCAATTTGTTGAAAAATATCAACCAACAGATTTCAAAAGCTTAGCAAAATTTAAATAGGATAAATACAAAGAAAAAAACGTACCTAGGAACATAACTGTCAATTGTTAAAAACCACAGATAATAAAAAAACCTGAAGACTGGAAGTAAAGCATAAACAAAAAAAGCCAAATGTCACATAGAGGATATCTGTCACATAGGGCACTTCTGAAAGCAAGGGAGGCACCTGGAAAAAGCCAAACCGGGGTAGTATTGAGAGTGGGAGGAGGGGATGGCTGGGGTAGGGGCGACTGGTAGGGGGAAAATGGGAACAATTGTACTTGATCAATAATAAAAAAATAAAAATAAAAAAATAAGACTCT
Source organism: Sturnira hondurensis (assembly GCF_014824575.4). Lineage (NCBI taxonomy): Eukaryota > Metazoa > Chordata > Mammalia > Chiroptera > Phyllostomidae > Sturnira > Sturnira hondurensis. The sequence goes on from NW_028083443.1 coordinate 3,588,251, forward strand.
CCATACATTTGAAGTACGTTTTAACATCAGAGAAAATGAAATTATCTGATATCTATCTTGCATACACAGTCTCTGAACAGGGGAATCACATGCAAACTGAAAGTGAAGCATAGACCTCGTTAAGATCCCCAGATGAGTAAATACCGAGTTGTCCCTCCTGTCATGTCACGGCATAACTTGGAAGGCGATATAGTTTTTTTAAAAGTATCTACAGGTAAATCCCTATCACCCTTTGCTTTAACCTGGGGACACATCTATTGTCTAACCATAAAGTAATGTATGTCTGAGCCACACCCAGCATGGAATGCTATGCACCATTGCAAAGGATGCTTCAGGGGTATCTGTCATTTAAAAAATGCTTTGACTATAATCATAAGTTTAAAAAAATAGCAGGACATACAGCTGTTTATGTAACCTGGTTACAACCACTCTGAGCAATAATTAAAGCGCATAAAATATTTTTTGAATTCTAGCAGCACAAGTATTTTGTGTGATTTTTTTACTTTCTATTTGTGAATCTAAGTTTTTTCTATTATTAAAAATAGACGATCCTCCTTTTTCTCTGGCTGCCAGCACGGAGGCCTTAGGGTACCTGGAGTTACTGTAAAAGACATGAACCAGCAGTTCATCAGAGCCCTGGCTGCCTTCCTCAAAAAGCCCAGGAAGCTGAAAGTGCCTGAATGAGTGGGTGCTGTCAAGCTGGCCAAGGGCTTGCTCTGCATGATCAGAACGGGTTTTCCACTAGAGCTGCTTCCACGGCACGACATGTGGACATCCGGGACAGCACGGAGATGGGCTCCTTGATCCAGCTCTGTGGAGGATCACAGAGAATCGGTGTCATGCCCACTTCAGCAGAGGATCCAAGAGGGTGGCCTTCCGGTCCTCCGAGCCCTGGCAGGTCTGAAAATAGCGGAAAAGGACCAGGATGGTAGCTGCAAAGTGACACCTCAGGGACAGAGGTCTGGACAGAATTTGAGGTAGGTGGCAGTTGCCAGCAAGGAGCATTAGAACAAATGACGTTTGCTTAATAAATTACCTCGCTCAAAAATAAGCATAATATGTAAAAGAAATTAAGCAGACTGCCTTGGGAAGTACTAGGTGTCCTATCACACAGTTAGTTGAAACTATTTGACCATTATCCTGTGATAAAGAGAATTCTCCCGCCGGAAAGGAGGATGCGTGTGAGGATCTAAGTGCCCCCGACTCTGCTATGCTATAACTCTAGGATTTTATATTTCAAAATGTGTAAGTAACTTGCTAATTGAAAAAATAGTAATTATTTTCTTCTATTTCAAGATTATAGACCAGTAATTTTTAAAAGAGAAAATACTTTATGAAACACCATTTTCAAAATCCAAAAGAAAACCATATTTAGCCATGCTATCTCTTTGCAGCTCGTGTTTCCAAGCTCTTTCATTATCAATAGCAGCTAAATTCTACACAGCCAAAAGAGCTGAGCCATTTTCCACCCCACTGACTAACATCCAAATCTAGTTTGTACACTTATCAAGTTAGCTGACCTAATAATTGATCTAGTTTGGGTTTACTCAAACAACTGAAAAATAGCTGTATGAATCCAATTTGAACATCTAGTCATATTTGAGGCTCAATCAAATAGTGTCTATTCAACCAATAAACTGATCTATACATATGGACAAATTTCGTCCTTTGTATCAAACATGTCTTAAACTGTACCCTGAAGGAAAGGCCACCAGGTCCCTATGGTAGAATCAATATTGGTGCCTCTTCTAAATCCCCGTTCCCGGGACAATACACCCACCTCTGCAAGAGATCAACTGGCCAACTGGCCACTTAAGGGCAGATTGCAGGCAGCAGATGTCTTCCATCCTGGAGAGACGCATTCTGACCAGGATTAACACACACAGTGTATATCTGCCTTTCTTGCCGCAGGTTCTCAGCCAGTACCACTATCCAAGAACTCACAGAATGTCTGCTCCACAGTCATGGAATTTTATACAATATTGCTCCAGGTCAAGAGGCCCAGGCCCTCTTTATGGCCAAAAAGGTGTGACAATGGACATATATACATGGGACACACAGTCCTACCACTTTTTATATCATCAAGAAGCCCCTGTCCAAATATACGAACACAACGGCTTCTTGAATATGCAACTAGGACACCAGCTTGATGATACTGGGAGGTTAGGTGCTACCCAGCAGGATTTGGTAAATTTCTTAAACCAAGGTCTATCACGTGGTTTTGAATCTCCCATAAATAGAACACCAAGTTCCAAGTGCCAGGCAGTAGAAGCTGGAAATAGCCCCACTCACCATAACTTCCAGTAATCCTCTTGAACAATCTGTGCTGCCATCAACACATGCATTTATGGTGTCTGGGCCCTAACTACAAGTTAGGGAACATTTCTACCCAAAATACACAGCAAAATGCCAATTAAACCCAAAGCAATGGTTGCCATTAGTCACAATGGATTTTTATGCCAGTGGTCCTGCAGGTTCAAAAAGGAGCTACCCTACAAGCAAGGCAAATCAATCATTTGCCTTGGCCATACTGAGGAAGTACAACTACCACCTCATAATAAGAACATAAATAAATATGTCTGCCACATCTGTTGGGGCATCTCTTGACACATCCATGCCCATTTGTGACTAAAAATAGGCAAGCAGAGCAACCTCAATTTCAAAAAGGCATGGTAACCAGAGACGTAGGCATGGTAACTCAGAGATGAAGTTTTTATCAACGCAAAAAGCAAGCTACCTAGACCCACCAGAAGTGCCCGTGAGGGTGAAGAGCAATTAGAAATGAGTGGAAGAGGAGGCTGGTGATTAGTATCAATTAGGACTTTGATACCNATAATAAGAACATAAATAAATATGTCTGCCACATCTGTTGGGGCATCTCTTGACACATCCATGCCCATTTGTGACTAAAAATAGGCAAGCAGAGCAACCTCAATTTCAAAAAGGCATGGTAACCAGAGACGTAGGCATGGTAACTCAGAGATGAAGTTTTTATCAACGCAAAAAGCAAGCTACCTAGACCCACCAGAAGTGCCCATGAGGGTGAAGAGCAATTAGAAATGAGTGGAAGAGAAGGCTGGTGATTAGTATCAATTAGGACTTTGATACCAATTGTAGTAGTGTGGACTGCAGTTTATCCCACCAACCCTCTCCCCCCCGCCCACGTTTCCCCAGGAAATGTGATCATACGATCCGTATATTTAGAGTAATTGTATATGAGAAACAAGTGGAACTGAGCCATGCAAGGGGTAGATGCTGATGAATGCTCTTTGGATACCCCACCCAGACCCTCTTAATAAGACCACGGCACTCATTCTTCCAGACTCTGTGAGTGTTGGCTGCCAAGGGGTTCACAACTAAACCCCTGGCAAGGAGAGTGCCCTCTGCTAACAGAGTTGCCCACATCCATCTCCCCTGCCCTCAACTCCTCTACAGACCACAGCCTGTGGCTGGCTGAAATCTGGGTACTAAGTATCGCCACACTTGTCTCAAAACCTGACAGTGCCTTCGTCCACCCACTGTGGATCAGACCAAGGTTAGACTTTTACTTGAGCCCACACCATTGCTCAGCTCTTTCCTCCTCAATTCATCCTGCTTCACCCTCAACCTCACTAATTTTTTTTAGAAAAACACTTTCTCAGTAAATCACATGCCATGATTGCAACTACCCTATTGAAGGCTCTGTTCCTAAAGAATCAGAACTAAAAAAAATATCAAATTTGATCTCTTACAAGAATCAATAAGACAGTCTGTTTTAGATGTACATTCTTTGGCCCTACCTCCAGAGTAAGGTGAGCCCAAGCTTTGGCATTTTTGACAAGGACTGAATATGGATTCGGTCCAGTGGTCTACTGATCACTCTTTGAGGTGCACCCCCTGGACCAGCAATACAAACAAACTGTCCACAAAGAAAAGCCAGAAGCATCACCAACCCAGCAACATTCTCAATCCCTGCACCTAGGAACAAGTCTCTCTCCAGTTACATCCAGGGCTTTCATATTCCAACACATAACAAACCCCTAACCTCAACTTTTTAATATGGCTTTCCCTGTGCTCATGTTTACAATTTCAAAATGTTAATAAAACATGATAGTGCAAAAGTCAAAATAAAGTAGAAGAGGTGGCATGTAAGTAATGGGCTGCACATTCTTAATTTAAATCATATATATTTATTCACCCACTCAGTAACTGAATACTAACCAAATGAATTTGTAATATATTCCAGTCTAGTTTTATTAGGATTTGTGCTGTATGTGTAATGTGAAAACAAAGAAAATATATTGCTACATCAGCTTATATTATTCACGCATATAAAGTTCTCTGGATCTGCCCACACGGGCAAGAAGATGCATTAGGAAGTCTATTACAATAACAAGAAAAGGTTATTTGAGTCAAATCAAAACAATAAATGGGCTAGAGAAAAATTGTAAAATATTTGTTTTACACTTTCCTCCAGTGACGCATAAAGCATTATCTCCTTCTCTAAGCGATTATGAACATTTCTACTCTGTCATATGGCATAAAGTGGAGATTTGTTTAAAATCATTTATGTCCGGAAAGTTACACAAGTCTCCCTGTACTTCAGAAAAAGTATATCTTTGATCACCTCAATTGTTAAAAGCTCACAGTTCTCATTTGTAGTTATACTCAGATGGATGGAAATATAGAGGCTGTTTTAACCAACCTCTAATTAACTGATTTATCAAATTTGCCACATTCTCTAGCCTCTGTAAAACATGCCAGTGGTTGCCAGCCATGTGCAGAACACTCCCGAATGTCAGCTGCTCTCAGGCAGCAGAATCCAGCCAGGGTCAGCTGTGCTCATGCACAAACTCGGCCATGATCCCAGTTATCATATTAATTCATTTTGCTAAATAGGACCTCAGCCTATAAAATACAAGTTCTAAAACAAATAAACATTTATGAAGCCAAAATGAGTATTTTGAAGAGACTTAATCACACCGTCTTGCTTTAACAATTGCTCTCAAATTATAGAGATATAGAAGCAAAGAGAAAAACTGTAAAACAGAGAGAATTATGTACTGTCTCAAACTGCTTTACAGGAGTTTTTCTCTTTTTGCCCCACTTTCAAGAGTCCCAAACTGGCAATCACTAAGCGCCCTAAATGGGGTGGTGTATACGGGAATGTCAGGTGGTGCCATCAGATCAGACCTGCACACAAAATCTAGACCTTGGCCTCTGGCAGGCCATCTAATGAATTCACAGGTGTGCATATCTATGTCTGGGTTTATTCTTCATGATTTAAATGTTTAATAATTGAAATAATTTTCACTTTAAGTGATTTTTTTCAATTATCTGACAAATAACCGGTTCCAATCACATCCCCATTAAAAGCATCTACTGCACTAGGTGGTTCTGGTGATAGAAACAGGGAAGATGCGGAATCACAGGACTTTTTAAATCTTCCTATTACAAAAAGAAGGAAACAATTCAAAGTCCATAAATATATGCACGGCAGTTCTTTTCAGGTAAGCCACTATGTAGACGGTAAAGCAAAAATTGCACCTTTGGTAGAAATATCTGGTTTTGTTATTTGGTAAATAAACTTTACAAAGACTTAAAGCCCCCTTCTCTTTCTACGGGTAACCACTGTCCTGAAGTCGAAATGTATCATTCTCTTCCATTATTTTATGTATATATAATGTTTTATTATGTTATATATAAGGGGTGGGCAAAAGTACTTTTGCAGTTGTGAATATGCAAAACACAGGGCTTATTCTTGTGTTATTAGTTATTAGTTATTGCATTGTTTATTTGTGATACAACTGTAAACCTACTTTTGCTCATCACTGCCTGATAAACCAATACTAGAAATAGTAATGTTTTGTGTGCTTTAAACTTTGTATACATGATACGGTACTTACTATTTCCTGATGTTTTTATTCAATAGTCTATTTCCAAGATTTGTGTATGCTGATAGATAAAAATATATTAATGTATGTAGTTTATTTCAACAGCATTCCATTGCATCACAATTTATCCACACATTCCTTAATAGATGTTTAAGTGATTTGCAAATCATCGCTCTTAAAAAACAAGGCTGCAACAGCCTTGTGCACAATTTCAAACATTTCCTTCATACAGAGTCTCAGACTTTTCTTACTCTTTTTCCATCATGATCTCCAGGGAGAAGACAGGAAGGTACCTGTTTTATCAAGTCCCCTGCCCACTTACTCTGAGTGACTCATCCTCAGGGAACTTTGGGGAAAAAACACTCTAGACTGAAGTATATTATTGATTTTGACATGAAATTGCTGAGTCACAGTGTATGCTCAACTTCCACATGATAAGATATTGCCAAATTATTCCCCCCAAAGAAGTTATAATTTACATGCTCACAAATGTGAGAATGATTCTGTTTCCCCACACCCTTCTCAACATTTGGCAGGGTCACTGTTTAGGCCTTTGGATATATAATAGTATTTTATTGTTGTTTTAATTGTTGATTTGCTTTCTGGTTACCTGTAAAATTTAGCAGTCTTCTATACATTAATAACAATCAGTCATTTGATTTCCTCCATGGTGAATTTTTTGCCTTTGTTCATGAGCTGTTTTTCTCTATCGATCTGTAGAGTGTCCTGTCCAGAAAGTATCCCAGCCATGAAAATAGAGATATTTATTGAAGAAGGTACAAGAAACATTGTACATAGGACAATGATGCTTCAGTCCCCTTCACAGGAGCACCTTGGGACCTCACACAGTTCTCCCAGTGACCATCAGCTGTCCCATTGTGTTTTCTTGAATCTCATCAGCAGTCTGAAGTCTCTTCCCTTTCAAAGGTGATTTTAGTTCTGAGAAAAGCCAGAAGTCACAGGGTGCCAAATCTGGGCTGTAAGGGGGCGGAATCACCTGGGTGATTTGATATTTTGCAAAAAAACTCTGCAAGAAATGTGATACGTGAGCAAGCATGTTGTCCTGATGAAGCCACCAGTCACCAGTTGCTCAGAGCTGCAGCCTTCTGAGTGCTCTGAATAGTTTCCATGGAGGAATGTCCAAGCTTAACACAGAACCGGAAGCAGATTCATTGCTCTGCTCACTCAGTCATTTTGAGTAAGACAACCACACAGTACGCATGCTCACTCAATGGCATCCTGCCCCCACTGACTAGTACAGTGAAGTCACCATTGATCACACTTGTGTGTTCCAGTCTACTCTCCTTGGCTGCCATGTTACATTGATGTTGCACAAACCATTTTCATTATATAAACAATGGTTGGACTTTTTCTGGACAGACTATAAATAATACTAAAAAGTTGAATATTACAAAGATTAATGAAACAAAAAACAGAACTCTGTTGCCAACCTATCTGACTCCTAAATTTTTCTGAGAACAAATCATTTCATGTACTTTTAGCAGTTTATCTAATATTTATCTCCATCTTTCCAAATAATGTGAAATATATATATGTTCAATATTCAATTCTAGATATTATTTGCATTGACTTTTTATATCAAAGGAGGGGGTTAGCATTCTTACACAATTACCTCACCCTTCCAATGACCTTATAACTCAGTTTCTTATTGAAATATTATCACTTAAAATGTTATAATTTTATAAATACTGATCACTTCTGAGATTATTCTCATTATTCTAATTCTTATTTTTGCAAACTTTTGTTTTTGTGTTAGGCCTTGTTTTTCTTCATATGTTTTTCTTTCACTACTTCTTTGTAGACTCTCCCATCTCAGTCATTGCTCTTTCCCACATACATATGTCCAGTTGTCTTCCTTTCCCTTCTGAACCCCCTTGTCCACCAGCTGCAACTGGGACTGGTTACGCTTTGCACTGGATGCGTAGCCCTGGGTCTGTGAACGTCTACCACCCTCGGAGTTGCCGTTGTCTCTCCTGTGTGTGAGATCCCATTTCCGAGATGTATTCTTTTTCCTTGATTTATTTCACTATTCTAGCAGAGCACATCCCCCAGTTTCCTGAGACACTTTTCCACAAATGGTACTTGTTATCATTAGTACTACAATAAAAGTAGCACATGTGGAAAGGTCTAAAAGTATTTTAATTTTATTACCAAAATTAACATGTACTATATGCTAAGCCAGAGCCTGGTATACAATTCCAAGATGAACTTTTCCTTTGTAATCCTGATGGTCATTCTTCATCATCACCTGACCTCCACTGCCATTGTTGAAGAATTTAGTGTTATTCTCATTCACAGTCCTCCATGTTTAACCTGTGTTTCTTTTCCTCTCTAGGGACTTTTGGGTCATTTATTTAACCCCAGGGCTCTGAAATGTTATAGTTACATTCATGTCTTTTTTTTTAATCTTTTGTTTGTTCATGATACTGGTCATTCAGAATGACAGGCACCTTTAAATCAGAAAATTTGAATTCTTTAATTCTGGAAAACCTTTTTGCATTATATGCTTAATAATTTCCTTCTATTTTCTGAGCACTCACTGACTTACTCACTGTAGAATGTCTGTTCATTTTACATTGGAACTCTTAGAATAATTTTCTAATTTTCTTATTGTTTATATTCTTTTTATTTCTACTTTTGTCTGTATATTTTTTATTTCCTGGGATACTTTGTAATTATTATTTTCCAAGATTTAAATATATTTTTAATTTAACATACATAGACATATATATTAATTTCCTAAAGCTCTTCTTTGTTTCTTTTATAACATTCTGTCGTTTCACGAATGCAGTATCCTCCTATCCTTCTGATGATAGAATGCTTTCTCCTGTATCCTGTGTTGCATCTCTTTCCAAATTATTGTGTCATCGTGGTTGTTCTGTCTCTCTCTTTAATATTAGAGGTTTTCATCAAATGTATGATGAGGATTGATTATATACTCACATGTGAATAAATTACTAAATGATTGGAAGCTAGGCAAGTGGACAATTTTCATTGACTCTAAGCTTACATTGTCCTTTTGTTTAGGAAAACCACACACATCAATGTCTGTAAGTATTTCTTTTATTGCTATTTAGTTCGCCAGAAGTATGGAAGCCTCATTTCTAATAAACCGAATACCAGTCAGGGGGTTTGGGCTGGGGTGTCTCTCAGTTTAGCCATAGGATTTAATTGAACCCCCCTGCTTTCAATAAGGAGCCTTAAGGTGAGTCTCTGTCATGCCAGAGACTCGATCCAGTCTGGAACCACTTCTCTGAAGAATAAACTTCACATCTCCTGGGATGAAGTTTGTTCTTCAGAGAAACAGGCCTGGGAATGGTGATCAGGAAGTAGGGGTGAGACTGGGAGCCAGCAGTGTAAGTGCTCCTCATATGGACTCGGAACCAAGTCTCGATTGGCTCAACCCTTTTGGTCCCAAGAACCTCCCCTTCTGGGAAGAAATCAAATGGGTTTTCTCTTTTGTTTTCTTTTTTGGCAGTCACCTCTCCTGGCACCGAGGTTTCCATTTTCTCTATTCTCCTAACTCAGGTACCTCTCAGTTACCAGTTTTCCTTTTTCAAATAATGCGAGATTGTCTCTTATCCTCAGCCATTTCCCAGCTTTGTCCCTGTGGACCTTGCAGGAGGGAGTACAGGTAAATGCTTAGATTGCATCTGTCACCTTTAAGTGGAAGTCCATTGCCAATATCTGGTCCCCCAAAATAGTTTGTCTTTGAAACTGACGTTCTTCTACTGTAAGTGAGGATAATATTAACAATAGCAATAATAATACTCATTCACCTTCTTTAGAGTGTTCTCGTGAGCTTAAAAGACATGATGTGTGAAACTTCACTTTACAAACTGTAATATGCCATATGCCTTCCAGTTATTATTACAAATATCAATGTTTTATCCCTTGTAGCAGTAAACATACTACACCAGGATCTGCAGAAATGTTGTTTTAGACTGATTTATAAGAACTGGAGAATACCTTCATTTAGTGAAAAGATTCCAAGAAACTGTTATTCAATAAACTTTTCTAATAACCATTGACCTCAGTGATCTGAGAATAATATCAAATACTTCATTAGAGGTAGAACACTCGAGGGAGGGGGCATCAAATACTCACAGAAATACTTTCAAAGATTTAGTGCAAGATAGCATAGCTCAGACTTTTAGAGAAAGGCAATCTACCTGTATTTTAGGTTACCTCAACTCAAACTTACCTTTGCACCTTAATGTACGAATTTAATACCAGTTCTTATTAGCTATAAAAGTAGAAAATTAAAAAATGTTCCTAATACTCTAATAGTGCTCGTTGTACCTGGGATCTTTGTCTCCCCCTGATGCATATCAAACATTTACACTTGGCTTATTTATGAAAATTACATAAAATATTTGATACTGAATAGTACGTGATTGATAGATTAATGTGCTTCTCCCAATAAGTTATCTAGTATATAAATCCAAAGGAACACAGCACCAGTGGCTCCATGTAAGGCAGGTAGATGAGTAAATTATTTTAGAGCTTCCTATCTGTACTTTTCCCTAATAAAACATTTGTTCTTCTAAAGAACTGAAGACCTTTAAATGTTAATACCTCTAAAGGGAATTTATTCAAAAAAAAGAAGATAACTGTGGACTCAGTCCTCAGGGTACTTGAATATTTAAAGTGTATTTTATAACAACAGAACCCCCTTTTTCTGCAGGATTGTGTGTCTGAAGCACTCAAAACATCCCTGTCACAAAGCGTCCCATGTTGAAGAGCAGAAAAATGTGAAGAACCTGAATCCTGGGTGATATCATTAAGCTAATGAATCAGTCTCTATAGGAACCACCCTACTTCTTAGCTCCTTACAACACAAATACTAAAAATCCTTGGTGCTCAAGCCATTTTGAGTTAGGTGGTCTGTTACTTGCTGCCAATAACATCTCACTCAAGTAAGTGTAATAGGGTCGGCACCGTTCAAGCCCTATTATACTTGAAGACAAATAGCCCAGGGCCATTGGCTTCATGTCAAGCCCAGACATGAAGACAAACAGGTCAAAGGTTTCACTTTAAGTTGCTCTTAATGTAGTGGGGGAGAGCAAACCTATAAAAATTTAATTGTCTGATGACATACTAAGAACAGTGAGGAGGTGTGTGGGGGTGAGTGCCTGGAGCAAATGAGCGAATATGTGAACCCAGCTTCGGTGTCATGAACAGCTTCTTGGAGGCAATAGTATTGCATTTGTATTTATGTCTCAGGATGTATTGCTCATCTCATCCATTCTTTTCCAAAAGACTGAAAAAATTCAAATGAATTTTAAGTGAAAAGTACCAAAGAAGCTAACTAGGCTATGTTCTTCTCTAAATGAAATTATCTGCCCAGTCACAAAAGTGGCAAAGGTACATTGACTCAAGTGATTTGGGTTGAAGAATACATTTCTGTAACATAAAGAATAAGGTAACTAATAAAAAGAAAAGACTGTCCAGATAAACACTGAGTTGATAATGAGGGATTTGGTATTCCCTAGGAGGTACTGAGATGATTACCTTTCCTTCAGAAAGGCTTCTGCTGTTTTTTCCAGTCACTTTCACTCAGAGAATCTTACTTAATCCTCACCATAATCCCTCACAGCATTTAGATCCAATCCCGTTTTGAAGATAAGAAACTGAGGGGGAGGTCAAAGAGCTGTTATTGGTCAAACATAGAGCCAGAATTTGACCCCAAGCCTCCAGATTCCAAGGAAAATGCCTGATGGACCCCCCCCCCCGCCGCTCCAGGATAAACCCCCACCCTCTATCACAACCTGCTGAACATGAATCAAGGCACCCAGTGGGCGAAGGATCAAAGTGGCCACCACGCCAGCCCAGAGCATCGTCGGCAGATGTCCCACAGGATCCGCCAGCACATTCTGTCGGCCCCTTGGGAGGACCAGACCATCAGACGACCAAAATGACAGGTTGTGCAGAGATCCAGACTCATTACAAATGGCCCTCCTTTTCCTTTTGTTTCACGCCTTCCGAGCATCTGGCATCTTTCAGTGAACCATCGGTACTATATTTAAGACATAATACATCATTAAAATAAAGCTCGGGGCTAATAATTATGTCTTGTTCGGGTGTTTTATGACTCAAGATTTCGACTTTCCCTCAAGGTTTCCAACTCACTCTTTTCCAAATTGCTTCTCTAAGGGCATTTGTTACATTGTGGACGTGTCCCCAACAATTAAACAGCAGTTTAATCCTCTCTAAATTTTTTTTGAGGTAGTGTCCCAGAGCCTGAGTCACTTCCACTTTCGAGATGGTATTTACAGAGTCCTCCACTGGCTGTGCCAGTGTGACTGCACACAGAGGCTAATCAGAGTGGAAAGCCCGGCACGCGGTCTTCCTGTTGCTCACACCCCACAGTATCATCTATTGACTGGCAATACTCCTCCCCCTCCCTGCTCTACCCCTGTCTCAACCTTCGTTCAACAGTGATTAAGGTACGTAGGAAAATAGCACACACAGGACCTGGATTGTACAAGGCTTTGAACTCTAAGCCTTGGTTGTTACATTGGCTCTGACTCCTGGTGACCCTCTGAAGGAGGGATGCCCACAATGTCCTGTCCTCAGCAGCCCTGCCCAGCTCCTGGGGACTCCTGCCTGTGCTTTTCTCATGGAGTCAGTCCATCTCATGTTCGTTCTTCCTCTTTTCCTGCTGCCCTCTATTTTCCCCGGCATTATTGTCTTTTCCAAATGAACCCTGCATTCTCGTGATGTGCTCAAAGCAGAACAACTCCAGTTTTAGCCTTTTCGCCTGCACCCTTATTTTGTCTACCAAATGGGATTGACAGTGGTCCCCACCATTCAGAATCGTCACGAAGCTCAAATGAGATCAAGTATGTAAAACCACTTTGTAACTCATTAAGTTAGTATTGATACTTGAGAATTGGCAAAAGCATTTTCCTGAAGATTGCCTTGTCAGGAGCTGGTCAATCTTGGTACTTTGTGGTGGAGGGGAGCAGCTCTTTGCTTATTTACATTTAAAGTGGAAAACCCATTTGAACTATCTCTTGCCACGGATTGGTGTGCAGGGTGGCAGCGCAAACAGGAGAAGGGGGTGGCTTCTTTATGCAAGACATCAGGAGCAATAGGGTTATTTTAAGGGCCCTCAAGCTATTCTTCCCACATCCCCAAAAGAAATTAAAAAAAAACAACTGACAGTAACCAGAGGGGAGGTGGGAGGTGGTAATGGGGGAGAAGGGGGAAGGTTTGTTAGGAACATGTATAAAGGACACATGGACAGAGCCAAAGGGGGTAGGATTGAGGGTGGGAGATAGGGATGCCGGGGGTGGGTGGGAGTGATGGGGGAGAAATGGAGACAATTGTACTTGAACAATACATTTTTTAAAAAAGATATGTTATCTCAAAAAATAAATAAAATAAAAATAATTGATAGATTTACATTTATTGCCATTTTTCTATTTTTTTTGTCTTTTTCTTCTTAAAGAAAAGCCTTTGACATTTCTTATAATACCAATTTGATGGTGATTAAATCTTTTAGCTTTTTCTTGTCCAATAAACTCTTTATCTGTTCCTTGATCCTAAAGGATAGCTTTCCTGGGTAGATTAATCTTGGTTGTGGGTCCTTGCTTTTCATGACTTTAAATATTTTTTGCCAATCCCTTCTGACCTGCAAAGTTTCTGTTGAGAAATCATCTGACAGTCTTATGGGAACCCCCCTGTAGGTCACTAATTGCTTTTCTTTTGCTGCGTTTAAGATTCTCTCTTTGCCTTTAACCTTTTGCTTTTTAGTTATGACGTGTCTTGGTGTGAGCCTCTTGGGTGGGTCTTATTTGGGGCCCTCTGCACCTCCTGGACTTTTATGTCTATTTCCTTCATTAGGTTAGGGAAGTTTTCCATCATCATTTTTTTCACATAGGTTTTCAATTCCTTGCTCTCTCTCTTCTTCTGGCATCCTCATGATGCAAATGTTGATATGCTTGAAGTTGTTCCAGAGGCTCTTTATACTATCCTCATTTTTTTTAATATTCTTTTTTCTTTTTCATCCTCCGATTGGGTATTTTTGCTCCCTTACCTTCCAAATCTCTGATTTGATCCTCTACTTCACTACTCCACTGTTGATTCCCTGTATGTATTCTTCATTTCAGTTAATGTAGTCTTCATTATCTACTACTTTTTTTTGAAGTTTTCTAGCTCCATATTTATGTTTCCTATCTCTTTATTGAAGTTCTCACTAAGTTCATCTATTCTAGCCCTCAGTTCATTGAGCATTCTTATAACTGGTGTTTTGAACCAGTAGATTGCTTGTCTCCATTTTGTTTAGTTCATTTCCTGAAGTTACGTTCCTTTCCTTCATTTGGCTGCCTCTCTGTGTTTGTTGCTATGTTTATGTAGAGCTGCTAAGTCTCCCAGGCTTGGCAGAATGGCCTTATATAGTAGGTGTCCGATAGGGGCCAGTGGCACAGCCTCCCCATCACCAAGCTGGGCGCTCCAGGTGTGCCTGCCTGGTGGGTTGTGTCCACCCTCCTCTTGTAGTGGAGCCTTGGTTTCTGTTAGCACAACAATGAGAGGGATTTATCCCCAGGACAATCAGCTGTGAGGACTGGCTGCAAACACCAACCGCCAATCTCTGAGCACAGCGGAGGTCAGCTATGCGGGGGACCACTCTAGAGAACAGGACTTACATCACTGGGAGTCTGGTACCCCTGCGTCCACCCCTTGAGTATGTTGTTTGCAGAAGTGGTTAAGTGGTGATACTACAACATGGTCTAAAGCTGTCCTCTGGGTGTGGTGGCTCCAGGGCCTCCTGGGAGGTGCAGGCCAAGGTCAGCCACCACCTGTGTCTGCCCAAGGCCACCTGGCATGAGCTACAAAGCAATCTGCAGATGGCCACTATTTGTGTTGGACTTGGGGATGCCCAGAGAGACCAAGCTGTGAACTAAGGCCAGCTGCTGCTAATGCCAGGCCTGGGGACACTTCGCAAGAGGTATGGGGCATGCTGGCGCTAGATGCTGCTTGTTTGAGAGATTTTAGGAAAGTCTGAAGCATGAGCCAAGGCAGGGCATTTGTATGGAAAACCAGTCTTCCCCCACGCAGCCAACCATGGTCTTTGTATTACGGTAAAAGTAACATGCGTATTGTGAAAAGCAAACCGTTCAAAAGGACAGTAAGAAAAAATATAGACTGTTGTTTCTCATCCTCTGGGTCCCCAGGGGCCTGTTAGCCCTAGTCACTCTTTCTCTGAGCTTCCCTCACACACACAAGAACACCCACTCTCACCAGACACCCTCACACAAATGCACACACAAACACACACACCACATATCACATCTGCCTTAGACAATGGGCCAGAGGCCCAGAGTACTGCACTACTCAGATGTTGGGAACAGGGGTTGTCACAGGGTCTTCAATGACTAACACTTAGGTCATGAGTAAGGGGACAGCCATAAGTATGTTAGTTTCCTGTCCAAGGGCCGCACCTCACTCAGAGCAAAGTGTTTGCAGGACAGGCACCAACACTTATGGTAATGGAACAGGAGTCCTCTGCTGAGAACTGCTCCTCAGTAGACACCAGGGGCACATGAGGCACCTTATGCTCAGGCCCGCATTAGTGGACACCACTCTCAGAAACAGCTCAGGACAGGGTGGTCACATTCAGTCTCCCCAGAAATGCGAACATTGTTGAAGCAGGTCAGATCAGGATAGGAGGGAAATGTTAGACACATTTGTGAGTGAAACTGCAGAACAGAAACACTCCCTGAGGACTCCCAGGGTTGATAGAAAGCCTCTGCCGTGAGTTGCAGGTCCCTTGGAAGGTACAGAGCAGATTTGAAAAAAACGACTGCTTTGTAACTGTTATCCTGACTCTCTAGATTTCCGTGTGGAAGATGGGGGGGAATATGAACAAAACAAATGAAGTATGCCTGATGGGGCAGATAAGATCTGGAGTCTGAGCTCACCGAGACCCTGACCTCAGCAGGCTGCAGAGAAGGTACCTCGCCACTGCTCGCTGCAGTGACATCAGAGAGCATAAAGGGACAGCCAGCCCCAAAGAGTCAAACTCAAGGGCTGCAGTCCAACATTCCAGGGGGTGTAGACACTATCCTGAAGCAAATCACAAGATACTCTAGAACAGAATACCACTGCTCAAATAAACCATCCTTCCTGGGAAGTCTCCATTGGCAGAGTTCTACTGTGTGGACTGCACACGTTTTAAAGTAAATCCATGCCATAGATGATAGATAGATAGATAGACAGATAGATACTTCTGTCTTGCTTTTTCTTTTGAACAACAACAAAGGGTTGGAATACAAGTTGTGCTAAATACTGGCTGATAACCAAGAGTAAGCACAGCTATTTAGGATTTTGGTTGACTACCGAAAATGCATTCAATTAGGGGGCAATGGGAGAGAACAGCACTTCTCAGAAGAGTCACAAAGCCAGGCCTCATCCCTATTCCACCGAAAATGATTTGGGCAGGAGATAAAATATAATTTGCTGAAACGTGTCTGCAAATGTTTACATTTTTGTAATTTGATTGTTTTAAAATTATATCCATTACTTATTATTGCTTTTGGCAGATTTTTTTTTTTTTACTTTTAGGTCTATAAAACAATAGAGCTTGCTTCCTTTTTTAAAAATTATTCAGCTCAAGGTACTTACCTTGATGTTTGCTTGAGAGGTTCAGAATATCAATTTTGCATCTAAATTTTTTAAAAACTCTCATTTTGAAAAAAAAAAAAACCCTTTAGAATGAACCAGAAGTTCAGAATAGCATGGGGTATATCTGAATGGCGGGGGTGGGGGGGTGGGGAATCCCTTTGGTTAGAGAAATTCTGCACAAGCAAACTCACTGGCCTCTCCTCCGGTCCCCTGTTCTTTGATGTCCTCAAAAGAATCAGACTCACCTTGGTGTGACTTGACCTCAGGGAGCCTCTTCTGTCATGGACAAACCTTTGGCTTCAAATAAATGCTGTTTCCTGGAGACTTACTGCTTTTCTGGCCACCAGCCCAGAAGTATTGATCAGCTCGGTGCCCTTGCCCTATTCTGCCTCAGAATGGCACCAGAGTGATCTTCTAAAACCCAAATTTTATCAGCCTGTACTGCTCAAACCTCTGTGATTACCCTCTGTCATCTCCCAGAAAAGGGTTCAAGGTCATTAGAAGGGCTGAAAGGACCTTTCTAATCTAGGCATCTCCCAGCTTCCATTTTCCACGAGCAAATCGGGAGCCAGGTTGGTGAAAAAGATTCCCCTCCAAGTCACTGCTAACTGACGACGGACCCATTTCCAAGACCCTGTTCACACGGAACTCAGCTGGGTTTTGTGATCTGAATTCCCTCTCCCAGAGTTTCTGCATTATCTCCAATGAAAACGGAAAGTGTTCATTTTCGGTTTTATTTAGAAAGATAGGAGTAAGCACGCTATTTATTTCTAACAGAGTTAGAGTTGAAGCCAGGTCTCTAAGGATGGTGCTCAGAAAACCATTCCAACTCATTTAAAAATCATTTAAGCTACTTCTACTTCCTTCATCTGAATAATGTTCCTTAATATTGTATTTGTTTGTTGAATACCAACACGGCTAGTCTTCCTTCATTGTTTCCTATGACGCAGCATTTCTTAGGTCATGATTATCACGCTGACTCTGAAATGTCCCTTGCCTTTAAGAGACCTGCCCTTGGCCCTGCCCCTGCCAAAGAGCCACAGGTAGTGCTTTTCACCTTCTGAGGTCATCAGGACCTCAGCAGAAAAAGAACTATAGGATTGCTCATCTTTATTGCCTCTTCCTCCCGTTGCTCTAGGGCTTTCCTCTCCAGACTCTGGCTTCTGGCTCTGATAATTCCCTACAAAGGTATCAAAAGACCCAAAGCCCAAGTCTCTCCAGACTTTGCTCAATAAAACACAGGGCTCAAGGCTGACCAGGCAATAATACTGGGCCCCTTTACATCTACAGTCATGTCCCTTCTCCTTTAAGTGGCTGTTGCTCCACTGGCAACTGAGGCTGCTGTATGACCTTGGGTCCCTAAGTGTGGCCAAGATGCAGACACCCTTTGCAAATAGCTCAGCCCCAGCACAGAGAGGTCCTCCAGCTCTGCGGACCTCACCCCAGGGTGCCCCCGATCCTGCGCTGAGACCTTCTTGAGAATGTGAACATTATCCCAGGCTTGGCTCACCAATAGGGAGCTATCTGCACCTATTTTCACCTGTTCACAGATACATGTCATTTTAAGTCAAAGGAATTTTATTTTGAAATAACTTTAATGTAACTATTTGATAATGCCAATAAAACAAGAAAATCCCTGTATTATTTGGTCAAATATATTTCAAAATACTGAACAATTTCTATACTTCAGCACCCCCTTTCAGTCTCAAAGGTGTCCCAGTTTGGACCTTGCGACATGGTTGCCCTACTTGCTGATGTGTGACGAGCAGAACAGAGGCCCATGTTCCTTATTCAGCGTGGTGTCCATCTTTTTTCCTGTGTCACAGAGTCACTGCGTGTGAACCAGTCGTACTTAGTGGCACCCCCTCTAATCCTACATTCAGTCACAGCAAGTAAATGGCTTGGTATCCAGGTGGCAGGGAGCGCTTTCTCGGTGGCTCTGAATGTGAATGGGACCCAGGATGCCCCAAATGCCTGAGGCTGAAGGGGAGACCAGGACACCCATGGAGGCCGTGCAGGTCCTGGCCAAGTAAGGGAGACAGTGTCACAGAGAAGGCAGCCTTGGTTGCCAGGGGGGCAGCAGCCACCTGCAAGACAAGGGACACTGACTGTGACAGGCAGAGCAACTAAGGTACAGGCCAAGGACTCTGCAGGAAACTCCAAGGGCTCCTCACTCGCATTAGAAAACATTCTAGGTTCTCAGGACAGACAGGCACCGTCATGGGGATGGAGAGCAAGCATAACCAAAGGGCTCTGCATATTTAAATTGTAGCAGACTGGGGTCTGAAGGGGATTGGACCCCTGGCTCCTTTTCCTCCTCTACCTTCTAGCCCAGATACTCACTTTTCTGGGTGCATCTAGGTATAACATGTAAATTTGCAGCCCTACTATGCAAGTGGCTTCTTTCAAGTAGGTATGTATATACACTTCTGCAGCTTCTTCTTTTGAAGGAGATTAATCAGCTAGCTCTTTCGGGTAGTGGTTTTGGGTTTGGACCAGGGAATTTCTCTCAGCCATTGCTCAGAGAAGTGAAGAGTTCTCGGGGTATTTGGATAGTAAGGTAGAAAATGGAGAAGAGAGGGAAGGGACTCCCGTGAGACTTAAATGTGGGAGAAGCGCGTTAAAAGGAGAGGTAAGAGAAACTGCATTTACATTCCCTTAGTGTCCATGCTGTTGAATATTAACAGAGTCTTTCTTTTTAACTATAATGTGTTACAAGTGTGAAACTGGGCATTGGGAAAACAATATGAGCGGTTTCCAAATGCTGAACAATAGAAGTTTTCCGGCGCAGGGTCTGTGGCCCAGCTACCTTCAGGGATTCCTCCATGTGCTGTGTGGGTTTTGCATCGGAACACAAAAGAATCCTTGCACCCGAGAGTCCTTGGGAGTTTACAGACTTCAGATCTTACATATCACTGTCTCAAGTGTAAAATTAGCCTGCCCTGCGCCTGATCTCTCCCTGACGCTTGCGCTCTGATGACACTGTGGGAAATACGAGAGACACGCAGCAATCTGTTTGGGGAATAAGAGAAAGGTGTCGGAATGACAGAAAACATATTCCCTGGGAAACTATTTGAGTCCCACTAAGCAGAAACATGTACAAACTCACTCCTAATTCACTCTGAAGTGGTGGGTTTCAGTTCCCTCATAAAACACACAAACACACTCGGAACACCTGTGCCAGCAAGAGCTCTTTCTGAGTCCTCGGACCAAAGAGAGTAAAATTTACCCAAGCACTGTGCACTACAAAACACATATAGTTCCTGCCTGCTGATCTTTTTTTCTTTTTAAGATTTTATTTTTTTAGAGAGAGGGAAAGGGAGGGAGAAAGGGAGGGAGAGTAACACCAAAGTGCGAGAGAAATATCTATTGGTTGCCTCTCAAGTGCCCACAACCCAGGCAAGTGCCCTGACTGGGAATCAAACATGAGACCTTTGGGTTCAACCCACTGAGCCATCCCAGCCAGGGCCTGCTGATCTTTTTAAGATTTGATTTATTTATTTTTACAAAGGAGAAGGGAGGGAGAAAGAGTGGAAGAGAAATACCAATGTGTGGTTGCCTTTCACACACCTGCCCCCGCCACTGGGGACCTGACCTGCAACCCAGGCATACGCCCTAGACTGGGAACTGAACCAGCAACTCCTTGGATCGCAGACTGGCACTCAATCCACTGAGCCACACCAACCAGGGCTTTTTTTCCAAAGAGAAAGTGTTATTCTGCTTTATCCCAAAACTAAAATACTATAAGAATTTAAAACAAATGTTTGACAATTTGCCTTTTGTTCCACATCTCATGGAATTCATCTCCACCCTCACCCCCACCGGAGCTAGAAATCTCCACATTATCTTTGGTTCCCTCCTCTCCTGACCCTCACTCCCTGACAGGCTTCTCTTCTCTTCCTATGGCCACTTCTGGGTGGCGATCTCATTTGGATCGCACCCAGCTGTCTGGATTTTCTTTTTTCCTGGCTGCTTGCCTTTATTTTCTGATGGGTTCAAAGCACACAGTTACAGGGCATGGGGAACGCTCACGTATGGCTTTCTTATATCCGAGTGAAGAGTGGAGCTCTCTCAACATCCTTTTTGGTGTTTGGCTGTTTTGATACAAAAGAAACCAGCCGCTTGTACTTGTGACCGCCTGCCCGCCCGGTCTTCAGGATGGGACTAGGGGAGGGGTGTCTTTTCACAGCGCAGTCGCTCTGAAAGTCTGGTGGCTGGCGGTGGCCCCTCAGGATGGAGGCCCCTCCACTGCGGTTGCGTCCTGTGGCTTCCTGAGCCAGGTCACAGGTTATCGTGCTGCTGGAGGCCTGGAGAGATTCTGAGCACTCTGAATCTCCAGCACTGTGGCCGTGAACGGGGGAGTGGGCTTCCCGAAAAAGCAGCTCACCCACCAGTAACCTGGCTTTGGGGAAACCAGGGTGGTGAGGAATGGCTTCTCCAGGGTACTCAGCACTTCCACCAGATCTGTTACTGGAAGTGGAACCCAGAGGGCACTGGAAGACTGCAGAGGATGGCTGCCATGCTCCTGCTGGTGGGCCGATGGTAACCTCAGCAGCAACCCTTGTGCAATCGCAAGTGCTTGGCCACAGAGCCACGTATTTGCACAGAAGGCCACCATGGAGGTGGCTCCACAACCAAGACTTGCAGGGTGCGTAGCTCTCTGGAGCCGCGGTCCTCTTCACTCCTTAACCCCTGCCAAGGAGAGGCTTCCCTCTCTCACCCTTTCCATAAAGCGCCCTGGAGCAATCTTCCTCACACCCAGCTCTGGTGTGTTTCTCCCCGCCTCTGAATCTTGACATCCTCCAGGGCCTGCCCAACACACACCCGGAGGCATTCGGTGGTCTCCAGGACCCGCCCCTAACTCCCTGTGCTGTTTGCTCCTTGCCCTGCCCCTTTCCGAACATCTTCTGCCCCAGTGGCATGAGGTTATCAGCAGTCATTCAAACACCTTCCCACTTCTCATTTGCCCTGCATTTTTCTTTCTAGAATGTTCTTCACCTTACCTCTCTCCAGCCCCAAATGGATAGAGACTTACTTCTTGTCACCTTATTCATATGGCAAAACTCAGCTCCAAGAAACCTTCACAGTTCTTACTGAATTTTCCTGGTTGAAATCAATGCTTCCTTTCCCCATGCCTCTGTACTTTGTGCACCTTTCCATCAGCGAATACCACTCACTGCCCTGGATTGCAGATTGCTGGGCTCCCCGGTCTTTCCCAGGAGCCTGCGCGCTGCTTGAATGCAGGCCCCACATCCCAGCCACGCTTGTAGGGCGGGATTCATTAGGCCATGTGCTGCTCAAGACCAACTTTACCCTCATCAAGTACATAAGTAAAACAAACTGCTCTTTATCAGCAGGGTAATGGCTACTTCAGAGAGATACAAATTACATTTTTTTAAAAGGTGCCATATATTTATTGAAATTATTGGTATGCTCTGTGTAATTAACAGTGTAGTTAAATGTCCTACCGTTTAAAATTGTGTATCTTTGCATCGATACTAAAGATTTGAAGTTAGAAGATCTAAAGATTAAATCAGAATCACCAGATGTTGCTATCTTTTCTTGACTTATGTCCTACTTGCTTCTCTACTGAGTTTACATTGAATGGTATACATTTCCACTGTGGGGGTGGGGCATGGGGGGGCTTTCCTGTTTCTTTTTTCCCATGTAATTTAGGTTCATTCTCTGTATAATCATGTCCCTATTCCCATTCTCAATGACCTCTGCTTCTATTCTCTGCTACTTCCTTCCTGCTCCCTATTTTATTCAATATGTTTCTTGTACTCTCTATTCTAATAATTCCTGATAAGTTTTGGCTTAAAGTAATTCTTTTTTGTTGATGTTATTGTTGTTCTATTACAATTGTCCCAATGTTTCCCTCATTGCTCTCCCCTCCCCTCCCCACACCCGATCCCACAGTCAATCCCCACCCTGTTGTCCATGTCCATGGGTCATTTATTCATGTTCCTTGACTAGTCCCTTCCCCTTCTTTCCCCTCTCGTACCCTCCCCCGCCCCTCTGGTCACACTGTCAGTCTGTTCCTTGTTTCCATGCCTCTGGTTCCATTTTGCCTGTTTGTTAGTTTTGCTCTTTATCTGGTTTTCATATCTATCACACGCCCACGGGAACACATCTTACTATTGGCAGGATTCTGATACAATGAACAATAATCAAAATATCCTATTAGAAATCTCCCTTTCTTTTGTATTCCCCTCCATCCACTTTGTTCTAGTTCTACCTACTCCACGCCTTGAGTTGTCACTGCAATAGCCTCCTCACATCTCAGTCCATATCCAGTCACTCCCTGCTCTAATCAGACCTACAGGTCACTGTGAGGTCATCCTTTCTGAAACACTGGTTTTACTTGATTATCTTATGCACAGGAGCCTTTTCTTAAAAGATTCTATTTGTTTTATTTTTAGACAGAGGGGAAAGAAAGGAGAAAGAGAAAAACATCAATGTGTGTTTGCCTCTTTCAAACCCTCCACTGGGCATGTAGCCCACAACTCAGGCACGTGCCCTGACTGGGACTCGAACCTCTGGTTCCCAGGCTGGTACTCTATCCACTGAGCCACACCAGCCAGGGCTCTGCACAGGAGCCTTTAAGTCCCCTTTGACTACATCCTAGTATTCAAGACTAGGCCAAGCCTGGCCATACCTTGTGTTTCTTATTTTATTCCCTATTTCATCACTCAAAACATTCAGTGGCTTACTGTGGTAACTGGCTCCAAAGACATTTGCACCAGTAACCACACTGATACTCACACCCTCCGTGTGTCTCTCATTTGTCTCCGGACTGGCCCTGGGGCTAGCTTTCACCAGCAGCCTCCAGCAGCAGTCAGGCGGCAGGGCCCTGGCAGCCGGCTCAGAATAAGAAGCCTTGCATTCTCAGGAACTCTGCTTCTTCTTCTCCCAGGGCCACTCTGATTCTGCCCTACTCCAAACCACGGCCTCCTCACCCAGGTCCCATGGAGAGGGAAAAAAGGTCCTCTTCATCTTGTCTTTCCAAGTGCGATGCCAGAACTCAAGGAAAATGCCGCCCAAGCCACCACCCATCCTGGCTAGTGATGGTTGTTTGGGACACAGATCACACCTAGAAAGTCACTTTTACTTCTCAAAGCCTCCATTTCCTCCTCTAGTTGCGCTGAATCATTGTGAGCTCTTTCCGATTGTTGACCCATAAAATTGCCTTTTCCAAACTGACCTTCTCCAGGTTCAGATCTTAACTAGTTCATTTTCACTCCCCTCTTCAGACTTGTGCTTCCAGTCAAGATGGAGTAACAGAGACCAGATTTACCTTCCTGTCTGAAGCAACCATGAAATGGGAAAACCTATGAAAGGTTTTCAAGACACCCAGCCTCAGATAATGAAGGACAGTAACCCTGGAAAATGGAAAACAATGAGGTTATCCTTGCGGTTGCCCCAGCTTACTGCCTGGAGACTGTTTCCAAGCCACAGCACGGGAGGAGGAACTCAGGCATAGCCCAGTGAAAAACTTGAGATGAAGAGTTAGAACTGAGAATTCAGGGAGACCTGGGAGGCTGGAGTAGGATGACGATGTGAAAGAGAGGAGGGAAAAACAGCACGGGGAAGAACTGTCAGGGATTTGCACGGTATCCAGCAGGTACTGATCATCAAATACATAAGAGAGAACCAAAATAAAGTCGGATGTCTGCCTTATACCATGTACAAATATTAATTTCAGGTAAATTAAATAAACTCAAGCAGCAAAGCTTTAAAATAAAACTCTTAGAATAAGACAGAGAACATTAATTAACAAAGGGAATTTTCTTAAGACACACACACACACACACACAAATGCTGGCCATAAAGAAACAAATTTATAAATGTGTACACACTAAAATTAAACCTTCTGGAATGCAAAAGGCAATATATAAAAAATGATACTGAGACAAGCCAGATAGAGAGAGAAGACACTTACAATCTATAAAGTCAACAAAAAAATTTTCTCAGAATATATAAAAAATCCTACATCTCCTTTCTAAGAGGACAGAAATCTAGCCACAAAAAATAGGTAAATGATATTTTAAAAGGCAGTTAATTAAGAAAAAGAACAACAGATGGGATATAAATAGTCTATCAAGTTCACATGTATTTATATGTTGACTATATAAAAGATATTTGAATATACATATATCTCAAGAGAATAAAACCACAGTGAAATGCCATTTCACACCCACCTCATGGACTCATCACAGATTTATTGGAACACTACAAGGTGCAGTGTTCTGTTGGGCAGGTAGAAACATTTAAAAAGTGAATACATGGCCATTACAATTTCATTGACTCTCTCTACTAGAATGAGAAAACTCAAAGAAGGCCCACTGCCTCTTCTTATCATTGTATCCCCAACACAGGCAGAGTCCCTGGCATTAAGCAGAGAAGTATTTGACAAGAGAAAGATGATGCAACTCCCACGCTGAAACTCTCACAGTGCGGGGGCGGGGGCAAGAAAGCACAAATCCTAACACCTCACGGGGATACCTGGAAATTTCACAGAGGAGCTAGATTTTGAAGGATGTGTGGTTTTCAAGCACTATAGTCAGACTCTATTTATAAAAACATCAAGATTTAAAATGGGCCTTGATAAAAGTTTTCCAGGGCACAGCTTTTTTCTTTTCAAGTCAGCAAAGAAGATTTACCAAACTAGACATACACACACACACATATATATGCACACATCTCAAATAACCAATTCTTCAATGGCAAGAAGCTCCAGCTTCACATGCCAGAATGAAGAGGGGGAGAAGGAAGAGGAGGTGGAAGAAGAATCACTGCTACCTACATCCGCACAACTCGCCATGATATGAACACGGCTTTACTATTGGCTATTTTCAGTCCCATCCCTTTTTTATTTCACTGTCTTCGTTGATATTACTGTACTATTTCAGGAAACTTGCCCAAGAAGAAAAAGGTTAAAACAAGTGTTAGTTCCAGGAACTTTCTGAAAATCTCATTTAAGTGAGCAGGAAAATGTCCAGGTTTTCTATCCCATGACTCTTTACTCTCTGAGACCCTTCAAAATTCTTAACTCCACCCTGGCTGGTGTAGCTCAGTGGATTGAGTGCGGGCCTGTGAACCAAACAATCCCAGTTTGATTCCCAGTCAGGGCACATGCCTGGGTTGCAGGCCAGTTCCCAGCGGGGGACTCACTGATAGAGAAAAGCCCCTTTTCCGCTAGCCTAAGAATGCCCCGTAGGAGAGTCTAACTTCCGCATTCCGCTCCTGTAACCTGCTTCCACCGCGCAGCCAATGAGAGCCACAGCACCTCAGATATCCCCAAATAAGGAAATAGACTAACTTCCGCATTCTGCTTCTGTGACTCACTTGCTACATAGACAGGAAGGTCCTGCAGACTATATAAACCCCAAGAGCCCTTTGTTCGGGGCTCAGAATTTGGAGATCACCCTCCTCTGGGCCCATGCATGTAAATAAAGATTGTGCTCCTGAACCCTCGGTGTCTGGTCGCTTCATTTTTCTGTAACAACACGAGAGGCAACCATACATTGATATTTCTCTCCCTCTCTCCTTCTCTTCCCCTCTACAGATAAATAAAATCTTAAAAAAAAAACCCAAAAACTCTTAACTCCACCAATCTTAAACTATTACATCATGATCTTTACCCAATCCCACTGAACATCTACTTCTCACATTTCTAGATCTCCCAACTCCTCCAACTTCTACTAGCCCCTAAATTTGAAAGACCCGCCTTAAACCAAACTTGCATTCAACATTAGGACTTTGGAGCGGTTACTGCCCTCCCTCCCTCACTGCAATACAAATGAACTCAGCCTTGTCTTACCAGTAGGTTGTTCTGGTGTTATTTTCGGAGATCTGGCATTCTACACTCTTCTTCCTCTTTTTCCTTCTTGTCGTCATCGTCACTAACATGAATTGAGCCCAACTGAATGCCAAGTGCTTGCTATTCAATAAATACTTTAGACACCTGATAATCATATCTATTATACAAATAGAGTAGTTTTAAACAAGTAATTCAATTATAGGTGGTATATTCAAATGAGATTTCAAAATACCATGCAAAGAGGAAGCTTACATTCTCTACTGTCCCTTAAGAAAAATTATGGAGACCAAACAGAGCCAAGTCTAAAAAATATGCTGGAGCAGATTTCTTTGGTTAGCTCCACTGGAAGCCGCCAGTGACTGTAATGGCATTGGACTTCCTGGCACAGCTCAGTTGAGTTCCATTAAAAGAATCCCAATAAGGGAAATAATATGTCTCTTCTTTGACTAGCGAAGGGAGGTGACCTCACAGAAAACAAATATACATTAGCTGATGGGATAAAAGTGTTAGAAACATGAACAAAATAAAGGTAGGGAGTCCTCAAGGAGGAGAAGTGTGTTTTGCCTTTCACCTCCAAATCAAGAGCAATAGCTATACCCTTGGGAAACGGAGAGACGGAGATGGGGTAACTGAGCTACACAACTAAAATCACATCAACTACATACTGTAATTGTACTTTCACAAACACCACACTTTTGACTTTGTGGCACCACCAGTAAAAATTCACTTGCAAGCAGCTCACCTGAACAACCCAGGCCTTTGCCTTAATTCACTTTTTCTGCTCAGAGCCAAGAGGAGAGGGATAGCCTTGTACAAGGAGGATGGACGGCCGAGCATTCCATCGCAAGAGGCCACATGCTAAATTAATCATGTTCCAGCTAGGATTTGCGATTCTTTGAGAGATGCTCAGGACGGTATGAAAAATTTAGAGGTAACAGGGAAAGGAGAGAGGTTGTGAAGCACAAAGCTTCCGAGGGCACTTCACATGTGAAAGTACAGTATAGTTTCTTGCATATGAGCAAGATAGCTTGCCTTGCCCAGAATGCAATAAATAAGGACTGCATTCCCATAGTTGTGCCCTGTGAAGGGAGTGCTCAGGCTGGAACACAGACATGCCACATCTGAGGGTCATTATCAGTTATTACTACAAATACAAAAATCACGTATCCTAAATAGCACACTGATTCATTGAGGCCAGCACGCAAGGACAGTGTCAATCCAGGACGACAAGCTCTGCCTAAGGGGATCCAAGCACTATGGCTTAGATGAGTTCGAAAAGTTTATTACTATTATCGTTATTTTTAATGTATCTTTTCCCTGTTTCTGCTCTTACCTGGCTGGTTTTATTTCTAAATTTCTAGGATCTCCACTTCGCATTGCAGATTTTGCCACTGGTTTTCTCACATGAATGTGGTCACATATGGTCTTTCCTACTGTTTCTTAATCAAAAAAAAATCTGACCCATCATGAATGGAAGCAATGAAAGATTTTGTTTTCTTAAGATTTTTTATTTGTTTTTATTTTTCAGAGAGGGGGAAGGAAGGAGAAAGAGAAAGAGAGATACATCAATGTGTGGTTGCCTCTCACGCACCCTCTACCAGGGACCTAGCCCACCATCCAGGCATGTGCCCTGACTGGGAATCCAACCAGCAACTCTAGTTTGCAGGCAGGCGCTCAATCCACACGAAAGATATTTAAAGAACAAACAGTTTCTCTAGAGGGACTCTTGATTTTTAATGCATATATTTTTAAAAAGGAATAAGCTGGGGGGTGAGCTGAGATGGGAGTAAAAGACAGAAAACTGTACTTGAACAAGAATTACATAAATTTTTTAGAAAGAAAGAAAAGAAAAAGAGAGAGAGAGAAAGAGAGAAAGAGAGAGAGAAAGAGAGAGAGAAAGAGAGAGAGAGAGAAAGAAAAGAAAGAAAAGAAAAGAAAAGAAAGAAAAGAAAAGGAAAGAAAAAAAGAAAGAAAGAAAGAGTGCCCCAACTAAAAGACAGGAAGCTCATCAACTTAATGCAATATTTTTTAACAGTTGTAAGAAAAACAGTGTCCTTCTTTCCTGAGGACACTCTGATAGTCTCCTTCCAGGACTATTCTTTCACACCTCAATCCTGATCCCAACCTTCCTCATGACCAGAAATGGCTTTCTGATGGCCACAGAAGAGGAGACTACAGCAAACTTCATACTTTGAAAACCACCAGACCTCCCCCCTCAGTTTCAAATGTAGGTGTCTATTGTCACCCCGAATGGCCTTGGACAGTCAGAAGACGAAAGAGAGCTGGCCCCTTTATCCTCTTGGAGTCACTGACTCCCTGGGTCTTCTCACACAATTTTCCTCTCTGACTCCACAATGTAGTCCCATCTCCCCTCAGTTCTCTCAAGAAAATTTCCTGCCCCAGATCCCATGTTGTCAATCATTTGCCTTCAACCAGCAGCTAAAAATTCACCTTCAGCACACTGTTAACAACAGCTGAGAAGTCTGAAATACAATCCACGTCCTCTGTCAGGAGCCCCATTATTCCTTGGTTAGGAAAGACATTTTCTTCTTATCACTAGTTAATGTTTTATGGGTCGTGGATTCTTTATATCACCTACATCCCAAACAATGTACTTTTCAAACTATCTTTTCTCTCCCCATCTTCTACTTGGAGTCAGGGAGAAGGAGGGAACTCTCCCCTGCCTCTCAGTGAGAAGTGAGTTACAGATGGCTAGTTGCCCCCCACGCAGTGCACCCCTCCCAGTCACTGAAGGCAGCCCCTCATTGCCACTTAAGAGAAGCCCTCAAAATGCACTATTTGATGCTGTCCCAGGAAACTAGGTCTCCCGCTAACTTATGAGGTTTTTAGACAGTGAAAATCACATGGCATTAAAATAAATTTAGATTTGCTCATTAAAAACTAACAAACAAAAAACAACAACAAAAAAGTGCACTATGGGCACGGGAAAAAGGAACGGAGCTTACCTGGCTTTGAGCTTCCCTTTCGTTCCTGCGCACCAATCGCCTCAACTTTCACACAGCTGTGTTCCGTCTTTGTTCCATCTTCCTGGGACACTGTCCATTCCCCACCACCCCCCTCGTCTACCTTGGTCTTATGCTTTTGGTCTCAGCCTAAACTTTATTACCTCAGGGAGAACTTTGCTAAGCCTTGCACATACAAGTTGGCACCTTGCGTTGTATGTGCCCACAGCACCCCTACTTTTATGTAGCTAGCACAGTGTACCCTGTTTCTGTAACACCCACCACCGTTTATTCAGGTTGCCTCCCACAACAGACCGAGAAGACCACTAGAGCTGGCTCATTGTGCTTTCTCCAGTGGACTGCAAATGTTTGTCAACTGAGTGAGTAAAGGCAGGAATCATGTCTAAGCCTTTCTTACATTTGCCATAACATCTAGCAGAATAACTTCGACATAATTATTAGCATTCAATAAAATGCTTATGGAGTAAGTGCAGGAATAAGAACCCTGAGGATGTCAGCTGAATTCAGAAATACCCCGAATCAGCTGGGAAAATCCTTCCTACAATGGTTGATGCCTGATCTCTCAGTGGGCCTCTTGCCTTGTTCCTTGGCTCAGATAAAAGCCAGAAAGAACAGAACTACAGGGGGAAAAAACAGCTATTATACAACGGAGACTAAACTGCCACACTCAAAAGTAATATTCTCTTTTTCTTTCAGCTCTTACTGTTAACGTCACCCCATCCCCCAAGAGGGCAAGATCACTGGAAGCATACCCATAAGAAAGTCACCCTTGGTTTTTTTTCCCTTATAAGTTGCATGCTGTTTAAATTCTCACCATGAATATGTAGCTAATATTGACTAATGGGAAATGTAAAAGCAAGAAGCTAATGCTTTTTTTAAGCACATTCATTGAAATCAGGGTCATACGTAAGAAAAATCTGCTTAAAAAGTTTTTTTCTGAGCCACATCCCAAACCCTAGAGGGCATATTAAATAATGAAAGTGTAAACTATTGGGATTTGGTGCTGGTTAGTATGTTGGCACAGTATATAGCTCCCTGTGTGGTTTAAAACATTAAGGAATTTTTCCCTCTTCCTTTTTCTAGTAGACTCCAAAATTAAAACAGTTTTCTTTTCTTAGTGGAATAATACAAGCAAACCAAATTATACTCTCATATTTTCATTCAATGACTTGGAAAGTCATGAAAATGCTTGTTTGGGGAGTTGCCCATACAGAAACAAAGAAAATACCACATCAGGAGGATTAAAAAAAAAAAAAGATAAAACAAAGAATTCCAAGGATTGTCACAACCTGATCTGCATAAATAAAAGATAATGGCTTCAGGGAGCTGGCCAACCTTTCTGCAGAGTGATCGGTCTGTGGAGAGCCATGTCTGAGAGGCTGCGGGTCATTATGGCAGGGTAAAGCCTATTTCTCATTTATATTAAAGAATCTTGCCTGTTAAGGGCTTGATTTGGATCTCAGACATAAATGTGCGCAGGGCTGCTCACCTAGTTAAGTCAATTGCTATGTAGGCATTCTCTCCCTAATACGTGCACAGAGTGCGTCCTTCACAGCTCAGCCGTTACACCTAATGTTCTTTTCTTGATTTAGGAAGGATAACAGGTAGGAGAGGAGGACTCCCATTGAGGGGATTGGGACACCGTCTGTGCTCTTGACGTAGGAACTTTTTTCTAGTTTTGTGTAGAAAATGCCAATTGTGCCCCTCGCCCCTTAATCAGAACTTGGGACACAAACAGAGAAAGATAAAACTGCTTCCGTTTTTGTTTTATATGTTGATTCATTGTATTATCTTGTTCCAGGCAAGATGGATTGTTCCAAGGCAGCATCTGGAAATCTAGGCAAAGGAAACTTTGCATTTCAAAAAAGAAAAACCCAGACAACACAGTATACAAAGCCTGACCACAAGAACGAATAAATAGGAGACAAGAAGTCGAGGAAAGCCATGGCCCCTCGGGTCTGCAGAGAAACTTCGGCCATAGTTTAAAGACTTCCCTAGGCTGGTCCTTATGAGAGGGGATTCCCACCTTATAGTCTGCAGGTTTAGAAATTCGATATGTCACTGTACCCAGCCACAGCCAGGCCCCATTGAATTGATGTGCATTGACAATAATCTAAAAAAAATTATTTGGATGCTGATTTCCAAATAAAAAGCCAATGGATTAATTTATGACGCAATAGTAATATGACATAGCAGGAAAGTTCTGGGCAGATGATTGGGGTTCTAGGACGGACCTACCCAGGTTCTACCTCTGACACCATTTGTGAAGTCACTCAGCTTCACTTCTCGATTTTCCTAATCCTGACCTCAGCGACATTAAAAGTTAATTCCAGTCAATGGGAAAAGAGTCCAAGAGATAAAGGACAAAAGGCAAGAAGAGAAGGCTATAGTCGTGAGCCACTTAATGAAGGGGATGCATTCTGAGAAATGTGTCTTTAGGTGATTTTGTCGTCATGTGAACGTCAAGAGTGCGCTTATTATACAAGCCTAGATGGGGTGGCCTACTGAACACTATACACCTAAACTGTATAGTAGAAGCTTATTGCACCTAGGCTGTAAACCTGTACGGCACATTACTGTACTGTGGGCATTTGCAATACAATGGCAAGTATTTGTGTATCTAAACATAGAAAAGGTTCAGTAAAAATACAGCTTAAAAGATTTTTTAATGGCACTTCTATGTAGGGCATTTACCATAAATGGAGTCTGTGGGACCAGAAGTTGCGCTGGGTAAGTCAGTTCGGCGAGTGAGTGGTGAGGGGATGTGAAGACCTAGGACATTACCGTACACTACTGTAGACTCTGCAGAGACTGTCCACTGGAGTTATGCTGAATGCAGAAAACAACAGAAGGTTAAGTCAAGCACAAGAGATAATGATGCGATCGAGGCAGGCATGAAACAGGAGACACGTGTGGCTGCTGCTGTTACATGGCACACTGCATAGTATGTACTACATACTATAGTAAATGTGTAAACCAGTAACATAATCATTGTATTATCATTATCAAGTATTATGGATTGTACATAATTGCACGTGCTGTAGTTTCACGACTTGCAGCGCAGTGGGTTTGTTTCCACCAGCATCACCACAAACACGTGAGTAATGCTTTGCACTATTATGATGGCTACAGTATCATCGAATGATGGGGACTTTTCGGCTCCAATACAGTAATGTGCATGCCACTTAGGTCAGCAATGGACCGCATAGGCATTTGTATCAAGAAACATAAGTGGTTAAATGATCTGAAAGTACATAAAACAAAGGCTCATTTTGCCGAGTATTGCTGAACCTGTAACCTGCAGACCTGGAAGAGATCATAAACTTATTTGGGGGGAAGGTACTGACTGAGACAATGGTTTTCAATGGGAATGTGATGCCCCCTAGGGGAAGATTTGGAAATGGAGGAGGATGTTACTCATCACAATGACTGCAGCAGGCTGCTGTTTCATTTTGGGGAGGCAGGGGTACCGTGTCTTGCACAAGACAGCTCTGCACAAAGAACTGCTCCATTCCCCACAGAACGTTGTACAACACTGCACTAATGAAGGTGCATTTATAATTATTTAATTTGGTTTTACATCTATACATATACATGTACATATACATACATATATACAAATACACATAATGTAGTAGATGTGTATGTGTATATATGTACACACATATAAACATATACAAATATATAAGCATATACAAATGTTCGTGTGTGTGTGTATGTGTATAGCATTATTTGCCAAGTTTTAAATGCACTGACTTTCCAGGATGGTAACTGCAAAATAAGTCAAGCAAAGATGACACTTTGCTATAATCAGATTTTATGAGAGTGTCCACAGTTTGGGAAACCCCACCACTCGTGATATTTGAGTCAGCAATAGGACAGTTCATCGATGATTCTGCATGTGGGGCAATAACCTTGTTAGAACAAACTTCTTTCTTTTTGTTGCTCCCTTATGCTAAAGTCAGGGCACTGTTTTCATACTGACAGCCCAGGAGGTGTTACAAAGTACCTTATGTGAAAGGGAAGCCTTGAGCATGACCGTGTGGTGAACACCAATCTGGAGCAAAGGTAATATATATAGTAAAAAAATTTAAGGGGAAATTTCAACAGAAATGGGAAAATGTTGTCTTCTTTCTAGGACTATTTGAAGGGAGGAAGTGGGAGGATGGGCCTGATTGGCCCCCGTGGCTTATTGAATACGTAGCCATCCCGCAGCAGCGAAAGGTTAAGCTAAAGGCAGGAGCCTCAGGGTCTAGTTCCCATTTGGAACCCTGGGAAGATGCCGTTTTGCACTATGTCCTCACACAGAATGGGAATAAATCACTGGGAGAATAGAAATAGCAGCGAGGCACGCGGAGGTAACAGGCCAGAAAGCGTGGCCCCGAGAGTCCGGAGGCTGGATGTGGAAGAATCCACACTCACAGGTGCTTTTAGTGCGGGAGTCAGATGGCAGTGCAGAGTCGCAAGCTCAAAGGTCAGCCACCAGCTACCCTACTGAGGGGAAGGTGACCCTGCAGCAGAGGCTGGAGAGCAGGCCATCAAAGCCAGGGCCCAGATGGCGACCATCCTTGAGATCAGCAGACCAGATCAGCACCTGTAGAGCGAAAAAGGGAGCCCGACTGTGCCAGGGGTTGGCAGCGACAGAGTCATCAGGACTGAGTGACCAGTGAACAGCGACTATCTCCAAAACCAACCAAGGTCAGGGGCTCCAACCTCCAGAAGCTGTCCCACAGAGGGGAACGAGGAGCAGAGACTAATTTGACACACAGAGGCGGTGGCAGAGTTAATTAACCTCAAAGAAATGACGCTGGCCTCAGAGAGGGGCGTAGTTTGAGGGGCCAAGTTTCAGCCCTTCCCTCATGCCCAAAACTCCTACCCTCACTAGACCTGACAGTACCCAGCAGAGTGAAGAACAAAGAAGGGACAAATTTGGGGGCATATCTCAGTTTTCCAAGTTCTGCACTTTCATCCTTCTCAAGTGTGTTCCTCTCGTTCCACGAGCCTCGGAGATTGTCAATCCTGACTTTGCACTGTAGGAACGAGGATTGAATGGGAGTCCAGCCCACAGCAGTACATTTGTCATGTGCCTACAACTATTAAAATAAAAACAAGAATAAGAATGCCATCTACTGGCTTGGAAAGCAGCAAAGGCTCTAACAAATCTGTGCTTAGTTTGAGTGGGAAAAAGATACTGAAGGAACAGTGTTTTATTACTTTCTTATGATACAGTGATACCGACCAGAGAATGAAGAGTTAAATATAGGTAGTATTAAAGGAATCAACTGAAAATAAATAAATTCCTTCTGAACTAGTAAATCTTCACCTTCATATCTCAATTTTGTATTTGCTACTCTGGGCTCTATCTGGACACAAAAGAGGTAGATAGAGTGCCACAAAAAGGTCTTATTTGTTTTTACTGATTTAGCAAACTGTTTTGAAAGTAACTTAATCTTGCTCTTTATCCAATCTTTTAAAAAATGTTTTCATAAATTGGTTTGGCTATGTAAACAAAACGAGGGAGCCCATGATTCTGTTTGGCTGTCTCCATTTTCTGTATGTTGGAGTTGTATTAAAATTCTTTTGTATATTCTTATAGAAGGCAAACCAAGGACTGATGAACTGTATATGTCAATATTGATTGCCATTTATGTGATCACTTGCATGAACTTTCCTCAGCTGGCTGGTGTTAATTCAAATTTTTAAACTCTTTTAATGGAATCATTTATATTTCTAATCATTTCTTTGTTATTTGAAAATCCTATTCAAACCACAATATTTTATTAGGATTTTATTAGGATTCATCTAAATGTCCAGAATGTCAAGGTTCATTTTATTACATACAAATATTCTAATATTCGATTGTTCCGGCGCCATTTGTTGAAAAGATTACCCTTTCCCCATTAAATTCCTTCAGCACATTTGTTGAAAACCAATTAACTACACATGTGTGGGTTTATTCCTAGATTCTATATGCTGTTTCATTAATCTATTTGTTTATCTATATACTAATTCTATAGTCTCTTAGTTATATCACTATAGCAATTCTTGATATTAGGAGTGTATGCCATCCAAATTTGTTTATTTTTAAGTTGTTTTGGCTACTTGAGATCCTTTCCATACAAATTTTAAAATCAGCTTGTCAATTTTTAGCAAAAAATTGCTGAGATCCTAATTGGGATTGTGTTGAATTCACAGATCAATTTGGGGAAAATTAAACTAAAGCTTCTAATTTGTGAACACAATATATCTTTCATTTATTTAGGTCTTTTTAAATTTTCATAAGCAATAATTCATAGTACAAAATTTAATTCAAAATGGATCACAGACTTGAATATAATGCTTAAAACTAATAAAATTCTAGAAGAAAACATAGAAAAAGTCTTAGTGACCCAAGGTTTGACAAAGATTTCTTAAATATGACACAAAAGTTTACAAACTATGAGATAAAACAATAAATTGAATGCTATTAAAATTAAATATTTGTTCTTCAAAAGACAATATTATAAAAATGAAAGGCAAGCCTCAAGTTGGCAGAAAACAAACAAAGCGTATATGTGAAAAAGACACTTGTAGCTAAACTATATGAAGAACTCCCACTTCCATTAGAAGACAAAAACCCACCTTCTTAAATGGGTAAAAGACTTGAATGACTAAGTGATCAAAGAAGATACAAAGATGACCAGCACTTCTAAAGATGTCCAATATTATTATTAGTCATAAGGAAGATGTAGCCAATAAATCAAAATCACAGCGAGATCCCACCTCGCCAGTAGAGCAGACGGTTACATTAAAAAGACTCTCCATGCCAAGGGCTGATGGGGGATGTGGAGCTACCAGAACTTTGGTATACTGGCGGAGGGAATATAAAGGGGTACAATCAATTTGGAAAACAGTTTAAAAGTTAAACATGCACCTACCATACAAGTCAGTAATTCCCTCTACTTATTTACCTAAGAGAAAGACTGAAACAACAATGTTTATAGCAGTGTTATCTATATTAGCCAGAACTAGAAACAACCCAAATATGCATCAATGAATGAATAAAAATAGCCCTGGCTGGTGTAGCTCAGTGGATTGAGTGCAGGCCTGCGAACCAGACGATCCTGGTTCTATTCCCAGTCAGGGCACATGCTTAGGTTGCAGGCCAGTTTCCGGCAGGGGCCAGTTCCCTGCAGGGGATGCATGAGAAGCAACCATACATTGATGTTTCTTTCCTCTCTCCTTCCCTTCCCCTCTAAAAAGATAAATAAATAAAATATTTTTTTAAAAAAGAATGATATAACCATACAGTGGATACCTACTAAGCAATAAAAAGAATTTATCTGGAAAGGAAAGAGAACAAGCTGTTGGTACCTGCAATAACACAGATCCACTTAAAATAATTATGCTGCATAAAAGAAGCCAGGCCCCAAAAAAGTACAGATTGTATTATTACTTTTATATAAAATTCCATAAGAATCGAGCTCAACTACAGTGATACAAAGCAGATGGGTGGTTTCCTCGGGATGGGGAGGGAGGGAGTGAGGAAGAGATGACAAAGAAGCACAAAGAAGCACGTAGGACTATAGTTATATTCACTTATCTTAACTGGTTAATGGTCTCATGTGCATACACATATGTCAAAACTCATCAAAGTGTACATTTAAAAATGTAGCTCATTGTATGTCGATTATACCTCAACAAAAGTGTAAAAAATCATGACAGTTCCGTTTTTAAAAAATGGCTAGATAAAAATCTTAATCTTTAACTTTTTAACATTCTTTACTTTGAGGAATTTACTTTTGCTTTGGTGTTCCTGGTGTTTTGCCAATGATATCATTAGCATGGTATTGATATATCTGTGTTCATATACTTGTGCACAGGGCAGAGTTCCAAAATAACATGACGGCACCTACAAGCTAGATGCAGCCTCACCCCCAAAATACCTGACCTGCCCTAACCTATCTTTTCTAGAGATTACTAAGTATTCACAGATTCTCTCCACAACTGGGTCTGACCACTCAATGATGAAATCCCTCTATACTGAGAGATGTGAAAATGGAACATTAGCAACTTCCACAGTTCTTCATGATTGAGCTGATTTTGCATATGAAAACACCACCAACCACAAATAGGCAGCTCAGCCCTCAAATCATTGCTGATCAAGTATAAAAATAAAGCCACTCTCCCTCTGACCTGACTGGCCATGGTCACGGAGCCAAAGGAAAGCTTTCCAGTCGTCCTCCATTTGCTTCCTCTCCAGCGGGCCACTGCTTCGCTGAGAATGCAGTTAGTAGCGGTAAGGAGGCATTTTTCCTTTAGCCACAGAGACAAGAGAGGCGAAGGGAGCCATTTTATCTATTTGGGCGTTAACAGAACATAGAGATGGCCCAAAACAATACTGTAATGATAACAGTAATGTGTTCAACGCCTTCCCTTCGAAGGTACGAGAGCCTGTTTGGTCTATTTCCCTCCGTCCTAACAAGAAAGTTTCAAACAGTTCCAGAAGACTAACGCTTTAGAAAAGTCTCCAAATCTTCATAAGAGATACCCTTTGCTTTTTAAAAAACAGCCTTCTCGGCCAACTCTAGGGGAAACACTTCAGGGGTCAGAGAACTCATTACTTTTCGTTCTCTCTCACAGCTCCCTCTCGTTTCAGTCGCCACCAGCTCTCTCTAACCCTCCCCGTGGTGAACACTCTCCCAGCTCTTCAGTCTGGCTGCTCTAAGGGACTGGTCCCAGGGAGTCCCAGGGAACAGCTGAATGAGCAAGACTGTGAGGGACTCCAAAAGAGCCACCTTCCAGCTCACCCAGGGCCGCAGCATCCCACACACACATACCTGTTGAGTGAGTATTTAACTAAATACACCTCAGACATAGCAAGCTGGCCTGCAAAGCTTGCGGTTGGAATCCAAAATGGTTTAAGCAGGTAAGAATATTGTCTCCAGAATCAGAGAATGTCTACTTCAGAGGGTCCTGGTGAGAATTAGACTACTGCAGGTAAGCACCTACGAGGCCACATCTAACAGGGAGGAGAATATCAGGACAACACAGCCAACTCACGGATGGTCACTCAGCTCACGGGGAGAGGAAGCAGGGCTAGAGATGATGACCTGGGCTCTGAGGTCAGGGCTCTGCACTGGAGAATGTGGCCGTGGAACCCCAGGAATCCCATGGAACTGGCAATAAATCAAAAAGCTTGAGGGTTATTGGATAAAAAAATGAACAAGTTTCAATGGACTATGAAAGGTGAGGAAAATAAAATAGGAAAGAGCAAACCCAAGTACAAGACTTTCATACTAAATGTTCTCTCACTTGTCTTCTCAGTTCTGAACGACATCTCTGAGGTGTGCACTTACAGCCTTATCTCATGAGACGAAAACGGAGGTTCGGAAGGTAAGCGATGCATTGAGGTAGAGCACCATGGTCTTCTGACTCCAGGTTCAGCTCCCTTTCTACCCCATAGCAATACCAAGGCTCAGATGTCAGTGGGTCGTGAGCCACATGAGAGTGTCCAGCTGGGAGAGGACACGCAGGGCGACTGAGCCTGGGGAAGACAGGGAAGGTCCTTTAGAAAGCAAGGCACGAAGGCACGTTTGTCCGCCTCGCAGTGGAGTAAGCGCCCTTCTGGAGTTAAAGCATGCCGCTGCCTGCTGGCTCTCTCGTGTAGGTAACTGTGCCCTTCTGGAGGCTCGGGTCAAAGAACTCGGCATTATCCTTCATTCCTCTTTTTCACCACCTGCAGTCATTCTGCTACTGAATCCTCATGGCTCTCCCTCCGCACTATATTCAGACTCAAAACCTCTGGTCCCACCACCCTCTCTGAGCCACCCCCGTTCCCCTAGGTCACTGTGGTGGCTTCCACCTGGTCGCCTTGGGTCTCCAACTGGTCTGCCTCTACTCCTTCAGTCTCCTCCAACCATCCACCAAAACAAATACTCCCCCAACATTTTATTACAAAAATTTTCAAACCTACAGCAAAGAAAAAAAATTTTACAATGAATCCATCCCCTGATTGGACCACAAACATTGGTTTATATTTGCTTTACCAGGTTATCTATCCCTCTAGAGAGATCCTTTTAAAATGTAAGTCAGACTACGCTGCTCTTTTCTGTAACAACCTCCCCAAACCCCCTGCCTCTGTCAGAGTAAAAGCCAAACCCTTGCCGTGACCAACCAGGACCCAACTGATCTGCACCACCCCGCCTTCTGTCCTCATACCCGACTGCATTCTGCCTCCTGCCCTCACGTGCCCCCACACAGCTCATCCCACTGCATCCGCACTGGTGTCCTTGTTTATTTTAAGACACACCAGGCTTTGCGCCGGCTGTTCTCCAGGCCTGGAGTTCTCTTCCTACAGATTTCGATGTGACTCATCCCCTCGCTTCCTTCACGGCCTTATTTAAACATCAGAATATAATAAGTCCTTCCCTGCCCATTCTATTTAAAAATGCACGTGCAAAACACCCTTCACATTGCCTTTCTCTTTCCCCTGCTTTTTATTTCCTCCATTGTCTTTGTTACCATTACACTTTCTTTTAATCCTCACCCACTCACACATTTATTTATTTGAGAGAGAGATGAGAGGGAAACATCAATCGGTTGCCTTCCATATGTGCCCCCATGGGGGTCGAACATGCAACCTAGGTATGTGCCCAAACTAGGAATCAAACCCCAACCTTTTGGTGTACAGAGCAATGTTCCAACCGAGTGCTTTTTGTTTTAGTTATTAGTCTTAGCTGTTGTCTGCCTCTCCCCATTCTAATGTGTTATTGTTTGCAACATTCAGAACATTGCATTAGGCGTTTTATTCATGTGGACCTCATTTGATCTGCACAATAGCTCTCTCAAACAGAGGTTCTTATCTTCTTTTAAATATAAGGAAACAGACTGAAGAAGGTAGAATAACTGGCCCGAAGCTGCCAGTATATGGTGGCCCCAAAACAAACTCGGGTCTGTCATATGCAAGGTTCATCCTTTTCTACAGTATGCCCCAAGACCCTCTGCGGTGGGACAGGCAGAGCCCCAAGGCAGGCTCCGCAGCTGCAGGTGTCTACCGCATTGCCTGCTTGTTTCATATGTAAGTGCTTGTTTGTTCAAGATGCCCCTGTTGGAATTCTAACCTGCAGAGAGGAAAATCTCAAGTCAGGAGTACTTATTACTTCCTTGGGGGGTAGATTCGATGACAAATAAAGAAGAACCCACGCAGGGTATTCAGGGAAGGGGCAGGAATGGGTAGAATAGGAAAGGATTAGGTACCAAGAGGCACCCAAGTACACGTTTCACAATCTTTTTTCGTTTTTCTGAGTCACACAAGAACTAATTCAAGGAAAATCATGCCCACACGTTTCATTCCTCAATCATAGAATTTATCACATGACACAGTAACATATCTATTGATACATTGTTGTTTCTTTCACTAGACTGTGAGCCTCTTGAATCTAGAAAATGTGGCTTAAAGACCCCCACATGCCTAGCACAGTTTTTTGCTCATGATAGAAGCTTAATAAATATGTGTTAAATTAGCTAGTGAAGTGAATGAATGAATGAATGATGCTATAAGACCTATGAGGAACTAAAAAAGAAAACTCTAAGTAGCAGTACAAAGGTTGAGGGGGTTTTTTTGTTGTTTTTTTTTTTTTAGTTTTCTCCTGAGTTCAAACACAGACAGTACTATCTCAACATTACTGCAATGGGATGTTAAAGAGATGACTGCAAATCACAATAACTAATGTTCCCATTTAGAACCATGGGTGATCTGCTCCATACCAAAGCGGTAAATTTGGGGGGGGGGGGAAGGAAGTGCCAGAAAACCAGTAGCTTATTGGTCAAATTCTGGTTTGAATTTGAATGTTATTTCGTGCACAACACGCCCCCCCCCCCAACCCAGTACAACCTCTTCTCAGTTCCACTGTATGATCTGTGTCAGGGGACTGTATTAGACCACAAACGCTTGAAGCCAGGGACCATGGTTCCTCCTACAACTGAAAGAGCAACAGTCTGAAAACCGTGGTCATGCACAGCATCCGTAAAACTAAGTTTTGTCCCCTCCCCACTAACAACATTTGTGATGATAGGCTTTCACTATGCAAGTCGGTTTGAATGACCAGTTGATGCACACATCAGGGTGGGGGGAAAATGGGCAGGCTCCCAGCCAAATAGCTTCATAAACACCACATCGGACATACCACACACAATGGACCATGAATAAGAAAAAATGTGCATTACTAATTATAATAATAATGACAGTTCGTATTAACTAACACTATTGACTATTTGCTGTACGTCAGAACTGGTGCTGGTGCATTTACATACAGTAGTTCAATTAACCCCCAGAACACAAAATTCATTAAGTACAATTGTTACCCCCTCCCCCCATGTACTGAGTATATGGAGGTGTGGGGACACTGAGCAGATTCCCTGGGGTCATCCCAAGTGTTGGAGCAGCGAATGAGCAGGTTTGTATGAGCTCAGGGTTCTGCAGACCTATCACTGTACCAATATTTTGATTACTTTAACTGAAGTTTGTTGGGGGGAGGGTCTCATTTTTGTTTGACTTATTTTTTATTTTATCAGGTGGTTATTTTCAGACTTTCAGAGGCTGTTTCAAGTGTAAGATCTGTATCATTTTCTGAGAGCCTGTGGACCTTTGGAGGAGTTGAGAGAGTTGATTGCTTGATTGCTCTGCACTATTCTGTCACTTACAGTGATAATTACAGAAGTAAAAGTATAATAAAATGGGAGGTTTTAACCCATATTTTATGAGTCACAGATGGGCTCTAAAAAGGTGCCATTTTATTATTTCCTTTAGAGATACTTAATAGGTAATGTCAGTAGTAAAATTGAGCATCTAACCAGCACTTAATATTCCCTGCCTCCAAATTATCAGCTCTCTTTAAAAAGAGAATAATCCGAGGAGGTTTATGATATATACGTGGGGCCACCCAATTCCATACCATCTGGGTTAACAACTCAGCGGTAAAGGAGTAGGAATTAAGAAGCTGCCACCAAGCAGACAGATTGGGAAACAAGAAAATATAGGAAAAGAATCAAAATGAGAATATTTTCCAGAAAATTAAAATTGCATGTGGCTATACATACAGCATAAACTACCTGGAAGAAATGGCCTTAAACCATGGGCACAGCATGAAATGGCCACTGAAGAAGTGGTTAGTTTCACCTTAACTCCTATCATCTGACCTCCCCCGACACAGTCCAAC
This sequence comes from Sturnira hondurensis, assembly GCF_014824575.4. Taxonomy (NCBI): domain Eukaryota; kingdom Metazoa; phylum Chordata; class Mammalia; order Chiroptera; family Phyllostomidae; genus Sturnira; species Sturnira hondurensis. Next base: position 3,630,783 of record NW_028083443.1, read on the forward strand.
ACTAAAAAATCTTTCATTCCTCTCTAATAAACTAACGTCTCTTCACCTTGGTTCAGCTAGATTTTCAAGAACCACCTTTACTAGAAGCTGCTGGCTATCCGGGCATCATCAGAAGTAGTGTGTCTCCATAATTCAGCTTGCAACAAAACCTACTTATTTCTCAGCATCCCCAACCGCTGCAGGTCCATTTGGACACTAGCAGAGTCTCTCCTTGAGAAAGCGACCCACACAGCTGTTGCTCAAGGGTTTACCAGAAGGCTCTGGAACATCTAAATATCTGGGAGATATAAGTTCTACATGTGTGTATATACTACTGATTCTTTGAAGTGTGTTGAGACCTGGCTTTGTATCCAGGTCAGGATCATTTTTTTTATACATTCTATTCGCGCTTCAGATGAAAGTGTATTCTTTAATCATTTGGCATGGATTTCTATTATTTCAAACTTGTTATTGTGTTATTCAAATTTCTATAACTCTATTAAATATTTTGTTTGTATATGACAATGAGTGAGACAAGTGTAATGAATTTCTCACTGTTGCTGGTTGACCTGTCTTCCTCTGGTTTGGTCAATGTTTGCATTAGGTGCTTAACTTATTTTATTAGAGGCAAACGATTTCAGACTTGCTCGAGCTTCCTGGTAATTTTGTTATTTTATCATTAGTGACCCTCTGCATTCCTAATAGTGCCTTTTGTCTTAAAGCCTACTTTGTCTGATAACATATGTATACCTCCTTCGTTTTGGTTAACATTTTTATTGTTCTTCTACCCTTTAAACCATTCTATACATTTATACTTTAGATGTAAACTAGATTATTTTAATCTAATCTGATCATCCTTGTCTTTCTTTTCCTTCATTTTATTGCTGGTATAGCTGGACTTATTACCATATTTATATATACTGGGTCTGGCACAAATAATGCCCCCTTTTTATCATGCAATCTTTTATTATAAAATCATAAGCATGTAATTCTGTAATATTACAACATCACACTCGAGCACATCATATGACATTTTAGGTGAAATCTTCAAGTCAAAACTGCAAATTATTACACCCAGAGTATGACTCCACCAACCACACTCAAGCAGGCCTCCCTTCTGCTGGACCCTGTGTATTTGTCTCGTTTTCAATGCTTATTGACTTTTTATTTATTTATTTTTGCATGCTTATTGGCCACTCTGTCTGTGTCGAACCTCTCATCTACTCCTTCTGCGTCTCTCGCACTATGCAACTCATACTCTGGCTACTGCTACGGTGACCACTTCCCTGTGGGCTCTCACCAGCTTCACCTAAGTGCCCCTGAGAGCATCTTGCCTCAGCCCCCTGGCACATGCGCACTCGCTGTCCTGCAGCCTCTGGGAACGGCACACCAGCGGACCCAATTCTAGGGAGAAGAGCAAAGAGGCACCAATTGATAAGTGCTTTTCTGTTGCTTTAGGTTTGTCGGATTTTTTTTTTAAGACAGCCATGAAATGCATTTCATATAACCTCTTAGTTGCATCCCTAATATAGGATGAAGCAACCATTTGCCCATATCACTGGAAAAGAGAAAGAAGAGAAAAGCAACAGGAGGAAGAGGAGATTTAAATAGAAGATTCCAATTTAACACAGTTCAGACGCTGCTGGCAGTGGACAGATGTCAGCGAGTCCTGAGCCTCCATCGCTTTATAAAATAGAAACAGTCATGCTTAAGGTTCTTGTAAGAACTAGATGTGTAATATAGACAATGGTTCGCTATATTTTCCGTACTTCTCTAATTTTAAAGTGCTATTTTATGATAGAGTGTTATTTATTATTGGCACTATGCTTGGCAGTAATAAATGATTTCCATGGTTTTTTTTTCTGAAGATGATTCTAATCCAGAGCAAAAACTAAATATTATTTATATGCTAGCAAAAGTGGAGTGCTATTGAAATTATTCTATTTATCATTATATTAAAGGTTTATTGAGCATAATGTTGCCACGATTGCCTCTATTTGGGGACGAGTTAATTTCTGGCTCGACCTCATATTAGGTGACATGGACAAATTACTCATCATCTCTTGGCCTCAGTTTTCTTTCCTTTTAAGTCATAATAACAGCAGCAGCAATAGCTCCCTTGTATAATTATGGGGGAAAGAAGACTGGCTGTGTTTACTGCTATTACATGCAGCCTGCTATGCAACAATAAAGACTAGGGTGTCATGGGATATTCAGATCAACCCTGACTCTTTCCTTTAAAGAAGGTTTACCTAAAAACCCTGGAGCACCAATCCAAAAGAACCTATGCACCCTGATGTTCATAGCAGCACAATTTACGATAGCCAAGAGTTGGAAGCAACCTAGATGCCCATCGGTAAATGACTGGATCAAAAAGCTATGGTACATTTACACAATGGAATTCTATGCTGCAGAAAGGAAGAAGGAGCTCCTACCCTTTGCAACAGCATGGGTGGAACTGGAAAGCATTATGCTGAGCAAAATAAGCCAGGCAGTGAAAGACAAATACCATATGATATCACCATTAACAGGAATCAGAACAACAAAACAAGCAAGCAAGCAAGCAAGCAAAATATGACCAAAGACACTAAAATACAGAACAGACTGACAGGGACCAGAGGGGAGAGGGGAGAGAATCACAGGGAAAAGGGGGAAGGACTCACATGAACAAGTATAAAGGACACATGGACAATAACTAAGGTGGGGGTGGAAATGGGAGGGAGGTGGGGAGCACAGGGGCGGGGCAGGGCTGGGAATGTAAAACAGAAAACTGTACTTGAACAAGAATTAAATTAAATTTTCATACAGTTCAATTTGCAAAAAAAATAAAAAATAAAGAAGGTTTAACTAAGCACTTGAACCACAACCAGGAAGAACTTTTGGTTTAAGTTGATGTATTCTCTTTTACCTTTATTTTGGCAAAAAGGCTGTGAACCAGAGTAAGCGCTGCTGGGAGGAATTGACGACCAAAATTCCTCTCCGAGGATCTCCCAGCAGTGAGGTGTGGACTATGAAATCCCCATAGTCGGGTGGTGAGGGACAGGACAGTACACAAGCGAGTGATCGCGAGTGAAGCACTGGGCCACTCCGGGAGAACACTCTTTACAGTCAGTGCCGGTAGAACTAAGCACCTGCCTGCTGCGAAGACATGGAGTGCACACGGTGCCCCTCCCACCCCGCATTTTATCAAGAAAGAGCAGCAGACGTCTCTGTGCCTGAAAAGCACAGTAAAACAACTCCCTGTTGACCCCTGTCCAAGTTTTGAGTTGATGTAAACTTTCCATTTTCTAGTTTTATCTTTTTTTTTATGGCTAGGATATGTTATCGAGATCTTTGTACTGCTCCTGGTAAGGCAGTCTCTAAGCACAAGTCAAAATTCATTCTCTGATCCCAAAAGAGACTATAACCACTTTAAAGAATTTCTCTTCGCCAATTCATTTTTCAAGGGAATCCAGCTGTCAGGCCTGAATTATTTCGGGTGGTTTAGATACAGAATTTTATGCACACATTTGTTTTTATATATACTCATAGGTGTTCACACACATCTTTCCCCTCCTTCAAAATTTAGAAGGAATGAAAACAGGAGCCCCGAGTAAATCGTACAAGATCTACTGTCTGTCTGGCACATCCTTTGTTCAGACAAGTCTCCTTTTCACGTTTCCTTCTTTGCCTTGTCTATTTTATTCCATTTGAAGAGGCTAGCGGAAGTCTCCAGTTTTCACTCACTGAGGACCTTGCACTCTTGAACAACCTGGGACAGTGATCTGAAAGCCAGTTCTCTTTCAGGGGTTCCGAAGCATCGACCGTAATAAACTCTGCAGAAGGAGATGACTAGAACAAGGAAACCAATGATTATTTCACTCTCCTTCCTACGAGAAAGGCTGCGAAAAGAACTCGTTCACACGTGAGCCGATGCTTCCAGAACACACTTTATGCTTTCTAGGTCGGCTTCTATGGGATTACAAGAAAGGGCATATCACAACAGGCAAATCACTTACCAGGAACACAGCACTTGTCCTGGAAGCGAACACACAAGTCCACTGGAGCTGCACAGTCTCGGGGTCAGCTACAGTGTGCAGTACCAGTCACATCCCTTTATCAGCTTAGATTTTCAATGGGGCAATAAATTTACGTGGTCTAAAAATATCACCGTGTTTAACAGTGTTTGTGGGTCCTGACAATTTTATTATTCCAGACATAAAGCAGTTTATATGTAAATTGCCATAGGCTCTTAAGTTAAACTAATAGAATCCTATCTGTGAAGGACTCATTTTGCTGTGAACACGTGTGAAAAACCAGTGCTCAAACTGTTCCAAGAAAAAGAGAGAAAGTGCCACATAAAAAACGAACAAACTTTGTGCCCAATTCAACGGGATCCATAGATAATATTTTGTGGTTGCCTTTAATTATGTTCTAACAAGGACTGTGTCTTCTATTTTAAATGAAGGGCGTCAGATAATAAAACATTATTCTCCATCAGAAAACTCAGAGATTGGCCCTGGCTGGTGCGGTTCAGTGGATAGCATGCAGGCCTGCGAACCACATAATCATGGTTCGATTCCCAGTCAAGGCACATGCCTGGGTTGCAGGCCAGTTTCCAGCAGGGGATGCACGAGAGGCAACCACACATTAATATTTCTCTCCTTCCCTTCCCCTCTAAAAATAAAAAATAATAAAAATAAAAAACAAATGCAACATTTAAAAAAAAAAAGAAAACTCAGAGATTAGGCACATACTACACAGCTTGGGCATAAACTGTATCTTCCACTCCATAACCATCCCAGCCTCTAACACACGTGTTACATGCACATCCACGTGCACACATCATGCAAGGCACAAAGGGACACCTAAATGTTTACCACAGGTCATGCTCAAAGGAAACTTTCTGTGACATAAAATAATTGAACTCAAATGTATCCACTTCCCAAAACTGCCATAAAAGTTCTATTCATAAACAAAGACTGCTTTACAGAAAAATCCACAATAACCATACTTTGTCATTTAATCATGTAGTAATTATACTTTATTCCATTATCTAGTGTTCTAAACGACATTTAAATAAATTGAATAGGGCAATAAAACCAGTGGCATAACATTAAATCTTTATGTATTTAAGAGATCTGTGGGGGAGTGGCTGTTTACATGAGACAGGAGCACGAAGTAAGCCGTAGTATTGGAAGAAACAATTAGAGGATCCCAGGAGTGGGCTGCTTCCAAAATCATTCTTTCATGAGTCATTAAATATTTACTAGCAACTCCTAAGTACCAGGCCCTCTTCTAGACACTGAGGGTATGGAGGTTGCTCTAGATGAAATGTTTTTGACCCCCACCCCCCCCAAAATATCCATGTTAGAACCTGATCCCCAGGATGGAGGTGGGGCCTTTGGGGGGTGATTAGGCAGGGGACTAGAGCCCTCAGGCATGGGATTAATGTCCTTAATAAAAATGACTCCAGTGAGCTTTCGCACCCCTTTCCTTATGTGAGGACGCGGTGAGGAAACTGCCATCTATAAACCAGGAAGCAGGTGGTCACCAGACACTCGATTGGCTGGCCCTTTGATCTTGGACTTTCCAGCCTCCAAAACTATGAAAAATAAATTGATGTTGTTTAAGCCACCTAATCTATGGTATTTTAGTTTTAGCAATCCAGACAAACTAAAACAGTGGTGAATAAGACCAACAATGCCCCCAGCCCTCGTTGAGTTTACATTCGGGTGGCAAATAAAGTAAATAGTTAACTTAGAAAGTAGTTATAAATAAAAGAAAAAAGGAAGTAGTTATATAGTGTCCCATACTGGCGGGTGCGATGGGAAAAAAAAAAACAGAACAGAGCAATGTGATGCTTTTAAGCAGAATACAGCATCACCTCATTCTTACTCTCAAAACATCATCCTAATTACTGTGTAAAGAATAAACTCGAGTAAGACAACTACGAAAGCAGAGGGACTAGTCAGGATGCTATTGTCTTAAACAAGAATTGAGGAGAGCTCAAACAGGGTGCTACTGATGAACACCATCAGAAGGGGTCCCACGTGGAACCCACTTGGAAGGTGGAGGCGACGGGATCTGCTAATGGAGCGTACGTGTGAGGAAAAGAGGCGATGGGGATGATTTCAAGGTTTGGAGGCTGAGGAATACTGGGTGCAAGCAGAGTCATTTACAGAAACGAGGGACACTGAGGGAAGAATGGGTGTGGAGGAAAGAGTTCTATTGGCTCTGTTAAATTGTAGAAGCTCGTTAAACAGCAGTGTAAGGATGTTGAGCAGGTAATAGAATGTGCAAGTCGGAGGCTAAAGGTGGAGAAAGAAATGTCGGCATCATCGGCGCACAGAAGGCATTAAAGCCCCGGGAATGGATGCATCATCAAGGAAATGAAAATGCAAAGAAACGACAAGAGCGCCAGAGGCGGAGCCCTTGAGCATCCCAGTATGCAGAGGTCAGAAAGGCGAGGGTGAGCTGGGAACGGAGTCTAGAACAAACAGCATGTAAAGGAAGAAAAAGAATCTTTGAGTGCCCAGCCAAACGCAGTCAGTATTTCCAGAAGGAGAAAAGAAACGATAGCGTGAGATTCTGCTGACAGACTGAGTAAATGAACACCAGGAACCACCCAGTGGCCTTGGCGGTAGAGCAGTCCTTGGTGTCCCCGAGGAAAGTGGTTTCAGGGGAGGTCAAAGTCCAAAGGCCTGATTTGAAAAGATTCAAGAAATAATATAAGAAGAAAAGTGATGAAAGCTAATACAGGCAACTTAAGGAAGTTCTATATAAAAGGGAGGTGAGAGGTGAGAGGGGAAAGGGTGGCCAGATGAGGGACCAGGGGTCAAGGAAGAGTTTTTAACACTAGAGAACACTACAGCTTGATGTATGTTGATAGAGGTGCTCTAAGAGAGAAGGGAAAAATGATGATGCAAGAGACTTCAGGTCGGCTGAACGGGCAAGGATCCAGCATCCCAAGTCGGAGATGGCCTACACGAGCAGAAGTACAGTTCATCCAGGACAAGGGAGAATCTGGAAAGCTTGATACGGAGACAAGTTAGTAATCTAATAGGAGGAGGACATGGAAGTTCTTTTCTGACAGCTTCCAGCTTCGCAGTGATGAAGGAAACCAAGTGTTTGGCTGACCATGTGTATGGAAAAGAGGATGCTAATGTTAGAGGAGAGGAGAGTGAGTGTAAAATACTCATCAGAGGGAATGGAAATGAGGAGCCAGAGTAACATTTCGATACAGTGGTAATGGAGGATGGGAGTGACGTAGACTGGGATTCACCAAAGGGAGAGTCCCACTGACGTGATGGAGGAGGCAGAGAGGTTACCTAAGGACCAGAACGAGAAGAGGGGATGTTCTATTACTTGGGTCCACCAAGAGGCTGCCTATCTAGCAAAGTGGTAAAAACATAAGATCACTGTAGGGCCCCCATGGACATGCTAAAATGAAAATTGGTTTTTCACATGAAAAAGAGGTACTGTAACCCTGGCTAATGTGGCTCAGTTGGTTGAAGTGTCAATCCACAACTGAATAGGTGCAGGTTCGATTCCCAGTCTGGGCAAATGCCTACAATGCAAACTGATTCCCCAGTCTGGGAAGGCTCACAATCCCCAGGTCGAGTGCATACAGAAGGCAGCCAGTCAGTGCTTTTCTCTCGCATGGATGTTTTTCTCTCTCTAAAAACAATGAACATATGTCTTCAGATGAGGATAAAAAATATGTGCTATAGCATCACAGAAAATGATGACTCTTGGAAGTCAGATGCACAGGGTTTAAACCCAAGCTTTCCCATCATATGATGTTGGACCAATTTCTTATTTCTTCTGAACTTCAGATTCCTTATTTACAAAGTAAAGATGCTAATGCTCCTTTTGAAGCTTGTTGTGATGATAAACAAGACACCTATAAAATACCTTACAGAGTACAAGTAGAACTACTAACAAGTTAAATATTTGGACTTCTGTTTAAACATGTCAGTGTAGCCCTGTTTAGCCCTGGCTGGTGTGGCTCAGTGGATTCAGCTCCAGCCTGCAGACCAAAGGGTCGCCAGCTGGATTCCCAGTCAGGGCACATGCCTGGGTTGTGGGCCAGATCCCCACAGAGAACACAAGAGGCAACCACACATTAATGTTTCTCTCCTCTTTCTCCCTCCCTTCCCCTCTCTAAAAATAAATAATCATTTTTAAAAGTCAGTTTAAACATATATATTTTTAAAGTCATTATTTTACTTTTACATTTTAAAATTTTCAATTTATTCATTGTTTTTGAGAGAGAGAGAAAGAAACAACAGTTTATTGTTACACTTATTTATGCACTTCGATTGATTCTTGTGGGTGCCCTGACTGGGATTTGAACCCACAACCTTGGAAATCAGGTTTCTAACTTAATGTGCTGTGGATGCACTAACCAACTGGACTACCTGGCGAGGGCAAACATGCATTTATCTCCACTCCCTCCTAAAAGCACATTAAAATAACATTAATGAATAAAAAGAAAGCTACAAACCCACAGAGACAAAGAAAACAGAAATAAAAAGCATTTAGCCCTGGCTGGTGTAGCTCAGTGGATTGAGCATGAGCCTGCGAACCACACGATCGTGGTTCGATTCCCAGTCAGGGCACATGCCTGGGTTGCAGGCCAGTTCCCAGTGGGGGACTCACGAGAGGCAACCATACATTGATACTTCTCTCTTTCTCTCCTTCCCTTCCCCTCTAAAGATAAATAAATAAAAGAATTTTTAAAAAAATTTAAAAAAGAAATAAAAAGCATTTAAACATGCTATATCTGATCTGTAGGAGCTGAAACCTGCATGTTTTCCAACAAGAAGCAAGCTGCATCAGTAACAGAGCCCCAGAAAGACTCAATAACTGAAGACATCAAGTACACGTACACTGGTGATGATATGATGCCAAGGCATGATGATATGACCATGCCTTCCCAAACCCTCATGGCAGTTTTATTAGAGAATTTGAGATCTAGGGAAATTGAATCAGTGAGGCTACAGGCACTCCAGACAGGTAGACGTGAGACATCAGATTGAAAACAAGGAGACCCGGCCCCTCAACAAACCCTCAGCCTCTCAGTTTCTAGATTCCTGGTAAGCAAGTTTCTACTCCACGTTCTGCACCAACATAGAAAATGCAGGATTTTTTTTTCTGAGAAAATTAAGTCCTCCAAAGAAAATACCCATAAATGCTGATATTTAACAACACTCCTGAAAAATACGTAGACTAGCCATGAACTCACTCTAAGTAAAGTTCACTATTTGATAAGCCCCACCTATACTCAGAACTTTTAATCAATCTTTCGGTTAATTTAACTCCAAAATAAAAACATACAGCAAAAGATCACCATAATTTGAGGAAGCTCTCCAAAATTAAGCCTAGAATACAAAAAAGGGGGGAGGGGTATTGTAGAGGCAGAGACCTTACCAGAAAGAAAATAATATTGGAAGAAAAGAAGAAAGGGAGGGTGAGAGGGTTGGAGGGAGGCTGTGAAGACTGGAGGTGAACATCCTTAGAGGAATGAAAAGGGAAGGTTGCACCAATTAAACAAGAATATGCAAGCACCCTACTAGATTAAAGCTGTAAGTACCTATATAAACTTAAATAGAAGAATTGGAAGACAGAGGTGAAGTAATATTCAAAAACCTAAGACAAAAATCAAAGTGACAGATAATAAGACAAAAGAAATAAAATATTTTAAAAATTGGGGGTCAAGGTGGATAAAAGACTTAAAAATAAGTTGTGACACCATAGAAGCCCTAGAAAAAAACATAGGCAGCAAAATCTCAGATATTCCATGCAGCAGTATTTTCACCAATGTGTCCCCTAGAGCAAGGGACATAAAGGAAAGAATAAACAAATAGGACCTCATCAAAAGAAAAAGCTTCTGCACGGCTAAAGAAAACAGCAGTAAAATGAAAAGAGAGCCAACTGTATGGAAAAACATATTCGCCAAGGATACCTTGGACAAGGGTTTGATCTCCAAAATATGTAAAGAATTCACATAACTTCACTCCAGGAAGACAAACAACCCAATTTAAAAATGGCCAAAAGACTTGAACAGATACTTCTCCAAGCATGACATACAGAGGACCCAGAGACATGTGAAAAGATGCTCAGCATCACTAGCCATCAGAGAGATGCAAAGTAAAATCACAATGAGATACCAATTCACACTGGTGAGAATGGTCGTCATAAACAAGTCAGCAAACAACAAGTGCCGGTGAGGTTGTGGAGAAAAGAGAACCCTAGTGCACTGTTGGTGGGAATGCAGACTGGTGCAGCCACTGTGGAAAACAGTGTGGAATTTCCTCAGAAAACTAAAAATGGAACTGCCTTTTGACCTGGTAATTCCATTGTTGTGATTATATACTAAGAACCCTGAAACACCTATTCAAAACAACCTATGTACCCCAATGTTCATAGCAGCACAATTTAAAATAGCCAAGTGCTGGAAGCAACCTAAGTGTGCATCGGTAAAAGAATGGATCAAAAAACAATGGTCCATTTAAACAATGGAATTCTACACAGCAGAAAGAAAGAAGGAGCTCCTACCCTTTGTGACAACATGGATGGAACTGGAAAGCATTATCCTAAGCGAAGTAAGCCAGATGATGAAAGAAAAACACCATATGATCTCACAATAAGTGTAACCTAATCAACAAACTAAACAAGCAAGCAAAATATAACCAGAGACCTTGAAATTAAAACAATCTGATAGTAGCAACCAGAAAGAAGGTGGGGGGTGCGTAATGGGGGGAAAGAGAGGAAGGGTTTTCAGGAACAACTATAAAAGATTCATGGACAAGACCAAGGGTGAATGGGATCGGGGGAGGAAGGTGGGAATGTCTGGAGTGTGAGGGGAGTGGGGGGAGGGAATGCAGACAACTGTACTTGAACAATAAAACAATTAAAAGATAAACAAAAATAAAAGCTGGCAGGAAATAAATAAATAAATAATAAAAATCAGGGGTCAGTCTAGGAAGTCAACACAACCAAACAATGAAATTCTGAGGAGAGAAAACAAAGACACTAAAAAGAAGAAAATTATGAAAGAAAAAACTAAAGGATATTTCTCAGAACTGAAAAATATTAATCTTTATATGTAAAGGGCCAACAAGAAACTCACACAATTAATAAAAAAGACCTTACATCAATACCTTCCAGAATACCTAAGAAAGCAGTATATTCCAAAAGCTTCCAGAAAAAAAGCAATTTACAAAGAAATAGGCATCAAAATGCATTAAGGTTTTCAATAGTAAAGTTAGAAACTATTTTTGAAAGTGGAATAATAATAGCTTTAAAATTCTAAGGAACAAATATAGTCAACTTCTAATGATATGAGGTCTGTCCAGAGGTATCCAGCCATGTAATATTAAAAAATAGACATTTATTGAAGAAGGTAAAATTTACAAGAAATATTGTACATAGGACAATGATGCCTCAGTGCCCTTCGAAGTACCTAAGTACCAAAGGTTAACTAACTTGGGATGTCACACAGTTCTCTCTGTTTCCATCAGCTGCCCCGTAGTATTTTCCTGAAACTCACTGACATTCTGAAATCTCTTCCCTCAAAGGTGATTTTAGTTTGGGGAGAAGCCAGAAGTCTCAGGGAGCCAAATCTGGGCTGTAGTGGGGCAGAGTCACCTGGGTAATTTGATGTTTCTCCAAAAAATTCTACACAAGATGTGATGCATGAGCAGGCATGTTGTCATCACGAAGCTGCCAATCACCAGTTGCCCATAGCTGTGGCCTTCAGAAATATCCAAATTGTTTCTGCGTAGGAATGTTCAAGCTTAACACAAAATTTGATGCAGATTCATTCTTTTACTCTCAGTCATTTTAAATGAGATGGCCACACAGTACACATGCTCACTCAATGTTGTCTACCACCCCCACTGACCAGTACAGTGAAGTCATCTTTGTTCACACATGCGCATTCCAGTCCACTCTCCTTGGCTGCCAGGTTACATGGTGTCATACAAACTATTCTCATGATATTAACAATGGCTTGACTTTTTCTGGACCTCATATTCCCAGCCAAATTATCCAACAGGCAGATGGAACTGCCTCAGCCATCTGACTTCCCAAATTATGTATTGCCCATGCACCCTTTCTCATAAATTACTGATATTCTTTCTACTGAAGTGAGAAAGAGAAAATCAAGAAAGAAGAAGACATGGGGCCTAAGTGTCAGAAGACCAAATACAGGGAAAATAATTTTATTTCAGGCCAATAATAAAGGAAGGACTCCACAGGACAGCACTTTCAGACTAGAGAATTCCTAGATTAAAGTGAGTGAAGAGATGCAGGAAGGATATCAGAGGAGAGGCAAGGTGGTGAAGGCCTTGCTGGACAATCAGATACATTTGATCGCTTTTTTAAAAAATAGGCATTGAGAGGGTGTTCATAGGATTCGAAGAATTCCCATAAATAAAAAGAAAAATTAGCAAGAAAAAACTGGCAATTATTAACACTAGGAAAAAATCTTTTCCTGAAAAATATTTAGTCATAGTGTTATTTTGCTCAGAAGTTATATATATACATATATTCAGAATAATGTACACACTAACATTTTTAACCCAAAAGTTGTAACTCTGTTGGAGGACAGTGATGTAACTGGAGGCTATGGGGACCGTGCCGTGAAGAGGGCTGTCTTCACCACAACGGCAGGTCAACAGATGTTTCTATCAGATGTTTCTATCAGATGTTTCTAGTGGGTTTCTATCACTGATAAACTAACTTCAGTAGACGGCAGTGTCAGCCTGTTTTCTAGAAATACAGAGGCTAAGACCGTAAGGAACAACTATAAGGCTCGAAGGCAGTTGTCTCTGGGGCGCAACTCTGAGGAGTTGGGAAGAACAGGGTAGATGGCTCTGGGTCTCACTGATGCTTCATTAAAAGTCTTGACTTTTAAATTATGTTTGTGCTATTTTGATAAAACAAGAAGATAATATTTTGAAATCAGTTTTTCTTTCCAGAGTCTACTCTTTCCTACTTCCCTCCCCTTAAATTCTAAACTAATAAATTCTAAACCCATAAACACATACCCTTGTAATGAACCACCCAGGGCAGAAAGGGGATGATCTCATTGGTTAGCTGAGCAGCAGACATCAAGTGTTTGCTGAGCGGGGCTGGGGGTTACCTGCACTTCTTAGGTCTCTTTCACATATGAGATTCTCAAATACCTATCTTTGTTTTCAAAAGATGGAATGTGGTGAATACAAAAGTTTCTATATTCCAAGCAATTTTTCATACAATCAGGATATGATGCCAACTTTAATTTTTTAAAGAGGACTCTATGACATCAAAGCAATGTTTTTTTTAAAGCTGAACATTTTAACAAAAACAATGTCACGTAAGCATTTCACCAATGTCAATTGGTGAAAATTTTTTCACCAATTTTTTTCGGTGAAAAAATTCACCAAACATTTATTTACAGAATTCCATAAAATATGATTGTTATGAATCAATAAAAACTGAAGGAGAGGCCTTGGTTCCTCCAGGGTGGGGACTTCACCAATATCATGAAATAAAATAAAGAACAGAGCAATAGGTCCATTGTCTAGAATATCATTTTCCTAACTCTGAGAACATAAAAATGCCTTTTGTGTCTTAGAATTAATCAAAATAACCCACTACATTCAGGTGCTGAAAAATACCTGCAGTTCTTCCTATAAAGATAAGAACCCATCCTCAACCCCATTCTCCTTAGATCTTATAGGATTTTTGTTTTGTTTTGTTGTTGTTGAAGATGCTAAAACAGCACTGAAAACTGATAACAAATTAAGCCAGCCTAATTTACAGTCTCGAAGTTAACCTACATTACACTAAACAGATGATCCGCCAGCAAAATTACTATAGCAGTGTTTATTTTCCAGATCCTATTCTGCAGTCTCGGAAATGTCAAATACGCCTTCCCGCTGAGAGGCAAACGTGGATACACATATACCAGGAGGTCATCCACATGCCAAAGACTGAAAGCAGATTTATAAGGATTCATCACAGAACTAATCCTTCCTAAAATTCTGATTCAATGAGGGGCTTGGTTGGGGGGGGTTCACGTTCTTGATTACGGGCCTAGGAACTGGTGTTCCTTGTTGTCTGACCGAATGTAATTTCAGATTTGAAAGTTTGTGACCTGCAAATAAAGGACATTCGTTTACCGCGTGCTTTATTCAAATTAACGTTACATAGTTTCTTCCCACCTGTAACAGACTGAGAACTGTCACCTGAAAAGACATATTCCTTCTACCTCATTAAAGGGCAAAAGGCCACAAACATGCTCAAAATGCTGACAATCCCTTTAAACAGGTAAGCCTTTTAGAGTAATGGTGGGAAATGTTATCCTCAGACCTCCATGCCAGTCACTCATCCCAAGCACTTCCATGTGCCTTTGCTTTCTGGCTTAGCCAGTCCCTGCTGCCCCGGTCTACCCCAACCACACACACTGTAAAGAGTAGCTGTGAGTGGCCCTGTGAGTGGCTGGTGTAGCTCAGTGGATTGAGCACAGGCCTNTTACCGCGTGCTTTATTCAAATTAACGTTACATAGTTTCTTCCCACCTGTAACAGACTGAGAACTGTCACCTGAAAAGACATATTCCTTCTACCTCATTAAAGGGCAAAAGGCCACAAACATGCTCAAAATGCTGACAATCCCTTTAAACAGGTAAGCCTTTTAGAGTAATGGTGGGAACTGTTATCCTCAGACCTCCATGCCAGTCACTCATCCCAAGCACTTCCATGTGCCTTTGCTTTCTGGCTTAGCCAGTCCCTGCTGCCCCAGCCTACCCCAACCACACACACTGTAAAGAGTAGCTGTGAGTGGCCCTGGCTGGTGTAGCTCAGTGGATTGAGCACAGGCCTGCAAACCACACGATCGAGGTTCGATTCCCAGTCAGGGCACATGCCTGGGTTGCAGGCCAGTTCCCAGCAGGCCAGCTCCCAGCAGGGGATGCACAAAAGGCAACCATACATTGATGTTTCTCTCCTCTCCTTCTCTCCTTCCCTTCCCCGCCTTAAAGATAAATAAATAAAAAGAGTAGCTGTGAGTGCTTTTAGCCACAACTCACAAGTGACTGACTTCTTCCAGCAGCCACCCTGACGATCCATCTTGTCTTGCTCCGATTTACAAAACTACTAATTGGGAACAATGGCTCCCCTTCAGATTCCTCGTGCCTACGTCCTGATACTATGCGTGGGGACAACAGCACAGGTTTCCCTCTTTGAAGGGCTCATAGTTCATGTACAGAAACACCAGCCAAACAATCGCCAGATAACGACTGAGTACTAGGAGAGACGTAAGCATGAGGGAAGAGCCGAGGGTGAGGGAAGGAAGAAGTTCATTCTGGCTCCATCTGAGGCAACACAGGAGCGTGGCCTTGAAGGTTGTGGAGGCAGGGGTACCGACAGGGGCCAAGGGCAATATTCCAGTCCAGGAAAAGCATCTAAATAGCACAGCACTGCCTACAAGCACAGTGCTCTCAGAAACCTATAAATGGGTTCCATGCAACCGAGGCAGGAATGCACTTGGTAGAGAATTGAAGGAGATGAGGCTGCAAAGACAAGATTTAGGAATAAATTACAAAGGGTCTTGCTGCTGAGCAAAGGAGCTTGGATTTTTATCTTGTAGTGTAAAGAGAACCATTCAGAATTTTTAAAAAATACAGTCCTCTAAGTTTCAAAATTAATCTGCCTCTTCATGTTTTACCACAAATTGACCTAAGACGACTCTGCAAAGCTCCATTTTCGAGTTGATAGAAAGATTCACTCACCAACACAAATTCCTCTAGTGGCTTTAGATCAAGAGCCCATAAAAGGAGAGAATATATCTTTTCTATATGTTTTAGACTCCCTCTGATTCTGCCTAGCCCTAAGCAAGGGGGCTTTAAGTGCATGCTAAATCTATTCCTAGAATTTCCTAAAGTAATCTGCAGCTTCGGGTCTTCTACAAATAATATCCACCAAAGAAAACTCAGGAGCCTCTCGTATTTGTTCTACATATTGCTCTGTTTTTAGGACAATGTATATCCCAATAAAAATGGTCAATGCTCTTGGACTTCCTGCCCTTTCACCAATCCAATTTGTGGGTGTGTGTGCTGATAGTGACCCCATTCCATTGCATTCAATGTCAGGTGCAAGGACGAGACCCTGGGTCACCTCTTACACATAGGCGAGACCATTGTCTTGCATTTCTATGAAAAGAGATCCTTTTTTAAAGCACAGTAAGTGCTCAATAAATGCTGACTGTTGGGCTTGTGAGCACGTCCTGCTAATTTCTAAACAGATTCGAGGAGCAGCAGGTCTCCAGATGAGGCCGCATTTCCAGGACTGATCTAACCGGTGCGCCCACACAGCCAGGCTGCACGAGAAACAGCCTTACCTGAACTGCCGGTTGGAGATGGTTCCTGGAAGAGCCAAGCTGCACGGTGCCAGACGGACAGATGGAGTTTATTCAGGAATTCCTCCAGGGAGCCAGGGCTAAAAATTGCTACCAGGGCTCAGGAGAGACGGGCGCAGGCCTGGAGGCCGCTGGCCTGAGGCCAGTGCTTGTCACAGTTACAGCCTGGGCATCTTCTGTTGAGAGAAGCAGTGGGGACAGAGGTGTGGCTCCCACGCGGCAGGGAAACCCCCCATGCAGCTCGGCGTCAGCCAGCACTAGTTAGTGAGGACCCCAGGCAGCATGAGGATGGAGGTGCTCCGTGGGTAACGTCAACAGCTACAGATATGACCACACGCCATTACCCTGCCCACCATTACCCTGAATCAATTTTTTTCATTCCCCTTTATAATTTTTAATATTTTAAGGTTGTTTTCCAGCTCAATTAAAGATAGAACATTGAACTACTTTCTAAAGCACTGTTCTGTGTTTACCCCACTTGCAGCCCTTATACTAAATACCGTCCCCATTCTAGAGATGAGAAAGTAAGAGCGTGAGAAGATAAGTGACTTGCCCATCGCATGGCTTTGAAGCAGTGGGGCCAGAGAAGCCTCCCACGTTTCTCTGCGTCCTTGGCCAAAGCCCCTTTCTCTGAGCTGCACCACCGCCTCTTGCTTGCTGAGACAGGTGGGCGCAGCAAGGAACCCAGGCAGGCTGGGAGGTTTTCTCGGAGACCGCTTTCATGTGTGTGTGTGGCTCTCTGCTCAGGAGGGAGTAAGAGAAGGAGAAGGAAAGAAGACGGGTGGAATGAAGAGGAGGGAAAGGAAACCTAACTTGCTGATTCCCACCCCTCCGAGTAGACCTTGTGATAGATCACTACGAAATTTGGACCATGCTTCATAATTAGAACCATGTCTAGCTTCAGTCAGAGGAGCTAGGCTTTTTCGAATGTGCTGAGCATTGATGTGCGATTTCAGAGCAACTTTTGCCAGCTAGGCATTTTGGGCATTAATTCCCTTTCCCCTTTGCTACTGAGCGTTGCTGCCATTTCTGATCTGATGGCCCTCGGTGACGGAGAGGCAGGAACCTACCAAGGCATTAGGCAATGCCATGCCAGGAGGCTGCTTAAGGCCTGGGGTGTCGTGCCCCGAGGAAGGGGGTTTAAATTGGCAAAAAGAGATATTACATTTACCTTCTGCTACCAGTTGCCTTTCCTGCAATCACACCTTGTTTCCCTAAATCGTCGAACGTGCCAAAGCCCACTATTTCTTTGCTTTTCCTCAAGCCCCACATCTTGTTCTCATGTTGTACCCGGAATTTTTTTTAGGAACCATCTGACTGAGGAAATATTTGTGAGATGCAATGAAAAAGGCAGTCCCTCACTGCTCCTTACCTAACAGATCGTCTGGGGGCCAACCTTGGAAACATCAAATTATAAATTGTAGGACTTTTCATTACTGAAATGTAATAATTAAATTATATAGAAATTTCCTTAACTGTGGGGTTGAAAGGAGCAAAATCACTGGTAATTGGTCTCAACCAGAGTCAATAATGTTTTTCTTTTTATTTACATTTGGTTTTCCTATAAACTGCCTACTGGGTTGTGAGGAAGCAAGAGGCTAGCAGAAAACTGAACCCCCATCCATCAGTATTAATCTCACACTTTACTGTGGCTCTATCCATTTATCTTTCCGACACAAATTAGAAATTCAAGAGTTTTAACAAATGAGCCTGCAAATGTAAACTTATTAGGCCATATATTTTTACTACACACTGTGCAGTGCCCTCCACAAAGCTGTCCCTTCAGAGAGCATTTTCCTATTTTGTGTTATTGATGGCAGCTAACTAATCACATTTTTAATGTTGTCTTTGGGGAGGGCTGTTTGAGTGAATGTGCAAGCTAAACTACCCAGAATAAATCTACCTTATTAAATGCTTGAAATTATGTGTCTTTTACGATAAAGAAACTCCCGAGCATTGTTACATTTGCTAACCTTCTTTCCGCAGGAATCAAAAGACTGGGATTAATTAAAATAATACATCAAAACTGGGGTGGTGTACAGAATGTGTCTGTGTGTGAGAAAAGGCCAAGAAAAATTGGTTAATTGGTCTCTTCATCCCTATTCACTCCCCTCCATCGAAGCAGCTTTAAGTGTTGCTTTCTGAACTGAAACTACAATAATGTGATTGAGGACACTCACTCTGTCTGCCTGCAGACAATGGCTGGTCCCCGTTCCTGTCCCCACCCCTGAGAAAGTTGATCATTTACATACTGCCTTTCTGACTAACAAAGAACTCCAAAAATTTTGGTCCCCAGACCCAGAAGCACTGAAACATAGAGAAAGTATAAATACATTGTGGTCCCAGAACTGCGTGTCTCCTAAACAAAGATGCAGATTTAAGACCTCTGAACAATATCATGTTTCACGAGCATCAAAAGAAAACATCTGGCCGGTCAATACTTCATCCTGTTAGCCCAGGTCCTCCTCTCCTTTAGCTATGGCCGGGGAATTCGGATGGTGGGCCCCCCTCGGTACTCTGTACAATCATTTCATTATTCTGAGTTGGTTTAATTACCGGCAGGTCCTTTATTGCCGAGCTCAAGTGCTAATCTGAGCCCCGAATGCATCTGCTCTTTACCTCTACTCTTTGTGAGTCTGGCACTCTCAGAAGTGAATGCATACATGGCCATAATTCTGGCTTGTCACATAGATTTCAAGGATAACAAATGATGCTTAAGCTTGAAAGACTGGAATGGAGCTCATCTGGGATCCAGGGCTCTCAAAGGCACGCGTGGTGCAGACTTTGGAGTCTGCAGCAGTGTGTCTACTCCGGGACATGAGGAGACACGTTAGAAAGTTGCTGACACGGGGGTGACAGGTGGGGAGATGTTTGCAAAGTGGGAAGTGATAAAGCAAGAACTCAGGGTTTTTTTTTTTTTGCAAATTGTGTCTCAGTGACTTGACTGTCTGCTTGAGATGTGTGGCCTTTGGGAAAATGACATTTGGACACACTCAGCATATGCTCTTCCTAGAAATTAAAAACACAAGCATTTCAAGACTGCATAAGAGAGGGTTTTAGCATTCTCCTGCAATCAAAGTTTTTCCTCCATTACTTAGCTTGGAGGAGAAACATAAACCCAATTAGTACTCAACTAAAGTGTAATGGCTGATAAATTGGCCTATGCTAAGGTTGCCTAGTATTTATTTCTTGACGAACCAGATACACTCATTTTTCTCACTCAGTCACAGGAATCAACGATTTAAGAAAGCACTGGCTCTTTTGAAGTGTATTTCTTCTTTATCCTGGATTAAAGATTTAGCTATTATCTCTAGCAAAGATACCTTGGAAGAAAGGTAAGGGCTGATGAATGAAACAGAAATTCCTGGCTGGCAGAGGTGAAACTGACTAGGAAAACCTTCTACTTTTGAATCTGATGTGAAAAATGAAAGAAGGTGTTTATTTACTCACTCAGCAAATATTTATTGAGCACCTACTTGGAGTAGAGACCTGTTTCAGGGGCTGGAAAGACAAAGTTAGTGCCCTCAAGGAGCTACTGAAGAAGACAGCCACCAGCGCAGGTAAGAGCTGTAATAGAAACATAAACCACACATTTGGAAGCTCAAAGAATCACTAAGGAAATAGTTCTTCCTCTCAAAACTGTATTTGTTACAATGCTGAGAATCTAAATTACGTTTGCTTGCATTGCATTCACATGGGGAAAGAAATTCTATTTTGCTCTCATGTTAATAGAAATAATATTCACATTTTAAATAGTTACATTGTTACCTTCATTGTGAACAAGATGAAATTCCACATTCAGAGAAGAGTTACTAAAAAGTTGGTTTACACAGAATTAAATAAATTATCATTTGAAATAACCCATACTAAGTGGTATTTATTCTTAAAGAGCACGCTGCAATTAATCCTTTATCTAAGCAAAGAACCCTATTTCGATTTGAACAATCCCCATATTTATTTGCGGTATAAGCCTGGATTTTCATATATTAGGTTTGAATCTCAAAAATCTTAGTGATAGGTCCCCAGGCAACACACCACCCTATTATCTCCTTAGGCCTCCACACCCTGCTTGTGCTGAATAGAACAAAAGGCATTAAAAGCACTAATCCCTCTTGCCCTCAGGATAAAGTCCAAACTCTTTAACCTTTCAGGAATCTGGTCTCCGCTTAATCCCCCAGCATCCCAGTGAGTGACCAAAAGCAGTGGGGTCTCTGTCAGTTTAGGTTCCTGAGTGACTACGTGGAACAGAGACACCTCCACCCCTGGCCACTGTTCCCCTCAGTCACGTCGGATAGATAATGTGAGCCCCGATTAAATAAGCCATTTTTAAAAGCCATTTCCTTGTGCTCCTGGGTCCCGGGGTTCTCTGCGGCCGTGCAGCCTTCCCTCGCTCTCAGTCCTCCAACAGCGTGGTGTGACCTAGAACATTTTCCACACTTAAGCACTCTTGTTACTGTCACAATTTTTCACATGCCTAAATACTGTTTTTACTTAATTAAATTTCATTTTATCCACCTGGAATCTTTGAGTTTAAAAACAGAACTATACTATCACTATTGTAAGTAGAAAACCAGTATCCCGTCCAGTGAAGAGAGGATAACTGTAAAAACCATGCCTCTCCAAAGAATGTGTTTATTCATGTGCCCCATTCAATCTCTGATGTGCCACCAGGATAAACCTAACACCCCTTTAGAAACACTAGTCAAGAAAAGAAAGGCACAGGCCTTTTGTAATCCAACAAAATTACATGAGTCCCAGCTCCACTACCTACTGTGTGTCCTCCCTCGGACTGTCACCGAACACAGATCCAGCAGCAGGCCAAACACGTGAGACGGGTCCTGGTGAGAAGGAAAGGGGTTTATTCAAGTGGCGGCCTCCGGAGAAGATTCGGGACTCCACTTTCGCATCTCAGGGCAGGCAGGGGGTTTTGTAAGGAAGGAGAGGGAAAGCAGAACAAAGAGACCAAGGAGGGGGAGCTGAAAAGTTCTCCACGTGCAGACCAGCACAAGGCGTTCCCATAAGGACCTTGAAACCGGTCAAGCGAGGACCTGGTGCGCGTCAACTTTTTTCACGTCTTCCTCATTTTACAGTGTAAGGTCAGCGAATCTTCCAGAACTGGGATGAGTGAAGGTCCAAGTCTGTGTATCTTTTGAAGTTATGTCCTAGAAGTTATGTCCTAGAATTCTCACACAAGCGTGCTGTTTATCTACAGGCTACATACTAGTCAGAGTCAGTATTTCCGGAAACAATGTCAAAAGGATGGTGGGTGGCTTACGATTCCTCACTGTCACAAGGTAATTTACCTGACCTCTCTGAGCCTCATACTTTATAAGGTAGATAACTACTACATAAGACTAAAGATTAAATAAGAAATTAACAGGAAATTCCTGACCCACATTTTTAGTTCTCAATTCAATGGTTTTTAGTACACCGACATATTTTTCATGCTTGGAAACATTAGGTGTGGCTATTGTGATTATTTCGATGTCCCATAATGCCTACACTGTGAATTCCTTAAGGTGCTGTGTATTCATCTCTGAACCCTCACAATACCTGCTACTGTTCTTTGCTCTTCAGAACTGGCAAATAAATCAAGAGACCTGCATAACCAAAGATTTTTCAACTTATCTGTGGCATTTGTCTTCCATCCCTTTATGGGTAGAATCAACTGATGGGTTAAATTACTTCTCGAGGTGTGACTGTAAATCACTTTGGCCAGGCTTTGCCGGATTCTGACCATAGGCTAATTGGGGATTCTTATCTTTAAAACTATTGTTCTGCAAAAACAATCTGCATGTTGTCTTTTAGAAGATTTATTAATCAGTCGCAGAAAGGATTCGAAGTGTGAAAGTTGGAGGCATATGATGATAATAAGAGAAAAACCTGGGTTTCATAAATCAAAAGCCACAGGATCCAGGACGTTGAGACACTCAGAGTGTCAATTACAGCTCAGCTTTCCTGGACACGTCGGGAAGACATCTTGTGGTGGTTAGACATACAGAATCTAAAACTAGAGATATATGGTGTCCTGTTCATAATGCCCTCATTAATAGCAGTCTCCCCTTAGAATTGTCAGAAGGGCCAACTGAGAGAATGCACAGTACGCCCTGACACAGAGCAAGTGCTTATTAAACGTTAGCTGTTGTTGCTACCCTTTGTACACTTGATTATTGTGATCATAAAACTTTACTGTCTGAGTATCAGGATTCAGAGTTGGAATCACTGTAAATGTTTCAGGTAATTGAAGAAAGCCTTCAGGCATCCTGTAACTGCTCTTCTTAATATTTTAATTTTTCAATTCAGTTGTTTCATTAACCAGGATTAACTAGATTATGTTGTGATTTAAAAAAAAAAAGTCCAACAAAAGTTTTTTCTCTCACTCTCCTCAACGGCAGACAATACTCCCGGACAGCTCATCCTCAGGACTGGAGTCTCAGGGTGTCTCCATGTTGATCTGAATGTCTTCAATCACAGTGGGAGGGGCAAGCACGCTGGAGACGCAGTCATTCTGCCATTCTGACTTCCCCTCCATGCTTTGGCCAAAAAAAATTGCCTAGAATACCCATCGTCAGGGCAGCAGGTGGAGAAAGACCCACCTGCCTGCTGGAAAATGAAGGAAAACCAGACACGGAAGAGTGGTAATGCATGCCAGGGTTGTGAATGGTCATAATCATCACTCATCCAGGGACTGGGGGCTGACCACTATAAATTCCCCAAGCTCTTGACAAAGAGCTGTTATTACATTACAAATCCAATCCAACACTTATCAAAATTCCGGAGCAGACAGTAAAGGTCATGAAGGAAGAATCCTACTGAAACATTTTTAATTCACCCACATTTTCAGGGATTTATGATAGCTTTTTTTCCCCACTCAAAACTCTGATCTTATTTCATGCTAGAAGAAAAGGAGTTGCCTTTCTTTACTTTCCCCTGAGCAGGGGGAAAAAAAAAGGAACCTAATTCTCAGATCCAATCCAAGGTGGGATTTGGACTTTCATCAATATGATCATGTATGTTACTTGATTTAGGCAAGGAAACAATGTACAGAAAATCACTTCCCCATGGGACAGAGGCCACTGGGAGAGACAGACTCCTTCCAATTTCCCTTTTTTTTGTAAAATAAAAATTTTTGTAATTCTGTATTTGCTGTACTACTTTATCTCCCTAGTTTACTTTTTCCTCTCGCTGTCAAACCATTGATTCAAATTATATCCCAAATCCTGTTCATTAGTTTCCATTTCCTCCTATTAATTTCCATACATGATCACCAAATCGGCACCCACAGTCTCCATCACACCAGCTACACACTCGCTGCATCATTTGCACGCTCCTACTTCACAAACCTAGAAACACACGCAGAATGCCCCCCCAAAGCCAATAATCACTGTTGCATTATTTTAGTCAATATTCTGCCCAAGTTTGAGATGTGAATGACTTCTGATATCTTCACTTTCTTGACCCCTAATTTTATATGGTTTAAAGGCTTATTCCTTCTTTTCATGAAGTCATTCTTTTCCATACTCCTCCCTTTCCACTCTCCACCACATTATACTTAGTACCTCACACCTGGACTATTTAAATCATTTTCTAACTCGTCCCCCTTTCTCCACGCTTTTTTGTCTCCCAATTTAAGCATGCAGCCCACTCAATCATCCCCAAACACGACCTCTCTTGCGTTAACCTCTAGAGGGAGGGGAACAGGGCCCTTCTATAACTCGTCCCTGCATACACTACTAAATGCCAACTCCTCCCCCTGACTGGAAATTTTGTCTTAAGCATAAATGTTCTACCAAATAAAATCAAAAGCACTCCCTAATCTTAGGAAAGTTCTTCTACTCCCTTTCTCTGCCTTGCCTCATTCATCTCTTCCACCCAGCATTTGGCTTCCTGTCTTCAAATCCCACTTGTCACTTACAACTGGAAAGAAATGCCTTGACAAACTCTTTTGAACCATGGTTGGCTCTGCAAATGTGACGTAACTGTGTGAAAATAACCAGAAAGCAGCATTCCACAGAATGCCACTCAGATGTAGTTTGTTTGGTCGACATGGCGGTGTCGTTGCTATTGTTTAAACTAAGTGTTAATACCTTTGAGGACCCCATACACTCCTCAGTCACCTAACTGCTTGAGTCTGAAGACCTTGGTCTATGCATGTCATGCTGGTGGCGTCATTTATTTCATGATCTTTTTGTGTTATTAAAAACAATAATAATAATACACATAAGTTGTGTGTTCTTTTTCACCTAACTTGTATGTTTTCTAAGGTCAGGAAGATTTTTTTTCTACAGTTAAACATTCAAATAGGGTAAGATGAATGAAAAGCCCTTCGTAAACATAACTAGTCCCAAAGTTGTTGAGTGCTAAGTCCTGCCAGCGCGAGGAGGGTCAGTTAGAGTCATCAGGAACCAAAGTGGTTGGAGGCAGTGGGGAGCAAAACTTTTATGTTCCTATTAATTCATGGATTCCTTCAGCATTTTGTCCCCATTTAAATTAATATTTAAGAAAAAGCATCCAGATGTAAAAGCATCCATCTTTTCTCTTCCCTTTTTGCAGCCACCAGTGAAATAGCAGTGGTCTAAGTTCAAGCCCTGTGTGACCTCTGACAGGAGCTAGAACCATAAAGGGCATTTCAATGCCCCTTCCCCCATTCGCGGGAAGGTTATGTCTTCTCCCCTTTCTAAAGAGCGGAGACAGAAGCACCGGGTTCCATCCACGCCCATCTGAAAGGATGATGAAGCTCAGGCCGTGCAAGGACACTACAAAGGGCAGCAAACTGGCAAAGAGGTCAGGTTCACAGGAAGAAATATGCCATCTACACTGAACAAGGGCAGCGGGAGGAGGTAATGGGACAACGGTCTGTGTGGGCATTCCCCCCCACAAGGTGCTTATCTCTGAAGCTGGACAAAGACCCCAAAAGATCCTTGAACATTAAAGCCAAATCACACCAAGTAGAAAGGAAAAGAGCAAATACAAGAAAGAAGCAATTGAGAAGGTGCAGGAATAATCTTATATACAATTGTCACTGAAGACTTAAGAAAAGAAAATCGCCCATTTGAGAGCTCTTCAAATTCCAAATAAGAGAAGTAGTTCCTGAAGCAGGTAGGTCCAATATGGAGAGATGAGCAAAGATAACTTCAGAGAGAAAGAATATCAAAATTCAGTAGAGAAGAAAAAAGAATCTCAGTGTTTTCAATAATTTGGAAATAAACTAGGAAGAATATTTGCAGGAAATATTTTGACAAAATAGCAAGAGCTAGAATACAGTAGTGGCTGAATTATTGACTACATTATTAATGCTTCATCCCGACCCCACACACCCCCATCCTCCCGCCTGGACCCCCACCACAGCTCTGCTGGGGACCGCCAGCTCTTACATGACAGTAAGCACACGAGGTTGGTGCTGTTTGTTCTCACCCCAACAGGGAGTTGACGCCCACAGGTTTTACATGAGGTTGCCCAGCGTGGTAACCAAAAGCATCAGGGACGCAACCAGGGTCTGTCCCACTCAAAGCCGACGTTCGTGGGACCCGGCTGCACATTCATGGGGACCGTCTCCTAGNTGCTTCATCCCGACCCCACACACCCCCATCCTCCCGCCTGGACCCCCACCACAGCTCTGCTGGGGACCGCCAGCTCTTACATGACAGTAAGCACACGAGGTTGGTGCTGTTTGTTCTCACCCCAACAGGGAGTTGACGCCCACAGGTTTTACATGAGGTTGCCCAGCGTGGTAACCAAAAGCATCAGGGACGCAACCAGGGTCTGTCCGACTCAAAGCCGACGTTCGTGGGACCGGGCTGCACATTCATGAGGACCGTCTCCTAGAGACTAAAAGGAAAACAGTAAGCTAGGTAATGACAACTGGCTCAATAGTTCATTTTTAACTGCTATAAACTTGTAACTTTGTTCGCCCCCCCCCCAAAAGAAGAAGCCACAGAAGAATAATTTTAACCATGCCAAAAGATAAACAATTGTTAAGAAGAACTCTTCTGATTGAAATGAAACAGGAGCGTCAGGCATAAAGCTGGCCGTGGCCGTGGCCGTGGCCGTAGTTCGGAGAGGTCTCCGCCTGGCATGGGACTGCGTGGCGATGAACACACAAAGACCAGCAAGACCAACGCTGGTGAGGACAGAGATTGCAGCTGACCTTGTAAAGTGGTTCAGACTTTGTGGATGATGGTTTTGCTATACAGTTCAATATCCATAAAATGTTTATGCCATACAAAACAGAAACCTCACCTCCGGGAACTTAACACAGTGAAATAATCCAAAGGTAGGGGTAGGAGGGAGAGGATCCTGAATGAACAGAAATACAGACAACTGTGTTTATAAATTAAAAAACCTGCCCTGGCTGGTGTAGCTCAGTGGATTGAGCTCGGGCTGTGAACCAGAGGGTCACTGGTTCGATTCCCAGTCGGGGCACGTGCCTGGTTTGCAGGCCAGGTCCCCAGTGAGGGCCCTGTGAGAGGCAACCACACACTGATGTTTCTCTCCCCTCTCTCTAAATAAATAAATAAAATCTTTTTTAAAAAACCTACTAGTAATAATAGAAATGCCCGATTGTTGGAAAAATATGGGGTGAAGTATGGAATATCATATAAACACATTAAAATGTGAAGTGATTGTTTAGGGACCTTAGAAAAGTATTAAAATCAGTCAAAGGCAAAGAGGTAAAGCCTTAATCTTGTATACATAATACTAGCTACGATTTTTTAGCACTTCCTGTGTGCTAAATTCTTTTTTTAAGATTTTATTTTTAGAGAGAGGGGAAGAGAGAGAGAAAGAGAAACATCAGGGTGAGACAGAAACATGGTTTGGTTGCCTCTCCAACTGCGGACCTGACCTGCAACACAGGCATGTTCCTTGACTGGGAATTGAACCAGCAACCTTTCAGTTCACAGGCAGGTGCCCAACCCACTGAGCCATAACAGCCAGGGCAATGCCTGTTAAATTCTGATCTAAAAGCATCACATATAGTAACTCATTTACTCTAATAACTACCCTATGAGAAAAGTGTTACCATCACCTCCATTATGTAGAGGAGAAATCCAAAGTTACGAGCTACACCCAAGTTCACGCCACCACTGAGAGCATGAGACAGGATTCCANATGTTCCTTGACTGGGAATTGAACCAGCAACCTTTCAGTTCACAGGCAGGTGCCCAACCCACTGAGCCATAACAGCCAGGGCAATGCCTGTTAAATTCTGATCTAAAAGCATCACATATAGTAACTCATTTACTCTAATAACTACCCTATGAGAAAAGTGTTACCATCACCTCCATTATGTAGAGGAGAAATCCAAAGTTACAAGCTACACCCAAGTTCACGCCACCACTGAGAGCGTGAGATTCCAACCACTTAGGTTGGATTCTAACCACAGGATTCCAACCACTTAGTCTGGCTCTAAAGCCCAAACTATTAACCAGTGTTAATGGCAGCTCCATAATTATAAAAGCCATAATTAAGCCAATGTAAAAATGAAATAGTCTATGTGGATAAAGAATAAAGAATATTACTGAAGAAGAATTAGCACCCCTTGGAAGTGGAATGAAAGACATTATTAATTTATTTTGTTCCTACTCCACATAGGGCCTACGATTGTTGTAGTAAGAGGTTTCTCTGATAAGGTTTCATTCAATCCTTCCTGGGGTGTTAAATTAATTTTTATGGTTCTTTTCAGATCCTCAGTTTAAAGATATTAAAATATCTCATGATTGATATTGCTCATATGTAACTAGCCATGTCTACTTGAAATTTATACATATAGGCTCATAAAGACTTTCATCCACAAAATAAAAAATTGTTATGACAAAAATAGTAAAATATAAACAAAATATAATAGGAATAAAATTATCCCCTTATCTGTTAAAAGACAAGGGCAACTCTTAAATGTATTGTTTTTACAGCAGTGAACACTTCATATCCTAATGTAACTTCTTTGAACTAAAATGGGATTAAACATTGTAAAAAAATTAGTGCACACCCAATTTTCCAAATTATACTTAATCCCTCAGTGGTTTGATGGGTTGTGGCAAAGAGAAAGAGATCTTTTTTTAGGATATTACTATCTAAAATTACATACTCAACCATTCCTTCAATTAATCCATATCATATGTTCTTCTGAAAATAAACACCAAGAGAATACCTCAATAAGTGGTGTTTCATCCAACTTTCGGAAACCACAAACTGTTGATGTAATGTCCCATTTCATTTCAACACTATTTCCAGAATATAACCCTCAAAGTCCCCAAGGTAAGTTAAGCTGTATTCAACCTTAAAAAGTTGAATTCAACTTTAGTTAATGTCTTCTTCCTTGTTGCTCGACTATTACATACCCAGAATATTCGGGGACAAATTAACGCAGTAAAGCAACCAGAGGTATCGTTATAAATAAAAGAAGCATTTTCATGTGTGACTCCTGAAAAACAAGTGTTTTTGACTTTATACACATACCATATGCATTGTTTTAATGGGCATTGCTCAATTAATTACCAAGCTACTGCCTGTAAAAAGGAAATAGTCAAAGCCACTTTATGACAAATACCGAACCAGGCTGTACATAGTACACAAATGATCAAAACTCCATCTCATGGCCCATGTAAACAGAGCCTCTGAGAGTGAATGTTGTAAGCAAAGGAGTTTTATCCAGTGTTTCTAACACTGCTTCAAATGGGTTCATTCGAAACCTTGATTAAAAATGTACACTGGTATGTCAGGTAAAGTACTGGGAAATAGAAATGTGCTTTTTAAGACCCATTATACCATTTTTATCATTTGAGGAACAGAAAGTAGGAAGCAAAACAACACATAGATTTTAAAATGACAGATAAAGCTTGCAACTACTACCGTCCTTAATTTTCTCCTATAAAAAAGGTGACATAAAAAAAAAAAACAACTAAATTTACCAAACGGAAGGGCACCCAGCAGCATACACCAGCATTGTAAAAATCAATTTAAGAAGTGCAACTGCAGTTGTCTTTCCTGGGTTTTTAATTATGTGTTTGTTTGCCATGGTGGCCTAATTTAGTCAAGAAGATGAGCCCCCATTAAAAGCTGGTAGGAGAGGTAAGTAATCCCCAGGGTGGGCTGCTTGAGCTCCAGAGTGTAAAAGCTACACACACAGAGGCAGAAGCCAAGGCACGTTTGAGAAGGGGGTCCACATGACAAACAGTGAAAGGCGAGCAAATCAAATTTTTCACAATTAGTTGAACAACAACTGTGACAGGTTTAGCGCTTAGCATTTTCATTTGTGTGCTCAAATTTGGTTATCTGTCCTCTTTTATGCAAATGCGATGTGACAGGAGAAGCTGGGAGCACCGGAGCAGGCCAATCACTCACAACAGGGGCCAGGGCTGCTGGGCCGAGAGGCCGGGATTAAATGGACTGAATGCTGATGGGTAAATGACAGGAGCGGCGCTGAAAGCCTCATGAACTGATTTAAAACTTCTGAGGGAGGGTGCCAAGAATGTAATTATGCTTTATGCCCCAGCCTCAACTGTCAAAAGTAAAAAGATAACAGAGGAATATAAATTGTACCAAATGAATATTATCGGCATTCATAATTTAACTAAACCCAACATGTTTATCCTACATTGAAAAATAGATAAGATTGGAAAGCCGTGTTCTTACACCACAGGCCTTGGGACTGAAGCAAAGTTTAAGAATTTGTAAATGAAGTGCAATGGCTAGAAATCCAAGACATCGCAGCTTTCTCTTTAAAGGGGCTTCCATTTCCCTCCAGGAAAAGGCCATCTCTGCGGAGCTGACACAGCACGTTCGCCTTCAAATATCCGTCTGCCAAGAGATTCAGGTTCGGGGTGGCCTCTCCTACGCACTGGAGCACAGTTACAGCCCCCAGGAGACTCAGGGGCCATTTCCAGGAGTTTGTAGGGTGTCTGCACTCTGTCCCAACCTGCGCAACGGGCTGTGCGTCTACCAGCCAAAAGGGCTGAAGAACACTGGGGCTCCTTATCTAACTTGCTTCACCTAGGTCTTAGAACTTGACTGTCACTGCAAGTTCTTAGCCAAATGTTTTATAACACTAAATTTCTCAGAGGGTAGAGGCCTGTCTGAAAACAAGGATATGAACAGACTATTGTCCTCAGTTCCTTTCAACGTTTGTCTTTCGATTTTTCTATTATCACTGTACACACACACCCGTGCACATCTTTCTGGGAAGACATCAGTGATTTTAGACAAAAAGAGGAAAATGTCCCACACATGTACTTTATGGATAATTACATACACATAAAAGGAGAATGTAATCTTAACATCTTTTTGTAAAAAAGGAGGATACCAAGCAATAACATACAGTATGAAGCAAAGACGGTAACAAACGCAGACCATGTTTGAGTGAGCCAGAGAATACTCATAGGCACAAAAGCACAGAAATGTTCAAGTGTGATTTATCCCAGTCAGTTGATGCTATCTATGAACTAATCAAAGTTTTTGTTCTTTCTAATAAACTTTGACATAATTTGGTACCTAGTCCATCTCTTAAAATTCATAACAAGATTAACTATTGTAGACCGTGTCATAAAATTCAGAAAATAGTAATTGGTACATATATGCATTTTAAGTGAAAACATCAGTTCCCGGGCAAAAGACTCTACCTTAATATGCTAATAACAAACCCATCTTCATAAGACTATAATATTACAAATAAAATGTTACTAAACAAACCCCTCTCTAAATTTTTATAGAGCTAAAATACATGTGCAGAGAAGTACACAAGTGCATTTATCAAAGACAGTTTGCAAAGTAACCACCATCCAGATGAAGAAATGGAGGCTTCCCAACACCTTAGAATTCCCTGATACGCCCCTTCTCAGTCAATAACCCCTCAAATGTAACCACTTTGGGGAATTCCTTAAGCACAGCTTAATTTTGCCCGTTTGTGAGATTCATACAAATGAAATCACACAGAATCTACTCTTTGTGGTCTGACTTCTTTTGGGGGATGTGGGAGTGTACGGCTTCTTACCTGAATACTTGGTCTGTGACATTTACTTGTACTATGTAACAGAAGTTCATGCTTTTCCATTGTACTTTCCACTGTATGTATAGAATATTCTACCATTGACGAAAACCTGGTTTGCTGCTATAAACATTCTCATACATGAACTCCAGTGTATTTGTTTCCATTTGCATGTGGGTCACTGGATGCACACATGTGCCAATACGAATTATACAGCTTTAGTAGATTCTGCCTAATAGTTTTCTAAAGTGGAACAAAGTACTTTTTATGTATGAAAGAAGTCTCAATATGCCCTGTGAAATTTTGTTTTAGGGTTACAAAAAAGAGGGAGGAGGAAGAAAGGAAACAGAGAGAGAGAGCAAAGAAAGAAAGAAAGAGAGAGGGAAGGAGGGAGGGAAGGGGAGGGAGAAAGGGAGAAAAGAAAGAATGTAACAAAAATTAAATCAATACACCACACGTACAATTCTCAGCCAGGAAATAATATGCCCGAGTGAACCCTAAATGTGGAGCTTCCCAGCCCTGTCAACGTCCTATATGCCTGACTGTACAAAGAAAGGTGTGGCGGTCATGGTGGCCAACTCCGATTCTACCTGCTTAAGGAGTTCATTAAACGTACTAGAGAACCATCAGTTCATGAGTAGCTTCTCCCCAAAAGTGCTCTGGGCTAAAGCTAGATACAACTGTCCACAAATCCCAGTCCTATGTGGCAGACACAGGGCCGATTCTGTATTACTCAGAACTTTGTTGGCAGCGTGGAGAACAGCACCAGGTGTTAGACCGGTGGAGTCAGACCAGATCTTGACCAGCAACCTCAGTACTTGAGTTCTGGCTAGGACATAATTCAGAGCCAAGACTCAAACTATAGGAGAAAACGTATTTAGAAAGTCACGGAGGTAGAAGTGAGCTGTAGAATAAATGGGCTCAGGAAAGAAGCTACAGAGTCCAAAGAAGGGCCCTCAGAGCTTAGGAGAAAGAGAAGCAAATGAGCCTGAGGCGGGAAGAAGAAGGGGAGGAGAAGTGCAAGTTGGGTCCTCTGTTCTCTGTTCTAAGGGCTTTTCAGGGCAGGGGTTTTGGGGGAGGTCCCAGGGGAAGAGCTCAATAGAATATTCATCAGGTTTCCAGGTGTGTCCTTTCAGGGATGTGGTCTCCACTGATTGGCTGGCCCCAGGGCATGGGTTCATTAGATGACTCAGCTGGTCCTGAGGTCAGTGGGGGCTTCACTTGTCTGATTTTGCTGCTTTTCTGGGCCTGGAGCTGAAACACACCTGAGGCCTGGGTGTATCTGATGCAGGTCCCAACCTCCTTGCCCTGGGGGCTTAATGCTTATGGGCTATTTTCCGGCCCTTTTTTTGTTCCTTCTCTAAAGGGTCTAACCCACAAGACTAGCAACAGGCCAGGGGAGGAGGGGTCGGGGGAGGGACCAAACCACAAGACCAGCATTGTGCTAGGGGAGGAAAGGTCACCCTGAGGGTGAGTCCTCCTTCTCCCAGTCTTGGCCAGCCGCCAGGGCTTTCTGCCCTGATGACCTTCTGCACCTGGGCCACCGTCCTTGCTCCGTTCACGTCCATCCCACAACCCAAGCACAACATGAACCATGTTTTTATTTATCTAACACATCTGATTTTTATCTTTTTAGAACAACAAAGGCCTGTTGTAACTTTAGTCTTCATAAATGTGCTTTTTCCGTAGGTAAATGGAGAGACCTCACTACTCAGCCTCATAGTCTCACACAGCTGAGGGCCTGCACAGGTATCCCACCAATAAGGCCCAGCTGTGGCCAAAATATGGCTTCATGCCGCTTAAGAAGGAAGTCCATTTGCTAACTCCTTCCACCGGGCATGCCGACAGAACTCAAATCTCAGCAACCAAACGATCCGAACTACACTGAAGTCTATGTCACAGAAACAGATTTTAACAGCTCACAGACAGGAGGAGTTGAGATCTGGATCTCTTCCCTCCAAGAAGATTCCTAGTCTGAGAAGTTCCCCACTTTTCCCCAGAAACCGTCAGGGTCTACAAGAGTATTTTTTCCTACTTTTGGGGGAGGGAAGTGAGTGGGGGGCACATATTAAAAACAAAGTCTTCACCTGCTAGTACTCAGTCAGCTTCATCCTCCCTGGGTGGGCTCCACATAAGATTTCTTCTGACAACTTGTTCACCTGACCACCCCCAGCCCCTCCCTCACCCGAACCCCCATAGACACCCCCGCATTTGCTGTGCCTTAGCTTTTGGCTGCATTAATGGCCGGGGGTCATAATTTCACCCTAAGGCAAGGATGGGTCTTCTACGACCTCTATGTCTTCATTCTCATTGTTATTTTTCCCCACGGGTTCCAGGTTTTTACATCCATTTCACCTTCGTGACTATTCCCCATATCCTGTGCCTGAAATTTGTTTCCTCCCAATTTTATAAGCAGCAAGATAAGGTTTATTATTTTGGTATCTTATTCCTCAACTTCCTTGGCAGGTCAGTAGCCCAAAGGAAGGTACATAAGCACAAACCCTTTCCCATCTGAAGTTCCCCTGCTCCTTTCTCAACTCTCACCTCATCTTTCACCTTTAAAGAGGTGTCAGTGTCCAACCGAACTACCCACGAATTAAGTGGCCATGTAGTGACCATTCACACTCTTCTTACCTCAGCGGACAAGAGAACACTCAGCAAAAGAAGCTCCAGCCCCGCTGGGGTTAGGAAAATTTCCTGGGGCCTGAAGACCAAAAAAAGAGGCTGATAACTTCAGAATTACATCAAGAGTTGATTGAAGGAACATACAGACTTCGGAGGCAAGAGGACAGTAAATCTCTCCAGTGAGAAGAGACAGGGTGTTATATGTACGTAGCCACGCAGCCTGTGCTCACAGGAGCAGCTTATAGCCACGTGGCACGTGCTTGTTAAGAGCTGTATAACACAAGGCAGTAAACAACCTAAAGGGCTTTTAGGTGCAAATACATCCCTTTCAGGGGATATAGGGACCCTTCCTATGGTGAACTGGTAGTCAGGTTGCTTGGAAGGGTGGTGTTGGTCACACTAAATACCAGGAATCACTTCATATAACAAACACCTGAACTATCTTTCACCACCAGACAGATTTTTGTTCATCCTTCAACACTCAGCTTAGATGCAATTTCTGTGAAATCTGCAGCGACTCTTTGAGACATAAGTCATTTCATTTTTTTAAGACTCACAAGACCATTATAGCATTTCATGTTTTGTATTGGAATTACCTGCTAGAATGTCTGCCCTCCCCTGCCAGGCCAAGACGTCCACGAGAGCAAAGACTAGGTCTGTGTGTCTTTGTATGCTCTATTTTGTTTCAACTCAGCAAATATTCAACACCCAGAGTCGTCTCAATTTCAAAGCTGGTACTAAGTAAATGTTTCATGAAAAGATGAAAGACAGAGAAGAGATAAATTGACATCATTTTAAAATTCCTTCAAAAAAGTTCAGGTAGAACCCTGGCCAGGTAGCTCACTCACTTGGAGTATCATCCCAATACACAAGGTCACAGGTTAGATTCGTGGTCAGAGCATAGACAAGAATCAACCAATGAATGCATAAATAAGTGGAGCACCAAATTGATGTTTCTCTCTCTCAATACTTTCTCTCTCTAAATACCAA
This sequence comes from Sturnira hondurensis, assembly GCF_014824575.4. Lineage (NCBI taxonomy): Eukaryota > Metazoa > Chordata > Mammalia > Chiroptera > Phyllostomidae > Sturnira > Sturnira hondurensis. The sequence goes on from NW_028083443.1 coordinate 3,665,745, forward strand.
TAATAATTTTTCTTAATTTTCAAATAAAAAATGTTCAAGCAGAAATTTCTTTTTCTCACTCTTATATCCGAAAGAAAAAATAAAAGGGGTTTTCCAAAAGTTGTACTTAAATCAGCAAGCCTCAGGTTTGTTTTTCCAGTTCATTTTCTGTTTATACACTTAAATTTAAATGATAAATAACATGAATTACATGGCATAGCACCAGTGACCTTGGAGGTGATCTAGTCTAGGGAGACAGCTAATATATGGCACTGTTGGGGCCTCTCTTCACCTCCTGCACCCATAGCAGACAGTACTAATCGATCATAGCACTCCTTCTCATTAAGCCCAGACTCAGCCTTAGAATTCTCAGCTCAGCACTTAGCAGGCTGCTTTCTGGAGTCAGTGGTCATGATGAATCCTGCTTGCCACTCCTGGTCTAGTTCATTTTGTCTTATTACGGGTCAACAAAGTGAGGTCTAGAGCAGCCAAATAGCTTTGCCTAGGTCACGGAGCTAATTAGTACTAGAACCTGAACTGGAGCCCTGGTGCCCTAAGGCTCTGTCTACTAAAGTATGCTTAATATTTCCATAGCTAGTTAATAGAAACAAACATATCACAGAACATGTTAGTTTTGGTCATTCTCTGTGTGTTATATATTATCCATAACAGTTTAGAACCTTCACGTTCTATTTCTCAACCAATGGTGTCAGCAGACCAATGAGTGTATCATAAAGACCTCATTGGTGTGTCATAACAAGCCAAACTTCCCTTAAAGTCACAGTGGCATAATTTTTCAAAAACTGCCACTTAGTCCAGAATTCTGGGGCAAAGCATACCATTTTTTGACCATTACACCATGGAACCCCATGACATACCATTTTTTAAATCAAAAGTGAGGTGCCTTTAAAAGTTTGCAATGAAAAGTATCAAAACACACACAAAAAATGCAATACAAAATAACACAGATCAGATTAACTGTTTGGATCTTATAGCTAGCTTCTTAACATATAAAAAATGCATTTGAGAAAAATAGCTGTGGAAATTAGAATATAAACAAGACTGGTCATTTATATTAAATTTTCGATAGGTTGTTCAGTTAGTAATTTTTATTAACTTTTTATGTATATTCATACATATTCATTCATACATACTTCTTCTGTCCAGGCACAAGTAGATGCTAGGGAAGATCTCAGAATTGTCTCAATAGTATTTTTTTAAATTTTATTTATTTATTTTTAGAGAGAGGGGAAGGGAGGGAGAAAGATGAAGAGAAACATCAATGTGTGAGAGACACATCAATCGGTTGCCTCTCACACACCCCCAACTGGGGACCTGCCCCCAACCCAGGCACGTGCCCTGACTGGGAATCGAACTGGCGTCCTTTTGGTTCGCAGTGTGTTAATCAATCCACTGAGTCACACCAATCGGGGCTATTTTTAATTTTTTTAATAGAATTTTTTAAGTGCTCAAATGCTGTAGGTGTCTATCTTAATTACACAGAAATGCTTATGTGTAAAAAAAAAAAAGAAGGCATGTAAAAGAAAACAAGAACTATATTAAGAAGTGCAAGACTGTTTTCTTTTCCAGCACATAAACTTCGAATTCTCCGAAAGGGTAGGCTTGTTCCATCCCAGTGGGCCAGCAGAGGCGTAAGAAAGAAACAGAGAAAGTTGAAATAAATTAAAATCTCAGATTTCTCAGCCTCTTTTTCTTTGAGGAGCAAACTGAAAAATACTCTCAAAGAAGCAACACCCAAGATACCTCATTATCAGAAACAGAAAGGCAAATGAGAAAGGGACGAAAGAAAAAGCAAGCCTGCAGCCTGAGAATAGACAAGAGAAGGCCAACGAATTTCCTGGACATGGAATCCCACAAAGGTTAGCCATTCGAGAATAAGAAATGAAATAAACTATTAGCGAATAACAATGATAAGCCTGATTTTTGTTGACCAAGAAAAGGTAGTTGTAGCTGACCTCTGGCTGTTATCCAAGCAACATGTGTCCGCTTACTTCGACATGTGACTTACAAGCGGAGCAGATTCACGATGGTGGTCCTGTGGACATGCCTCTTTGGAGACCCGGGGCATCAAAGCAAGGCACTAACAGTCCTCATCTTCCCACAGTCCTGGGAGAAATGGCAACGGCTGCTGCCTCTCAGGCCCAACCCAACGCTTCTGTACTTGGCTCTGTTGTGCAAACTACATTTCCCAGACTCGGGGCCAGTGGGAGGCACTGTGGGGACGTTATGGGGGTGGGGGGCGGTGAAAAGATGTCCTACACACAGCTCTTGTGTGCATACTTCCTTCCAACATCTTTTATCACTTTCAAAATCAGCTGTGCAGTCCCCTCAGAAGTCCGAGCAGCCCCCGTGTGTTGGTCCCTTTTCCCTGACAACTATCTGTCCCCTTCTATTCTTTGCTCTTGAGAGAGCAACAACCACTTTCATCTCTTTTAAGCTGTGTTAACTAACACTTCATTATCCATTTTCCTAAAATGTTATGTGAGTTTGTCACTGGCAGACAAGAAGGGGGCACAACTACATGCTTTGCTACCTGCCTGTAAATGAATAAAATGTGCACAGGGACCAATCACAATAAACTTTGAAAAGAAGCAAAGTGATTGGCCACTGATCACGATGTGCATCTCTTATTTACACAGTGATTTTCGGACTTAAGAGCTAGCGTGAACTTTGCACTGGAAACAATTAATCATAGGTAAGACACCATGGTAACTGATTGTGATTCATGGTGTTCGGGGAGTGGGTGATAATTCATGCATATAGGAATGGTGTAAAAGCAAAGACTGCCTATAGTTATTTGTATTATTATGGGTACCTTCTTCATCTGTCCTTGCAAATACTGAGGTTCACCGTCTTCAGCCTTCCCTCTTTCCATGCTCATGTCCTTACTCTGCCATCTCACTCATATATATCAATGACCTAAGTCTGCATCCCAGACTTCTCTCCTGCCTACAGGACATTTCGATGTTGATATCCCACAAGGCCCTAAGGCTCAATGTGTCAGACGTGAATTTAACTTCCTCTCTTACCCTATAACTCTGCTCCCAACCCCACATGTCCCATCTCGGAGTATGACACGACCATCAGCTGTGTTGCTCAGTCCACAAGTCTGGGGTTCCTTTGCCCTTCTGTCCCCGACCCCAACACATCCTCCTCACCACTGCAAAATGATTTATAATCAAAGATGACATATAAACACTCCACACTCCGCTCGCCTCATCTCTGTCTTCCTTCCATTCCATCTCCTTTTAACTTCCAAACTTTCACACCTTTCAGTGCCCCCCCCCAACACCTCAGGATGAAGTTCAAAGTTCTTACAATGTTCTGAACCTTGTTTCTTTCCAGACTGTCTGTCTAGCTTCTATCTTTCTTAAAACTCTTTTCCCCCCAAACACCACTTTTATTTGAAAGGAACCCAGCCAAACAAAATCACACACATGCAGTTTCTTTTTTGCATGGCCTTGCCTGTATGTGTGGGTGTCTGTGTGTATCTCCTGCATTTCTGACCCAATTGACATTGTAGTTTTTATTTTGTGTTAAGTTTTAAATTATTTTTCTGTAACTCATTCACCCTCCTGTCCTGAGGTAGAGTGAATTTTCCAGCGGACCTCAGTGTAGCAGAAACGCTCAGAGGTGCCACTGTGTCTTTCGGTGATTGGGGAGAGGGCAGCATTGGAGCAGGTTGGCCAAGCCAATAAAACTCGGCTGGGGAACAGGAAACTGGAGAGCAGCTGCCTCGGGTCACCCTGTTCTGGAGCCCCTGGGGCCCAGCCATGCTCTCCTGGGAAACCCAGCCATGGTTTGGCTTCCTCCCCAACTTCTTCCTGGGCTTGAGATGCTGGACCTTTCTTGATCCCTGTTGCAGCCTCCCTCGGCCCACCTAGAGCACAGCATTCCGTGTGTAGGAGAGAGCCATTGCTCTGAGCTCTCTCCATCTTGCCCTGGCCGCTGCTGTGCCGGTTTAGGCTTATGACATAAATAGCATCACACTTAGAAAGATGTGTTCTCTTAAAACTTTACGTTCTGATTGCTTTGTGCTCCTTGCCATTTCTGAGTACTTCATTAATTGATATTTCTAGGGAAGCCTTTTCCCCCTCCTAAATTAGAGATCAGGGAAGAAAGTACATAGAGCAGGAAGGAATTATGGAAGGAACGGCAGGATGTTTGTTTATCCACTGGCTCGCACAGCTTAGAGCAGGAAACAGCAGGAGCCAAAAAGGCTCTGAGCAGAGGCCTCGTGGCATCCCAGGTACAATGGCGGAGACTTGAAGAAGGACCATTGACTTCTACACCACAGGGCAGCTTGGGTGTGGGGTGCGTGGGCAAGGGGCCGCTGAGGGCTGGGCGTATCCGGTAAAGCGAGGTTTTAACAGAGGCCCCTATAATTGGCAGTAGAGGCCATTGTGAGGGGCCCAGATGAGTCTGGTATGGAAGAATGGAAGGGCACTAGTTAAGACTAGATTGTTAGGGGGGATTCTCACCGTACAACTGGGAAAGAAGGTAAAGTGGAGGGGAAGGCGCTGTTTAGCAGTTACCCAGGTGAGGGTATATAGCAAATGACTTTCTGACCAGCTGGAGAGACAACTGAAACCATCCGAGGGGGACTCTTTGAATTCCACCACCAAACCTAAAAACATAATGAATTTCCTTCCCTCTCTCTGCCTCCTGTTGCAATGGAGGACTTGTCTCCGTTACTAAGAGCAGTCTTTTTCATTGTGATCCAAAGATCTGTTCTCGTCCTATTTTGGGGGGAATCTTAAACTATCGGTGTTTTCCACACTATCTTCTCATTAGAACTTTCTATGCAGACTGAAACGTGATTAAATCTCTGCTGCCTCTTTACCTGCCCTGCAAACTGCTAGTATCTCTCTTCTGCCCTTAAAAATCTGAAAAAAACCCTGATGCTTGTACTGTCTCCAGATTCTTACCATTTTTTTACTCCTTAGCCTATTCATTTCACTCTCATGTCCCTCTTTAAAACAAACAAAACCACATAAGCACCCCCTCCCCCGCCACAAATTAAAAAACACACATTCCTGGCCCATCAATGACTTCTTTATCCCCAAATCCAGGATTCTTTCCTGGACTTTTCCCATTTCATCTTACTTTACCTTATAATATTATCACTTCTTCCTAAACAGCTTTTTTATTTTTAAGCTTTGGCCTCCATTTATAACTCCCATTCCTGGTTCCATCTTTGCCCTTTCTAGTCTTTCTTTGTAGAAACTGCCCACATTACCTGAATTCAGTGAAGATTTCCTTATTCTGTACTTGATCTCTAGGAATCTCATCCTCACCCACAGATTAAAACTTCTCTAGTAAATAATTCTGAAATTGTTTATCTCCACACTGCAACCACACGGGGCTGCTTTGTTCTTCAGAGGCACCCCACTGGGTCCCTCCGTGGAGCTCTTGCACAAATCTGTTCCCTCGAGAAAGTGTTCCCCCGACTCCTACGCCCCTGCTCAGCTTTCCCACTTCAACTGATCACTTTCACGGGGAGCCTTCCTAGACATTATAGGTTTTATATTCCCCTTAGAAATTAATGTCTCCTTCAGAGCATTTAATTTATAACTTTGCTCTTGTTTTATATGCTTCCTTCCCCTTTTGGATGATTGCAACTCTCCTGAACTGTGGGAAAGGGCAGGAAGTGCAGAGTAAGCATTAGTTGTTTTTATCCTCACCCACCTGTTCTTAGGTAGAGGCACCCTGCCAGGTCTCGGAGGGAAGAGTCCCCCTCAGGCAGCAAGGCTGAAGGAAACAATGACAGTCACCATGCATGCAGGACTGCTGGCACGGGTGGAGTGTAAGCAGTGAAAGAGGTAAGTCTAAGGTACTTCCAGAAATTCTCAGCATGCAAACTGTTTACTCCTTTTCTACACCTCAAATATGCGCTCTTAAGAGCTCACTCTTTTGGGCAAGCACACATCCTTCCAAAACATTCCCGGAGACTGGATGGAACTAGGCAGATAGTACTCTGCCTTTCCTTACACTTTTTATTTTGAAATAATTTAAATTCGCATGCAATTGTAAGAAACAAGAGAGAGTCCACGTACCATTTGCCAATTTTCCCCCAACGGGTAATACCTTGCAAAACTGTAGTGCAATGCAACCAGCTTACCACTATTTAGTCAAAGGTGCTGGTTCCCATCACCGTGAGAACCCCTTGGGCTGCACTTTTGTGCTCACACTCCCTTCTCTCCACCCCACCTCCTCCAGAACCCTTGGGACAGATCTCTTTCTCATCTTCCTAATTTTGTTCCTTCAAGAATGTTATGTAAATGGAATTACAGTTGCCTTTTAGGATTGGCTTTTTTCAGTATACTATAATCTCTGAAACTCACCCGGGGTGGCAGGCATCAGTAGTTGTTTTTACTGCTATTATTTTATGGAATGAATAGATCAGTTTAACCATTCACCCGCTGAAATATATTTAGGTTATTTCCGGGTTTTTACTATTATGAGTAAAGCTTCTATGAACATTTGTGTAAAAGCATTTGTGTGAAAAGAATTTAAGTGCCCAGGAGTACAATTGCTGGTTCACAGGATATTTGCATATTTAGCTATTTAAGAAATTACCACACTGTTTTCCAGGGTGGCTATACAACTGCCCTAGCTTTCCAGAGAAAACATTCCCACTAGCAACGTGAGTGATCGTTTCTCTGCATCCCTGCCAGCATTTGGTGTCACTGTTTTTTCTTTCGCCATTCTGAAGGAAGGTAGTAATAGCTCATTGCAATTTTAATTTCCATTTCCCTAGTGGCTGAATATCTTTTGTGTGCTTCTTTGCCATCTAAAATGTTACCTTTGGGCAAATGCCTTTCTGTCTTTTGCCCATGGATTGCGTCTTTTCATTGTTGAGCTTGGACTTGTGCGTCTATTTGAGACACCAGTGCTGACACATATTTGGTGTGCTTGGCCACTATTTTCTCCCACTTCGTGGCTTTCCAAACAGATTCTTTCACAGAGCAAGTTTTAGGTTTCAACAAGATCCAATTTATCATGCCTTTATGAATCATGATTTTGGTGTCAAATCTAAGAACTTCTCTGCCTAGCTCTAGATCTCAAAGATTTTTTTCTACAAGTTTTATAGCCTACGTTTGTCCACAATCCATTTTGAGTTCATTGTTGTTAAGGTGTGAAACTTTGGTCAGGTTTTTTTAAAAAAATAATGTCCAGTTGTCCCAGAATTTGTTGAAAAGGCTTTATTTCCTCTATTCAATTGCTTTTGCACTTTATTAAAAATCAGCTGGGCCTATGTGTGTGGGTCCACTTCTGAGATCTGTATTCTGTTCCACTGATTTGTGTGTCTATCCCTCTCAAGATCCTTTATTAAGAACAGTTCCATTACTGTAGTTATAAAATATCATGAAATTGCATAGACTGATTTTTCTCACTTTCATCTTTTTCAAAATTGTTTGTTATTCTAGTTTTTGCCTTTTCATGTAAATTTTAGGATAATTTTGTTTGTAGCTACAAAAAGTGTCTGACTTTGATACCTACATATACTATGTTGGAATCTCCAATTATTTACATCTTCTTTTATTTGCCTTTCATAGTTTCCAGCATGTAAGTCCTGGACATGGTTAGATTTACTCCCACGTGTGTTATTTTTTCCAACAGTGCTTATAACTGGCATTGTTTTTTCAGTCTCCAAGAGTCCCATGCCAGGATACAGAAATACAATTGACTTTTGTGTTATGGTTTGTGGCAAGCCACAGAGAGAAATGCACACAGGGGAGCCTAAGTGTTTGCCTTTGGAAAACTCCAAAGTCCAGCTGGGCAAGAGAAGTCACAGGCAGGTTCACAGGTGCAACACACCAAGTATCTTGAAACAATAAACCTGGATGTTGGTTCTGAACAGTGTGGCTCATGGCTGCAAGTGATGGTATCAACTGTGCCGAGGTGCTCCTGTGGCAGATGACTGGGTGCTCTTTGGTGTGTGTGGGGGGGGCGAGTACCGTGGAACTCACTCAGGTTGCTATCATCACCCGACCTCGAGTGCTTCCCATGAAGAACAAGAGTTATCCCAAATAAACGTGCTCTCGGCTGCAAGAATTGCTATGAAATTTTCATGTCTTTTGATGCTTGACAAAACTTACCAATTGAGGAAAAGACAAAAATGGAAATGTACTCACTTCCAGGCTGCTTTGAACCAGAACTTGCACGCAGGACTAAACCCGCAATCCACCTTTCTCTTCCCAGCCTCGGCATCTTAGAGGGCTCTATTCTTTTGTGAATGCTCCCATTGAGAGATTCACCCCTTTTTCACTAGAGATTTTAGCAAAATTAAAAAATCCTACTCCTTTGGGTTAACTAGAGAAAGGTTGGTCAGGGTTAGAGTACATTTTAACATATAATTTTCATCTGTGTAGTATTACAAGTATGACATGTGTGAAGGTTATCATGACTAATAATCATATCAGCACTCAAGAATTTTTATCATTACCTGTTTGGTTTTTATTTAAATTCCTACCTCATTCACATGGCAACTGCTAAGAGCAAGAGAGCTTCCTTCTTAGTATTCCTTAATTTTCTAACTGAATATTGACTTACCAACAAAAAAGTAAAACTGGCATATTACCTATTAGACTTATCACAAAACTAAACAAATATTGCATTAAACTTAGTACAAATTCTACAGCTGTCCATTTCTAACTCCAAAATGGCAAATATCTATAACCCCTACAATCTACGTTATTTCTTCCCAACACTGACTTCTAATAAAAAATACAGGATGTCCATGAATTGTTATATTCTTTTTAAAAAATAGATTGGTAATGTCGCTGAAATTTTTCATTTAAATGAGATCTTTGGGGTAAAAAAGCTTAATACTGTTTCAAGAGCGTGACAGACTTTTCTTGTATGTTATCTGCACTCTATCCGTCCTTGAAATCAGAAAAAGCTGGTCTTTTCATTAACTCCACGACTCAAAATCTTAATAAACCAATACATTGAGGCCTGTATTTCAAACAGAACCAGGGCCCTCATTATCACTGAACATAAAATATATTCTTGCATACTTTAATAATAATACATATTTTAAATTTATGTGAATCAAAGACGGACAATTTAAGAAAACTGCCATGGCACTTGCAAACTCTCAAATACTGGAATTAATGTAATATTGTTAAATATTAGCTAAAACATGACTATTACATGGGTGGTTCAGGAAAATGTTCATAGTTTGCAAGAGTTTATTCTTCCCAATAAAATTATGTGTTCAAAAACTGAAATTTCCAATTTATGACGGGAAATACATAGAACCCACTATCTTCCCAATTCTATATTCGTCTTTCATAGCTATTTCATATTTCATGAGTTTCAGTAACAAATGTTCATAAACTTCATGAAGAAAATGTACTTTGAAGAAAGTGCAGTTTGGGAGATGAAAAAAGTTAACTTTGTTGTTGCTATAAACAACTTCACAATTCTTTGCATATTCTTAGAGTGGATATGGTATTAAGAAATGTAATTCCCATTCTGACTCTGCCATTTTTATTTTATAATTTTAAAGATTATCTTCCTATCCTTTCATACAGTTATGAGATTACAACAGTTCTTGAAATTTTATGAAGTGCCATAAAAAAGTTATAAAAATCAGCCCTGGCCAGTGTGGCTCAGTGGATTGAGTGCCAGCCTATGAGCCAAGGGGTCACTGGTTTGATTCCCAGTCAGGGCGCAGGCCTGGGCTGTGGGCAGGGTCCCCAGTGGGGAGCGTGTGGGAGGCAGCTGCACATTGATGTTTCTCTCCCTCTCTCTCCCCCTTCCCCTCTCTCTAACAATAAATAAAATCTTAAAAAAAAAAATGGAAAGGCTTTTAAGTCTTCAGAATGAGAATTGATTCAATACATTATGATTCATCTACAAATGGTGGGGCTTTGAAAATGGTATAAATCTGTTGTCATAAACGAAGACTACAGAATGGTATACCTATTACTTCATTTTTAATTGTCTAGTGATTTACAGATGGCAGGCTTTCTATCATCCTTTTTTATTTTGAATTTCTAGCTTTTCTGTAACAACATTTAGGTGATTTTTAAAAAGGATTTTAAAAGACCAGCCCTGGCTGGTGTAGCTCAGTGGATTGGGCTGTGAAGTAAAGGGTCGCTGGTTTGATTCCCAGTCAGGGCACACGCTGGGGTTGTGGGCTGGGTCCCCAGTAGAGGCCACGTGAGAGGCAACCACACACTGATGTCTCTCTCCATTTCTCCCTCCCCTCCTTTCTCTCTTAAAATAAATAAAACCTTTAAAAAACAGGTAAAAGACCAAATTTATACATACTTTATACAGAAGTATGTTTCAGGCCAAGGTAAGGCTCACAAAATGTGCAATCTGCAGATACTTCACCGGGACTGGCAATACTCATGTAAGAAATGGAACTCCTTTCAATACTTTTACCAAGTGTGTCATTATTAAACAAAGTCCTCTCTGTTATCTCAACCTCGAGTCCCCGACTACTTCACAGTCAGACCCGGCCTGGTTTTTACTGCAAGTTGTGCACCTGGAGATCACGCATGTTCTCACAGAAGCAGTGTCCCTAGTGGCAGCCCAGCTTATTTACCCCAAACTACAGACAATAGAAGCTATTTCTGCAGTAAAAGAAAAATTTTATCATTTGATAAAATATGAAAAGAATATGCTAAATGCTGGAAAAGCAGATTAAGTCAGGAGAAACGTCCAAATGAAAACTGAACATGAGGGAGGGAAGTTCTACACTTCCAGTCATTTTGGAGATTGGCAGTGTACGCACTTCAGGCCAAGTTTCCCTTTAGAACCCACGGCGGTCCTCCTCTGACCTAACACTGCTTCTGCTCTCACTGCCCACGATAAGGAGAAGCGTTTTGGTCCCCAAACAGAAGACCAAGTTTCTGGCAGTAAAGAGGCAGTAGTCAGGGAGCATAAGGTATGGAAGATTTGTGTGTGTGTGAGAGAGAAAAGGAGCCATTAGGCCAGTAATACATTGATACCAAAGGTGACTTAAAACAATTTAAAGTGAGAATGAAGGGCAAAGAGGGGAAGAGGCAATGTGAAGCCATTTCTTAATACAAACATTTTCAGAATTCTCAATTGTGTAATGCCTGAGGGCTGCAAATTTTTCTTTCTACTGATGCAAGATACAGGACAATTTTTAAAAATTTAACAACTGCTTTTAGGTAAGACTATTTTATTTAAAAACTTTTCAAAATATAAAAATAATAAACATCATGGATATTTAACAAACACAACATAATTCAACTATAAATAAAAATGTTGACAACCCCACAGAAACATGTAATACTATAAACATTCTAAGCATAAAAGAGTAGTTTTCTAGTTCAAGTTTTACCCTTTTCAGTTCAAGTTTTAGTACTTTTAAAAATAAACAAACAAACAAACAAAAAAGCTGCTACAGCTTAACCAATTACTTTTGCCCCACTCAAAGAGCAGGGAATTTTTTCCCCGTGCCAACACACACTGGTGAAATGGACACATACGGGCACAGGCACTAAAACCTGTAACAGTCCAGTCTCCAGGCAAGAAAAGGTTCCTTTGGTGTTTTAAGGTTCAACGATCCACAGAAACTGAGTTAAGCCACTTATTAAAGAACCTCTTGTGCCAGATATGTTCTATCACATCCCAAACAGGTTTCGGGATTCTGAGAATCAAAAATAAACATCTAATGAACGCTCTGCTGATTCTTAAGAACATTCACGAAGGCGCTGGAATGAGGTCTTGTGGGTGTAAATAACAATCTACACAGTAACACAAAACTCGTACAATGTAAATAATGCATCTCTTTCAACTCATCAAATATTCTATAAATACTTAAGAATTACCCTGCATCTTGTTGAGTAAAAGACAAACGGGAATTTAAAGCAGAGCAGGATCACACCATATTTGGGGACTAGAAAAGTCTTCCATTGGAAATAAGAAACAGGAAAACTGGGCCAAGCTGAAGGATCATTTTTTTAAATCCTAGCCAGGTTAACACCATTCCTCTTACTCAAAACAGCTGATGACAAACTGAAGGAACTATTTTCTTTTTGGGAAGCTGGGCACAAATAAATATGATGTCATTCTGCTTATTTTTAAATTACGGGGTGGTATTTCTAATGGGCTGGGCTCTTCACTAACCACTGACCATGTTCAGAATTATGATTTTAGAATAAAATATGTCACAAGCAATCAGAGATTAAAGCCTAGCAAAGTCTAAATAACAGGCTCAAAAATGATACTGAAAGATTTTATAGCACCAATGACTTTTTCCTAAGACACTTTGGGGCTGCATCACTTTAAAGTATTATTTACCTTGTAAACAAGACCAAAATATTCAATTGATCTGTATTTTGAGCATAAATATTTATAAACTCTATTTTAAAAAATCAAATATAGCATGACTAGAGAAGCTAGTAGTGTAAAATTTAAGTATATTGAAAAATATAAAGATATATATAAAAAGGCTTCCATAATGCAATCATGCAAAGGTAAACTGCTTCATTCAATTACACAAAAGTGATTCTGCAGTTAACTACACATAGCTCCACGAGAATTCCACTCAGGAAAATGAAAAAACCAATCCATATCTTTAATTCATCAACATATGGGAATATATGTAACTGACCTACCGGATCTCACAGCAATTTCTAAAAAGTGCAATGATCTTGAGAATCAAATCACCTAAACTCTGATTCCAAATGGTAAGTTCAATTTTGTTTTGCTTTATTTTGTTTTTAATTTAAAGGCAAGGGAAAAACAGGAAGATGACCCCCCCCCCAAAAAAAAAAAAACTGAGGGTGGTAGTATGTGTGGTCCACATCCAAAAACCAGCTGAAACCGGGAGCAGCAAATATAGCCTCTGCAGACAATGTTCTGTGGGTTTCTGACACACGCATACACATTACTGGATGGGCAGAGAGTCTTTCCTTGAAAAAATACTGAATTAATCTCAGAAAATATTTACAACTTCCCTGCAACTATATGCTAGTTTGCAAATATAAACTGAAACTAAAGTCTATTTTTAAAAAGGCCTTGTACACTTATTAGGTCATAATTATGTTAGAAGACCTTCCAAAGTATGTATTCTTCCTTCATACCGTGCCTAGTACTAACTATGCTGTCTCCAACTACAGTGGATCAAAATAGATCATTTACATTGTGACTGATGTGTTCATCTTTTTATTTTTCATGAAGGCAAGTGCAATGCATACTCAAGAAAGAAATATTCACAGAATAGTCAACTTTGCACACACAAAAAAGGAAAATATAGCATGAACAAGGATGAATATAATCAAATGCCATTTGGACTTTTCCAAGAGAGATTGTACCAACTATAACCTCCAAATTCTCAAATACCTCAGGAGGATCTGAAATACTCAAAAACTGATTTCCTGAAAACTGATTTTTAAATTGATGCCCATTTTAAAAAGGATGTTTGGGGTAAATACCTAGGGTTAAATTGAATCATACTCTATAAATAATTGTAAGCCATACTGCTTATTAATAAATAATATGGGCATATACCTTTTAAGATAGGAAAACTATAGTAGTCTTTAACAATGCCAGACACGCAGCATTATTTCCCCTTGCTTTTAAGATTGTCTTTTATGTCTTGAATGTGAGGAAAACATGGAACTGTGTAAATTAGACATTAAATAGATATTTTTTCAATACTTATACTCCACAGGTCATCCCGCAATACTTGAAAAGAAAAAAAAATTGTCTCATTGTTGATTTTGAAGAGCTAAGAATATTTTTAAAGATTATTCAGGTAAGTGGTCTTAGGAACAGCTTCACTAAGTATTTTAGAAGAAATAAGCAAGGGTGAGTAAAAAACTATTTTACCATCTGTTCAAAATCATTTTAAAGGACTATTCTAACTCTGGGAATGTACACCGTTGAACCCCCTCCCAAAATGTAAACTAAACATATACTTAATGTTTTAATCATTTTGTTCATTCTAAATTTTCATGTGAATTACAACAGCATCATGGCTTTACAGATTTCCTAGACACAATTCTCAACTTGGCTGAGACTTAACTTACGTCACACTAGGAAACCAAGAGGTCTTTTGCGTTCTTATGGTATATAAAAAATAAATGGCTATAAAGTAAGGGGGGAAACATTTAAGAATAAGGTAAAACAAAGCAGACACTCAGATACACTTCTGGACTCAGATGTACCCTTAGAAACTGTAAAGATAAAATGCTAATTATAGCATATGTAAACATCTACTCAAATGGATAAAGGGCAAACATGAAATGCCAGAGTGACATCATTGTAACAGTCGTGTCCAGACAGGAACAGGTCTTGCTGCTGTAGTCAAAGCTAAATTCAGGCAATGATGGTCTCTCTCTGCTGGAAAAAGAGAAGACTATTAAAAAAACTGAAAATAGTAAATAAATCTAAAAATTGAATCACACCATACATTGACCTCCAATTTTTCTAAGTATCAAAAAAAGTCTATTTTAGAAAGAATCAAAATAAACATTGTAGACAGACTTCACAGAAGATCAATTCCGGCTTGAAATGATTTAACAAAACCTCTCTGCATCACGCTTCCTTCAAACACTACACTGCAAAGATCACAGCTCTACAACATGACTATGATCTAAAAATTTGGGCTAGGAAATGTAGTAACCAATCAAATAGCAAATTTTTAGAGGTGTGGGTAGGCAAAGTAATTTGAAAAAATCATGAACAAATGCCAAGATTTTATATATATAAATGAAAGCAAAAACAAGTTTCCTGAAGATTTCAAAGTAATTGCAACATATAATTAATTTCTTTAAATTCCACATGATAATCATTTTATTCTTTAGTCATGCTATATATGACATAAAATTCTATAAGAAGCACAATGATTAAATAACAAAAATAAAAAGGAACACACCAAAATGAGACAGTGCTTGGTATACAAAGGAAGACTAATCTTGGATGATGGGGAGGTGAGTGGACAGATGAAGTAACAAAGGAAGGAGGGATTAGGGAGAAGCAAATATAATAACCGATACCAAAAAGGTAAAATAAAAGTACTCTCAATTACACTAAGTAGTAACATCATACTTACAAAGTGCAAGAAAATTATTTATTACCAAATTTGAAAATTTTCAACTAAGCTATGTTTTCATTAGAAATTACTGAGCAATGGCAGTCATGTTCTTCAAGATTTGTTTCTTAGGACTTTGAGGGAGTTATTTTGGAAGATTATCTGCTGCCATCTGATAGGCATATAAAAATTAGAGAGAGTAAAAAACCTACTCTTCTCTAAATGCCTGCATACATACCTTAGAGCAACTAGCCAGTTCAAGAAGTTAACAAGAACAAGGCAGTTCCTGAGGTCTGGGAAAAGGAAATTTTCTTCTTGCCTTTCAAATATTATAATTTAATACTAGATTAAACATCTACTTTACATTTATAAGGTTTTAGAAAAGTAAGAAAAATCCTGAGAAAGACCAAAAAGTGAACTAACTTAACCAGAATTTCATGCAACATATTTTTGTTTTAAAAGGCTTAAAAGACTTTTGCGAGAGAAAAAACAATAGTTTACTATAGTACTTATATAAATTCTAGAAGTAAAAATTTTCTATAATTAGTTCACATTATAGGTAAGGGGAAAAAAGAAAACAGATGATAAAGTTTGTATAATACTGTAATATAGCCATTGATATTTCATCATACCAAACATGCAACTGTTTGCTTTCTTTTTGTAATCCTTCGAGCCAATGATCAGTGTTCCCCATGTGACTGGAAACACCATCCTCACACAACAGTTCCAGTGACAGGGAATTCCCTTCAGTTAGACTCAGCCATACTCTCTACAGATAATGAGCTCAAAGGTGAAGTCAGGCTGTAAACTACTACAATGCATCTGGTCATGTCACGATAAAACGAGCAGTATGGAACACTCTCCCACTCCTACATGAGTTCAACAAATGCCTGGGCATTGGTTAAATATTAAAATTAATTTTAAAAATATTACCTCATCCAACAACATTTTAAAAACTGCTTAGGTAGAGACATAAAATACTGAAATATGTGAAATGACAACTCAACCATCCCTTGAGACAATCCTATTCAATCTTTTAACCAATAACACATAATTTCCTTCAATTTTTCCTGAAACAAATATCCAGCTACATCATTGTCAATCCTTTTTTCACTCCCAAGTCAGCCTAGATCTGTACCAAAGCAAATAACCTGTTATAACTGTAATAAAATATATGTTTCATGTTTTAGGTAACATATTATAATAAGGAAAGAGTTTTAAACTTTGAGTTCAGAGTGAATGGAAAAGTTGCAAGTAGAGAGGAAAAAGTGCTGATGAATACAGTTGATGAAGTTAATCTGTACTTCAGAGGCTGAATGGAATTTGTGCCGGCAAAGGCAAGCTTTGAAAACACCACGTACAAAACTGTACTAAGACACACTGTCTTTTGTACTAAGACAAACTGTACAATTCATAATATAAATTATGATAATCAAATCAAAATTGTTTCTACTGATAAGATAGAAACAACAGCAGCAACATGTACACAGAGTTGGAACAGATGTACTAAACTGTTTTAGATTAAACACTAATATACACCAGGGAAGCTACCGATGTGAAAGGGATCTTAGAGGTCATCTAGTCCAACCACTTTCATTTTACAGACAAGGAAACAGCCCTGGATAAGTTAAGAGACTTGTCTAAGGTCACAGAGTGAGTTACAGAGCTGGGACCAAAAGCTAAGTCTCTTAACCCATGTCCAGCACTCTACACTAGGTCATCTTTGGATATAAAAAATTCGTAGGATGGACTAGATTGGTGGCTCTTGCCACTCCCCAAACCAAAAGGCTATATTTTACTCCTGCAACTGACCACAGCATTTAATTCCCTAAAATATTAACGGCTTATTAATTGTTACGATATTCCACTAAGACTACACGTGCATTCCTCCATCAGCATTTGTAACCCCAGTGGTGCAATGCTTAACAGCAGCTGTTTAGCAAAATGGTCCCAATGACTAAGAAGACCTTTAAGAGATATTTTTGAAAAATCGGTAAGAATTCACAAGGAAGGTAACTGCCACTCCATTACTGGAGGTTCAAATATGCATTCATTCATTAATTCATCCAACAAACATCTTAGTGCCCACTATGAGTCAGGCTTTGTTATAATCACTAGAGATGATAAGATGAATAAGACATGGTCCCCTTCCTAGAGGAGCTTGTAACCTAGCGGGGAAGACAGACGTATAAACCAGATAAACTATATTACAACATAAGTACTTGTAACAGAGATATGAACAAAGTGCTGTATTAAAAGGGAGGGTAAAGGTATAAACTGGCTAATGACCAAGAAGTCTACTAACACTGTGCACGAACTACCACATTTATTGCACACATGATCTCTTGCTCAATGAATAATTAAAAAGGAGGTAGCAATGTAGAGTTGTTTGTTTGTTTTTTTTAATTGATAGCTGACACTGGAACCAGAATGCATGCATTCAAACCTAGTCCTTCCACGACCACCTGTGACTTGGGACAAGTCACTCCATCTCTATTAGCCCAAGTTTCCTCATCTGTAAAATGGAAATTAATAACTACCTTAAAGGGATAGCTTAAGTTTTAAATGAGAATAGATGAAAGTACATGTAGGGTACTAGTATTTATAAACATATTAATTTAAAAAGTTCAATAGCTATGACAATCTAAGTAATATTTAAAATTAAAATCATATTAATGCTAATAAAAATATAACTGTGAGCCTAATGAATGTTGCTAGTATTTAATTCCCATACTTTAGGACCAAACTAAAATATACTTGTGTTCAGATTCATTCACAGCAAAATGGCTTACATTACTGGAGAATGTAAAACTAGAAAAAGTGATTACCTATTTGTGAATTTAAATAAATAATAGGTAATTTCAGTTACATTATAAGGTGATTTAGAGTATCAGGCAAAACATCAGGCAAAAATTTACTAATCAAATTATGAAGCCAAAAATCATCATGGAGATTTAACTGGCCTTTAAAAGGTTTTCTTTCTTTATAATACCTGTTTGGTGTAAAGAGAAGAAACGTGAGCCTCTGCCAATTTGGCACATTCACGACTACTAAAAAGAAAAGAAAACAAACTTACCTAACAAATCAGAATAGCACATGGTCAACATACAAGACACTACATAAAAGTATATCACAGATGTAAATAGAGAAGTTTTCAAGTAAAGTCACCATTTTGACAAAAGAAATTTGATTTTAGAATTTTAAATACAAAAACAATGTACCAATTATAATTCAAAACATTACTATGAAGTAGTATTACTATCAAGAACATACATAATATAACTCTAACCCTGAGTGTGGGACAAACCCACTAGTCACCCCATTGGCCGAAGACTATGGGTAGTAGAGTTATAGTTTGTGATTGGGAGGACCACAGTATGTAAAGAAAGTGCTATTTTAAATGTGATTTTTAATGTAATCACTATAACCTCAGAAGGAGCAGAAACACTTATAACCAAAATGAATTTAAAAATGTAAATATATCTCCCACCCCCTCCTTCTACAAAGTATGCATTTATTTCCTGAATCAACTTTAAGCGATCATGTTCATTTGCCAGAGATAGTCACATAAAATATCACAATGTTGTTGCAAATGTCAAAGACTTTTATACAGTATAGGAAATGCACACTTAAAATATCAGACTGAAACACTTACCAAACAGTGTTTTCCTAAAGCAGTATCTATAGTACATTTCTTTATTCATACATCTTCAAATGGTCAAGTTTTCTTTCATACATCCAAAATGTAATGTGATGGTTTTCTTATTCACCAAATGTTAGCTCTACTTGAAGTCTGGTTCCAAACTAATCAGCCTGCTTTTAAATTTTAAGACATCTGTTGAAAATTTATAGGATCAAACCAAACTGAAGTGGTATAAATTTTAAACATTGGATTGCACATTATTGTAAAGGTACCAGTAACCATTATTATTAAGAGTAAGTTAGTGATTATAGCTCCTTTAGTGATTATTGGGGGGAAGGGTATATTACCATCAGGAATGGTCTACTTTAACTTTTTTTTCTTTCTTTTCTCCTTTTTTTTTTTTTAAATCAAGGAACATTGTATTGTTTTTTTTTGTCATTACTTTTTTTTCTTTTCTTTTTAAGAGACCATTCCACTTTATTTTAAACATCTGAATGCATAAGAAGGGAGTCATATGCAAAGCAGTCATACACCATTATCAATGAACCCATATGGTAAAATACAGACACAAGTCCAACAAAAGGCTAATACATAGTAAAGCCTAAGCATACTACTATGTAATAATATGAATACATACTTGGAGATTTTAGTTAGAGAACTATGTTATCTATTCATTTTTGAAAACATTCATTAAGATTTTAAATGCAAATTCATTCCTTATTTGGAGTAAAACAAAATCCTCTAAGTTATAACAAGTGTTGGTCGTAAGTTCTCAGACCTATTCATTAAATTACAAAGAACCCAAAGAATTCCATAATGTTCAGTAGAAGTTTGTAATAAAAACATTGCATGTTTCTAGTATGTCTTTAGCAATTGTTTACTGAAATAAAATGCAAACATCAATCTTTCAAAATACAGGATCAGAAGGTAGTTTTCTTCTTTTTTGTCTATTTGTGGAATCCATCTCCATCACATTTACCAAAAATTGTTTTTACAAATATGTAAAAGTACATTAGATAATACTAATGAAACACAGGTAGAGTTCTAGCATATGCAGGTCAATGATCAGTCAAATCATCTTCTCCAAGAACGAGATTCATTGTCCTCTTCCTCTTCATCATCATCTTGAAGTAATGAGTCATCCACCATAGACTCTTCCTGAAACTTTAGGTTAAAATGCATTTAGGAATTTACACACACACACAAAAAAAAAAGAAAAAAAAAAAGAAAAAGGTGACACTTTTAAATACTAGTTTTTCCCAACAGAGTCGAATACAAAAGGTATTTCTATAGCTAGAGCATTCAAGGAACAAAGAAAAGCAACCTTTATGGACTCAATGGTTTCTCTATAGAATCTACTCTCGTTTGTATCATACAGGCACTAAAGAATTATCAAAGTAAAATAAAGCCTTTGTACATGCCATGTCCCCTGCTTCTCTCTACCAAGTGATGCTATCTTCTGCAAAACATTGCTTAGAATCTTTTTTTTTTTTTTAAGAAAACATCAGAAAGTCTTCTCTGACTTACCCTAACGCTGGACACTAAATCAACCAACAAGTTATATAAAAATCTATCCAGATTTTTTACTGTATGTAAACAAACGTTTTCTTTATAGAATTCCTTTCTTGTCTCTATTCCTTTCATAAGACCTTCTCGGACTGCTTTTCAAACTTTTCAAAATACCTAATACCAGGAGCTCTCCTGCTTTTCTCCCCATTCAATTCAAACTCATGGAAGGACATAGGTATAATCTAAAATATAAAATGACAAATCATGTATATGAGTTTCAAAACACACAATTTGTTCTTGCACTTGACTATGGAGATGTGTAACAGCCTCGAGTGCTCTTCAAGCAAAGTGAAGTGACACTATGAATATCTCAACGTAAAACATGGATTCCTTTAGTGCCCCTACCTTACCTTTATTTAACTTTCCCAACTTTTTCCTATAGCTTATTAATGATTAAACAAAACAGAGTTGCTTATTTTTAATACTGGGTTGTTCAAAGGACTCCCTGTCCTTTATGTTCACAAGTCTAAGTCATCAGACTAACTGCCGTTACTCAAGAAAAATGTAATCTTCCACACCAACCCTCCACTCAAATATCCTCTCAACTACGTCCCCCATCCCAGCTCTCTCAGTTATGGAAAGCTTCATTATCGCTTAGGGTTCAGCTCCACTGTTAGCAACTCCTTCAAGATTCTTCTGGACGGAAATAATCACTTTTTCCTTTGGATTCCGACGGCATATTGTTCAAATCTCTATTCAGTGTATCAGTGTGCCTTTTATTATAATTAGTTTCTTATGTGTCTGTTACCACCACCCCCCTTTCCAGATTATAAGCTCCTTGATGATAGGGACCGTGTCTTATTCATTTTTATGCCTATCACAGTATCTACAATATAGCAGCCATTCAGTCTAGTGAACTAAAACAGTATGAATTAAAATAAAAGGTACCTGAAAGATTAATAAAGCAGCTGAGCATATTCTAAAACCTTTATAAGTTCCTGTGGATAAAAATCTAATGAATAATTATTTTCTTCTAACAGTAAATGAAAACTGAGTATGGGTGATTTTTAATTTATTCTTTTTGGATTAGCAATCCACAGATTTCATTAATCCAGAACACATAAGGTTGTCTGCATTTATCTGATATCCCTGCCTGAAATATGGATCAGAAATAAGTTTTATGTTAAAATTATAGTCATAAATACATTTTATATAAAAATGTGAACATTTAAGAACAAAACTAAGTGGAAAAAAAACAAACATACTTCCTCTTCATCGGGTTCAACTTCTTCTGTTTCAACAGCCGAAATATTAGTTATTGGTTTATTCCACGCCAGTTTTAGATCCTGCCCTTTGAAACGAGCTCCATGAACTGCAGCCTAAAATAATTAAGACATAGGAATATAAAACATTAATAATTTCTGAAGAAAAAAATAAAATGTTACAGAACCCAATATTTAAATGAAATTAGCTAAACAGAGCAAAGACAGCTGTGGATTTGCTTTCTGGTTATTCTCTAGTTACTACATATTATAATGTACTTTTTATGGTTATTTCTAACATAAGCATAAGTGACTGGAAATGCCTTTACAAAGAAAACAAGAACAATTTCTCATAACTGATTAGAGTTAATTCACTATTAGCCACTATTTCACTAGAAGAACTAGGTCTACATGTTTACAATACAATGATATTTGCCATTCAAGGCAACAGTCTCAAAGTATTTCAAATTGCTGTATAAAAGTCTAAATTAGAATCAACAGGCTAAATGTTATTCACTGCATTTTAATTCTTAATTTACAAATAGTATATATAGTTAACTATAATTAGAAAACTTTTAACAAAATTATAATTTCTCATGTACAAAATATCACATTATTTTTAAATTACATGATCGCAAAGTGTCTGATATATTACTGTTGTAAAATATGAATATCTTTTGAACTTTTTTCCTTACAAACTGAAGTACTTTCTACAAAGCTTTCAGAGTTGCATATAAAACAAACTTAGTAAAATGTAAGTATTTGCTACATTAAGTGGCTGCTTTGGAAACTGCAAATTAAAGTAACATGGACTAGCATAAATCAAAGTAAGCAACAAAAAGAAATAGCACAATGTCAAAGTACAGCATATGTGAAATGTAAAAACAATCGCATGTTCAATGATCTGACCATGAGTAGTGTGATATTGAAGTCCCCAGGTATAAATTTTAAATCTGTACATATAAATTTATGATAAATTTAAAAGACTCCATGCCTATGAAAATGCAGCTCAGCAGTCTTTAGTCCATAGCATTCTCACAATACCATGTAACTAATTTTTTTAAAAATATTTTATTTATTTACCTTTAGAGGGGAAGAAAAGGAGAGAGGAAGAGAAACATCAATGTATGGTTGCTTCTCCTGCATCCCCAGCTGGGAACTGGCCCCTGCCGGGAACTGGCCTGCAACCCAGGCATGTGCCCTGACTGGGAATCGAACCGCAATCGTCTGGTTTGCAGGCCCATGCTCAATCCACTGAGCTATGCCAGCCAGGGCCCATGTAACTAATTTTTAAAGTACTTAATACATAAGAGTTAAGTTCAGAAACGATTTATAATTTTTGAAGATGTAACTATTACATAAAAATATATTACTGTAAGGAATTCCAATCATCTCATGCAAAATGTCTATTCCTAAATCTCATCATCCAGCTAAAAAGGCAAAAAATGTTGGTGACATTTTTTATAAGTTCTTGACAAAAAATTCTGATGACTAATATTGTAAATTTCTATATTCAGCATATGTTCTTCAAATTTTTAAGATAAGTCTACAATTCTCTAAAGTTTCAATTTTAAAATTATTTACAGGATGATTTTCAAAGCTAGGCATGTTTAGCTTTTCATTAACTGTTCCATTAGAAACTTGGCCATTTCGCTGCATTAATTTTTTTAATAAGTGAGTTCTTGCCTTTTGAAGATATAAAATTATTTCAAGTAATCTGTAACACAAAATCCCTTCTTAAATTTATTTCTATTGTATTTTTTCCATTACTATTTATCCTCATTTCCCTTCCTCAGTATAAAATCTTTAAGATTTAAAAATGTCTTCTGCAACTCACCCGTTTTATTTTTTTAAAATTTGAAGTCACATGAATGGAAAACATAATCCATAATTACTCCACTCTAAGTGTAACCACCATTCAATAAAGAGTTTGAAAAAAGTCCTACATAGATACTAAAAAGATTTGCATACAAACATGTGTGTGAAATATATGTGGAAACACACTTTACCGGTTTTACAACTTCCTTTTTATATTATTAACCCATATTTTTCATAGATCCTTTCCCCGTATCTATCCCACAATAAATATATCACTTTTCTTGAATGGCCACACACACACACACACACACTTTATCATATTTAAACCAATTTCTTGAATAGTTTTGTCGTATTTATTTGACAAAATATTTCTTCTCAACTGGACATTTTCTTTATATGCATGTTTTTCTTCAAGGAGGAAGGGCTGTTATTGTTTTGCCACAAAAAGATTTTAAATTTTCATAAACTGAAAATTATCAACATTTCTCTATGGCTTCAAGATACTCGGCCAGGCCGTATAAAGCTCTCTCCACACTTATATTATTTTCAGAAATTCTGAGTTTTTACTAATCTTAGGTATTAAACAAAATTTATTCAACTTGAATTAAGTTTGATATTAAAAAAATTAAGACATATGTCTTATTTCTTCCAGTCAGTTATCCCAACATTATTTACTGAATGTTTTATTCCCTGATTTAAATACAACATCTCCTATGTTATTTGCTAAAATTCTTGTATTTACTTAGGTCTATTACTAGACTCTATTTTGTTCCATTACCACCCTATTCCATATCATTACTACATTAATTATTTCATAATAAATTCAATTATCATTCCTCATACTTTTCAGAATATTCTTGGTTATTCTGATGCTATTTTGTCTTTATGGCTTTTGTTAGTTTTTCTTAAAGATTTTGTTTATTTTTAGAGAGAGAGGAAAGGAAAAGAAAGAGAGGGAGAGACACATTGATTGGCTGCCTCTTGCAGAGCCCTGGCAGGGCACCTGGCCCACAACCCAGGCATGTGCCCTGACAGAGGATTGTACCAGTGACCTTTTGGTTTGCGGGCCAATGCTCAACCCACTTAGCCATACCAGTCAGGGCAACTTTTGGGATCTTTCTGCCACATCCAGTATGATACTGTCTTAATTACTGTCACTTATAAACTAGATCAATGCTTTTCATAGTGTGAAGCATACTATGGCAGTTGTTTCAAGCTCTGCAAGCATTTTATTAAAATGCACTTTAAAAATAAACTTTGTGCTATGGCTGGTATAGCTCAGTAGACTGAGTGCAGGTCTGTGAACCAAAGGGTCACCAGTTTGATTTCCAATCAGGGCACAAGCCTGGGTTGCAGGCCAGGTCTCCAGTAGGGGGCGCATGAGAGGCAACCACACATAGATATTTCTTTCCCTCTTTCTCCCTTCCCCCTCTCTAAAAATAAATAAATAAAATCTTTAAAATAAAAATAAACTTTATAAAATTTTAATCAAGAATCATGTTTTAATGTATTCTATAGGATATCTATCTCAGCAAAGGTAGTAGTAATCATAAAGGTTAAATGTAGGGCTAAATGTGAAAATACAGAAAATATAATACTAAATGTAGGCCTGGCTGGTGAAGCTCAGTAGATTAAGCACCCACCTGGGAACCAAACAGTCACCCGTTTGATTCCTGGTCAGGGCACATGCCTGAGTTGTACTGCAGGACAGGTTCCCAGAAGGGGGTGTGTGAGAGGCAACCACACACTGGTGTTTCTTTCCCTCTCTCTCCCTACCTTCCCCTCTCTCTAAAAAGAAATAAATTTAAAAAATACTAAATGGGAAGTGTAATAAAAAAATAAAATTTTAAAACAAAAAAATAAGAAAGAAAAGTGAAGGAAATAACCTCAGATGAAGATAAGCTAAAGAAAAAGGAAAAAACCCAACCACATTTCTATAAATACACTAAATCATAATAAAATCTATGAGATTAAAAAAAATTAAATCTCTAAAGCTTTTAATAGAATAAGAATCATTTGTACGCACTTATTCTACCTTAATTTTAAAGCCAGCATCATACATAATATTAAAAACACTATCGGTGACATCATTCATCATTTTCATTCATTTCATGAGCATAAAAATGACATTTCAAGACACTATTACTAATGTTTAAAGTTTTCTAAAGATATTAACAAATAACAAAAAGTAGTAAGTGTATACATACATAGTTAAAAGTAGAAAATATAATTTAAAAATCTCATTTAAAATAGCAATAATATAAATTACCAAGGAAGTAAGCAATATGATTACCTACATAAAGAAAATCATTAAATGCTCTAAGACCAAAATAAAAATAAAAATAACTGAAAAACTTGAAATACATTGATGTTCCAGAGGAAGATTTAGTATTATTAAGAAGTTAGTTGTCCCCTAAATTACTCTATCTTTTTCGGAACCAGATAAGCTTATTCTGAAGCTCATATAAAAAGTAAACATGTAAAATCCAACAGATTCTGAAAATGAATAGTAATGGGCATTAAAGGGAATCCAAATAACAGTCCTGCAAACTATTAAAATGTTATAAAGTTAGTTTAATTAAAAGAGGCACATGAGCAGAAAATAGAACAGAGTCCAACACATGACCAAATAAACATATTAAGACATTTTTATGTACTAAGGAAAACCAGCTTTACTCAATGAAATCAAAGAAGGCTTCCTATTTTACTCCTTATATCCAAATAATTTTCTTACAAAGTTTTTTTTAAAAAATAAATGTAAAATCAAAGGGAAAAAAGGGAAAAAGAAAACTATTAAAGGACTAAGGAAAAATGCTTATCATTTCAGACTGGTGAAAACCTTCCCAACTACAGAAAAAAATTAAACAACTCACTATTACTACACAGCAAAATACAGCACAAATGAAAATTCATAAAAATGTTTCTAACTTATGTGCTAATTTTCTAGAATATAAAATGCTCACACAATTTCTCAGGAAAAGATAAGTAGAATATACAACTTATCGGGCAAGTGACATTAATGACTGAGGGAAACATAAATAAATAACATTTAAACAAATGTGAAAACTGTTCAACTTCAATAAAGAGAAAAGTGAATTAAAACTGAAATGAGTGGCTATTTTACAAAAATAAAACTGTTCTGTATGTTACTGTGACTTACATACCCATGTTTTTTTTTTAATTAAGAAAACTGGTAAAACTACTATGTATAGTACACACTATAGCAAGAGTGTGGAGAAAAGGCACTCAAACATATTTGGTGACTTTGTTCAGTAAGTTAAAAATATTAATGTTTACAAAAACATATCTTTGGTGGGTAAGCAAGTATGGTACAACCTTGCATGAAGGGCAATTTCAGAACTATCCATCAAAAATTTAAATGCACATATCCTTCCACCCAGCAGTAATGTATCAAGAATATATCCCTTAATCATATTCATATGTGTACAGACAAACATGCACCAAGAGTACTTTCACTGCTGAACAGTAAGAGAATAAAAACAAAGCCTCCCAATACAGCTAATTACATTTGGTGCATCCATATAAATGAAATACCTATGCAACAACGAAGAAATAAGGCAGCTCTTAATATGAAATTATCTGAGGATAGACTGGTATTGTGTAAAAGGTCAAGGTAAAGAACACTGCTCATACACTATCATTTCTGTGAGGAAAAGATGTATTCTTGTAGATTCATAGGCTTAGTATGAAAATATAAACAAACAAACAAACAAACAAAATACCTAAAAATATGTGTAATCTCTGGGCAGGGAGACAACCTAAGGATAAGGATGAGAAGATGATTTACTTCTTATTCCACAACCTTTGGAGTTCTTATGTCACAAACATGTACTGCCTATCCAAAAAATTAATGAATTTGAAAAATAAAATTTAAAGCTCTACTTTAAAGTAGAAAATACACTCAAATATGTAAACCAGCAACCTTTCACACAATGAACATTATCAATAAATTAATGTATGCTGTCAAAATTCAATAATTTTTAAAGTTGTACAATCCCTATTTTGCTGAACCTACATTTTGAAACTGCAAAGGAATTTTTTAAAACAGGGTTTTCATTTCTCATCTAATTACTATATAAAGCACAACTACAACCATAACAATAAGTCAGAAAAACTAGATGATTGTCATGTAAAATTTCTTTCCCAATTTAAAATTTTACATTCCTTAGAACAGTCTCAATGCATACAAATACTCTGCAATACATATATGCAGTATATACCTAGTTAATAAATCATAAGAAAAAAACCTCAGAATATTAAACTTTTCTTCTCAGCAATCATATTATCTGTGGTAAAGGTGATATTTTTATTTTCAGACATATACAGAGCATATAACTAATTATGTTGCTGTCAGTGAAATGCTGTGTTTTCTGCATGAAAATAGGAGACAGAGATAAGGAGACCCTTGTGATCATGTGAGTACAGTAAAAACCATATAATCCAGAATTAACTAGCAAGTATTAGTCCAAGTTCTTATTCTTTCTTCCTACCTCTCTGTGTGTGCATGTGTGTACAAAACCCTATATTTCAGAATTAAATGGAAAATATTAGCTTTCCATTTTCTTTATATACATGTATATATATATGTGGATATACATGTATGTATGTGTACGTGTTCATGAATGTACATATATACTTTTTACTCCCAGCTCTGACCACTGGAAATGATAGTGACTGCAACATACTCAGTAGTAATGAGCACCCCTAGTACTCAGACTGTGATCTCTAAACACCCTTTGCTCAGGTAAAAAAAAAAAAAAATTTTTTTCAGAGCTCCTTAAAAAAATGGCCAATTCCCAGGACTGCAAGAGAAAATGAGTAAGATCAACCAGAATACCTTTTCATACCAAAAAGAAAGCTACTATCATAATCCATTAGGTCCTGTCAAAAGGACTCAGAACCAAACTTTTAAACCAGCCACTGACCAAAAGTTGGGCAATACATAAAATAACTGAGAGAAATGGATCAATACCCATGAAATGTTTTGATCTATGAGTTCATGATTGTGGGATACCAATCAAGCTATCTCAAAATATGAACCATATTCTGGATCCTTAAACCAAGTGAATTTTTAAAAAAGAAGAAAATTATGGAATGTAAACCTTGATGGATATTTAATAATTCCTAGAAAATATCAATCATTTTTGGTGTAATAATAGTAATGTGTTTTATGTTTTTAAGGCTCCAACACTGAGAGATACACTGAAATGTTCACAGATGAAACTATATCACTGAGAATGGCTCCAAAATAAGGACGGGAATGTTGTAGTGGGTGAGTTATGGACAAAACAAGATGGGCTGTGTGAGGGTAACTGCGGAAACTCTATGATGAGCATAAGGGGTTCATTTCATAATTTTAATTTCTATGCTATGAAATGTAAAGAATAACTGTTTAAAAGCTAAAACATTTTATTCACAGGCTTTGCTCCAGTCATTTGTCTATTTATTCTTGCACATCATCATTCAAAGTTTGAAGCAAATTAAAAACAAAGGAAGCAGGCACATGCACAACAGAGGCGGGGAAAGGCTAAAGATCTGACAAATGACGGAGGAAGAAAAAAGGATAAAAAGTAGTTAGAAGGTGGGTTCAGTATCTTACATGGAAAATGGTTCTGGAAATCATTAGCATTTGGAAAAAACAGGGTTAAGCAAAATTAAACAGATGTGTTTACCCTCTGCCTTTTCAAGTTGCTGAGATTGTGAATCTACTTGAAATACACAAAACGCAGCTTTTCACTAACCTATCTAACAAAAGAATCCTGTTAGCGGAGCTCTTGCAGAACCAGTGTTCTGTAAAAACTGTGGGAAAACTGACCGAAGGTCAGAAGAGTTTTAAAGCTGCAATCCCATCCTAGTGTACCTTACATTTTTAGTAAACGTAATGATTACAACTAATCTATAAAAGAAAGCTAATACCAAGTTTATTAATGTTTGTAATAACCACAGTATACAATGTTTAGGCAGAAATTACATTAAAGGACCACAAATTAAAAAAAGAAAGGTAAAATCTAATTTTTAGAACTTACAGGGAAAGACCTCTTTCCACTCCTTAAACTCTGTAGGCCAAGCTACAAAGCCACTTTCCAACAAGCTTTAGACTTAGATTTACTAATTCTGGTAGCACAGTGCTTATCATATACCATCACTTAAAAGCGAATCGGTAAAAACATACACAAAAGACTCTGCTGTGTATATCATTTGATTTCTCTTGACTGAATCCACTTAAACATATTGTTCTTGCTATTAATTTACTATTTATTCAGTCAGCCACAACAATTACTAGCTATTATTGCACAATTCTCTATGAACCCAATTTTGTATTTCTAACTTCAGGTCTA
The DNA here is from genome assembly GCF_014824575.4 of Sturnira hondurensis. Taxonomy (NCBI): domain Eukaryota; kingdom Metazoa; phylum Chordata; class Mammalia; order Chiroptera; family Phyllostomidae; genus Sturnira; species Sturnira hondurensis. The sequence goes on from NW_028083443.1 coordinate 3,695,364, forward strand.
AAGAATGAGAATTTTGAAATCATTTGTTCTTTCTTGTCACTCTTCAGTTTCCAATCATTTCTCTTTCTGGGGAAAAAACCCCCCAATAATAACTGTAGTTAACATTAAGAGGATTTACTATGTCCCAAGCATTGTTCTAAGTACTTGGTAAGTTGGGAATTAGTGAATCCTCACACTAATATACTAATGGAATAAGAGTCTTTTTCCTTTCAAAATAAAAAGCTATACATACCTCTTTGGGTTTGAGACTGATTTGTATGAAACAGAAAATTAACTGTCCTTTTCTAAAACTGGATCCTTGTATCTTACAAAGGTATAGGAACAATTCAGAGTAGGAAAAATAACATTCTAACCAGTCATGGGAAGAGACTACTTTTTTCTGTCTTGTTTGGATACTAATCTATCTTCAGTACATAGAATAGTGATAGGAAAATGGAAATAAAGCGGTAGGAACCATCTTCTAACTAGTAAGAATCAAACCATAACCATCTTAGCCTGAAGCTAAAAGTGTTCTGTTTATATTATTATTATTATTATTATTATTATTATTCCTTAAAATATTTTGGTCTTTTTCCTAGGTAAAATTTCTCACTTTTCAGTTATATTTGAATGTCTCAATTAACTTATTCCTATACTTCCAGTCTGAAATATTTTACATCTATTGATTATAGAAAATAGAGACATTCACTTATTCATCTACAACAATGGCCCAGAAAATAAAAATATTAGAAAATAAACATTAGCAAAGGTTGATAAGTTTCTTGAGGTCTGTCCTTTATCTTGACTTTATATCCTCCTACATTTTGATATTAAAATTTTACACAATGGTGACAATAAATGCAATCTCTTGTGTACTTTTTAAGCATTCTTCCATGACAAAATGAAAAATCAGCAACCCTATATCAAACATACCAATTTTTAAATTTCTGAACTTAATGTTCCCTGAAATCCAGAAGTTTAAAAATCAGTGCTTAGCTTGTACTCTGCCTATATAAGCGCCAACTGAATTTTCTATTCTCTTCTAAAAGAGAAATGTTACAAAATTTCAAGAAATGTTATGGCTTAAGGAAATGTTTATGGTTTAACAACTTCTATAATTCCAAATGTTTATCACACCAATGGCAGTTTCTCCTTTGAGCCTGTTCAGTAAATCCAACTAAAATGGTTATTTATCCTGAAAAGTATTTTCATTATATATAACTTAAGCTACTTTATCACTTACTCAAGGTTAAAGTCTTCTTATACATTAATCCCAGTCTTTTAAATTGACTGCTATTCATTTGGAATATATATAGAGACTCATATATATATATATAGATATAGATACGTTTTATCTATTTATGAGATTATTTATCTATTTATGAGACAAATATGTTTTATCTATATATGAGATTATTTGGCTATTTATTATATGAGAGAAATTTATACATCTGAGGTAGAAAAATTAAGACTCAAGAAAGAAGGTGAATATAGGTCTTAGCAAGAGCAAAACCTCCAAAAATTACTGAAAGTCAAGAGGCTTATTTTCCCCCTCATTAGCCACATAAGCAAGCCGAACAAAGCAATACATATATTTTTAAAGTTCTTACTGAATCCACAAACTTGACAATACACTTTCTAACCATGTATACAATAACTACCACCATTATTTATAATGTGACTGCTTCCTAAAAAATAAAATAGAACTCAGTACCTAACATTACACTGAAGTCATCATTTAAAGGAAGCTTATTCTTAACTTGTATTCAACAATACCTTCAAGGGAAAACTTGATCAAATATCTACTTTTCCAATATAACATTTACATATGTTTATAAGAAAGTTTTAAACTTATCAATTATAAATTATAAGTTTTTATTTTCATAAAGGATCATTAAATAAGAGTCAAAACTGTATTTATAAAATGAAAGTTTAGAATAAGGAATTCCTAGTCTATAAAACTATCCACTTACCCACCCTACTAACCTAGAAACTAAGTTATTAGGGCTCAGGGCTCAGGGCTCAGGGCCCAGGGCTCAGCTGAACACTTTTCTGCGACTTCGCAGACCCACTGTCTTTAATTGGTTATAATGTCCCAAGAGCAACTCCTACCAGGTAAGCTCCAGCAATGTAGCACTGTGCTGGCAGGAGCTATACAAAAAGGATAAATCAATCTTTAGCAGGTTTTCTAAAACTTATTTAACCTACAATCAACTTAAAACTTCTGAAAACCAACAAACTCTTCCATTCACATTAGATTAACCAATTTGGAACATTTACTTCCTTTTTCCAAGGACAAAATGGTACATCTACTTTTCTACAATCCTAAACAAAGAACACACAAGGCTTAAATGGTTCCTATAAATCCCCCACACCTCACACCCATTTTTCTTTTTTTGATCTTTTAAACCCAGAAGAAAGAACAGGCTGCATATACTCTGGTCATTCTTTGGAAAGACAATTCAACATGTACACAGTTTAAGACAACAATACTAAAAGGGCTCTAAAAAGCTAGAGCTTTATATCGTGCCTTGGGAAAAAAAGCTGCAGAGGCACAGTTGGGCATATGCTGACCGAGGGACCATTCTTTTGGGTTTAGCCAACTAAACCCGAAGGAAGCAGCAGATGCGCGTGGTTAAGAAGGGCAGCCACAACGATTCTACCTTGGCTTCCACCTCATCCCTCACCACTCAGTCTGACAAAGACTGGGCCATCGGTGAAAAACGATAATGGAAAGTGGGGTGATCTTATCTCCTGTGAAAGGGGACATACTGCTATGTTCTATCTATTGCCAAAATGGAGTTATTTGGTAAGTTTAAAAAGTCATTTATATTAAAACTTAAAAGCAAGATTTATAAAACATTTAAATCTGAATCTTCAATAAATTAGAGTATTTGTGATACTTACTGCTTCAGCTTCTGCTCTCGTCTTGAATGTAATTATTGCGTGAAGTGAAGAGTCATCAATCTGACAATCTTCAATTTCACCATATTGCTTTAAATTAAAAACAAGTATTTCCTCCAAATAAATATTTTGAAATAGCCAAAATCCTAATGGTTTTTAAAATATTTAAATACAAATAAGTATAATCCAGAGCATAAAACAATTCACGGTGATTAACAAAAATAATGATGAATAATTCATTTTAGTACTTGATACCGCAAGATAAGGCATGGTCCTGTCTTCCAAATATAATTTACTTTATTTTACAATTGAATTTACTATACTAGAATTAAGGAAACTTATACTTGACTGAACTATTCTTTAAATAAAGAAAACAATGATCAAAGACAGCTTCCTTACTGTCTTTCCTTTTATACTCATTACTCTGACCTCAGAATACGCTAAATTCTTTCTAAAGCAGAGTATTTAATATATTTAATCCTCAAATATCCTCTGTTTTTGTTTTTTTGTATCATTTCCAATTTAAAGATGGGGGTAAAAAAGACAAAACTTAAGTGATTTCCCCAAAATAATTAAGTTAGTTACCAGGATAAAAGTCCAGGTCCTTTGATTCAAAAATTTAACACCAACTGACCCTGACTTCACTCTTACTACAGACTTCTCTAGACCACACTCGTGCACGCACACACACGCGCACGCACACACACACACACACATTCTCTCTCTCTCTCAAGCCATTTAAAATCTAAACATATGAAATTTTGCTTGTTTTGGTTAGGTTTTATTTTTTACATGGAGAATTTTTCTACAAACAGCAGCTTTATCATATAAAATTCTATTTCTTTATATATCATTAATACCTTCCTTTTTTCTTATCCCAAAATAAAATTATAAACACAACCTCATTAAATGCATACACCACTCCATATAGAAAAACTCTGTAGAGCATGTGAGAGACAACAGCCTCCAGAATCGGTCGGACCCCAGCTCTGTCAGTTACTAGGTGTGTACATTGAGCAAATTCCTTCGTCTCTCCCATTTCTAGAGCAAGCACAAACAAGGCACCTATCTCGCAGAGCTGTCAATTCCTAACACAGTGATTATATAAGGCACTCAGAATAGCTCCCCCCAAATAAATGCTCTACAAGTTTTAAGCTATATTTTTTATCCACTGTGACCAGTAGCAGTTTCATTTCTAGGATGGCTAGATCAATCAAGAATATTAATAATAAATAAAATTCCATCTTAATTGAAAAAATCTGGATGACCCATGGCAATGCATTGAACTTTAAAAGTATTAAATAAAACTAAATCATGAAACTTTCCTCTCTAAAACAATAGTTTAAGTCACAATACCTAAAGGCCTACTTAAGTGTAAGAACTGTAACATTTTTTCCAGATAATAATTAAACAAACAAAAACCCCTACAGTTTGTCATTTAAATGATAACATTATAAATTAATCAAAGTCTTTGGTCAGATTAATGGGTTTAAACTACTCATGTCATGTTCATAATTTCCCCTTTAATATATCCATGATCCCCAACAATGATTATCAATATTGGTTTTGTTGTGCAGTAAGAAAGTACCGCAAAATGAGGAAGAAGGTCTTCTCTATCACTCTCTGTAAATGCAGAAATCTCCAATGCCCTGGGACGGTGATCCACCACAGCATGACCAGGCACACCTCGACCTCGACCTCGACCTCGACCCCGACCCCTGCCTCGGTTATGAGCTGCACCTCGACTCCTTGAATGAATTCCTCTACCCCGACCAGATGAAAGAATCCCTCGTTTTGCAGCCTAGAAGAAATTAGACACACAGGTTAAACATCACAATTACTAACACAAGCCAACTGTTAGACTTTATCAGGTAAGTCAAACTTTTATACAATATGACATCATATTCAAATAATGCCCAATAAAAGGATCTCATCATTTTAGTTGGTTTTTACTTTCGAAAAAGAAAGCAAATTTATGTAGTTAATTAATTTAGGGAATTTCAGGGGAAATAGGGGAGGGATTTAGAGGAACAAATATAAAGGATACATGGACAACAACTAAGAAGGGTGGAAATGGGAGGGGGGCACGCGGGGGTGGGATGGTAGTAATAAGCAAAAAACTGTACTTGAAAAATAATTAAATGAATTAAAAATTTTTGAAAAAAAAGAAAGCAAAATAACATTAAGCAATGTTTTGAAATTATTAAATGTGCTTTCTTCTACTGAGTTCTTATTCAAGACATCAGCCATCATCACAAAAAGACCAGCAATTCTTGATTTCCAAATAATAGTGTTAAGTGTCAAGTTAACACAAGTTAAGACTACTTCTGAAGTCAATTTAACACACGTATATAAAATACTACCTACATACACGATAAATGTATTTTCCCATTTGTGACTTTTGAAGTGTTTCTATTTGTTTCCCTGTTGACTTCAGTGGGTAGTTGTCCCAAATTCATTATTTTGATCACTTACAGAAACATCATATATCCCAATGTTGCACAGTGATTTATATTCCACATCACTCTATAGAATAGCACACCATTCTTTCATTCCACAAACATTTAATGAATACTTCCTATGCACAAGCCCTTACCCTTATGAAACTCAAATCTTAGAGGGGTAAGACGACATTCAGCAACTAAGTTTATATTCTATAATTACATTAATGAAGTGACTCAAAAAATGAAGAACAGAACACTAAAGATCTGCACAGAGCGCTAAGATTTGCAGTAAGTAAACTACCAGAATGAAAGTTTCATGCTTTTCTCCTCTGGTTTTATTCTCTACTTTATCCCCAACACATATAATAGTAGCTGCCGGGCTGTACATACTTAGTATTTGCTCAGTGACTCAAAAAAAGAACAAAAACCAAGCAAGGCCAGGGTAAGAGGGAGGGTGGTTGCAGCATAAACAAAGGAAGGAAGCTGAGAGGAACACAGTACTTCAAAGCGTGAATAAAACCCAGTGAAGATGGACTACATGGGACGGAGAGATGGAGCTGGAGAACTAGAAAGAGCCAGATCATGAATAACTTTTAAGAACCACATTAAAGATTTTGAATTTTATCCCAAGAGCCATGAAAATCATTTAAAACAGGGGGGTCAAATTCATTTTCACTGGGGGCCACATCAGCTTCACAGTTGCCTTCAAAGGGCCGAAAAAATTCCAGGACTGTATAAATGTAACTACTCCTTAACTATTAAGGAGCTGAAATTACATTCGGCCCTTTGAAGGCAACTGAGAGACTGATGTGGCCCCTGGTGAAAATGAGTTTGACACCCCTGAATTAAAACATTTAAAGCAGAAAGGTAGAATAATGTAATAAAATCAAGGTTCAAAATGTTATACTAGCAAGCGTTTTAAGAACAGAGTAGAAGGAAGAAGAGAACACGCTGGGATACCAGTCAGTAGTCTCCTTCAATAACCCCAGCCACTGAAGACAGTTGGTCTATAGTGGAGACAGAGAAGTAAACACATTTAAGGTAAGTCTGGAATTAACATGTATAAAACTTGGTAATTAACTGGACATGAATATTGAAGGAAAGAGAGGAACCAATGAAGACTCCCAGATTTTCAGTTTCTCAGATTGTGTAGATGGAGTTTAGGGTCAAAATAAGCACAATTTTGAACACCCTGGATCTGAGATTGTAAATAAAACATTCAAGTGGAAATGTCAAGGAGGCACCATTGCCAAATCTCTGCAAGCATAGATTCCATTTTTTCATCTTAAGACAGTAAATCTTTTTTTTTGTTCATCTATGTTTTATTTTATTTTTTAATATATATTTTATTGATTATACCATTACAGTTGTTCTACTCCCCCCCTTCATTCCCCTCCACCCGCACACTCCCCCCATTCTCCCCCCCTTAGTTTATAACCATGTGTCTCAAGTTCTTTAGATTCTATATTTCCCCTACTATTCTTGCCCTCCCCCTTATCTATTTTCTACCTACAACACAGTAAATCTTAATGTTAGCTAAAATAATCTAAAACCCAAATAAACTTCAAAGGTCAAGGATTAATGCTAAGAATGGAACAGCATACACAAAAGTATACTCTGAAGAACAAAGTGCTCCCTGAAAAAGGGAGTCCATGGACAAATAAGTTTGAGCAACACTAAATTTTTAGTATGTATTTTTGGAGATTTACAAATTAAGAGCTTCTTAAAAGCCCAATAGCCACAAGTGACATTTAACATAACCTTTTCCAAATTTATTTGGCCTCAGAGTCTTTTCACTAATATCTGTTAACAAAAAAATGAACTGGTGTAGTGAATGACCACCCTCTGGGAAACACTGCATTACTGCATATACTGACTACAAACTAAAGTTTAGCCAAAATTTAAAAAACACACAAATTATTCAGTGTTTGGCTATATCATGATAAACTAAAACACAGATTAAGTAAAAATATTAGTAATACTATTATTTATTTACTAAAATTATGAGCCAAAACGTTTTAAATGAAAATTTTTTTAAACCCCACCAACAGAGGCATCGAATCTCCAGAATGGGGAAAACACAATTTCTGTATTAAAAAAAAAGAAATCTGTATTTTCTAAAACCTGTTACTTTGGGCAGGACACACTGGCAACCACATCAAGTTTCCACAGAATGCAAAACGCGCAGGTTCAGGGGCGCCACCCTACGGCCTCCTCCTACTTCTAGATAAGACAGAGCTTTAGGACAAACGCGGTGGCCACCAACTGCTCAATCTGTATCACCTGGATGAGTTGTGCTATGTCAGAAAGAGATGATCAAGTGGCTAGCAAATCTGTAAAAAATTATTCTCAGATTAAGCAAAAGTAATCATCTAAAATATTAAAATTAAATTGGAACAACTAACAATAAATATGGACAAGCACCAAATTATGTTAAGGACATTAATTTCCCTGTACTTAATATAATTCTGACTTTTAAACATTTTGCTAAATGTTAAAAATTCTCATGTATATGAATCAATTTCACTTGATTTTTTATATAATCATATGACTGTAAGAAGATAGTTTATTTTCTCTTTTATAAACATCCACAGCACCATCTATAGGCAAAACTTAAGTAAGCATGTTCTTCGATATAATACCAATGCTAGAAGTCTGAGCCTTATAGAACTTAATAAAATATGCTTATTTATGCATAGGATATCTGTGAAAGAATAGCTAAAAAGGCTTTAATAGATTCGGAGAAGGACAAACAAAAACCAGAAAAGGAGCAAAATTAAGTAGTAATGGCAGGACTCGGGTATACAGGCAGAACTGCTGCCATCCCTCATTATAGAACAGATTTTATGTATTAGCTCTAAAAAATTTGTTGAACTCCCTCTTTCCTACATCAACTCCCAATATGTATGTCAGCGACTGCCAAGAATTTTTGACTAGCATGACGGGCATGTGTTTTCAAATTAACCACCATAACTACATCTGCTCCTCTTTAGCACTCTGAAGAGCTAGAATAAAACATACCTCCAGCTGTAATTCTGTGTACTTTCTCCTAAGTTCAGTGACTTCTTCTCCAGCTTGCATCTTCTTATATAAATCCAGCTCTGTGTCAAGCAATTCTTTCTGCATCTATAAAATAGTAATATTTTAGGTAACAATAATTAATAACCTACATTTACACAAAACATTTCACAAAAAAATTTTACACATTACCACTTATTTATATATTTCTTCTCTATCTACCATCTTACCACCCTAGTCTAAGTCATCAATCACCTCTCATCTACACTACGGTAACAGCTTCCTAACTTTATTCTACTTCCACTGATTTACCTATAATTCATTTTCCATAGAGAGGCCAGAAAGTTCTATGGCCTGATATAAAGTAATTTTCAGAAAAGAATTGGGAAAAAAACAATACACCAAGGTATTAACAAATAATAGACAGTATGCTTTTATGTAGGAAAGAATACATACACACATACACTAAAAAAGGAAGAGTAGGAACAGTGTCAAGGATTAAAGAGGAAAGGTCATCTATACACTTATATACCTTTTCATAGTTTAACTTCGGAATCATGTTGATGTTTTACATATTCAAAAAATAAAATTAAATCAGTAAGCCTTGGCTGGTATGGCTCAGTGGATTGAGCTCTGTCCTGCAAACCAGAGGGTGGCCAGTTCTATTCCTGGTCAGGGCATATGCCTGGGTTGCAAAATAGCTCCCCAGTAGGGGGCACAGGAGAAGCAATCAGACACTGATGTTTCTCTCCCTCTCTTTCTTCCTCCCTTTCCCTCTAAAAATAAATAAAATCTTTAAAAAAATTAAGTCAGTAGGAATGAGGAGGATCCAAAACTGAATACATACAGAAATACACTCAACTTTATCAAATTTTAATATAACCACACAAAAAGAAAACGTAATCCTAGACCACAGTTCTGATTCTATACCATTAGTGGAATATATTGTGAGGCTATAAAGACCACAAATAAATTCTAAATTTTATTTTAGTTAGTTGTTGGACGTAGCAATTCTGAGACTATTTGGAATATATTACCAGACTGAGTAAATGAGTATTGTATTGATGTTAATGGAAACCAAGTTGTCATTATGGGAATGGGCAGATAAAATAACGAATAAAAGAAGGAAGAATCCTATGGTGTTGGATGAGAATCAGAAATATCAATAGTTTATAAAATAATGATTTTATACAAATATGCATATATCAAGTATAAATATGATATATAACTCGGGCTTTTTTCTTAATCACTTATTACCATCTGAAATTAACTTGTTCACTTATTTGTTATCTAATGAATTTTCCCTTGGTTCAATAAATACATTCTGTATAGTGCTGTCAGAATGTTACTCTTCTGTTAATGTTTTATATCACAAATTCCTAATAAAATAAAGCTCAAACTCCTTAGGCAAGCATTCAAATACCTATATTATTTTACCTTCAAGCTATCTTTTCAAGATTATCCATAACTATTCTAATTCCACCGGTAATACACAGAATTCAAAAGATTAGTAGTTTCCCTATTTGTGTTTACTTATTAATTAATGAAGGAAGTGGAGAATGGTAGCATATATATATTGGTCTGATTTTGAGCAAAGGGTACTATCTAAAAAAAAAAAAAGCCTTAAACAATGTAATGTTTTGTTTTTTAAGTAGTAACATGAATAACACCACAAAGTACCTGAGTCTTGGTTTTTATACTTTTTGGAAGACAGCGTCCGGGAGATGTAGCTTTGACCTCATCTTTCAACTTGGTTATATTTTTTGTCAAAACCTCTAACGTTTTCATTATTTCTGCTTTATCTTCAGACTTCATTGCTTTGTTTTTCTCCAATTTTGAAATTAACATCTGACAAGTTTTTTAAAAAAGAAAAAAATATAAGATACTTATTCTCATTAATAATCCAAACACAGCCAACTAAATATAAAAATAAACATATACTACTTTTAGCTTATATATTCATAACAAGTATTACAACCACTAAAATAGCAGACTGGTGATGCTACCTATCTCTATTCCAGCCCTTAATCTTGGCTTACTTCCTAAAAACTACAGTATTACTATTTGAGCACAAGAAACTCAATTCAATGCCTGAAGAGTTATCAATTTAAAATAGTGCTGATAATTTTATTTTCTTTTCGTCTTAAATTTTTAGTTCTGATTTTTTAGAGGAGGAAGAGAGAAACACTATTATTCCACTTATTTATGCATTCATTCATTCATTCATTGGTTGATGCCCTAACTGGGGATCAAACCTGCAACCCTGGCATATGGGAACAACACTCTAACCAACTAACTGCCAAGGGCTGGACAATTTCTAATCCACTGGTGATTATTACTGCCTCTAAGTACTCCTGCTCCAAATGGAATCTGTAGCCCAGAATGAATTACAGGGAAAGTTTTGTTTTCCTTCCATATAAATAAGGTATTAGGAATATGGGATGTATAATTACTTTACTTGTCACAGGGAAACAGTACCTTGCTAGCCTAGGAATGAGATCCCCAACATGGAGAGGGAACAAGAAGATAAACAGAGTATTATGGGGTAGAAGATACCATCCAATATCATAGGTTCTCTGAGTCAAGATGGCTTCAGTTTTTGGTGTAAAACATCGTGATTCCTTTTCAAGCATATCAGAATTTAAATTATAAAAGACATCCATTTTAAACCAAAATGTAAAGTTCCTGTATTTTCTTCAGTATTTTGAAATGTCATTTCTTTTATTACCAGACTTGATCAAGAATTTATACTAAATTAATGTCGTAAACTAAAGCAACACTGTAAAAAAGAAATACTGCAAGCCACCTAAGTAATTTTTAATTTTTTAGGAGTCACTTTAAAAAGATAAAAAGATAAAGCAAAATTAATTTAAGAAATAACACATTCTATTTAACCAAAGACATTCAAAGTGTTCCAACTCAACAAAACGGAGATGTTTTACTTTTCCCTTCATACTCCATTTCTGAAATCTGGCTTGCACTTACACTTACAGGACACCTCAACTTGGACTAGACATATTCCAAGTAAATAACAGTCAGAGGTGGCTGTAAGCTACTGTATTGGGCAACACAGGACTAGAGGATCACAAACCAATTAAAGAAAGGCATATGTCTCAATACTGAGAAAAAGGCTCCACATCAGTATTTGCTGAACAAAGTACTTTGCAGCAACACACCCAGATAAACATTCCTTATCTTCATTTCAAATCTGATAACCACAGTTCCATTAAACTACTAAAATTCCCAGTCCACTATTTAATGTATGCTCTTTATCCCACAAATACTAGCAATTGACAATATACTTAATTGATAATATTTCAGCTTTACCATTAACAGTTACAGTAAATATTTTTCAGGAATATGTATACAGTGTAAAATTAAATTAACTTAATGTTATAACATTTATAAATATATTTTGCCAAATCTAGCCTTCATATTTTACCTTCTGTGTTTCAATGTGCTTTTCTAAAATTTCTTGTTTCCTTTTCCTTACATCCTGCTGAAGCTTTAGGGCTTCCTAGAGAAAGGGATAAAAAATATCGTTAGGCTATTTACCATTTATTTTTCCAATAAACAAAATGATTCAAGAGGACAGAAACGGTTTTAACTGCGGAAGCATGGCAACAAAAATTAAATGCAAATTTTTCCTATTTAAAATTTAAATATATATGCAAGTTTTGAAAAGTCAGGAAAACCTATCATTTCAAGAAAAAAATTAATATTTACTGCTATGTTATGGAAAATAAAAGTTCAGTGGCAGCTGACATACTCCTTTTAGTTTATTATAAGCATTGACATAACACATACATGCACAAAACCCTTCCTACATGCAAGTTTTATACAACAATAGCTATACTTACCTGTTTTTTTTTCTGTGCTTCATTATTATCAACTGCAGAGGGGGAAACAAGTAAGGTTTTTTGCGCAGCCTTCAAAGCAGCTGGATTATACACCGTTTTTGTTAGGCCAGTAGATGTAGATAACACCTACCAATACAAATTCAATTTTGTAAAAAATGTATGAAGCATCCACAATTTTCTAAGTTCTGTTTTCTTATAAAACAATGTTAAAGCAGTTCTATCAAAATTTAGCACATTAAACTAAATGTATTATATACATACAATAACTAAATCATTTCTTGATTTGAAAAGAAGGGTATAAGTAATGGATAAACTATGACATAAAAAAATTTTAATTAATATACCTACAGAAAAAGAGCTTCACAAAAAATGGACATACAAAAACTTCACAAGAAACAGTCATTCCTGTATCACTGAGAAAATATCAGTTGCTGAATTAGTTTGCTAGTACTTCTAACAACTAAAGAAAAGTTGTATCTCAGAGCATGGCACAGGAGAAAGCTGAATGCTGGCCCTCGAACAATTTGCAGCTGTTTGTCCCTCGTGGTAATTGGTAATTTACCATGTAGAAATTAAGTCTGCTGCTTTCCTTCTCCATTCCTTTGCTAGCGTTGCTCCTTTTGCTTCAAGTGACCTTATTCCCTTAAGCCCAGCTCAGGTTCAGCACAACCAGTCAAGACCTCCACAAAGTCCTAATCATTTACTTCTTCCACCTAGGTCCTTCTATGAAAATTTATTCCTACAACTTTTAAGATATTTAGTAAATATGACTTAATAATATATTGTTTCTCTCCCTGTCTACATAGTAAATGCCTTGAAACAAAAACAATGTCTTTTTCCTATTTCCATTTCTTCCAGGACCTAATCCTTGATACCAATTAATTATGAGACCCTGGGTAAGTTCAATACCTTTCTGGACCTTGGTTTGTTTATCTATAAAATGAGAAAGTTCAATTTGATGATGTATAATTTCCTTAACAAATAAATGCATAAAGGTAATAAGGGTTTTTTTGGCTTGACTCATTGCTATATCTTCGGTGCCGAGAACTGAAGTGCCAGGGCACACTGTAAATATTCAATAAACCAAACTGAATATTCACTAAATATTTAAATATTCACTAAATCAAACTGAAATGATGATCGATCTGAATGGACAACCTTTTCTACACAAGGTTCAAGTAAGAACCACAGTTTGCCATGTATAATGGGCACCCACATTTTTATGCTAATTCCCATGTACAATGCTCACCCTTATTTTTCCCTCAAAAATGTTGGCAAAAAAGTGTGCATTATATACAGCAAAATATGCTATATTGGTTTTTTAATAATCTGTAAAAGCAACATGTTTTGAGTTCCATGGGAGGGTGGGGGTGGCTGGTTACTGGTTCTTTGGAAAGGAGTGTAGTGCCCCCTTCACAGAGATCTATTTTGAACACTATAAAAACAAAACATGAAATCATATATATGAAGAATGTAACTTCCCAGAGGAAAAAACGTAGCTTCCAAAGTCTGAAAGGAATTCATGACTGGAAAGAGGTTTTATTAAAAACTATATAAATAGAAGAGTATCAATGAGGAAAAAGAGCCCTACCATCTAGCCACTAAAATGTAAATATTTGGGTACCAGGGAGGTAGCAATCTGGACTCTACATTGTTATCTTTTATCATGAAATTAGATTGGGGAACATCACAAAGTTTAGGTAACTCATCACTATTCCAAAACACTAGCTTCTAAATAAAATAAAGTCCCAGAATACTATGTGTATCTGTTCCATACATCACAAGTGATGTTTAAAAGTAAATATTCTTTGTAATTTTTGATGTGTATCAAAACTTCACTGCTAATTTCTGCACTAATAAAAACTAGTAGATATCACTAATATATAAAACAGTTTATTCAGTAAAACACAGAATAAACAGACTTATTTAGTTTGTACTCAAACTTTAGTTACCATTCTTTGTAATTCTAGACAAAAATTTCTCCCAGGCTACCTTACCACATACTACACAATACCAAACTGTATGATTATATAAAGGATGAGACAATAACTTTAAAGGGAGAAACACCAGATAATCTGCTGAAAACAGAGTTGGAGTGTTGCATAAAGTTTTCTTCATGAGAGTTCCATAACAAGTTGAAAAGTTGTAACCAAAAACGATTTCTCTACTCAAATCAGTTGGGAATAATAAATATCATAAGCCTACCTTCTAGTTTCAAAATGTATTTTATCAAAAAAGCTGTGAGAAAGACAGAAGTAAAGAAATTATTTCTTTGCTTAACCATTTTTCCAATTTCAGGGAATGCTACTTTTCAAAGCTATTTTATTAACATCAGACATTAGACTAAAGAGAGCTTTTCAGAGGGAATAAATGTATCTGACAAGAATGAGAAGACTCTTTTATTGCTGGAAACATCCACTCCCTTATTTTATCCAGGAACTTCCATTTGTAAAAACAGAACATCAGCTAACATATTTCATTGAGCTTAAGACATCACTAATTTGGAAACACATTACCCTTTTATAAAAAAGCTGACAATTACAACCATAAACACCAATGACTAAAATGGAGCCCAATTTCAGAGGCATAAAGTGTGAAAATAGAATATCTGAAAACCATGAACTATATGACTGCAAATATTACTATTTGAAGCTATTTGACTCCAGAGTTTAGACAGTTAAAAGTTTGGCTAGCAAAAATATCTGTATATTCAAAAGAAGAACTCAGAGTTGTGATAAAAGAGAAAATCTGTTAAAAATGAAGCCAGTGGAGTGAAGTAACAAGCCCAACAGAAAAGATGCTATGATTCCTAAGAATACAGTTCAAACACAGGCAGTGGACGTTGCAAAACTACCACACCTTCTCTATTTTCCAAACAGGTATCTGTATGTGCTGTATTTTTAAATATTGACCTTATTTTCACTAACCTTATCTCATTCACTTATTAATTCCAACTGTTTGTGAATTCCTTTGTATTTTCTACATACACAATCATGTCATCTGTGAGTAAATATAGTTTTGTTTCTTCCCTCCCAATCTTTATGTCACTTACTTCTTTTTCTTGCCTTATACTACTGAAAAAAAGTGAGAGCTGACATCCTTTCTTATTCCTGATCTCAGAAGGAAACATTCAATATTCCATCATTGAGTATGTTAGCTGTAGGGTTTTTCTGCATATATATTTTGCCAAATTAAGCAAGTTTCTTTCTATTCCTAGTTTTCAGAATGGTTAATGTGATGCTGTTATGAATATTATGTTTTTTCTACTGTGATAATCATATAGGGTTCTTCCCTTCTATCCTCCACCCTAACTTAATTCTACTAATGGAAAGAATGATAATGATTTCCAAATGTTAAATCAACCTTGCATTTCTGAAATAAATCCTACCTGGTCAGGATGTATTATTATTTTTTTCATATAACTGGACTTTCAATATTCTGTCTAGGATTTTTGTACCTTTGGTTCATGAGACATTAGCTTGTACATTTCCTTTCTTGTTATATACTTTTCAGGTTTGGTATGAAAGGTATATTGAATTCTTAAGATCAGCTGAAAAGTATCATTTGTTTTGTTCTTAAAATATACATCAATAATACCTTTTACTTTTCAAGGCAAAGGCCATTTCCCTAACAAGACAGAGGTTATAATCTATAATACCTCCTGATCTTATTTCCTATGTAAAATATTACCAGCTGTAACTATTATTTAATATACTTAAGACAGAGGAAAAGAGATTTGTCATAGGTAAGAATGGAAGACGACAAAGTATTTTGTAAAAACTACTACAAAAAAGGTATTAGAAATAAGGTAATCCAAGAATCACTTTTTAATAAGCAATGCCCAAGTTTGAATCAAAACTAGGAAAGAAACAGTTTCGATGCTTCCCAGGTACTTCCACAGTGAGTCAACTCTAACGGGTTTCCAGAGCAGAAGTGCCTTGTTTAAATGCAATGAAAATACAGTATCTGAGGAGTTACAAGTAGGAAGTTTATTAATATAATTACTATATGGTCAATTTTTATATTAAGTAAATAATCATCTTTTCAATAATCTGCTCGTTTATGACAGTCTCTTTCCGTAACACATACATGTGTTTTCATAGCAAAACCCAACCAATTAGAAATTCTAGTGAGAATAAAATGATTTAAAGTTAAATTTGTAAAATACTTTCAGAGGTTAACAGGTTTTTTTTCCAATAGTACTAAGTAGCTTAAGAGACACAAAGGAATTAAAGATCTTGCAGAGAAATATTTTAATGTCAAAGAAAAATGTGTAGTCAATAATCAATTTTGTAGCTCAGTGGATTGAGCGCAGGCCTGTGAACCAGAGGATCGCGGTTCGATTCCCAGTCAGGGCACATGCCTGGGTTGCAGGCCGGTTCCCTGCAGGCCAACTCCTAGCAGGGGATGCATGAAAGGCAACCATACACTGATGTTTCTCTCCCTCTCTCCTTCCCCTCTAAAGATAAATAAATAAAATCTTTTTTAAAAAAAGATGTTATTTTCAGATAACAAAAAATACTAAGAAACAATAATATCCTGTACTATATGTATGATATACCCAAAACTGGTAATAAAAACATTAAACATTCAAGTGATCAGTTTGCTTGTCAGAATTTAGATAGGCTTTTAGGAGATAAGGTGGGCAATCTAAATCTTTTTAAGAAAACTAACCAGGATGGTTTATGCAGCAAATGCCTTTACTCTCCATAAATCTCCCTGTAATAAGCAGAAGCACTCAAACATCATTTGACTGATAAATCCACTCAAATAATATTGATATCATAGCTATTACAATATTTTAATATTTAGCTGTGTCAATTGGTTTTGAGTTTCTCCTCTCTTTGCTCTCTCACAAAAATGGAAACTTAAGATTTTTTTCAAAATCTCTGAAGGATATACTCAATGTTATTTATAGTATATTTGTGTATTTATTTGCTTTAACAATGACAGAAGATACTGGGTAGATACTAGTTTTGAGACTTTTCCTGCCTTCAATTTTTAAAAAAAGTAGCAATAACTGATGATGGAGAACATTCTTATATTCTTTCTAAGACTTTTCTGAATAATTAACTTCTAAGGATTCTGCAGCAAAAATCATTATGGAGTAGGGGAAGAGACAGCACCAAAAATAAGCAAAAATAAAATGCTATTCTTTTAACAGGTTCACTGAAGATGACTGCAAGTTAAGTATTTGTAAGTAATTGCTTACCTGAAAAGATTCTTTATAGTATTTACAAAATAACTTTTTCATAAACAGCTCACTGCCATTAGTGATTTTTCACAAACTGTTAGTTGTAACTATATTAGTATGTTATGCTATGAGTTCCAGGTTTCTCCCCTTTTTATCCTAAAACCATGTAAATCATGCTTTGAAAACATGAAAGCAATAACAAAACATACTAGAAAAGTTTTGTAAAACCTATTATTAGGAAACTTCTATTTCAGAGTCCAAATTTCAACATAAATAGATACCAAACATAATCAGATTTTTAGACCTCTCCAGAACCACTAAGTTAAAAGACTTCATATTGTTATTTTTTCCTTCATTACTTAGTATCAAGGAAAATAAACCTAATCAAAGTAAATTTTTACATACTGCTAAATTTATTAGCAAAGACTAAGGGGCACAAATTTAGAGAAAAGCGGGCGGTGGAGGGGCATCCTGTAGAAAAATTCGGAGGTTTCACAGAATAGGTTAGAGTCTGCAATCTTTAAAAGAATGACTGGAATTCAATTAGGCACAGGGAAATGCATTCCAAGAAAATCATCACCAAAAGCAATTTAAAAAGACACAAAAAACAGCAAGACAACATAAGCAGTAAAAAAGACTCCTTATAAAAGAAGAAAGGACTAAAATAGAGGTAACAGAACCAGAATAACAGGGATGATGAGCTGTCAACCAAACCAAGTCCTTTAGCTGAGGAAATGAAAGTTTCTGTAAGGAACTCACATTAAAATAAGTCTGAGAGCAGGATGGTGGCAGTGAACACTAGAGGAGGGGGCTGGTGGCCATGACACTGTATGCAGAGGCCAGGGACCCGAAGGTGAGAGATTCGACTACAAACACAAGCAAATGACTCAGAGGCTTTTATATTATACAAAATGGAAAATGGTGATGTCATTTCCAACGGTGAATGCTATAAGAAATTAATTTATGTGGGAAGTAATGAATCATTCTTAGGCATATTATGCCTCAAATATAATGCTGAGGTGCCCAAGAGGGGAATCTAATTTAGAGAATGAGACTGTTTTTACATAGTAAATAAGGGAAAACAATATACTAAAGAATCAGTGAAGAGAGCATGTGTTCTATTTACCTATGAAGTCAATTTTCTATGTAATCTTCATAATAGAAAGAGCCATGGACCAAAAATAGAAAACCTGGATTCCAGTCCTAGCTCAGTAACTCAAGTGTTAGGCCAACCAAAAACTATTAGGGCCTTACCCCCCTACCCTGCAGAGGTCGTGGTCAAAAAAATCACAGCATAAGTCAAGTTCGTTTGTATTGCTCGGATCAGCCTTGACCCCTGCAGGGTTAAAGTGAGCATCTAGAAATGGGAAAGATTACCTAATTCTAATACTCTATGATTCTATATACCTCAAATAAGACTAAAGATCAGGGCATTTACTCATACCTAAGCAGGAAAAAAAACAACCCCAAAAACCTACATCTACACGGAACTATAAAATAGGCCCATAAATGGTCTTAATTTAATCAGTATTTACCCTTTCATTAAAAAAAGACTAAATGTATTGTAAGGCTGTATACAATAGTTGTTAATTATAAATAAAAATTCATTTATGTCATCTTTTCCAATTTATAAAATACTTTAAGCAGTCCATCATCTTAACCACTCGGCCTCCTTGTCCACTCACAAAATACTTTTAAGTAATTTTATTTAATCCTTACAAAGCTCCATGAGCAAGACAATTCTTACCATCACCATTTATGATGAAAAAAAGGTTCATAAAAATTAACAGCACTGCCCAATGTCATGCAGTTAGTAAGTGAAGAGCCAAAGCTCAAACTCCAGTAAAACCCCTAGCTCATGGCCCTTTCTATTGCCTCACAGACTTTTCAAATTAAAATGTAAAATATTGCTAAAGGAAATACAGTAAACACAAAAAGAGAGAGAGAGAAAGAATGAAGCACATGGAAACTATAGTGAGCGGCAAGTATTAAAATGCTAATGCAAAAAGTAAAAAAAAGGTAGGCAAATATTTTTCTTTTTCAGCAAATGGAAAGCAAAAAGGTAGGAATAAGAGATATAGAACTACTAAGCAAAAGTTTGGATCTATGAAAAAATTAAAAAAATTAAGATGCCATCTGAAAACATTTATGAAGCCAAGACAAACACATCATGCTTCTTCTTACCTTTTCAGTTGCTGAAACAGATGGCTTTGATACAAAACCCAACCTGTCCTTCACAGATAATTTAGTTACATTCTAAAAAAATTGAAATGGAAATATTCAGTGTTTCCCCAAACATATATAAGTCTGCTGGGATTTTGAACATTCTGATTCTACTAACATATACTGACTATAAGCATACAGATGTTAATCACAAAACCTGAGTCTTTTTCAATGAGAGAAACAGAAAGAAAATGTGTACGGAAAAAACAAACAGTATGCAATATCACTCAATCATGAAAAACTACGATATAAAATCAGATGTTTGAACCAGATAGTTGCTAAAGTCCCCTCCACTGATACAGAATCCATGAATTCTTAGAATCCTATGCTGACAACAGAAAGGTTGAACTCTCTAATATTAGATTTGAGCAAATAAAGGATGTGCCTACTTCTTGAGCTTAAAAATAAAAGCCATTCTTTCCTAAAGTATGTTTGTTTTATAACCAAATACACAGCATTTGCTGATGATTCAGAATAGGCTTAGTTTTTAAGTAACTAATAATTAACCAATTTATATTCTGTATTTCTTAATTGAATCTGAATACATTACCGTCCAGGAATTATTCAGAACACTATTTTAACAAGGTGGCATCCATTAGCTAAGTAGGATAGTATATCCTAACTCTATTTTATTCAGCAAATGCTGAAACATCTGGAGAAAAAGGAAAGCTAAGTTTCAGAGACTGAGGGTGTAGAAATAAGAAACGGCCACTCAAGTACAGAAGGGAGTGGGAAGGGAATGACGTATGGAGAAGAAAATCCGAGAGTCGGGAATAAGTGATGCGAAGTTCTGACAGAGCTGCGTTAAGTAACTTGAATTAGTATAATATTAAGCATGCTAAAACCTGATGGTTTATGCTTTTCTGTCCCAAAAGCTTTGAGTTCAGGCTACTGCATAATTATCTCTAGAAAAGAATTCTAGTTAAGTAAAAGATGGTGGGGAAAAATAAGATTTAGTGTACTAAACTTCACTTTTCAGGCAGATTTGCTAGAAAACATCTCCTCCACAAAGTGAAAAAGAGTTCTTTCTTATAAATAAATATTAACTACAGAGTAATTGAAGATTCAAATACTACAGAAAAGGTAGAATATGAAAGTGTTATAATAGTAACAAAAACATTTAAAGATGAAGTTCAAACATGTAGACTATCATATTTCTGTATAAAATATATACAGAAAGTAACAACAAAATATATACAAAAATTAACTATAGTTCAAATCACCAAGGGGAAATTATTTCCTGAGAACCTACTGTGTGACAGACACAACGGCAAGACTTTTCACTTACCTGGGGAGGATCTGAACTGGCGCTCTGGGCTTCTGCGGGTTCAACGGTACTGGGAGGCACTGGACCCAACCGCTCTTTCACGGACTGCTTCACAACAGGCAAAATGGGCTGCTGGACTAAAGGCTGCATTGCCTCAGAACGAGAAAAGAAACGTTAAATAAGCTAACTAGTTTATGAGCACGAACAGTTACCTTTGTTATTTTTTTTACTAAACTGCCCATGCAAAGGGTGTCTTAAGTGTAGCTTGTAATCAAAACTTAGCCACTTTCCAAATTTCTTCATGTTTTTCTTTGTATATAAGAACTTATAAAGTAGAGAAAATAATTAAAATCTACACTTCACTATCTTCTTTTTAATAAACAGGAGAAAATTTAAAAAACAAACTGCTTAGACACCTCTACAAGCAATTAATCTAACATTACATACGGACTGATTCACTGATTAAAAGACAGAGAGGGAGAGAAAGCTTCCAAGATAAACCCCCAGTCTGACTTTGTGAAATAAGTAAAGCTACTATGTTTGTACTCTCTCCTATCCATCCGGGACTCTTCTACATGCTTTACACAAACCACCTTATACTTTTCTCAACTAGGAATTAACTTCGAAATAAAACGAAAGAAGAGGCTAGAGAAATTAAGTGACTTCTCCAAGTCTATCCATTTAACAGTGGTAGAGGCAGGATCTAGCTCAAAAGTCTACTTGACTGCAATGCTTCTGCTCTTAAATATGTTTTCTAAGACCATTTAATTCACACAATTTCTCTCTCACCTTTGGAGAAGCTGTTTGCAACTGCTGGTTGCTTCCTTCTCTGTGCCAATAAACCTTAATAAAGCGATTGTTTAGCACTGCTTCTGTACTTGATATTGCTTTCTTTGCTTCTTCATAAGTTGCAAATTGGATAAGGGCACCTTCAGGATCACCATTATAGGCAACCTAAGATTTCAAATATTAAAAACAGTGGATTTTCAAATGAATCTGTTGCTTCATAACAGTAAAATTTCTTAACAAGTGAAATGCTGGTTCTTCCAGGTATGATTCTATCTTACATTTCCTTAAATCTAGATTGTTACCATAGCCTAGTTTCACTCCAGAAGAAACGGTAACTGAGGACTGTTCAGCAGAGTGGAGCAAGAGCCTCTTATATGTGACAATTAGTAGATGCTCATCTGCAGATGTTATAGACAAGTATTCTAAATGTTTCACTTTTTACCCCAATACTAGACTGACTATGAGAAATAACCCCTATGTCAATCAATTAGTGACTTTTGGCCAATATCCAAAGCTAGGTGAAGACAGTGAAACTACTTTAAAAAGGGGTAATCTCTAACTAAAAATTACAAAAAAATCCATCTTTGAAATCTTCTGAGTAAGTAATTCCCACAAAAATATTTCCAAGACCACAAGAAAATTTAAGGAAAAAAGTTGTATTTTACACATAAGGAAACTGAGAGTCAAAGAGTATAAGATTCTACAGACCTATATTAGTAAGTAGTAGATACAAGGCTCTTCACTTCAAATTTCTTGTTCTTTCTATAATAGCAATATTTTCTGAAGTGTGATATATAAACTGCTGGTGGTGTGGAGTATTATGAAACAGGAACTAATAGCACGGACTCTAAATCACAGAGCCCGACTAAAACGCTAACCGCTACTCTCACAGCAGCACGAGCACGCTATTCAACCTCTCAGTGCCTTTGTGTCCCCTTCCCTAGGGAAACCACACTGCAGTGTTGCGGCGTATAACTCACGTACAACAGAGAGTATGCAGTAAGTACTCATTACTGTGTTCAGTAAATATTTGTCACAAGGATGATTCTGGATGGCATTTCATTAATTATGCATTTACTGAGATTTAAAACATCAGTTCATCAATATGTTTATTAAGATAAAGTTAATAAAACTGGTGCTTAAAAACATGTATAAATAATAACCCAAGTGTATGCAGATACAGCAAAATGACCAGTAAAAAGATGAGAAAATATCAACTTCACTAATAATTAAGGAAATGAAAACTGAATAGTGAGATACCATGTTTTGCCCTCAGCTTTGAAAAATTTCTTAAATTTAATATTACCACTGTAGTTACCCTCTCACACACCCCCTACTGAGGACTTGGCCTGCAACCCAGGCCTTTGCCCTGACTAGGAATTGAACTGGTGACCCTTCGGTTTGCATGCTGGTATATCTCTGTTGCCCTACCACAAGCAAGCATGCATTTTTTCATAAGTCACTTTTATATTATTTTTAAATGGCAAGAAATAAAAGTTTCTAAATTATCTACTTAAGTTGTACTCTCTAAAATTTATTATTTTTATCAGATAAAGAATTTTAATTGAAAAGAGCATCATAAAAACGGGAAAACATTCCAACAATACTTCAACACTTTTAACATATCATATAATGTAAACTCAACACTAAATAGCCTTACAAGTTACATACATCCAAGCGAAGCTCCAATTTTAGATGAAGTCAAATATAAACTACACTGATATTTACCTTGGAAAAATGTTTAAAAAATGGGACAGGAAAAAGTAAATGCTTAAACTAACTATGAATTACACAGTATTTGGGTCCCACCTGTTAATGCATCTTATCAGAAAGGAAGCAAAAAGAATCTGATTAAAGCAATCTGTTGTAATGATTTTGAGAAACTGAGGAAATGAAAACTACTGTAAGATTAGAGTTCACTAGTGCGATTATTTAACTTTGCTATAATTTTATGCTAACCTCTACTGAGTAAAAAGTATATGTAATATGATCAATCAAAACCACTGCCTCTTCAAAATACCAAAGTTATTCAAAAACCATACATCTAAAATATAGTTTTATTTCATATCCAATTTAACAAATTTAGATTACCAAATTTTTCAAAAGATCCCATTATGAGTATTTTTCTCATTAAGTTTTCTCCCTAAATAACTGAGCAAAGAAAACAGAATAACTTCACAGTTCTTACCTGCAAGTTAACCAGAGTTCCAAATCGACTAAAATGCTCATTAAGTTTGCTGATATTATTTAATTCTGGAGGAACTTTTCTAAGTTCAAGTTTGGTATTTTCATTTCCAAACTGAACCTTTTTCTGGAATCCTGGGCTGTTTGTTCTATTAAAATTTGGTCTGTAAGAAAAATCAAGTTAATTAATACATTCATTTATAAACCCTGTTTCCTATCAAGTATAAATGAATTTTTAAAATTTAAGGTTTTTTTTGAAAACTGAAATTATTAATTGATAATGAAAACTGAGACTTTTCTTCCAAAAAAATGAAGTCTTCAAATTAGCAGTGTTTGCATCTTCACGAAGGCCAACTGAGAAGGATTCTTCCATATCATTTGTACTTGGTACTTTCAATCCACTCCCACTTAATTAAAATTGTTATCAGGAAAGGTCCTAACACCCTACTTCAGTCAATTCACATATATAACCTTTGTTTCATTTCTGCAAAAGCCAGCTTACTGAAATTTATCCGATTTTAAAACATTTATTAAAAGTAACTGTGTTAGCCACTTCCCAACTTCAAGAGAAAGTCCTAAATGTAGACCATATATTTGACACTTGAAAAAAAGGGATAAAACTATAGCCCAGAGAAGTTTACAATGCTTGCCTTAGGTCACAGATTCAAAGGCAGAGGCACAACTAGCAATTATCCACTTTTAAATGACGTTAAAGCTCTAAAAATGTGTGATCCTAGTTTCTCCTCGAACATGAAAATTTATAAATGAATCATCATCAACACCCCGGCATTCTAACTCTTTACCCCTTTCTCTGAAATGCTTCTATGACAACTTCAGAGCCTATCCAGTCCCCCTCACTACCTCCCTGCCAAATATGTCTTTACTAGCTCTAAAAAAAAAAAAAAAAAAGCCCCATGCTAATAATGCCTTTTTCCAGACCAGAACTACCCTTTCTTCCCTAATATTAAGTTCACGACTATCCTTTATATAGGTAGTATTCAATGACATCTCTAACATAAGAAATGTTCTTTGAAGGTAAAAGAAGGTGGAAAGAGAAAAATTATGTCCTCACCCACCAAGCCATTTCTACATGAAAATGCCTTCCAAGTACCAAACAACTAATTAACAAATATGTAGAAAACAACTTACACTTTAGGGGGAAACTGCCTATAGAGTAAAATTATATATTTTTTATTTTAAAAAAGGATACTATACTGCCATAATAATTCTCCACCTACTCTACAAATTACTGCATAATAAAGGACTGAGTTTCCCCTTGCAGCTTACTTATCAAACCAAGTCTTCTTTGTAGTAACTCCAGGCTCCCCAGAACCAATGGTTCTTTTCCTTGACTCTGAATCCACTACTATCCTCATAGTGCTTTTATTAGGAGGCTTTTCTGTTTGAAAAGAAAATAAAAGAAAACACAGATTAGTATTTTCTGTTTATCACAGCTACTTCCTTAGATTCACATTTTGAAAACAAAGTTCTGCCTTTTTTCCATAGTCTATGTTTTGGAAAAAATAGAAATAAATGTACATTCAAATATAATAATAGTAAATGATTTTAACTTACTTCAAATTCACTTCAACCTACTAAAAAAGAACTAATAATTCTCACATTTGAAATTAAAATATGATTTTGCAGGCCATTTCCATTGGGGGTGTGTGATAAAATCCATGTCACTGTTCCCTTTGCCATCAATCTCATCACAAATATGACCTTATGACCTGTAAAAACTGATCATTTAGGCCCTGACAAGTGAGGCTCAGTTGGTGCAAAACAAAAGAATGCCACTTCAATTTCTGGTCAGGGCACATGCCTGGGCTGCAGTAGGGCGCGTGCAAGGGGCAACCCACTGATGTTTCTCTCCCTCTCTTTCTCCCGTCCCTCCCCACTGTCTAAAACTAACTAACTAAAATCTTTTTAAAAAATTACATCACTCTCAAGAGTTTAAATGAACCTATTAAGATTGCAAATGACAGAAAATACTCAACGAAATCTACCCCAGAAATTACGTTCTTTTGTACAATTCCCTTTCCCTAAGAAATACAACATCACCTTTTCTTTCATGGGAGACCAAAGGACTCAAGAAACAAACACAAACATCTTTCACTCAACCCCTATTAAGTACAGGACCTTTTGGTCTTTATAAACGTTTCATCACTCGATATGAAAACTACTTTAAAAGATGAATCACAGTACCTCTGGGTGGCAAATCCATATCTCCTGACGTCAGCCCTATCAGGTTGGGCCTTTGTGCGTGCACTCTGTGTCGGTACATAGGTCTGGAGGTGTTTGTTATGCTCGGGGCCTCAGGGTTATAGCCATCTGTGTCATATGTATCTGGTAATACAAAAACTGTAATTAAAAAACAATTATAAAACTTTGTAATTTCTCTACATATTGATAATAGAATAAGTAAACTATATACTACTAATATAAAGCTAACATATTCCATGTTTTAAAGAGAAAATTTAAGTTTCATAAAAATAAAAATGTTATTTAAAAATATAACTTAAGCTTTTTTTTGAAAAAATCCCGAGGATTCACATTTCATGTACATTCACCATGCCTACACTTCTATTCTGTCACTTTAGTGAGAAAAACAGATCTACTACAGCAATTCACTCTCTAAACATTTAAAAATTCCTCCAATAAACCATGATCTAAAACTATATTACATCATTAACACAGAGAGAGCCAAAACTGCACCTGCAGTAAAAAGAGAGGGCGGAGCAGGAGGCGGCTGGTGATGAATACCAGTTGTTACTACAGCAGGAACAGAACTGGTTGCAGAGTTTGGGGGAGCATCCATGCCAGATGGCTGCAAAGGAGGAAGTGGAGGTGGTGGTCCTGTCAAAACCAAAGAATAAGAAATATCATCTGAAAGTAAACAAATAAAATGAGTTATTTATATATCCAAACATGATATCTCATTCATCAAACTATAATATCTACAAACACCAAGCTCTTACAACTCTATTACTTTTCTAGGGTAAATATCCTCTTAATGTTTTCTAAAATAAGTTTCTCTTGAGCTACAAAGGACTACAGGCAGCTGGGATTTATCAGGGTTGTACATAATTCTGAGCCACTCTGAACTATAGTAATTTATAGGTTTGGCATAACCAAGCGAAAATGGGGTATATTCCAAATGGGAATATCTTGTTCTTGATTTTCAACATCTATAAAATTACTTTAGATGCTTTTAATAAAAGCAGGCATCAAGTTATTAATTTTTAAAAGGCTATGAAGAGACATATAAAAAGTACAGGCAAACAAACATATTTACTTACCTGTGACTGGTGGTAGACTGGGTGGTAATGGGCCTGGTGGTGGCACTGGGGGTCTCAAATTCACAGGTGGAGGTGTAAGAATTGGTGGAGGTGGGGGGAGTCCAGGAGGAGGTGGTCCTTCAACAACAGGAGGCTGTGCTGGGAAAGGCAGCATACCAGGAAGATTCACATCTTCTACAACTACTGGGTCACTTCCATGATCAAAAGGGCACATGTCTCCTCTCATGCAGAAACCCTTTTCTGTGAGAAAATATAGAAATATGAAAAGTGCTGGACATATAAATTTTTCTCTAAGTTAACAAAAGTAAGATATTTAAAAAATATGAATATTTTAAAATACTGGACAAGCATAACTAATCATATAAAGCTAATTACTAATTCCAGTAATTTACAAATACTTGTCAAATGTTAATATAGCTAACACATACGCTAAAAACTATATCAACAAATTCAAGTGAGTATACTTAGCTAGCAAGAGGGCATAATACATATACAAGACTTGTCCAGAAAAAGTCCAGCCACTGTTAATATAATGAGACAGTTTGTATGACATGATATAACTGGGCAGTCAAGGAGAGTGTACTAAAATGCACAAGTGAACAAGTTCACTGTACTAGCCAGAGGGGGCAGTAAATGCCACTGAGTGAGCATGTGTATGGGGTAGCCCTTGCATTGAAAATGCCTGAGTGAGTAATGAATCTGCATCAAATTTTGCTTTGAACTTGAACATTCCTCCACAGAAATTATTTGGATAATTCAGAAGGCTGCAGCTATGGGCAACTGGTGATTGGCAGCCTCATCACAACAACGCTCCCACTGATGCATCACATCTCATGCAGAGTTTTTGGAGAAACATCAAATCATCCAGGTGACTCAGCCCTCCCACAGTCCAGATTTGGCGCCCAGTGACTTCTGGCTCTTCCCCAAAGTAAAATCCCCTTTGAAAGGGGAGAAATTTGAGACTGTCAATGAGGTTTATGAAAATACACCAGGAGAACTGATGGTGATTGGGAGAACTGTGTGAAGTCCCAAGATGCCTACTTTGAAAGGTACTGAGGCATTACTGTCCTATGTACAGTGTTTCTTGTATATTGTTTCTTCCTCAACAAAAGTCTTTATTTTTCCTATTGCATGGCTGGATACTTTCTGGACAGATCTTGTATCTTTTTCATTATACTTTTTATATTTAAATCTCACTTAAAACTTTAAGAATACTGGTTTCAACTATAGGTTTCATATAATTTAGAAAGCTTTTACAGTAAAACCTTAAGTCTTCACTTATAAAATTCTTAAATAGGTAATACCACATCTCTAGGTTCCACTTACATATCAATAACCATTTATTTTTAAAGAAGTGAGTTTTGCCAAAAATGTTTCAGTAGCAGATTCCTTCATAAGTAACTCTGTAGACATTACTTTTGTTTGGTAAGTTCCAAAAATATTAAGACTTACATGCAAATAAATAATACCTTTAAATTGATATTCAGTAGTGAGTGGTAACTAACTAATGAAGTTTCCAATTATACTGAAGAATTCATGAGTGCTTACAATTAGTTTCCCACCATTTCCAACAGGTTAAGTCTTTGAATAACCATGGGCAGCCTAAACTTACAGAATTTAATCAGCTGGAAATATTAATTCAATACTTCATGAAACAAGTCAAAGACTTACCATCATAATCTCTACACCGCTTCTTTGGCATTGGTGGTCTGACATATGAGTTGTGGTCCACCTGGTCTTCATGAAATTCAGACCAACTTTCGGTAGTGTTATTACCATGGTGGGTAGGAGCAATTACTGTTATGGTGCTGCTCAAAGTAGGTACAGGGTAATGGCCAGATGAAATATTAGGTACCGAAGAAACTGGAGTGTAATTATTTTCCAGTGGATCTGTTCTATCCAGGTCATATTTAGGTTTTACCAGATCCCTTTCTGCAACAAAATATAAAAGACCTATAAAACTATATTTAAAAAACACATGCTCCAGCTCTAAGTAGTAGTAACATTTTTTGATAAAGAAAATGTCCAAATTTTATACAACCCTCCTCTCCTTTTAAAAGCTAACCATGATATCCTAAGAACCCTGAAACACCAATCCAAAAGAACCTATGCACCCCAATGCTCATAGCAGCACAGTTTACAATGGCCAAGAACTGGAAGCAACCTAGATGCCCATCAGTAAATGAATGGATCCAAAAACTATGGTACATTTACACAATGGAATTCTATGCAGCAGAAAGAAAGAAGGAACTCCTACCGTTTGCAACAACAGCATGCATGGGACTGGAAAGCATTATGCTGAGTGAAATAAGCCAGGTGTTGAAAGACAAATACTATTTGATCTCACCTTTAACAGGAAGCTAAACAACAAAACAAGCAAGCAAGCAAAATATAACCAAAGACACTGAAATAGAGAACAGGCAGACAGGGACCAGAGGGGAGAGGGGAGGGAATTTCAGGGGAAAAGGGGAAGGATTCACAGGAACAAGTATAAAGGACACATGGACAATAACTAAGGTGGGGGATGGAAATGGGAGGGAGGTGGGGAGCACTGGGAGGGGTGGGCTGGGATGGGAGTAAAAGATAGAAAACTGTACTTGAACAAAAATTAAATTTTAAAAATGTTTTAAAAAATAAAATAATTTTTTTAAAAGCTAACGATGAATACACCATGTTCCAAGATAAGCTATCTCTGCTCAATATGACCTAAACTACAAAACCACACATAAAGTTGCTGTATTATTTAATGAGTTTTCCCCTTGAAGTTCTGTTTACAGAAAAATGATTTTAAAATTTTCTACACTGCAATCTTATACATGTAATTTCAGCCCACAAAAAATACGCAATAAAACTATTTTTTTCTGTAACAAACATTTAATTGTCATCCACCTAAAGATACCACCAGTATGCTTTTTTACAGTGAACACTACTTGATTATGTGACTCGATGATCAGAGGAACAAAAAGGAGTTCATATTAAACATGAACAAAGAAATTAACTGGGCTGTATATGGTCCCAAGGAAAGAAGAAAGGTATTAAGGAGATTCATTAAGCGAAGCAATGTGCAGAGAGGCCTAGTACACATACACCATTAGGGGCTGGGGGTGGGTGGGGGGGTGGGCGGGTGTGCGCAGAATCTGAAAGAAGAACAACAGCAAGTACAGGGCTTACACAAAGACTATAAAATTAGTTCCTAGACTAAAGATGGCTATACAATAAAGGTTACAAGGGTAACTAAAATCTAAGCCTGAGTAAATGTGTTTTACTCAAAAGTATTTGTTGTTTTCTGGCTACAGTAAGTTCCTTTCAATAATAAATATTGCAAGTTATACATGTTGGAAATGACATGGTCTTGCAAATACACACATCTGAAAACTTGTAACTGTTTTCATAGATTTGAAGTAACTGATATGTAATTAACTGAAAATATTTAAAGTATACAATTTAATGAATTCTGATATATGTATACACCTGTGAAACCAAACACCACAAACAAAATAATGTACATACAATACACATACTCATCATACCCAAATGTATTATTGTGCCTCTTGATACTCCAGCCCAGGCAACCACTGATTTGTGTTGTGTCATCTTAGTATCCATTTTCTAATTCTATACATTATGTATTCCTTTCTGTCTGACTTCTTTCACACGGCATAATTATTCTGAGATTCATCATTTTGTTGTATCAATAATTCTTCCCTTTTTATCCATGGTATGGGTATACCACAGTTTGTTTATCCACTCACTTATTGATGGACATTTAGATTGTTTCTAATTTTTGCCTATTACAAATGAAGCTGCCATGGTCTTTTGTGTACAAGTCTTTGTGTGGAAACAACACTTTCATTTCCCTTAGGTAAATACCTAGGAGCGTAATGGCTGGATCATTTGGTAGGTGTTGGTTTTATATTTATTTTTAATATACTGTCAGTGTTTTCCAAAGAGTTCCAGTTTATCTCTATCCTCAAAAATATCGAATAAAGTCAGTCTTTTCAACAGTCATGCTGATGGATGTGGAGTGGTAATTCACTGTACTTTTAATTTGCATGAAATAAAAATTTTTAAAGAAATTTTGAAAAAGCATTCATTTGGACCAAATCAAAATAGAAAAAATGATGACAACAATGACAAAATCAAAACAATTTTTAAGACCCTAAAATAAGAAGTACTTTCCCAAGAAAAGAATCCCAACCAAAATATACACATATAGGATGTACCCCTGCTTCGTGTTCTGCTTCTGCTTCTAGTCCTGCTTCTGTCTCTGTCTCTATCACGAAGCCTCTCTTTACTCCAACTCCGACTCCGACTCCTGCTGTAACTGCGACTGCGTCCTCGTCTTCTATTGTACCGGTCTCTGTATGAATCTCTTCGAGGAGGGTTTCGATCATAATCTCTTTTACGAGAACGATCATCTTTTTTCCTCTCATCACGACTTCTAAAAAAAGATATGATCACTTCCGTGTAAATAATTTTTAAGACGACACAGGAGAAACTCTAATTAAATGCAAAAGTAATTTAATTCTCGCAATATCACAATTCTTTATCACACCATCAGAATACAAACATGGAAAACTCAGACAACTGAAAAATATACATGATCTGCTTAAATACTCTAAAACTCCTTTAAAAGAAAAACTCAAAAGACTTATGCACAAAGGCATCTACTATACATGTCTTATAGTACACAGTCTTATAAACATATACTGGTACATATGTACACTATGTCTGTTCTCACAAGCATGTATCACATGCACTGTATTCTAAATGCCTTTGAAGACCTAATGAAAAATAATAATGTATTTATATTAAAGGGACACTTCAGGCAAAAAAAAGTCTCATTGAGATTTCATGGAATTTGAAGTTAATAAAAATAATAATAGTAACTAATAAATGCCAAGCTGTCCTAATCACTTCCAGGATCTTCAAATCTTAACTAGATATTTGGTAGAAAAAGACTGAGTTACACTTTCTCAGACTAATAAAAGAACAGACATTACTTGCCCCTGCATAAAAGATAATCAAGTCTAAACATGTGTATAAAAGATAACCAATGTCTAATCACCGAACATGGTTCAATGAATTAGTCACCTATTTTCTCTGTATCGGGAGCTTGACTGCGGAGGACTATGGTTCAGCCTTCTGGAAAACTTCTTCTCTCGCTCTTCCTCCTTTATGATCTGACATACAAAAAATATGAGTAGAACTTCAGCAACAGTTATTTCTTGCCATGTTACTATTTCAATGACTTAACGGATATGAAAATGTAATAGCAAAATTGTCATCCTCTAAATGAATCCAAACAAACAATTCTCTTCTGAGCACCATCATTTACTCAAACCACTAAAGATAGGCCGCTGAAAGTTAAAGTGAATCTAAAGAAACTCATAAATGCTTATCTTAGGTAACATTTAGTGGTAAGAAAACATTTGAAGCAAGAGTCCCCATTTTAACATTATTAGTGAAAACCCAACTTTATTCCTTCTTTCAAAAGTCGAATATACATTCATGTTTTGGTTTCGCAGATTTGGTCTGGCACTGAACAAATTAAGGAATATAGGAGGATGAATTAGCATTGACCAAGTCATAAAAAAGGAGAACATCTGAAAAAACAATATACGAGATAAAATAGTTCTTCAGTTTCTCACGTCAGTGTGGCAGCTATATATTTCTCTTTCCTCCATTCGCATTATGTAATTTATAGAAAGCAGCCCTGGTAAAACATTCCCTTGTTCAATGCTACTTTGTCAAGGCCAGAATTTTCCATGCTTTACTGCCCAGAACACTGTTTCCATATGACATTAATAGGTGTTACTAGAAAAAGAAAAGGATTTAGAGGATCAAGTCAGAAAATATTGAACATGTGGCTTCTGGAAATGTGATAGGGCTCAAGATTCGCATTTTTAGTAAGAACCCTAAGACACTCCGATGCAGGTAACCTGCAGACAACGCAAACATGCTCCGGTGGATGCCAGCTGCCCCAGCACTCCTTTCCTAAGAGCCTCTCACTATCGAAAGTGTTCTACACTGATGATAAACTGAACAGAAATCCTATCAACAGACCGAACTGACATTGCTGAAAAGCCTTATCTTAAGAGTTTGCCTTTTTTTTCTTATAAATGCTTTTGTTCTCTTGGCCACCCACATCAACCCTCCCCCATCCAAAAATACTGGGTACAAATAAAACCCTCCTCAGGCACTTTTTCCTAGTTGCCTCAATGCACACTTGTGAGTAATTCATGTTGACAGATTATCGTATTCCACAGTACATGCTCAACTGGAAACTTTCACTATACCCATAGCATTTTTAATCCAGACTGCCACCTGACATTTTGACAGTCCTAAAAGATCAGTGATAAATATTCGTAACAACTGGTTTAAAAAAAACTGTCCTGACATTACTATATAACAGGTATAAAACTAAGGCTTTGCCACTAACTAGTTTTAGTGGAAGACTTCTTACTGTTTCTCAAACCAAGAAACCACGACTTACTAAAGATTTTTAAAGAAACAGCCCTGGCCAGGTAGCTCAGTTGGTTAGAGTTGCCCTGATATGCCAAGGTTGCGAGTTCAATCCCCAGTCAGGGCACATACAAGAATCAACCAATAAATGCATAAAGAAGTGGAACAACAAACCAAGGTTTCCCCCTACCTCTCTCTCTCCCCCCACCCCCCCTGCTTCCTCTCACTTTAAAAAGAAAAAAATCAAAGAATTAAAACATACTTTGTAATAGCAAAATCAGGACCCAATCCAAACTTCCATCAGTGGGCAAAATTTAAATAAATTATTGTATATATCCATATGGTGTAAGTAGTTGCCAGCACAATAGCCACTATCCCTTTCTTTGTTACTAACGGAATCCCTATACTGCTGATATAAAATAAGCAGTTATAAAATTACTTCCCATACAGACTGAAGTAATGGGGGTGTGTTATGTGTGTGTCTAACTATGTACATATTCATGTGTATACATATGTTTAGGTATACTGGAATAAAATTATATTTCAGAATATACATGCATGATATATACATATATCATTGCATAATAAATATGTGTTAGTTATAATCTGGGGAGAAAAAAGACGTATGAGGGGTAAAAAAACCAAAGGTCACAACTGTAACTTTCACCACACGACCACCTCTCAGTACTAATACAATTCCCATTTACTGAGAAACCTACTATTTGTCACATACTATAGCAGGTGCTTTGTAGACATTATTTAACTATTCCTCACAACAACCCTAAAATGTTTCCATTTCAAAGCCAAGTAAACTAAGGCTTGAAAAAGTAATGTCTTCAAGGCCACAAAGCAGTGACTAGTAAAGCGGAACTTTTAACCAAGATTTGTTTGACTAAAGGTAGGCTAACAGCAGAGATGTAACAGTTTAATTGCAAATAATTTTTGCTAGAATTACAATCTTTAAATATCAAATTGAAGAAATCAGAATTATTATATGAGTATTAAACAAGGACAATTTTATATAAAGAGTAAAAACTTCAAAACTTCTTAATGTATAAGGTCATTTCAAATGCAATAAATGTCATTATATTTTGCTACCTTAAAAATAGTTCCCTACAGCCCTGGCTGGTATGGCTCAGTGGATTGAGATCCAGCCTGTGAACCAAAGGGTCCCTGGTTCAATTCCCAATCAGGGTACATGCCTAGGTTGCGGGCCAGGTCCGCAGTTGGGAGTATGTGTGAGTAAACCACACATTGATGTTTCTCTCCCTTTCCTTCTCCCTCCCTTCCCTGCTCTCTAAAAATAAATAAATTAAATCTTTAAAAAAATTTGTTCCCTACAAAATACTTGCGGAACAAAACCAAACAGATGCACTCTCAATCTAATTATTTTCACAGAACATAGATCATGAGAGTCCATAGCTATAAGATACTGTGCAGAAAGGCCTGCTTGAAAGGTAGATCCTTGGCTGGCACCTGGGAACTTTTATTTCTGCAAGATTCCCATCATTCCCTGATAATAATAGCTCACTTATACCTATATTGTTTGTGCACCTGGTAGGGCTTATGGTGAACACCTGCGTTCCTCATGGGAATCTAGAACATACTAGGCAGAAAGCACTTATGTGCCTAGACCTAAATAAAAACACTGGGCACAGAACTTTAACAAGCATCCCAATAACAATAATAAATATTGTTATTATTTCTTAGGCACATCCTGTGCAACTCCACTGGGAGACACCGGAATCCTGTGCCTCTTTCCCTCCAGACTTTGCACCACACACTTTTTTCCCTTGGCTGATTTTCCTTTGTATCTTTTCAATGTAAGAAATCATAACTGTGGCCCTGGCCGGGTAGATGCATTGGTTAGAGCGTCATCCAGATATGTCAAGGTTGTGAGTCTGATTCCTGATCAGGGCACATACAAGAATCAACCAATGAACATAAATAAGTGGAACAACACAATGATGTTTCTCTCTCTTCCCGCCACCCCCCGCCCTCCAAGACCACTCTCTCCAAAATGCAATATATTAAAAAATAGTAATAGTAATGAATTAAAAAAAATCATAACCATGCAAATGACTATATGCTAAGTCCTGTGAGTGCTCCTACTGAAATCATTGAACCTGGGAGTGGTCTTCAACACTTGTGGCAGACACAGAAAATACAACTCAGTTTAATTACCCTTTACGTGTTTGTAAAGGAAATGCAAGGTTTAACACAAACCCTTACCTCTTCTTTTTTAATATCTTTTTCTTGGTGCTGAAAAAATTCTACCTTTAAGCTTCCCGATGATGGCTGCTCTGGAGGAGGTAGATAACTCTTTGTATTCACAGCATCAAAAAGTTTTTCCACAAATATCTGTGTCTCTAAAAATAAAACAAGGAAACAAAAAACCCACATATTAAGACATTTGCTAAGATAGCATTCTCCACTTAGAAGCTTCCTAACCAGTGTGCCATGGCACAAGTCCCGTGGTAATGCCGATCCGTTCGGTTTTCAGGGTGATGGGGGCAGGAATGGCCAGAGCTTCTCGGCCAGTCACTTCCAGCCACGACTAGTTTCTGTGTACTCTACCCCATATGCAAACACAAATATTACCATTGTCTAGATGCTGCATAGTGGAGAGCACTGTACTAGACAACATTCAAAGTAGTTTCCTAAGGAGCAATATCTTTAAATTAATAAGCATCCAGTCATTTCCTTAATCTTTAAAGAAAAAATATCAGCACAGTTTACGAAAGAGCATAAAATTAGTAATGAAAAGAAAAGGCTTTCTTTATAAATAAGCTATTGATATAATCAGCAATAATACTGTTTGTTCAACTTCATTACAATTAGAGCCTGTTGCTCACTGAGCTCCTTTAATACTGTGGATAATTTTTTTTTTTACTCCTATTAGTATCTACTTTATGACGAATTTACTCCTGAGCCATAAGTTTTTGTTTCTTCAGTTTCTTCTGGGTTGTTTTCCCCCCTTCTGAGCAACCTCCTATTCTGGTTTAGGTACAATCTGCTCTTTTCAGGTAAGGATCATCTCAGCGTGGTAGGGAGAGCTCATGGATGACTTAATCTATCCATGAGCTCTATAAATTCTACACCGCACCTTAGAAGCTTTGTTCACCTGGATGTGTTCAATGATCAGAGATCTACATCTAAACCCTTAAGTTCAGCATTAATCCCTGTATTTTTAAGCATGTGTGGCAAAAATTCAGCACTCTTTTGGGCCACCAACCCTACATTCCGCACCCCTTGGTCTGGGCACATCTACCAACTCCACCACTGTAACTACAGAATGGGGCACATTACTTCTATGAAGTGATATCCTTCAGGTATTTGGTGGCTTTTTGGATATGCAAACTTTTGATGACCGAGGGACTTTGACAAGGGTTCTTAAAGTGAGCACAAAGATCTGAACCTCTTGATCTGCATGACTTTGTGAGGTTTTCTGGGTCAAGTGAATAGCAAACCATTTTCAGAGGACACCTCAGGCTACTTTCATGGATAGTTGTATACTCTTATTTTAAATAACCTATTGAAATAAAGTAGCATCTTTAAACCAATGATCTTACCTTTTTGAAGAAATACATCTAGTTGATCAATACATAATGCCTTTAACTCCTTTTCACTTTTGTCTTTTTTCACCAAAGCAAGAACGTATTTTGCAAGGGCTGATGGATCTGCATCACAGCTAAAGGAAAAAAGCAATTTGAAGGAAATTTAACCATAAATAATTGCCCATTCTACAAACTCCAGTTACAAACTGACTTAACATAAGTAGTTTTATGAGTTAATATATGTAAAAAGCACCTGGCTTGTAAAAGGCAATGAAGAAATAGAAATTCTCCTTTATATTTAATATACTTTGCATGATGATGCATGCTGTTATAATTTGGTATCCTTCCAAATATGTTTTAAGAATTCAGCAGGCTTAATTATTATTAAAAAGAAAAATTATAACAAAATAAAAACAACTTCGAAACATCAAAAACTAATATAATTGGTGTGGTGTGATAAAAATACCAAAAAGCTTTATCCCCTCCAATCTAGATAAAAAGCCAGAAAAACACTGAAGTGTAACAGGAGACACTTAAAAATAGACCACTCCATAATTATTTTAACAACAGAAAAGAAAGTCTAAACATAGACCCTATCAACATATATAGGAATTTAGATTTTATACTGGTGGCATCCCAATCAATGAGGAAGAGATGAACTATGCTAACTGCTCCTAAATTCCTGACCCACAAAAATGATAAATGTCATGAGGTGATAAATTAACTTAGTAGCACATGACATAAGGTGTCATATGCTACTAAGTTAATTTTCATGGTAATTTGTTACTTATCACAAGACAACTTCTCTCATATATCTACTACTATTAATTTGCAAAGATACACGACTAATTATTCGCTAAGACTTGAAGTAGCTTATAACCTAAACAAGGAGGAAAAAAATCCATTTCAGTGGTACATGAGATTTTTAAAGACTTTTTCTTTGGCCCTGACTGGTGTAGCTCAGTGGATTGAGCGTGGGCCTGTGAAGCAAAGAGTTGCTGGTTCGATTCCCAGTCAGGGCACATGCCTGGGTTGCGGGCCAGATCCCCAGTAGGGGATACATGGGAGGCAACCACACATTGATGTTTCTCTCCCACTTTCTCCTCCCCTTCCCCTCTCTCTAAAAATAAATAAAATATTTTTTAAAAAACTTTTTCTTTGTAATTTACTTCAAAATACTTACTCATACAATTTAAAACTAAATATGGATAAAATAACATGGTAAATCAGTATTTTTAGATTTATAATGAGCATGGAAATACTTAAACCTGTGATGCAATAAGAATGAAAAAATGCGACAATAATGTATTGTCTCATGATATATCTGTAGATATACTTGTATCTGGCAACCCAGCATTACTGCATAAGAGCCCACTTACGCATGTTAGGTAACTTGAATAAACACAATCAACTAGACATTAATCTAACTGGACATCAAAACTAAACACACTTCAGTTTACAGAAATCACTGTGATGTATAAAACTATCTATTATACAGTTTCATTGCAATTGCTATTAATAACAAATTCTAAGTTTCTATATTAAATCCATATGCTATAATTTGATTCAATACTGCTTTGCTTGTTGGGAATTTGCAATTTAATAATGGCTTTTCTAATTATATAACTGTCACTTTGCAATTATCTAAACTAAACCCCAAATCTATTCGTTTCCACATTAGTTTTTAAACAGAACACTATAAAAGTGGATTAAAATGTTAACAGCTAAAAATCTTAAGACTTTGTGATTTTTATAATTATTATGGTCTATAGACCCAAGTTTTATAGACAGCAAGACAGAATTCCCAAACAATCCTTGTTAAAAACTTCTATAGCAAGCAATCAGAAAAAAATCAAGAATGAATAAAAGTCACAACCACAACAGATCAACTACCACACACAAAAAACTGAAGTACTTGAGATAGTCTGAAAAGCAGGCTACTTTATAAAATTTGTTAGACTGAAAATTACATATTATGAAGTTTATAATTTCATATTTAACAGCAAAATAACAGTAAATTTATATATCACAGGCAATCTTTGTTAAGTTCTGTAAGAAATTATTTTATTTGTATTTCAATATTTTTGAAAACAACAAAGGTATGTACTTTCAAATTCCAGCCTAGTAAAAAATAATCCGAAGTAAAACTTGACTCCAGAAAAATACAAAGAACTGTAAGACAATATTACAAACAACAATATGCCAACAAACTACAATCTGGACAAAAATGGATAAATTCCTAGAAATACACAATCTTTCAAACTGAATCAGGAAGAATCAGAGAATCTGAATAAAGAGGTAACAACTAGTGAAACTGAAGCAGTAATCAAAAAGCTCCCAATAGCCTTGGCTGGTGTAGCTCAGTGCATTGAGCATGGGCCAGCAAACTAAGGGATCACAGTTCGATTCCCAGTCAGGGCACATGCCTGGGTTGCAGGCCAGTTCCCAGCATGGAACTTATGAGACGCAACCATACATTGACATTCCTATCCCTCTCTCCTTCCCTTCCCCTCTAAAGATAAATGAATAAAATCTTTAAAAACAAATATAAAAAATACAAATAAGTAATTTTTTAAAAAGCTCCCAATAAACAAAAAGTCCTGGACCAAATGGCTTCACAGGAAAATTTTTACCCAACATTTCACCTGCTCTTCTCAAACTATCCCAAATTCCAAGAGGAAGGAACACTCCACTCTCAAGTTCATTTTACAAGGCAGGCACTATTCTAATTCCAAAATCACATAAAGACACTAAAAAGAAAGAAAATTATAGGCCAATACCCCTAATGAACACAGATACTAACGTCCTCAACAAAACATCAGCAAACCAAATCCATCAACGTAATAAAAAGATCATACATCTCTCTGACTGGCATAGGTCAGGTGGTTGGCTGGGCATCCTCCCATCACAAAGCAAAAAGTTGCCTGTTAGATTCTGATTTTCAGTGAGAACATATGCCTGGGATGCGAATTCAGTCCCTGACAGGGTCATATGCAAGAAGCAACCAATCAGTGTTTCTTACATAAATGGATTTTTCTCTCCCTCTCTTCCTCACTCTCTAAAAAATAAATAAGTGAAATCTTAAAAAAAAAAAACATATACCACAATCAAGAAGTATTTATTCCAGGGATGCAAGATTGGTACCATATCCACAAATCAATAAAATGTGATACACTACATAAATAAAATGAAGGAAAAAAGAAAAAGAAAACATGATTATACAATACATGAGGAAAAAAAGCATTTTATAAAATCCAGCACCCATTTATAACAAAAACACTCAGAAAACTGGGAACAGAGGAAACATACCTCAGTGTAATGAAAGCCATATACGACAAACTCACAGACAACATCACCTTCAATGGGCAAAAACTACAAGCGTTCCCCTTAAGATCAGGAACAAGACAGGGACACCTGCTTTCACCACTCTCATTCAACCCAGTACTGAAGTTGTAGCCCCGCAATCAGACAAGAAGAAACAAGAGGCATCCAAATTGGAAAAAAAGAAGTAAAAATACTATTATTTGCAGATGACATGATACTGTATACAGAGAACCCTAAAGAGTCCTCCAAAACAGTTCTAGAACTGATAAACAAATTCAGTGAATAGCACACAAAATATACGTACAGAAATCTGGTGCATATTTATGCACCGACAATAAACGATCAGAAAGGGAAACCAAAAGAGAATCCCATTCACAATTGCTTCAAAAGAAATAAAATACCTAGAAATAAATTTAATCAAAGATGTGAAAGACCTGTACTCAGAAAATTATAAGACACTGAAGAAAGGAAGTGAAGAAGATACAAATAAGTGGAGCATACAACGTGTTCACGGATAGGAAGAATTAACATCACTGAAATGTCCTTGCTACCCAAAGCAATCTACAGACTCAATGAAATTCCTAGCAAGATACCAATGGCTTATTTCACAGAACCAGAACAAATATTCCAAAGATTCATACAGAAGTACAAAAGACCCTGAATAGCAAGAACAACAGCAATCTTGAGAAAGAAGAACAAAGTTGGAGGAATCACGCTACCTGATAATCAAGCTACACTACAAGGCCACAGTAATCAAGACAGTATGGTACTGGCACAAAAACAGACATAAATCAATGAAACAGAACAGAGAGCCCAGAAATAAACCCATGCCTCTATGGTCAATTAATATTTAACAAAAGAGCAAAAACATACAATGGAATAGAGATAGTCTATTCAATAAATGGTGTCGGGAATATTGAACAATTATGTGCAAAAAATGAAACCACACCACTTTCTTATACCACACCCAAGTACAAACTCAGACCAATTGAAGACTTAAGTGTAAAACTTGAAACCATTAAGAATCCTAGAAGAAATCATAGACAATAAAATCTTTGACATTTCCTGTAGCAATGATTTTTTCTGATATATCTCCTCAGGCAAGGGCATAAAAAATAATATTAAACAAATGGGACTACATCAAACTAAAAAGTTTTTATGCACAACAAAGAAAACCATCAACAAAATGAAAAGATAACCCAACAAATTAGAGAACATTCACCAGTGATACATCTAATAAGGGGTTAGTATCCAAATTTTATAAAGGACTTACAAAACTCAACACCAAAAAAACCAAACAATCCAACTTAAAAATTGGCTAAGGAACTGAATAGACACTTCTCCATAGAGGACATACAGATCAGCTAATAGACACATGAAAAGATGCTCAAAGTCACTTATCATCAGAGAAATGCAAATTAAAACCATAATAAGATTGTCACCTCACAGCTGCAAGAATGGTTGTCATTGACAAATCAACAAACTAGTGCTGGCAAGGATGTGAGAAAAGTGACCCCTCCTGCACTGTTTGTTGGTGGGAATGCAGATCGGTGTGTCCACTGTGGACAGCAGTATGGAGATCCCTCACAAAACTAAACATGGGACTGCCTTTTGATCCAGCGATTCCACTTCTGGGAATTTATCCAAAGAAAGCCGAAAACACTAATTCAAACGAATACATGTACCCCGATGTTCATGGCAGTGTTATTTACAATAGCCAAGATTTGGAAGCAGCCCAAATGCCCATTAGTAAATGAGTGGATAAAAAAGCTTTGGTAGTTACACAATGAAATATTACTCAGACATAAAAAAGGAAATCTTACCCTTTGTCACAGCGTGGATAGACCTGGAGGTCATTATTCTAGTGAAATAAGCCAGTCAGAGAAAGAAAAATACCATATAATTTCATTCATACGTGGAATCTAATGAACTAACACACAAAATAGAGACAGTCTCATAGATAGAGAGCAGGCTGACAGCTGCTGGAGCAGGGTCTGGGAGGTGGAAGAACTGAGCAAAAAGAAGAAAAAGAAGGTATTGATACTGGCAATAGCTGTGGTGATTGATGGGGGAAGGGAGGTGGGGTTGGTGGAGGAGGGTATGGGGAGATAAATGGTGACAGACTTGAGACATGACGTGGGGTGGTGAAACATACAACACAGTGTACAGATGATGTGTTGTAGAACTGTGCACCTGAAACCCGTACAATTTTGTTAACCAGTGTCACCTCAATATATTCGATAAAAAATTTGAACATATCTCTATTTTTGTAGGTAAGTTCATATACATGAACCTATCATGTATATATTTGTAGATATACAAAGTTTAATAATATATCAAAATGACTCAGAGACAGGAGAAGTGTGTTTTCTTTTTGTTTTAATTAAAAGCGCCATGCTGCATCATATCAACATCAGGCAACGATAACCTGCTATGCAAAATGAATGGTGTAAACATGTTCAAATTACCTAATAAAAATTATATACACATAGTAAGGGATCAGTTACTTTAAAAAACTGTTTCCAAGGCAAGTAACATTGATTATTCATTAGGTACTTTACCAAACCAGTTTGTTATATGAATGGTACATATCTTGTCAGAGCCAGACTTTTCCCTCTGCTATATACTGCTAGTATTCTGGAAACAT
The DNA here is from genome assembly GCF_014824575.4 of Sturnira hondurensis. NCBI lineage: Eukaryota > Metazoa > Chordata > Mammalia > Chiroptera > Phyllostomidae > Sturnira > Sturnira hondurensis. The sequence goes on from NW_028083443.1 coordinate 3,738,518, forward strand.
GTGAAATTAAAGTGGGGTGGAAATCTTCTTTCAGATTAGAGAGAGACAAAAAAAATCAGATTCTGAAAATCTGTAAGGACAAAGGACACTGAAAAAGTGGCAGACTTCATTCTCATCTTAGCACACAAAATTCCCACAAATTCTATAGTTCATAAGTACTTAGCCCAGCAAAAACATAATCTGCCATTAAAGCATGATTCTAACCACACAGTAATTACCCTGAGTGTGTGTGTGTGTGTGTGTGTTTGGGAGGGAGGGAACAGTGGGGATGGGGGGGGGGGGAACACAAAGAAAACCAGAAACTACAAAATAAGGCATGAGACATGACCTACCAGTAGCACTGGTAAAAGGTTTGGTGGAGGTGGAGCAACTAAGTATTTTAGTTAATAGTGTTAATAGTAAGTCCAATGAGATAAGATACGAAATGGTTGGGAGAAAACTTAAATCATAAAAACTCAAAAACAGAAAATTGAGAACTAGAAAGGAAAGAGTACAGTTCTCCTATGCAGTACAGAGTGCTACTGATTTCACTCTAAGTGACAACTTTTGTAAATATATAAACAAACTCAAACAAATTCTTAGAAAATGACCAGAATGGTAAATGGATGTCATTATTAAATAGCTTAGTAGTGATTCTCAGTCTGGATAATTAAAACGCCAGAGAGAATTTTGTAGGTTTTCAAATAACTGAAGACCTATCACAAGAAAGGATCACATTTACTCCATATATCCTCCATGGGATTTACTGTATTTTGTTGTGTATAACGTGCTCCCATGCATAATGTGCACCCAGGTTTCAGACGCAAACTTTCAGGAAAAAAATCTCTCACTTTAATTTTTTAATTCAACTTTTACTTATTTATATTTAGAAACAAAACTGATTATCCTATTTCAGGGTATTATTTTGCATATGGATATCATTATTGCTTTCTAAAATTACATTTTTAATGCATAAGCATAAATAAAAGATAAAAAACATTTATACAAATATGGAATTGGCACTGCCCATGTATAATGCACACCCTTATTTTTCCGCCCCAATTTTGGCCAAAAAAGTACGCATATACCCAGGAAAATATTCTAGTTAGAACTAGTAAGTGGAAGCAACATATTTTGTCTTAAAGACAGACTTTTTAAAAATGATCAGAGGCCTCACAAAGGCAGAATGAGAGTTCTCCAACAAACATGGATGGAATAGCCCCTGACAGATAAGCACTGGATTGGATAGTAAATCCCTCACAAACCTGAAAGAATAATCCTTAGGTCTAATTTTGTTCATGGGATATTGTGTAGATATATGAAATATAATACAGTATTCTTTTCAATTATGATCTCTAAATATTAGTCATAAAAATTTTAATTACACTCTACAGACAAAACACATGTTAGGTAAGATACTTTCATCAAAATTCAGAAACAGAATTTCTTACTCATGTGTGCAGCTCTAGTCCTCACACGGACCTGAGACAGAACACTGAAAGAGAGAATGTACAAATCTATCTCACTAGATCAACATAGTTCACTTTTGTCAGGGATCCTTTCTTTAATCTTCATCAAGTTCTGAAAAAATAAATATATCACTTATTGATTACTTTCTAAATATCCCATTTATCTTTCAAAAACACTCAATAAGCAGCTACTATGTTGGGCACTGTTCTACATTCTGAGGATACAACTGTGGGGGGAAAAAAAGAAAGTTCCTGTCCTCAGGAACTTTACATTGGGGGTGTAGGGAGGAAACAGACAATTCATAGATACATACAATGTACTGTCATACAGACAAGTGGTCTGAAAAAAAATGCAAGCTAAAGGGATAAAGTATAAAAGGACAAATGAAAGGAAGGAAGGCAAAGAAAGGAATAAATGAATATATAAGTATCTTAAGATCATCAGGGAAGGATTGTGATAAAATGGCACAAACAAGGATCAGATTTAAATACAGAATCAAAATGGAGTGCAAGCAAGCATTTTGGCTCTCTGGAAAAAGGACACAGCAGGCCAAGGTACCCAACAGAAAAGTGCTGAGATGGGTGCTTAACTTCACACATGAAGAAAAAGTGTCCAGTGGGGTTGGACAAAGTGAACATTCATAAACATTCAGATTTCTAATCTCTCACCCTTGTAAGGATTTAAAATCAATGGCTACAATAAGCTTTGAAAAAATTAAGATGGCTATGAAGTCATTCAAACCAATGATTTTGAAGGATAAATATAAAATGTTATCCATCTCTGAATATATTGTGTTAAGGATACAACTAATAATAGTGGCCTTGAAAAGCACAGGGCTAACCATCTTAGTGGGGGTCATTCACTTCCAGTTGTTATCTGGGGAAGTAATGTACACACACTAAGAAGTCACAGAAGCCACCACAAAGCAAAAATCAAACGTTGTAAGAAAAGTCTCGCTCCAAAACTGAATTCTCTTAATACTTTAAATAACAAATTAAATCAGCACTAATATAAAGGTTATAATTACTCCTCCTAACACATTCATCACATTAGTTTTTATTTTTTAAATTAAAACTTTCAAAATAGTAATAAACGTTTTTAAAAAGCTAACATCTAGTACATCTCAAAAACTTTTCTTTCACTCAAGTTTTTTAGAGGCTTTCGAAATTTAGAAAGGATAACAGATAAAATTTAATCCAAGCTTCCATTTTCAGTAATCTTGAGAAGGAAGAGGTGGAGGTGGCAATGGGAATTTAAAATTAATTTTAAATATGTTAACTCAGTAACTTGAGAACACGAACATACACCCACATCTGTTCCTACCAAATTTTCACTTTACATTCAAGAAAAATACCTAATTTGCATTAGCCATGCTTCTATTGTTCTGTACTTAGAATACTCTTAAAAATCCAAATTCCAGGAATAGGTAAACATGGCTCACCTCCTCGCACAACCACATCAAAATTACAACTGAAGTATAGAAAAACCATCACTCAGAACCATCAGAATTGAGTTGAATGGAAGTGTGAAAACCATGGAATTAAAGAAACCACATCCATCCAGACTGGTAGGAGGAGCAGAGACACAGGATGGGCTGGTTGGGCTGGTCCCACATGCACATGTGGTGGATAAAAATTTGCCAAGGCTATTTCCAGAGTGGAGTCCCAGCCCCATACCAGGCCCCCAGTCCAGGCTTCCAGTGCCAGGAAGATAAGTCCCTATAACTCCTGGCTGCAAAACCCAGCAGGGATTGAGTGGGTGGAAGAAAATGCTAGTCTCAAATAGTTCCTCATAAAGATTCCACACAGAACCTCACCTACTCAGACTCACTCCCTCTGAGCTCCAGCACGGGGGTAGCAGAGTGAAAGGCACCAGTGGCATATGGAGAGGAACTGAAGTGTCTGGCATCAAGGTGAGAGCTGGAGGACAGCTTTTTCATAGACAGAAGCATATGAAAGCAGAAGCATATGTCCTTTTTCTGAACCCTTCCCCCACACAGTCACAGTGCTGGCAGGCAGGTGGCAATATCTGAGACTCCTTCGACCTGGCCAACACTGTTTGCCCTGCACTGGAGATTCCAGTGAGACTCCATCCCACCCAACTTATGGGCCCACCAAAAGTGTTAATGGTGAGTTTTCCATATGAATGGTTGATCTTGGCACATACTTCATAACTTCCTAAATCCTTTCAAATAAGCAACAACTTCATAACTTCCTAAATCCTTTCAAATGGGCCCCAGTGAGCCCCCAGCCACCCCCTCCCACCTCTTGCTAAGTGGCTCCAGGCCCCACACTAGCAGCAGCCAGCCTAGATTCACAGGTTGGCATGACTGGCAATGCCCAAGCCCAGCGCAAGTATCAACCATCTCAGACTGCTTTATAGTTCATGCAAGGTGGCCCTGGGCAAAACACAGGTGGAAGCTGAACTTGGTCTGTACTACCCAGGTAACCCCAGCTCATCCAGTGGATAGCTACAGACGATGTCAGAGCTCCACCACCCTGCCTCTGCACAGCTCATCCTCCATAGAGGGCAGAGGTTGGCGGTCAGTGGTCACAGCAAATCCTTGCAAGCTGACTGGCCTGAGTAAATCCCTCCCACTGACCTGCCAACAGCAATCAAGGATCAACCACAAGAGTAGGGAGTACTCAGACCACAAGAAGGGCAAACCTCAAATACTCAGCTTAGGGTAGGTTGTTCCACTGGACCCTACAGGAAACCTACTACATTAGGCCACACTACCAAGACAGGGAGTCATAGCAGCTCTACCTAAAAAAAAAAAAAAAAAAAAAAAAAACACAGAGAGGCTGCCAAAATGAGGAGACAATGACACGTGACCCAAATGAAAGATCGGATCAAAAATCCAGAAAAAGAACTAAACAAAATAGAGATAAGCAATCTATCAGATACACAGTTCAAAACACTGGTTAAGAATGTTCAAGGAACTTAGTGAGGACCTCAGCAGCATAAAAAAGATCCAATCAGAAATGAAGGAGACACTAATTGAAATAAAGAACAATTTACAGGAAAACAACAGTAGAGTGCATGAAGCCAAGAATCAAATCAATCATCTGGAACATAAGGAAGCAAAAACAACCAACCAGAACAACAAGAAGAAAAAAGAATCCAAAGAAGCAAGGCTACTGTGAGCAGCCTCTGGGACAACTTCGAGAGGTCCTACATTCGAATGATAGGGGTGTCAGAAAAAGAAGAGAAACAGCAAGAAATTGAAAATCAATTTGAAAAAATAATGAAATAAAACTTCCCTAATTTGGTGAAGGAAATGGCATGCAAATCCAGGAAGCATGGAAGAGTCCCAAAACAGATGGATGCAAAGAGGCCCATACCAAGATACACCATAATGAAAAGTTAAACATAAAGAAAATCTTAAAAGCAGAAAGAAAAAAAGAAGTTAGCAGGAGAGAAAAGCAGCAGGAAAGTTCCCATAAGACTGTCAGCTGATCTCTCAAAAGAAACTTTGCTGGCTAGAAGGGATTGGCAATACATACTCAAAAGTCATGAAAAGCAGGGACCTACAGCCAAGACTGCTCTACCTAGCAAAGTTACCATTTAGAATCAAAGAGCACATAAAAAACTTCCCAGACAAAAATGAACTACAGGAGTTTCTCAACACCAAATCATTGTTATATGAAATCTTATAGGAACTAAAAAAGAAGTATATCAAAACTATGAACAATAAAATGGCAATAAATACATTAGTGAATCTAAAAAACAAACTAAGCAAACAAGAACAGACACAGAATCATGGAAACAGAGAGTATTTTGATGGTTGCCAGATAGGAGGGGGGTTTAGGGGAATGGGTGAAGAGGTGAGGGGATTAAGAAGTACAAATAGGTAGTCACAGAATAGCCATGGGATGTAAAGTCCAGTACAGGAAATGGAATAACCAAAGAACTTATACACATGACTCACAGACATGAACAATGGTGAGGGGTTTGCCTGAGGGTGTGGGGGTGCTGGGTGAAGGGGGGGAAGGGAAAAAAGTGGGACAACTGTGATAGCATAATCAATAAAATACAATTAAAAGAAATAAAAATTGAAAAAAGAAATCCAAATTCCACTGCAACGAATACACTGAAAAATTCAACTATTATAAAAAAACTTCATTCAGTTCAAATAAGGAGGCAAAAATTGGTTATTTGTATGTAGCAATTATTTATAGCAAAGGTTACTCATTGAGAATAATCATGCCCACTAATTTCATAAAATCAAATCACCATCACAAAACAGCATATTGAACCCATTAGCATCATACAAACCACTTATCATTTAAAAAAATCACAATCCGTGTAATTATAAACATTGAAAACTCTTCAGCCAATGCCTTTATTTCCCTATATTTTGAACCCAAGAAATAGCAGTGATTCCTTCTTACCTTAAGAATAGTGATTCTTAGACATTTTGGTCTCAGGATCTCTTTATACTTCTAAAATTACAGAGATCTGCAAGGAGCTTTTATTTAAAAGAATTACATCTACCAATATTAAGAATTAAAACTGGGAAGTTTTCCAATTATTAATTTTTAATAATAAATCCACTATAATTTAACATAACTATCCCCTCCCTTGAAGAGAGGATAATCAAAAAGAAGGATTTATTTACACAAATAAATGGAAAGTCCAATAGTGGAGCTAACTTTAGGCACAGCTGAACCCAAGAGTTCAAATAATGGCGCCAGGCTCCTCTTCGTTCCACACTGCTTTCCTTAGCTTGCTTTTAGGCAGGCCTTCTTCACAGGGCAATAAAGACGGTCCACAGCAGTTCCAGGCTTACATCAGTCTGACAGCTAGTGACGCCCAAGAAAAGGGCCTGCCCTTCTCCCTGAGCCCTGCACCACACTGGTCCATAAAAACGTCTCATCCCCCCCCAGCATAGGCCACATCCCCACTGCAGGGCAAGGACAGGCAGAGCTCCGTGACTAATAACCCCACCTGAAACTAAACACACTATTTTAAAAATTAAAACATATATATTTTTTCACCAAGACAATAAAATTTTTGTGGGAAGACTAACAATTTTCTACTTTTTTTTCTGCAAACACTATTAATGTCTGGCTTAAAGACAACAGACTGATTCTCATATCTGTTTTTACATTCTACTGTTGTGATATGCTGTTTTGGTTGAAATATATGAAGAAAGCAGTTTCACACAGACAATACAGTTGGAAAAACAGGGACTTCACAAACCCTACAAAATATGAAAGGGTCTCAGGAAAGGCCAAAAGTTTTTACACTGCACCGGAGAACCACTGTTTTAAAAATTTCAAAGGCATTTTTTAGGTGCCTGATTCAAAAGCAAAGTCAATATTCATCTTCTCTAAAACCTAATAATTAGACTGTAAAACTCTATACTGCTGAGTGCAAATAGCAGAGCCCAAATGGCAAACTGAGCAGATGGCTGTGGTTACAGCATCATACCCCAGAACCCTCTCTTAAAAGTGGGGCTGCAGATGAAATGCTGATATGGCAGCCCACGCCAAAACCCCGTGTTTATTTTTTTAATATTTCATTTATGTATTTTTTAAGAGAGAGGGTAAAGTGGGGAGAAAGAGAGGAAAGCATCAATGTGTGCTTGCCTCTCACACACCCCCCACTGCGGACCTGGCCCAAAACCCAGGCGTGTGCCCTGAGAATCAAACCAGCAACCCTCTGTTCACAGGCCAGCACACAATACAGAGAGCCATGCCAGCCAGGGCCAAAACTCTATATTTAATATACATTTTACATTCTAATTCGTAACTGAAGAAGAGTTAAATTCTCTGGGAAAGGGTTCTGCCTGCCAAAGGCCACCACTTCAGTTACTCATTAAGTGACTTCACATTCTACTTAGTTACAAACAGATTAAAGAATGAAACACAGTAAAAACTTTAAACTTACAAGATGCCCAAACACTCCTCCCTGCTTTAGAACAGGTGTTAAAATCTGGTTACTATGTTTAAGTACTGTTCCCTTTCAAATTGACTAGTCCTCTAAACCAAACTTAAGAGGACTCAGAGGAAAGTCAGCCTTTCCTTGAAGCAGTTTGGTATTGTGGGAAACAAAAACCAAAAGGTGAAAAACAAACAAACAAACAAACAAACAAAAAACACTGGACTAAACTCCAAAAACCCAGGGGTTTTCACATTTCTAGTCTAGTGTTATCTTACTTTATTCATTAGCTACACAATCCTGGGCTAGCATTTTATTTTTCTCTAAACTTCAGCTTTCTCACTTTCAAAACAAAGGCACTGAGCCATGTGGTCTGAAAAAAATGGGTCATTTTTTAGGAATAAATGCTAAGCTTTCACCATCATTGCACCCCCTCCCTTCCTCTCATTTCCAGGAAGTTTTAGTTCACTAAACTTTAAAATAATTAAGTATGTAATAAAAATTGTTTTTCCTCTAAGTCTTTTTCAAGAGCCATAGAATACCCTTTTCTGAACATTCGAGAGCAAATCTTAAATCTTTAGGAGAAATACATAGTAACTGAACTTTAAGAAGAAAGATTTTATATACTTTTCCTAAATTGCCAGACCTTCAGATCTGCAGTATTTCTACCACTGTTAAATGATCACTATTGCTGTGCCTGTTTCCCAGACAAGGATTCTACCACAGCTATGTCTACCTTTTCCTCAGATCAAACCACAAGGTGTTATGAAGTACCTACTAATTATCACATTATATAACTGCATACTAAGTCACAGGGCATATTAACCAAAGCTCACAAACAAACAGGTCTCAGTGTAGATCATGGCAAACATAAAAGTTCGCTTTAGTTGCACCTTCCTCCCATATCCTGACTGCTGAGAGATGGCCCTGATATATATTCAGTACACATGTACCAAAAATATTACCTTCCCTTTTCTTGTCTCCTGCCAGTGTCCAAATTCAGGCATTTCACAGCTCACTCTTAAAACAAGGATTTTTTTTAACACACTACCTAACCTTCCTTGTCTCCAGAATGCTACTGTCTAATTGCACCTATGGTGTCAGTCTTAAAAGAGATCACAGTATCAGTCTTAAAAAGAGATCTATCTGATCAAGTTACTCCCTTGCTTTAATAATCTTCCCCTCTGTCCATAACCTAGTTCCCAAAAGGTCCAAACACTTTGGAATGGCAGCAAAACCACTTTTTAAAATGAAATACCAACAGTAACAAGCTGGATTCAAAAACTTCTTCCCAACCATAACAAAGTCATAATTACTCACGCAATTTTACTGTTCTTCCAATTTTGGCTATTCGATGTCATCAGCAACTTAAAAACTTAATACAATCCAGACTGGTCACTGCAAGTTTATAAAAAAGTTTTCAAAATTGAACCAATCTCACAGTCTTCCTGTTATAAACAATTAAACTTTTTAAAAAGGTAAAATAAGTACCTGAGATATTATTCAGGAAATGAATATAAACATGTAACTGTCAAACTGACAATTTCTTATAAAATATACCCCCAAGGTCCTAAGTCATAGGGCTAAAAGTACTTCTTGTTGCATTTAAAAGTACATCACAGATGTCAGCATCATGGCAGGATGAGTTGTCCTCCTTTCTTTCCCTTTGATTTACAACTAATCAGACATCCATCCAAAAAGAAAAAGAAAGCCTCTGCACAAGTATGACGGCACCCAAGAAATCCCTCCGTCTGTGTGTCCTGAAAGTTGGGAGGACAGGGCCCAGAGAGGTGGGGAGCTAGTCACTAATGGCAGAGAAGGTGCTGGCCAGTACAGCAGCAAGCCAGAACAACCTTCCTGGAAAAGCAGTGGAGGGTCAAGGCTGTGAGTGGGGATCTGCGAGGGCCGTGAGTACTACAGCTGAAGGGACCAGTTGCTCTCTCTGAAGAAAGATCACAGTGACTGAGGGAAGAGAAAGGGAAGTAGGCAGACAAGGAGAACTGAAGGAAAAGTGTCTCCCCATTGTCTGCCCCAGGAGGCAAGAGGACCCCCCAGGGCAATCTGAGAGACCCCCTGCACTTGAAGATCCCTCTAGTAGGTCATGGGTGCATCCAAAGCCCCAAGTGCTAAGGACACATCTTCCCAGGCTTTGCCACCAGGCTTTGCCACCAGGCTTTGCCTTTTTTTTTTTAATGCCCCCACTCCCAAACTTTGCAGCAAATCAGCTCCAGTAAGAAAAAACAAAAATTTGTGCTATAGCGCCACCTTCTAGAAAACGAAAAAATTCTGAACTACCAACATGGCACCGTTAAAGTTAACAAAAGTGTCATTTTCTAGGACAGACCACATGTTAGGATACAAAACAACTCTCAATAAATTCAAGATGAATGAAATCATACCAAGTAAGCATCTTCTCTGACCATACTGCTATGCCTACAACTCAATCACAAGAAGAAAACTGAAAAAAAACAAACCAAGACATGCAGGCTAAATAACATGTTACTAAACAACGAATGGGTTAACAAGGAGATCAAAGAAGGAATCAAAAGATACTTTGAAACAAACAAAAATGAGAACACCAGAATCCAAGTTCTGCACAACACAGAGAAAGCAGTCCTAAGGAGGAAATTTATAGCATTATAGGCCCATCTTAAAGACAAGGAAAAGCTCAAATAATCTAACTTTATACTTATAAGGAACCTGAAAAAAAAAACCCAAAGTGAGTAAAAGGAAGGAAATAATAAAGATCAGAGCAGAAANAAAATGAGAACACCAGAATCCAAGTTCTGCACAACACAGAGAAAGCAGTCCTAAGGAGGAAATTTATAGCATTATAGGCCCATCTTAAAGACAAGGAAAAGCTCAAATAACCTAACTTTATACTTATAAGGAACCTGAAAAAAAAAAACCCAAAGTGAGTAAAAGGAAGGAAATAATAAAGATCAGAGCAGAAATAAACAAAACAGTGTAAAAAAATACAAAGTATCAATGAATCCAAGAAATGATTCTCTGAAAAGATAACAATGACAAACCTTAAACCAGACTCATCAAGAAAAAAAGAAAAATAACAAATATAATTGGAATTGAAAGAAGTAACTGACACCTCAGAAATACGAAGGATTTTTAAGAAAGTATGTATTATGAACAACTGTAAGCCAACAAAATGGGCAATCCTGACAAAATGAGTAAATTTCTAGAAACACACAATCCACCAAAACTGAATGAGGAGGAAACAGAATACGAACAGACAGATTACAACTAGTGAAACTGAAGCAGTAATCAAAAAACTCCCCAACAAACTCCTGGACCGAATGGCTTCACAGGTGAATTTTACCAAACATTCAGAGAAGAACTAATGCCTCTTCTTCTCAAACTATTTCAAAAAGTTCAAGAGGAGAGAAGACTTCCAAGCTTATTTTATGAGGCTAGCATTATCCTAATCCCCAACCCAGATAAAGACACTACAAAGAGAGAAAATTATAGGACAATATCCCTGATAAACATAGATAGTAAACTACTTAACAGAAAAGCAGCAAACCAAATACAGCAATACATTAAAAAGATCATACACCATGATAAAGTAGGATTTATTCCAGGGATGCAAGATTGGTACCATATCCACAAATCAATAAAATGTGATACACTACATAAATAAAATGAAGGAAAAAAGAAAAAGAAAACATGATTATACAATACATGAGGAAAAAAAGCATTTTATAAAATCCAGCACCCATTTATAACAAAAACACTCAGAAAACTGGGAACAGAGGAAACATACCTCAGTGTAATGAAAGCCATATACGACAAACTCACAGACAACATCACCTTCAATGGGCAAAAACTACAAGCGTTCCCCTTAAGATCAGGAACAAGACAGGGACACCTGCTTTCACCACTCTCATTCAACCCAGTACTGAAGTTGTAGCCCCGCAATCAGACAAGAAGAAACAAGAGGCATCCAAATTGGAAAAAAAGAAGTAAAAATACTATTATTTGCAGATGACATGATACTGTATACAGAGAACCCTAAAGAGTCCTCCAAAACAGTTCTAGAACTGATAAACAAATTCAGTGAATAGCACACAAAATATACGTACAGAAATCTGGTGCATATTTATGCACCGACAATAAACGATCAGAAAGGGAAACCAAAAGAGAATCCCATTCACAATTGCTTCAAAAGAAATAAAATACCTAGAAATAAATTTAATCAAAGATGTGAAAGACCTGTACTCAGAAAATTATAAGACACTGAAGAAAGGAAGTGAAGAAGATACAAATAAGTGGAGCATACAACGTGTTCACGGATAGGAAGAATTAACATCACTGAAATGTCCTTGCTACCCAAAGCAATCTACAGACTCAATGAAATTCCTAGCAAGATACCAATGGCTTATTTCACAGAACCAGAACAAATATTCCAAAGATTCATACAGAAGTACAAAAGACCCTGAATAGCAAGAACAACAGCAATCTTGAGAAAGAAGAACAAAGTTGGAGGAATCACGCTACCTGATAATCAAGCTACACTACAAGGCCACAGTAATCAAGACAGTATGGTACTGGCACAAAAACAGACATAAATCAATGAAACAGAACAGAGAGCCCAGAAATAAACCCATGCCTCTATGGTCAATTAATATTTAACAAAAGAGCAAAAACATACAATGGAATAGAGATAGTCTATTCAATAAATGGTGTCGGGAATATTGAACAATTATGTGCAAAAAATGAAACCACACCACTTTCTTATACCACACCCAAGTACAAACTCAGACCAATTGAAGACTTAAGTGTAAAACTTGAAACCATTAAGAATCCTAGAAGAAATCATAGACAATAAAATCTTTGACATTTCCTGTAGCAATGATTTTTTCTGATATATCTCCTCAGGCAAGGGCATAAAAAATAATATTAAACAAATGGGACTACATCAAACTAAAAAGGTTTTATGCACAACAAAGAAAACCATCAACAAAATGAAAAGATAACCCAACAAATTAGAGAACATTCACCAGTGATACATCTAATAAGGGGTTAGTATCCAAATTTTATAAAGGACTTACAAAACTCAACACCAAAAAACCCAAACAATCCAATTTAAAAATTGGCTAAGGAACTGAATAGACACTTCTCCATAGAGGACATACAGATCAGCAAATAGACACATGAAAAGATGCTCAAAGTCACTTATCATCAGAGAAATGCAAATTAAAACCATAATAAGATTGTCACCTCACAGCTGCAAGAATGGTTGTCATTGACAAATCAACAAACTAGTGCTGGCAAGGATGTGAGAAAAGTGACCCCTCCTGCACTGTTTGTTGGTGGGAATGCAGATCGGTGTGTCCACTGTGGACAGCAGTATGGAGATCCCTCACAAAACTAAACATGGGACTGCCTTTTGATCCAGCGATTCCACTTCTGGGAATTTATCCAAAGAAAGCCGAAAACACTAATTCAAACGAATGCATGTATCCCGATGTTCATGGCAGTGTTATTTACAATAGCCAAGATTTGGAAGCTGCCCAAATGCCCATTAGTAAATGAGTGGATAAAACAGCTGTGGCACAGTTACACAATGAAATACTACTCAAATGTAAAAAAAGAAAATCTTACCTTTGGGATGGCATAGATGGACCTTGAGAACATTATGTTAAGTGTAATAAGCCAGCCAGAGAAAGACAAGTACCCTAACATCTCATTTATAGTGGAATATAATGAACAAAATAAACTAACAGTTCACAGATACAGAGAACAGACTAACTGCTGTCAGAGGGAAGGGAGTTGGGAGGCTGGGTGAAAAAAGTGAAGGGATTCAGCAACAAAACAAAAAAAAAATCCTCATGGACACAAACAGAAGTACGGTGATCACCACAGGAGAAGAAGGGATGGGAGAGGCAGACAAGGGTAAAGAGGGATAAACAGTGATGGAAGACTTGACTTCGGGTGATAAATACACAATCCAATATACATATGATGTATCATATACAATTGTACACCTGAAACCTATATAACTTTATTAATCAATGTCACCCCAATAAATTCAATAAAAAATAAAATAAAAGCAATAAATTAAAATGACCCTATATTTCTACAGTTTATAAAATGTCTTTGTAAGTTTAACTTCTTAGTTTTCATTAGAAATTGAGATTTTAATAGTTGAAATCTCAATATATGGAGGAATAATTTTTTTATTCTAGAAGGACCCCAACCAGAAAGATGTTCTTTCTCCTTAGAAAACTGAAATTTTCAAATAAGCAGGCTTTTTTACATGTTAAACTGCATAGAATGCACTATAAAGCAAAAAGGTCGGGTATGTATCAGCAAACAATGGTTGTAAATTAAGTCAGTAGATGGGGCTCCAGGAAACCCAAGATGGCCACTTGCTTCTTGCAGGGTCCCTGGAAAACCCCATTTTTGGGGTTTTTTTTTGCATTTCTTCATGCATTATAGCACACTTAAGCTGGACTTAAATTAAATGAAGAAAGATAATATTGAAGGAGACATCTTATGTAATTGCCAAGGTCCAATAAAGTCACTTTAAGAAAATGCCAAGTTGGTAAATGCTTTGACATTTACCAGCTGACACAGTCAGCTCCCAGGAGAAACAGGCTTTAAAGATCACTGACTGCCACCTAGAGACTTTGGACCGAAAAGAAGATCAAATAAAAGACTCTCTAACATCATTGGAAGGAACTTTATGGGCACCTAACCTTGAACAGATGTCTACCCCTGTCTCTGACACTCATCTCCACCCACAATGGACATCAAAAACTCCTTTAAGATGAGAAGCCACTAACATCAGAAGTAGACAGCTATCCCAAGGTACCAGCAAGGCCTGCATACATAAAGTCTGATGCTGAACTCTGAAACCATTGTCTGTCTTTACCTGTCTGCCAATAACATGAGTGATAGTAAGTTATACTTGTTCTTTAGGTTTTTCTATATACTACAACTGTTTATGATTACTGAAGATGTGTAAGATAGCTCTTAATCGTTTTTTGATAGCTTATGTACATTTTAACACTAGATGCAAAAACTCACACCATGATTGTACAAAGAATGACCCAGGGTTGTTTTCCACAATGAAGGTCATAAGACCTGACTGCCTTCCCTTTACCAGCCCTTCCCTTTTGGGAAAATTCAATCTCAACTCCCATCCCAAGCTTACCCTATCACCCATCCCCCAACAACCCACCATTTCAATATGATGACATCAATACCGAGACTTCCTAGAAATGAGCCTTCCTAGTGCTATGAGACAACACAATCTGACCAAAAAGCTGGTCATCAATGCATCCTTTGGATTAACTGATGATCAAATGGGAAAACTGTAGACAAAAAAAGGGGTTCCAAAATAAAACCGGTAAGTCCAGTGATGGAAAGTAACCTCACAGAGTGATCTGATCACAAATTCCTAACTAGGCAGGTCATGGTGCATAGTCGAGGGAGCACATAATCTTGTCAAGTATCTTCTATCTTTCGTCTACCCAACTTTAGGTAATCTTCCTTCCTTCCCTCCCTCCCTAATTCCAAAAATAAAAAGAAACTGCAAAACTGTTATTCTCAGAACACTTCAGATTTTCCTTCCTGGTAATGCCATGGGTTTGACTCAGACTCTTTTAAAAATAAAAACTCTCTACAGGTTTGGATATTCATTACATCAACACCTGAATAATAAAAAATGAAAAGGCAATACAAAGAATCCGGAGAACAGTTATTTTCAAAACTACAGTCTGAAATTCAGCTAAGAGAACCTGGTGGATATACAGCTAAAATTGGAGATAAGAGCTTAAGGTCTTGAAGAGTGGTTAAGTCCATGATAAACATGTGAGAAATAAATGCATGGAGTAGAGGCTACCTTGAAAAAGATCTGAAATTCAATGCAAATGTGCATGAAGTATATGCAACATCCTACAGAAGTAAGTCTTTAATTAAACTTTTAAAGAATCTACAACACATACAAAAAAATTTTAAGAGCCACTGGCATGGATTATAATAGAAACCAGCCATGGGAATGAGTATAAATGACATGGCAGGAGTAGAAATGATTGAAAAACAGAAAAAGTCATGAAAGAGGAACTTGAGAAATACAATTAAAAGGCAAAAAGAGAGAGAGAGAGAGAACTAAAGGGAAAGAAATTATTTGAGAAGAGAACCCAAAGTATTAGGGAATCAAGACCTCAAAAGTTTAAAAATATAAAAAAGGTAGCATCAACATTGTCCAATGTTTATGCACAGGTCAAAGAAGGTAAAATTTTATATAAAATCTTTATATTCAGTAAACAAATCACTACACTGAGGCAAGCAATTCTGGTTGAAAATAAGCAGAAAGAAACTACTATGAAACATTAAGAAACAAATGGTTGGAGGCAAGTGAGTGAAAAATTCAATACTGACTACTATATTTCAAGATTTACTCCTGAAAAGAGAAGAAAGCTAGGATGTAAGTGACTAGAGGAAAAATATGATTTATTTTTTTGTTGTTTTTGCTGCTACTGTTGCTGAGATTTTCTTCCTTAAAGGATAGAAGATTTAATTTTTTTAAAAAAAGCGCTGGCTGGTATAGCTCAGTGGATTGAGAACAGGCTGCAAACCAAAATGTCATGGTTCAATTCCCAGTCAGGGCACATGCCTGGGTTGGGGGTCAGGTCCCTAGTAGGAAACATTCCAGAGACAGCCACACACTGATGTTTCTCTCACTCTCTTTCTCCTTTCCTTCCCCTCTCTCTAAAAATAAATAAATAATAAATTTAAAAAAGAATGGAAGATTGACTTTCTATGCCCCAAGGAGTTTTCAGAAAGGGAAAGATCAAAGGAAGGAAACAGGAGTAAAATTCAGGAGTAAAATGATCACTTTTCAGTTCTTCCTACAAAACAGGAACAAAAATATATTTTAATGTGGTGAGAAAGGTACAGTAACAAGTGTGGAAAGTGAAGAAAGACTTCAAAAACTCCAAAGAGGTTTCTTTCTTAAACTCTAAAGCACTGATATAACCACAATGCCTTAGAACCCTGCTCCTTTACAACAGTAGCTACTACTATAAAAATGTAACAGTAAAAAATAGAAAACAAAGTAGTAAAGCACAGTATAGTAGTCATTTAAAAACATGACTCCAAAGGCTAAAAGCTTTAAATCACTGGCCACCTGCTATACCATGATTCTCCCTGATTCTGGACAAGTTACCTTAACTCTGTGCATCAGGGCCTCAGCGTCATCACTTGCAAAACGGAAGTAACAGTGCTCACCTCCCAGAACTTAAACAGAAAACTTTTATCAATGCACACAAATATTAGGTGGTAGTGGCAGCAGCAACAGGGGAATAGTAACAGTAGCAATAGTAACGTAATCTATTTGTATTAAACGAACCAATATTTAAGGAAAGAACTAGGCTCTAAAAATTGGGCCTCATTCAATCCTTTCGACTGCAGCAGGACACAAGTGTAATTGTGTCAATTACATTAATAAGGAGAGGGGAGGTTCACCTGCCTGGATTACTCAGTTAATAAGTGGCAGAACTAAGATTTGAACACTGGTCTATGTGGACACAAAACTTTTGTTTTCACCACACTACCTTTGCACCTTAGCAAGTACCTAGCATTAGCAGCAGGAGCACAAAACTATGCATTCTATTCTATACAGCTAACCTCACAAAATCTAAGCACATTATTAAATGTCTGCCTTTTAATTTTATTTTCTGAAAAATTAAGGGGTTTGATATCTCAAGGTTTTCCTTTAGCTAAACACATTCATGACTTTATAAAAGTACCATATTTAGTGAGGGGTAAACTCAGAAAAAGTTTTAAAATACAGCAGTAAACCTTTTCCATATAAAAAACAAAAACAGAAAAACTGAAATTGAACATCCAGAAAAAGAAAAACAAACAAATAAAAACCTTAAATTTTTCCCAGGATTTTGCTCATCAACAAGAAATGAATGTTAGAGAAACACCAATATCTAATTTTATTTTATTATTAGCAAGTATTGACTAAGCAAATGTTTGGGAGGGAAAAAAATCAATCTTAAGTATTTCAAGATGCAAATTTTAACACCTAAATGTTTAATAATTTATGGAAAAGAAAACTCAGAACCCTGGTATACCTACAGACCTTAAAATCAAATAAAACATAGATTTACAAACTTTTACTTCATGCTGAAACTGCAACCAGGCTAGTTTTATTTTAGAAATCAGTCTGAAAACTCTCCTGCCCTAAAACCCCTCACTGATTCCTACTATCATCCAGTGACATCACAAATCCTTAACATGACTCAACAGTCATGTGATCTGGTTGCTCTCCCTGAAGCTATCCAATGCTATTCTTCCCCTCGCTCTTTTTTGAGCTGCCTTCAGTTCCTCCAAGATGCCTTTTTTCTTTCATTTTCGAGAGCTTTCATCCAATCTCTTCTCCAAAACCTAAAATGCTCCCATTATTTTGCCCCAGCAAACTATTTTTCATCCTTCCAGGCTGAGATCAAATGTTATCATGCCAGGAAAGCCTTTCCTGACCTCCCAAACATGTATTTTGACAGAATTCTGGACTTCATAACACTTACTAATCTTGTAATTATTTGTACACCTGTTTTCTCTGTTAACTGGTAGTAATTTGAATACAGCCATTTAATGTCTTGTTTCCTACTATTTTCCCAATACCTAACACATTGCCTAGCACAGAGTTGATGAAGTGCTCAATAAATGTTTGCTGAATTAATACACTGGAAATGTGGGCCAAGTCCAAGTACAAATACCTAACAAGTCCTATACAAATTTGAGTTACATCTTACTCTTAGTCCTTCAAGTGTTTCTCTCTCAAACAGGTGCTTTTGGGCAATTACACAGCTTTAAAGTAAAGCAAAAAATCCCTCCAGAAAACAAACCCATCTTAAAGTTTTACAAAACCAAGGTTAGAAACCACAGGCCTTAAATAGTTGGAATCAGCTTTGAAACACTTCATCTAAAAGAATTCACCTCAAATGCAATTGAAGAAGCAGTACAATTTTACCACACCAATGTACATCATAAAAAGGACCAATCCCAATTCCTACTACTGTAGCTACTGTAGTGCCTTACTTATTCCAACAGTAATGACTGCAGTAACAGTGATCTGAGTAGGCTAGGTGACACGTGGGATATGCTTTATTAAAACTAAAAAAAAATTATAAGCATACACACTAAGGAACCACAACTAAGCTCCTTTCAGATTAGTGGAAAAAAGGGAAATGGTACTAATGAAAGCTTAAAAGCAACACTTTTGACTCTTAACATTTTTTAAAGTTTTCTGTTCATCTAACACACTGCTAATTATAAACCAAGAAGTGTTCAAAGACTTTAATACATATTCACCACCTTCTCCATTTTGGGAAGAAACAGAGGTACTGAGTTACATGACTTAACTTGTGTCACACAGCGCAGGGGCAGAACTCAAACCCAGCCATTCCCACTCAAACTGTCCCTCTACCACTATACCGCACTGACTCGACATCCTTTCCATTCCACTGCAATAGGGCTTCTATCTGTACCACTCCACTCAGTGGAACGGTTTTTGCTAAGGTCACCAATGACTTTACACCTTGCCAAATCTAAACGCCACTTACCTGCCACCATCTTTTTCATCCATCCCGCAGCATCCCATCAAGTGGGCAGTTTGCACCATCATACATTCCTTTGGTGATATATAGCCCAATGTTCTTCCTACTCAAATCCGGGTTCTCTTCTTCCCTGTCTACCTATTGTCCTAGGAAACCTCCCAGTTTCATGGCTTTAAATACCATCCGCAAGATGATGTTTAAATTTCTCTAGTCCTGGCGTGAGTTCTAGACTCATGTACCCAACTACCTACTTGACACCTCACTTGATGTAATCAACCATCTTTCCCTCCATCCCACAACCTATTCCCTTCCTGATTTCTCCCAGTTGCTTCTCCCAGCTAACTTTTTAGTCCTCATCCTTGACTTCCCTTTCTCTCATCTTCTACATAAAATCCAACAGCAAGTTCTATCAAACCTACTTATTAAATATACAGGGTACAGAAGTACCACCACCGAGTGTGGTTGGTAGGTATATGAATGAATGTCTTGCACAAGATGAACAGCAATTTGAGCATTTCCCCTAAAATGTCATATGGTGTGCTTGAGTGTGATATTGTTACGTTACAGAATTACATGCT
The DNA here is from genome assembly GCF_014824575.4 of Sturnira hondurensis. NCBI lineage: Eukaryota > Metazoa > Chordata > Mammalia > Chiroptera > Phyllostomidae > Sturnira > Sturnira hondurensis. The sequence goes on from NW_028083443.1 coordinate 3,758,022, forward strand.
TATGATTTTGTAATAAGATTGAGTATAGATTACCAAAGGGGCGTTATTTGTGCTAGATGTGTATTCAGTTGTGTCCACTACCTCTCTAATGCAAACTACCTACATCTCTGCCTACAATGCCCTTCAGAACAGTCTCCTTGCTTCCATTTTTGCCCCCTCAATCTCCACAAAGCAGACAGAGTTACAATAAAATCAAATCAGTCCTTGCCTGTTTTAAATCATTGAATGTTTTCCCATTAGAATTTAAATAAAATCCTAGCTCTTCACCATGGCCTCAAAGATCCTACATGACCTGGCCCCCGCCTCTTTCTTCAACTTCATGTCTTTCCATTCTCTCCCCTACCGCCAGGTTCCTTGGGGCCCCAAGAGCTTCATTTCTCTTCCTGGAACACACCACGACCATTCTTGTTGCAGGGCCATTGCACTTGCTGTTCCTTCTGCAAGAAACATTCTTTTTCCAAATGTTGGCAGATGTTCCTTCTTCCCCTAAGGTGTTGCTCAACTGTCACCTACTCTGAGAGGCCTATTAATCACTCTTTTACATGATCCTCTATTATTACACTGGGCATTGCTCTGATTATCTTATGTTACCTTATCTGCTTATTCAGTCTACTCGACTTTGGAATTTGAAAGCTCCATCCCCAAAACTTCTCACAGTACGTAGTCAGGTGCTTAATAAATTTATTGAATGAGTGAATTTTCTTCAATGCATTTTAAGTCGTTTATTGTAAACCAATCATTTTTGATAAAGTACTTGGCCCATGACATATTTATGAATTCAAAGATAGATCCTTAAAACACTCAATTTTTCTAATGTAAACAGCATCCCACTGAAAAATGCTAAATATTCCATATGGATAGACCGCATGCTCTTCCTCCTCTCCAAGAGAACAACCACGTAGGTGGGAATAGGGAATTTTACTGAGTACCTCAGCACCTGTTACATCTTCAAACAGTTAAGAAAGGTGCCGATGAGCCAGACAGCACATGGCCGATGTGGCCTTTCCCCCACCCCCACCCCAGAAACTGTGTTTAGGTAAAACCTAAGTGGCTTAGATTAGTTCCAAATCCCTAATAAAGGCCACTCATTTCGTTTAAACATAATAAAATAATCGGTGGGTACGAGGTTATGCACGGATTCACTCAAAAAAAAAAAGGCGATTTACTCAGTAAACACAAGTGTATCTGTGTTGGTTGGGGTCGGTCTACATATAACGGGAAAACAAGAGCAGGAGACAGCGGTTTAAGGGCCAACTCGATGACAGGAAAAAGGTTCTCCCAGATATGCAGAACCTGGGAGCGAGGGTAGAAGAAACAGAGAAAACACAGGAACCCTGGGACCTCCGTTCACCGCTTCGGCCTCCACCGCAAGCACTTGGGGAAACTGCATGGATCTGTGTCCGCCTATCTCCCACCTCATCCCTGAAAGCAGATAGCCCGGATACTCACATGGGCTCGAGAGTCTTGCTCAGCCAGGACTTTAGTGCCTCGAAGTTTTCAATGATCATTTTAGAAACCATCCACAGAGGCCCCGAGGCCCGTCACACTCCTCCGCCCGCCCGGGTCGCGGCCGCTACAGCCGCCGCTGCCCCCGCCCCCTCCTCCGCGCGCTGGCCGCGTGGGCCGCGGTGGGAGGCGCCGGTGGCAGGTTCCCGCGAACTGGATTCGGTGAAGAGCTGCGCGGGGACGGCC